>NC_090054.1:7625356-8254861 GCF_038355195.1 Osmerus mordax | reverse complement strand
CACCACCCTCATTGGGCTCATCTCTGGTGGGGATGAATCTGACTATAGGTGGGAAACGGACAACCTGGTGACCTTTTGCAGCCAGAAACACTTAGAGCTCAATGCTCTTAAGACAGTGGAGATGGTTGTGGACTTTAGAAAGAATACAGCCCCACTCACCCCCTATCACCCTGTGCGACTTCCCAGTCAACACTGTGTAGTCCTTCCGCTTCCTGGGTACCATCCTCTCCCAGGACCTCAAGTGGGAACTGAACATCAGCTCCCTCACCAAGAAAGCAAAACAGAGGATGTACTTGGCAGTTGAAGAAATTCAACCTGCCAAGGACAATGATGGTGCACTTCTACACAGCCATCATTAAGTCCATCCTCACCTCCTCCATCACCATCTGGTATGCTGCTGCCAGAGGAGACTGACAAGAGCAGACTGCAGCGTATCATTCGCACTGCTGAGAAGGTAATCTGCCTTCCCTCGAGGACCTGCACACCTCGAGGAACCTGAGGCGTGCGAGGAATATTGCAGCCGACTCCTCCCACCCTGGACACACTCTGTTTCAGCCACTCTCCTCCGGCAGAAGGCTGCGGTCCATCAGGTCCAATACCACACACCACAAAAACAGTTTCTCTCCATCCGCTGTTGGCCTTTTCAACAAGACCAAGGGCTCACACTGACTTTAATCACAATGACACCTTGCCACATTGCAATTTGCACTAGCCTATATTACACTATTTGTAACTTTTATACTTTTTGTATTTTTATATTGTAAATTATTTGGCTACTTGATATTTTATAGTATTAGTTAGACTTTGTACCTTTAGTATAGTTAGACCACATATATAAGTTTTAAGATTCCTATATGTTTATTGTATGCACCTTCCTGCCAAAGTAAATTCCTTGTCTGTGCACACTTTCATGGCGAATAAAACCCGTTCTGATTCTGAAACTAGTTAGGCGGCAAAAAAAAGTGGTCGGAAGAGGAATAATAATAACTAGAAAGTGCATTTCCTGCAGAAAATGCCTTGGAATGCTGAAAGTTTAAAGATGAAATCTGAAATGAATAAAAAAAAAGCTTTGATCCATCCCCCCTCGCAGGGGAGTTATGCCTGGGACACACTGGCTGCGAAGCGCCTGGACGCGCCGTGCAGCGCCACGATCGGCTACGACTGAGCAAAAGCTGTTCACACCAGATACGCATTTCTCCGTGCCGGTCACCAAACCTTTCAGCTACTCTGAGCTTCCCTTTATGCTGACATGGTACATAAACATGGCATTGGCTATATCCCAGCATTGATCCTTATCTACGTTGTCCTTGTAAAATTGTTGCTGACATACAACTCCCTGTGCTTTTCAACTTCGAGAATTCATTTGATGCTGATTTTAGAAATCGACTTGGGGGTTCTCTCTCGGTAGGCTATCTCTGCGTGTGTGTTGTGTGCAACGCGTGACAACTCGTTTCTCTCAAACAAACAAAACAACTACGGGCATGCTCAACGGATCAATCCGTTTATTTTCATTCGTTTTCATCAGGGTAAACACATGTAAAGGACGTTTGTTACCAACATTGTGTAATTATAAAGTCTACAACTTTACAAATGTTCACCGTAGTCTACAATTAATGGAGTAAAATCTTAATAACATGTTTTTTTATTCAAATATATCAACTAATATGGTGTATTTCATCATCCTGCAGCCGATTTCGCAATCGTCTCGCGAAAAAATTCGACCAGCTGCCGAAACAATCGCTGGCGATCGCAGGCGATCGCGACGCTTCGCAGCCAGTGTGGTCGGTCCCATTTGATAACATGGGCGCCGAAAGAAAAAAGGAGGCGCTTCCAGGCGCGTCGCAGCAGATCACAGCCGATCGCAGGCAGTGTGTCCCAGGCGTTAGCCTAGAATACCGTATTTCTTAGATTAAGCGCCGCCCTCAAATAAACGCTGCACCAAAAATGAACATTGTGTAATAAACGCCAACCTCGATTAAAACGCTGCACCAAAAATGAACATTGTGTAATAAACTCCGCCCCAGAAATGCAGTATAGCAGCATGTCATTTTAATGAACATTCTCCTGTGTTGCGCTAGAAGGCCGCAAGGTGAACCACGAAATGTCTTTTAGAAAATGATTCCCGCTCCACAGTCTGGCATCTACACAATCTTTAGCTCATAAAAAAGAACGAGTCGTGCTAAGCTACCAAAAAAAGGTTTAATGCTGAAATTCCAGTCGATTATCGTTCCGTCTATGTTTTATGCAGAACTAGTTTCTTCAGAACGTAATAGGATTTTGGTGGCACGGTTCGACACGTGATCGTTCTACACCAATAAGGTAGCTGCTTTTTGTCAACATGGATGGATATGTTTGGCAAATAGAGGATGGGACCTTGAACGTAACAGAAATTCGGCCCCTGACAGTGTTTTGCATGTGATACACTGCGGCTGCAAAAGTGCGTGTGAGACAGGCAGATGTTCATGTTTTTCTGCAGGACTGTGTTGCACAGACTTATGTCGTTGTTGTAATTGTGCCAACACAAAAGAAACTGAGGAACTGGAAGATAACTGTCCTGACACTGACAGTGAGGACTGAGTGTCCTTAATCTGTTATTCCTTATTCTGTTTTGTACAGTTTTATATATCATATTTCATATTTCTCATTACGATTGTTTTTATGGTTGATAAGTGTTTTCATTTGTGGAAGAATGAATGAATGTTACAACAACGACATAAGTCTGTCTGTCCCTGTCCCCCCCCCCCCCCAGGTTACTGTAACAGCCTAGTTTAATAACTAATGTAATATTGCACATATTTTCTTACTATTTCCCCTAAAGCAACAAGGTTAGGCTACTTAGAGACCTTCCACTCATAAAGTGTTCTAAATGGCATACATGCTGCCAATTTAATAATTGACGTTGGTCAGTAGCCTAGCCTATTGATTAAGGTACTCGAAAGCATGTACACTGTCTGCTTCATTTGAGCTTGATAGGCTAAGCATTCTGTAGCAAATAATAACAATAAACCCACTATTTATTAATTAAAACTACTTCTGCATAGTTGCACCGAAAATACAAACGTAAGCAAAGGCAGCAATCGCTATCGAATCAACAGACATGTGCAATTTAGCTAGCAGGGGGAATACAAACAACGAAGATCACCAGTTAACTTAATTTAAATTAGCAAGAATATAGACTAATACAATAACAGGCTTAAATTAACTGACAAGTTAGCTATACGACTTCTCAAAGACGCACAATCTCAACTGCGGTGTGAAGCGCGACATGCTATTCTCCGACACGCACTCTAACAATCACATAGACGTCCTAAAATTTTGTACAGCCCTATTTCTGATACCATGGCGGCAGAAATTTAGTCGTGGCGAGCCGCCACGGCAAAATAAACATAGAGGAAACAAATGTGCAAGGTCCCATCCTCTATTTGACAACCATATCCATCTGTGTTTACAAAAAGCAACTACCTTATTGGTGTAGAAGGATCACGTGTCGAACCGTGCCACCAAAATCCTATTACGCTCTGAAGAAACTAGTTCTGCATAAAACATAGACGCATCGACAATCGACTGGAATTTCAGCGACAAACTTTTTTTTGGTAGCTTAGCAGGACTCGTTCTTTTTTATGAGCTAAAGATTGTGTAGATGCCAGACTGTGGAGCGGGTTGAAACGATAACAGGGTTCACCTTACTGCCTATAGGGGCCCACTGCTAGCCAAATACGTTTCAAATACAAATCAACATACCTTACTTAGCAAATGACTAGCTAGAGACTAGCTGCTAGTCGGCATTAGAAGGGAAGTTTACGAAAAACTAGCCAGAAAAAAAATAGCGGTCTAGCCTATTGCTAACGCCTATCTAGATTATCTATTGAAAGAACTGGAGAGGCAGGTGCGCTTGCTTTAGCAAGCTAAAGTAGTTTACATGGCTACAGTAGGTAGGTGTTATCGCTATCTAGCTGTTCTTGCATTCCTTGCAAATCAGCGTTAATAAAAAGCAGATGAGATAGAGCTAGCTAGTCTAGCTAACATTGACATTTGCTTGTTGCTTAATCGGTGATCTAGACCCCCACCCCTTGGCTTGAGGCAACGGCCCCGGTGGATGTAGGTGGTATTGCATTTCCGATTAGGTACCCGGCTTGTCCGGTCGTTTTTATTCTATTAACTCAAGTCAAAATTTCCAAAACTATCTCCCCCAATAATTGTTGTTCGATTCTCGAACCTGGCTCATACTACTAGCTTTTTCATAGAGTAATTTTGCTCATTTTGAAACCAATCCAAAATGGGTAAACTAGCACCCCATTTATTTGCTTAAGTCAAGAAAAGTTGCCTGGAAATGTGCTCGCAGATACGAACGGGGCACGAGCACAAAAGTGAACATTATTCGATTGGTGATTTACCTGAGCTGAATGAGGGCTTCATTATCTACAGTTGCCTGCCTTTGTTTGTAGACAGTTTTACAAATGGTTGCACACATACATGACGGTTGTTTGTAGAGTTTATTTCCGTTATTTTAAAGCAGATTTAACCATATTGTAATGAACGTTATTATGTTAATGGATTGACAATCGTAATTATAGCCTTATATAAAAAGTGATATTGTGGCATGTTATGGCATGTTAATCATGGCATATTAGAATGTTGACGTCTTCTGGAGCAAAGACGAAGATGAATAAATCATGTCTGTTAAACACAATGTTGTTATGGTTATGTAACGTCATGTCAGTTAACACCATAAGGATGGCATTAACAATAACTGTAAGCAAGTAATAGTAAAGTAACAGATAATCATTATAATAGTAACATATTTATAGGCTTATTTAATTTAGCTTGCTTTGCCGAACTAGAACAATGACAGAGCCAGATATTCAAGTTTACAGTTTCTTTAATCTGACACAATACTTAAGCAGTCATACTAAAAACAACGTATATTTGGTGAGTCTGAGTCGTATGTGGAACGTATGTTCCATCTACAATAGGCCTATATTTCTAAAAACCAAGTGAAAGGAATACTATACAGTACTAATAGCATTGATTTTCGTAAAGTTCAAATGATGTATCTGCTTCTTGATCGGACTTGTAACCCATTCTGCCAGTTTTCTAACCCCACTGCAATGCCTTAACTCACACGCTTGCGACTGGTTGTCGCAAAGTATGACGTGTACAGCTAGGTGCAAGCGTGCACAAGTCTCTTAGCTTGGAAGAAGGCGAGCCACTATTCTGCGCAAGACCGGACGAGCCGGAACTGGCTCACTGCGCCACTGAGCACTTTTTATAGAAATGAATGGGGACGCCGTCTTGAAAGAGCAGGCTTGCTGTGTCTACTGTATATAAGTCTATCGCATCATCTAACAAAGCTAAGAGCTGAAATACAATGCTGGAGAAGCTGAAAGCTGAACTGTTAAACTGTAGAAGTAGCAGAAGAAGTACTCGTAACAAGAATATTAGTTTTAGTAGCTGAAGTTGCTGAAGCAGCATTCCAACAATAAGTATGCAGAATAACAGTCGTGTCTTTGCCGAAAGCAAACACACTAATAAAAAAAACACTGCACACAAACATGTTGTCATTCAGGAGGACATAGCATGTTGACGTGTTCTGGAGCAAAGACGAAGATGAATAAATCATGTCTGATAACCACAATATTGTTATGGTTATGTAATGCCATTTCAGTTAACACCATAATCATGGCATTAACAATAACTGTAAGCAAGTAATAGTAAAGTAACAGATCATCATTATAATATGAACATATTTATAGGCTTATTTAGGGAGTCAGGTGGCTGAGCGGTTAGGGAATTGGACTAGTAATCCGAAGGTTCCTGGTTCGATTCCCGGCAGTGAAAAATGACGTTGTGTCCTTGGGCAAGGCACTTCACCCTAGTTGCCTCGGGGGGAATGTCCCTGTACTTACTGTAAGTCACTCTGGATAAGAGCGTTTGCTAAATGACTAAATGATTTAATTTAGCTTGCTTTGCTGAGCTAGAACGACAGAGCCAGATATTCAAGTTTACAGGTTTCTTTAATCTGACACAATACTTAAGCAGTCATACTAAAAACAACGTATATTTGGTTTTGATTCCCAGCAGGAATCAAATCGTGGTGTCACATGTCAGCCAATATATCACAAGGACATCTCATGTCAGACCAGTTTCAGATCAGTGAGGCAATGCTCCTCCAGTATAGGACTTGACCAATGGACAGCCCTTGAAACAGTATGGGCTGTAAACATGCAGTAACTGTAAGGCACCTACAGTATACAACAGCTAGTCCACAAATTAAACAGGCGTTCCATACTTCTTTGATATGGTGTCATTTATCATACTCTTCCTCGGAAATATGTACACTGTCGAAATTCTACAAGCTGAGGATGACTCCTCAGCCTCTAATACCTGACAGGCCAGCCTCATTGAGAGACGGCTGAAAATATACATGCCTACAACAACATTGGTAATAACGGAAACAGAGAGGTAGGCTGAACACGTGTTAAATAGTGATTTGTTGAATAAACCAAAGAATGATACAATTCGCAGCACATTAAAGTATTTGGCCATGCACACAACCAAACAATGCGTATTTTTCCAAGATACTGCATAGTACGTGTAATCTAGTTCTACCAATAATGGAATAGATACAAACCTCTAATTTGTAGAGACTAGAGTTTTTGGATCGTGATTTCTTATGAAGGTATACAGAAAACCATCTCCGGACGGTAAATTTTCGCGTGTTTGTTTCCATGTTCCAATTTGGTCCCGTGTCCTGTTGTTCAACAGTTGTAGTAAATTACAATACCTGAGTCCAGGTCTGCTGGGTAACTACGGGGATTTAATCGTTTCCACTGTCCATTAATCCATACTGAATTATTCAGAGGATAAAACAAAGCTGCTGTGTTTCCTGTTGACTCTGTTAAGGTGCGCCTTTGAAAGGCTCTGATATGACAGTCGCCCCATCCATACAGCAAAGATACCGGACCGGTGACTTGCTGTCCACAGAACCACAGAACCCGTGTTTCGCTGCCTAAGGACGGTGCGATGGAGCGATGTAAATGCGTTCAGTTCTTCCTTCCGAGTTCTCTCTGCGTCCAATCAGACGGCACAGTGACTGCCACTGGCCACAGTTGAACGACAGCCTCTTTCCTCCTCCTTGAGCATTGAAAACCAACTGGCGAATTTTTCCCAGATGTTGCTGAATTTACCTCCTGCTACCAACAAGGGCCGTTTATGGGGCTATTATTGTAGCAAATGTATTCACAAATGTACACCACGATCCACAAATGCACAGCACGATCCACAAATGCACAGCACGATCCACAAATGCACAGCACGATCCACGACCCACAAATGCGTACCACGATCCACAAATGCGCACTGAGATTTGTGTATGTGTAAAACAATGCCCAAATATGTAGTCACAAAGTCTGGCCTCTCACTTGGCGGGGTTTTTACACGTGACTTTTGCTACACTTCTGCCGTGGTACAAATCCACAACCGGTGTGCGTGTGCGACAATATGTGCCTCTATAAAGCCTCCATACCACCAGTCAGCGGTATAGCGGTCCAGTGATTTTTAAGGCAACGTGACATTGCTGGGTGGGTCAAGCGGTTCCTTAGACTCGTCGGGATGCAAGCAAGGCAGACACCAATGGAGCCTCAAGAGCTTTCTGTAAGTACTTTTTTATGTTTAGTACTAACCGTCATAAGTACCCTTATATTGCCCAGTAAAATACAATAGTATCAGTAACACTTATGTGAAGAAGTAACTTTAGCTCCGCTTCTGAGTCACCGAGCATGCATCATAGAAGGGCACTAGCAAGCTAACTAGACTAACCTAGCTGAAAATGTCTGTGCCACCTGATGTAGGTAGCTAGGATCGAGTTAAGGTCAGGAGCCTATCTAGTTTTAAAACAAGTTTGGTGGAAGTTGTTTGTATTTAAATAAGGCTAATAATTAAGAGTTGTTGTATACAATAATCGGAAAAGGTGTTTCTAACCTCACGTGGTAATCCAATGTGCATCGAGCTACTTCGAGATAGCTACTGTAGTTAGATAGTTTGAAGGATTTAACTAACATGATTTATTGTACATAAGAGAATGTAGAGACAGGCTGAAAAAATGATAAATGTGGTATTTTTTGTCGAAGTACCAGTTTAGAAGAAGGACATCTTGATCTGTCTAACGAAGTCCATTTGTTTTGTTGCCATTATGTTTTCATCCACTGGCTCCAGGGGGGTGTTCCATCAACGTCGCTAACGCAAGTCGCGCTTAAGGCTTATATATGCTTCTGCGTTTTTCGAAAAACGGACACATGGGAACGCCCTCTTCTCCGGGGAACGCCCTCTACGAGCTCTCCGTCAGCCCTCGGAGAGCCGCGGAGAGCTCGACGTGCACCTCCTGAATTTGCTAACTATAGGCCGCAATATGCTTCTGCGTCTCCTTTTACGGATGGGCTGGCGCACGGATATGCACGGATACGGACGGATAGACCGTTTATGGTTCTCCGTAGGCTGTGGGTGCTGAAAACAATTCACCGCCAGAAGAGTAGGTGGCGCAACGTTTTTTTGTAAATCGTCGTGGAGTGTTTATTTACCTAGGTTATCGAGAAGTCGGAGCAAATGTACAAATTAGCCGTTTCATCAATAAAATACGCACATTTTCAGCAACTACACTGCCCATTTCTCGTCACATTTTAGTTCAGATGCTGATTTACATGTACTGTTTAGCTGAAATATGAATTGTGAAAACTTACAGCAATGGCGGTCAAAGGATTCTGTTTGTCCCGTTTATCCCGGAAACCCAGCCCCTGACGCAAGCGATTCTTAATACTGACCAATCACAGCCAAGGGGGTCTCCCCTTGGGAGACCCCCTTGGCTGGGTCAGTAATCTTAATGGCGCTGGTGAATTTGATAAATCGGAATAAAATAGGAATGATTAGCCCAATAGGCCTGCGGGGTAAATTAAACACATCTGCTTGTCTCTCAGCCCAGAACATGCGCTGGAAATATGAAGCTAGTCTACACACTCATCAAATCAAATTTATTTGTATAGCCCTTTTTACACGCAAGCATGTCACAGAGGGCTTCACATATGCCCATAGAACTGCCCCTCAACCAACCTAAACCCTCAAGGAAGACAAGGAAAAACTCCCAAAAAACTCTCAACAGGAGAAAAATGGAAGAAACCTTGGGAGGAGCAATTCAGAGAGGGATCCCCTCCTCCAGAGACGGTTGGTGAGAGAGAGGAGCAGAACACAGGCTAAACATAGTCATACAGTGTCGGTGGGTTTTTAAAACACCAAAATCCATTGTTCAACTTTATAGATGTAGGACAGGACCGGGAGACTCGCGACCAGGTCCAGCGTTGGCTGACCGACGACCAGGCAGGTGCTGACAACTCAAACCCCCCACACCACAAGGGATGTGTGTGGGGGGGGGACAGAGAGAGGAGAGCAGGGATTAGAGGATGCCAGGAGCAGATAACAGTTACAGTCATAATAGAATGAGATCCCCACCGGTCAAGTGTGGACTGGTGCAGCAATTTAACAGAGCAAAAAAGGGGAATTTGATGCAACCCCACACACCAAGACAGCGACAGCCCCCCCCATTTGGAACATGAAATCTGTTTCAGGGGAAGAGAACTCTAAAATAAGTTATACTTATAGAATAAGGATGGAAGCAACCCGTCCCCCATGGCCTCCAACTAGTAACATACTTACCTTTAACAGTCGTAGAATTGACTAAACAATAACGTTTTTAACCTAATTTTAAATGTCGAAACAGTATCAGACTCCTTAATTGAGACGGGTAATTTGTTCCAGAGAAGAGGTGCTCTATATGAGAACGCCCTACCTCCAGCTGTCTTTTTCTTAACTTTGGGAACCACCAGATAGCCGGCATCTTGAGATCTAAGTGTCCTTGCGGGGCAATAGGGTCCAAGGAGACCGGAGAGGAAAAGTGGTGCCAATCCATGCAGAGATTTGTATGTTAGTAGTAGAACTTTTAAGTCAGCTCTGGCTTGGATAGGGAGCCAGTGTAGAGAGATAAGAGTAGATGTTATGTGATCAAACTTTCTTGATCTGGTCAGTAGTCTAGCAGCAGCATTTTGCACCCGCTGTAAATTTTTTAGGTGGGTAATTGGGAGGCCAGAGAACAACACATTGCAATAGTCCAATCGGGACGTAACAAATGCATGTATTAGTTTTTCGGCATCATCCTTTGAGAGAAATTTTCGTATTTTGGCAATATTACGTAGATGGAAAAATTCACTTCTGGTAATTTGCTTAATATGGTACTCGCTGGCTTTGAGAGATTTTGACGCCGTCTAGGTCTAAGGTCAGATTGGGAAAATTATTTCTATATTTTTTAGGACCGAAAATTTGAACCTCGGTTTTATCCGAATTTAGAAGAAGGAAATTTGCAGTCATCCAAGCTCTCAACCTAGAAACACATTTTTCCATAGCATGTGGAAATTCTCCAGACTTTATAGACATGTATAGCTGAGTATCATCTGCATAACAGTGAAAATTTAATTCTAATTATGTTTCCTAAAGGCAGCATATAGAGAGAGAATAACAGAGGGCCTAGAACTGAACCCTGTGGTACTCCGTATTTTACAGTGGAGCTCCTGGATGAGCAGCCATCATAGTGGACATATTGTGATCTATCAGATAGATACGATCTAAACCACTGAAGTGACGTACCAGAAATCCCAACATAGTTCTCCATACGTTCCAAGAGAATCTCATGATCCACCTTGTCAAAAGCTGCACTTAGGTCTAAAAGAACCAGGACAGAGACAGAACCCGCGTCAGAAGCTAACAGTAGATCATTGACTACCCTGGCTAATGCAGTTTCAGTGCTGTGGTGGAGACGAAATCCAGACTGGAGAGGTTCATAAAGCTGATTTGAGGAGAGGTGCTCAGTGAGCTGTTGTGCCACAGCCTTCTCTAAAATTTTGGAGAGAAATGGCAAATTTGAAATTGGCCTGTAGTTGCTAAGACAACCTGGATCCAGGTTTGTTTGTTTTTTAGAAGGGGCTTAATAATAGCTTGTTTGAAATCGATGGGGACTTGGCCAATTACAATAGATTCATTAATAATACTAAGCATGGGTGGTCCAATAATAGGGAGAAGTTCCCTACAGAGTTTAGCAGGGAGGGGATCGAGAAGGCAGCTAGTGGGTTTCGAGGAGTCTATCAGCTTGATGAACGCTTCCATAGAAATAGGGTTAAAGTGAGTGAGAGCCTCAACATGCAGCATGCTTGGTATAGGGGAAAGTTCAGTGTTGATGGCCACTCCTCCAGGACTAGTCTAATTTGTCCCTTATTGCATAGATTTTTTGGTCAAAGAAATCTAAAAAATCATTGGGAGAGAAATCTGAACTAACACAGAGTGTACTTTTCTTAGTGAGACTTGCAACAGTATCAAATAGGAACTTAGTGTTGTGTTTGTTCTTACTAATCAACCTAGAGAAATAATCCGATCTGGACCTGATGAGGACATGCTTGTACTCCATTAGGCTGTCCTTCCAGGCCAGGCGGAAAACCTCCAATTTAGTGGTACGCCACTTATGTTCTAGTTTTCTAGTGGACCTCTTAAGAGTGCGGGTTTCCTCTGAATACCATGGAGCCAGTTTCTTGTCCTTTCTTTTCCTTGGTTTGAGAGGGGCAACAGAGTCTAGGGATAGCTGAAGAACCAAATTCAGATCCCTCGTTTTAGTATTTAATGATTTATTTGGGACGTCGAGGACTTCTAGTGCAGCGGGTAGAATATTAGCCAGTTCCAGAGCTGTGTTTGGGTTTATGCAACGGCTAGTAAAAATATTCTTAGTGCCTCCAAGGCTCTGGCAGAGGTCCATTTTGAAGGTGACCAGGCAATGGTCTGATAATATAGGATTGTGGGGGTGGACAATGACGTCACTAATCTTAATTCCCCGCGTGAGAACTAAATCCAATGTATGCGAGTGAAGATGGGTAGGTTTGGAAACCACCTGAGTGAGACCTGTGGAATACATTAGAGCAGTAAAGGCCTTACTTAAAGGATCTTTTGGGTCATCCACATTAATGTTAAAATCACCCATAATCAAGACGTTATCAGTATATGTCACAAGATCAGCACTAAAATCTGCAAATTCCTCCAGGAAGAGGGAATACGGGCCGGGGGGCCGGTATAGAGTAACTATACAAAATGAGGGAGGGGGGCCAGGAGTAGTAGCATTATTCCTTTTTAAAATAGTTGGTGGTTTCATGCAAATTATTTCAAATGATTTAAAGGTATTTACAGATTTTAGGCTGAGGTTGAAGCTAGCTTTATATATCATAGCAACACCACCACCTTTCTTTGATACACGAGGGATGTGTGAGTACGCAAAATCCGGAGGCGATGCTTCGTTCAGGGGGGAATATTCATCAGGTTTTAACCAGGTTTCGGTGAGTCCAATCAAGTCCAGGCTGTATTCAGACATTAGATCATTAATCAAAACGGCCTTTGTGGATAGAGATCTGATGTTTAGGAGCCCAACATTCCAGTATGGGTTTTTGGCAGATTTAGACGTAGACAATTCCCCTGAGAAGGCGGCACCGCCACCAGAAAACCCAGTAGGAAGCGCAACGGGGGAGCAAGGCTGAATACATATTAAATTGGTATAATTCCTAATACTTGAAGGCCGAAATTTAGAGAAAGGGCGGGGGACCGACACCGTCTCAATGATCATTACTCATTGGAGTAATGATCTTATAAAAAGAAAGATGTATCTGTTATCTGCTGCATTTAAGCACTGCAGACACACAATGAAAGCATATATCACTCCCAAACCTAAAATTCAAGCATCAACCTAGACTAAAATATCTGATTGAATGATCTGAGGACAGCTTATAGGTTTCCAATATTAAAGAGCAGAAACACCATTCTGTACAGTTAGAGGGAAGCAAACTGGAGAGATACTCACTGTTGTAGGGCAGCATATTGATGCATCACACAGGAGCATAGTGATTTTGTTTGACCAGAAGGTCAGAGGTCGGTAGTCACCATAAGAAACCAACAAAAATCCAATCTACTAACATTACTAAGAAGACAATTAGAAACCATCCGAATTCCTTCACATAGACAATGGATATTTCTCCTCTTTCATATCTTTACATCTGTCCTCAAGCCAATTGTTCTACTATCCTCCCCTTTTCTTTTCTCATTTGGCCTTAGAGCTAGGAGGTGTTCATTAAGGTGAAACAACCAGCAGTTCTCAATCCAACAGATGGCAGATGTTGCCCCTACACCAAAGCATTCAGAGCAGAAAAGAAGAGAACTTAAATTATAGTAATTCTTCAGGTTTTAAACTTACTTCAATATCACTCTTTATTAACTTTAAAAATAGCAGATAAAAATCTGCTGCAAAAGTAAAAAAAAGTGGTAGTATGTGTAACCAAGTTAAATTAGTTAAACACTCCTCTGTATTAAACTGCCCAATCATGCAATCAGGCAGAAATCTGTTTACGAAAGTGGTCAGTAAGGTGTGTGAGTCAGTGGACCTGAGATTGAATCCTGAAGTGAGAAGCAAAAGACAAACAGCACAATGACACCTGTGACATTTAACCTGAACAAATTCTGGGCTGGCAGTGTGCCGTAATGGCAACTCATCATCTCATTGACAAAATAGAACAGTACAGAGTAGGATAGACAGGACAGTTCTAAAAGAAAGTTATCACAATTTCTCAACTCAGCCCATGTCTGTAAAATGATCTTTAAGGAGATTCACAGTAATTCACAATGTATATTACCTTCCTGACTGTTTTCATACAGATCTGCTGTCTACAGCCATACAGTACATCTGCAGTAACTAAGCCCTTGGTGAGCTGGGGGCACGGCAGGG
This sequence comes from Osmerus mordax, assembly GCF_038355195.1. NCBI lineage: Eukaryota > Metazoa > Chordata > Actinopteri > Osmeriformes > Osmeridae > Osmerus > Osmerus mordax. Next base: position 8,241,012 of record NC_090054.1, on the reverse strand, counting down.
TTATTAGGAGAATAGGACACATCAGCACATTTACCCAGCTGCAGCTCTGATATGTGCACCCTGACAGCTTATGTAAGAAGACACTGCTTTGATTAGTATTAGAGATAGCACCCCCTTTCATCTATCAATCATCCTCATCTTTGTGGGTTCAGATCTGATCTGACCACAACTGATATGTAACAGACCAGCGTTGTTTTTGGCGGCCTGTTTTAATTGTAGTTTTAGTCTTTGTGTCAAGCTGTCATTTTAGTTTTTGTTAGTTTTAGTCACGTTCATACTCTTTTTAGTCTAGTCAAGTTTCAGTCGACTAAAAGTTTGAGCATTTTAGTCAGACTTATCCATGACTATTTTAGTCGTCGAAAACTGATGACATTTTAGTCTAGTTTTTTTTAGTCTAGTTTAATGTTAAAATGAGACACATTAACCACAGCCTCATGAGTTGGCAAATAATAATGCGACTAAACATGACGAAATGAAACGTTATAACATTTCGTGTCATTTTTATTTTGTAAACCACATTTCCAAATTTTTTATTCGTCAACAATATTGCATTATACATAATTATAGTCATCATCACATGACCAGCATTTACGTTGCGTCTCGTCTCGTTTGTGTCAAGTGATAAAGGTTTGTTGACGACGATATTTAGTCATCATTTTAGTTGATGAAAGCAACACTATAAAAGACTTTAGGGGGTCAAACCCTGAGTTTATAGATTGATGTGTGATGCACGTGACTTTTTAACAATGGAGGTACATCCCAATCAGCCATGTTAGAAAGGGAATTGTAAGTCATTCGTTAGAAGGGCTGTAAGGTGCTTAATATAATCTTAATCAACAATGCATAGCCCACTACCTTATTGCAAATGCATCTCGATTAACTTTCTAATAAAGGCTCTGTGCTGGTTTCATAGGCTGATTTGGGAAACAAGGTACCACCATCTTTAAAGGTGACATGACATGCTGTTTTTGGATGCTTTTATATAGGCCTTAGTGGTCCCCTAAATACAGTGGGGGTCGGTCGCGAGATGATTTCCAGAAATCAAGGAACATTTTAAAGGGGCGATTGACTGGGTTTTTGGGGTATTTCACACTGTTCCTTAAGGTCTCCGAATAGGGTATGTAACATTGGTTGAGCTGAAAATGCCACGGGTGCTGTTCTATGCCCCCTGATACATCCTCTGAAATTTTCCCGGGAAAAAACGCTAGGTTTTCTCCTTTTATGGTATGCTCATGAATATATATATAGATGAGCTGCGCGCTGATTGGTTGGTTTAAAACGAGTGAAGCTGCGGAGCAAAGACGCAACACGGCCACAGCACTCACTGAAACAACGAAGGTGGAGACTTGAAATAAAAACTTACAAATAAATCTATTGTGTCTACACAACACTGTTTTCAACAGATTGACTAGATATAATTTCAAATGATTATGTTAGTAGTTTCCACTTCTGTGGTCGAAGCAAACAGGATCGCCTTAGGTGGGTAACGTTAGCAGTACAGCTTAGCAAACAAACTATCGTGATTTAACTCAGCTTCAGATAGCTCTAGCTATCTTGCTGAAAAATAGATCTGGACAAACATGCATCTTGAATTGTAGATTTACATGACAACACAGGTTATTTATTTGAATGAAACAGTCAGGAACATGAAATAACGTTAGCCCCATTGCCAATAGACTAGGCTAAATTATCACACATTCTACCTATGCTCTTGCGTCAGCAAGCTAAACTAGTTTACATGCCTACAGTCTATGTTTCCGCTATCTAGCATTCCTTGCAAATCAGCGTTAATAAAAAGCAGATGAGCTAGAGTCTAGCTAACATTGACCAGACGGGCATGGCTGATGTTTGTCTATACCGTAGCGTAGAAGATCCTGTGCAGTTCGACCCTCGACACATTTGCGCGAACCATTTCACCAAGGACGGGTTTGAAAACCTGGGACAATGTAAAGCAGGATTTGCTATGAAGCTGTTGCTGAAAAAAGGTGCGTTCCGACCTTATGTTCATCACAACCGCAAGCTGTAGTATGATTTTGTCGGTAACAGTTATTAGCAATGCTAACGTATCCTGTATCTAGCACCTTCCTTTCTCCAGTTCTTTCAAATAGATAATCTAGACAGGCGTTAGCAATAGGCTAGACTGCTATTCGTTTTCTGGCTATATTTCGGAAGCTTTCCTTCTAATGCCGACTACAGCTAGTCTAGCTAGAATCATTTGCTAAGTAAGGTATGTTGTGTTTAGAAACAGCATTCTAACTATGCTATATACAGGAGACGTTAGCATTGCCAATAGGCTAACTGTTGGCGACAATATCATACTTACAGCTTGCGTTTGTGATGAGCATACGGTTGGAACAGCACCTCTTTTCAGCAACAGCGGCTTAGCAAATCCTTCTTTTAAATTGTCCTAGGTTTTCATTTAAAACTGTCTTTGGTGAAATGGTTTGAGCAAATGAATAAATGTGTCGAACTTCACAGGGATCTTCTCATAGACAAACATCAGCCATGCCCGTCGAGTGTTCCGTGGGAAGACTATGACTGTCAGCATTCCCTGTACAGCCTGGAACACTGCATTTACGACCGTGGTCCATTTTCAATATCCTTATAAAGTTTCTTCTTTCAATTCCCGTGGAAGTAGGCTACAGAGCAGCGCGCCGATAAACTAGTGTCTGAGATATACGTGAGCTCCAGTAATGTTCCTGGGCCAGAACACCGGTGGGCTGGTCTGAAGGTAAATGTTGGGGCGTGACAAAGAGCCAAAAAAGGAGGAGCCCCGTTGGGACGTCACAGCGGGGAATGTTTTTGAAAGCTATCGTTTCACAGCAGCAGTTACAAATTGTGAGATTTATATAGGAAAGAGGCGTCAATGGACTTTGAGGTTCACTGTATGTCTATTTTACACACCAAACAGTCATTTTTCAACTATGACAAGGTAAAATCGGTTTTGCAGTCAATCGCCCCTTTAAACAATTAGAAATAGCCTATTTTAGCCAAAATTTTTACAAGTAAAAAATAGTAGTTAAATTAATGCATGCAAAAAAAAAGCTATCAGCCTTTTGATCACTAAGTACGGCAAACCATCTGACATCCAACCAGGAGGACGCATTAGTTGAACTGTTAAGCGACCGAACGTTAAAGGCAGCGTTCTCAGCCAAGACACTGGCTGAGTTTTGGATTTCAGTGGAGAGGGAATACCCATGGCCGCGGGAACTATGGGTGCTTAGAGTGCTGCAGCACCCCCTGACAGCACGAGAATTTTAAATAATATGACTTGAAAATCTACCACCGCGGCACAACCCCGCAGTAGCGGACTGGCCATCGGGAGCACCGGGAGAAGAATAACGATGGAAAACCAGGCTAAGAAACGTAAAGGTGGAACTGAAGAGACAAAAATACATCACCTTCACTAGACAAGGTGATGTATGTAATGTGATTGGTGTCTGTAGCTTTAAATGCTAATGAGGAGCGGAGGGGCGGCACCATGCGCTAATATTTACAATGGATGTATCGCAATGGCTGTAACCCCGTTGCTGTAAGATGCCTCAAATTTGCCCATTCTCATCTGATAACCCTGGTTTGCAGAGGTACACACTCATTAATTTCGATGAGGGGAAAGGCGGATATCGCGCGTGCCATAACATCAACAGCAGAACGGTTATCCAAATAACAAAGTGTACAACACTCACGTTACAGCATGTGTATTCACACACATACTTGATGCTATCTACCTTTCCATTAGCGACAGTAACTCAGCTGTTAACTGCAGAGCTAATGTTACAGCCACATTCTAAGGGTAGCAAGCTAGGTAACCATATACAGTAAAGCTACAAAATGATATAGCGTTAGTTAACTTACTTGTCCGAGGTTAGTAGCTGGACGAAGGAGAGTTATTACTGATCCAGAATTTAATTTCAGCAAGGCCAGTTTTGTATTAGCTCAAGTTGAGGAAACAGTCGTGGCTGAAGTGTTTGGCGCAGACATACAAAACAAATGCGCCTACAACAGAAGTTGTGTAGGCGCATTTCCAGAGAAAATTAAATTAAGACACTGGGGGCCTCATGTACTAACTCTTTTGCGCACACTTCAGGCGTATTTGTTTAGCAATTTGCGCGTAAAAGCATGGCGAGGTATGTACAAACATGCCGCACTGAGGTAAAAGCACAGACTGCCTGTCGCGGGAACTGAAAATGGCAAATTGCGCTTTTCCGTGTCATGCATATGCATTCACGGGAGGGTCAAGGCGAAAGTGGGAGTTTCCCATAAAGAGATGGGAGGGGATGCGTAAAGTGCGCCTAATTATGTATTCCGTGGCAGGGCTCAACATCAAACCCCAGTGGGTTTAACTTACTGGCCCCAAGACCATTTTTACTGGCCCCCCCTCCAAAAGTTGTAATTTATCATTGTTACAACAAAACAAAATACTTCTAAGTTGTGTTATTCTGTTAACATGTTTTACCATTTATTAAACACATCCTGGATATAAAAAGAACAAAAATAAAATCACATTTCTAGTGATAAAAAATAAAAAGGTAATATGACGTGCTCTCTTCCCCGCTGACAGCCATCTCTGCACAACTCTGTTAAATTTTTACAGCCAAATTTTTACTGGCCCCGGGCCATCGGGCCATCGTTATTGTCGAGCCCTGCGCGGTATGTACAAAACCCGCTTGTGAAAGCGCAACTCTATTTTGCGGTGAAAAGTCTCCGCCTGTTAAAAGCAGGCGTAAACCAGGATGCGCATATGCCTCCTAGTGAAATGGCAGCTGTAACCCGAGCAAGACGAAGACATAGACAAATAAATTTTTGCCACAAGGATCACACTTTTTGAGTTGAGTGAACACAAAATCATTACGCGTTATAGATTAAGCAGCCATGCAATATTACAGTTACTGGAAGAAATCAAATATTACATCGAATCTCCGATTCAGCGTTCACATTCCATTCCAGCAGTTGTTAAACTCTTTGCTACATTACAAATATTGGCATCAGGATCACTTCAAACAGTCATTGCTGTTGTTGACTTTGGTGGCTGATCCATGATAGAGAAAGAAGGAGGCCCATTCAATTGCGCGTTTAAATGCTCGCAATGTACGGTATAGTGGGCGGAGAAAGGCGCTGATTACCTGATGACCTGCAGGTTTCGTAAATACGACGTAAACTGAAGTATCACAGAGTGCGCCATGGCGCTAATAACGCTACGTTTGCGAATGTACGTACGAGGCCCTGGGTCTTCAGAGGCTCGGATGAAGGAACTGTAAAAATATTTTTGTTTTCCTTCCAAACTGAGCAAATGTAATGCTTCGTTCGTTTGCAAGCCATGATGTCTCTTGAGGATAAAAACACTTGCACGGTCGTAGCTCAGTTTCTTATGGGCGGGCCAGATTCTCTGGGCGGGCAAAGCAGAGAGAGGGGAGGTAACCTTCCTCCTTGTGACGTCACAAGGAGGAGATTTTCAAACAGAGCAATTGAGCCTTCATTTTCTCAAAGGCGGAAAATAACACCCAGGGCTTGGTTTACACCCATCGAAAATTCTAGCCACTGAGGGACCGAAGGCAGGCTAGGGGAACTCATATTAATGTTAAATAACCTCCTAAAGTGAAGTTTTCATGTCATGTCACCTTTAAGAAAAATCACGTTGCTTGTGCATGCAGCTTTGCGAGCATCGTATGACCGATATTTTCAGGAATCTGGGCCCAGCTACGTATCATGATGTAATATAACATTCTCATGCATGGGCATGCCTATTATTGGAAAACATACAGTAATGGGAAGAACAGCAAAACTCTATATTATTAATCTTGTAGTCTTCACAATAAAAAGGGGAAGAGATGAGAGCTAGATAGGACCAAAGAGAGGAGTGTAATTTTCGAGTTCATGCAGGGATTTGTCTCAAATCTGGTTGGGGATTTACCTCCTTTTGCCCTTGTAGCCTGGCTCTGCCCTCCTTCGTACTTCCGCACAATTTTGATTTTGCTTCTGTACTAGGTCTGGGAATTCAGCACATAAGTCGGTTTTCTCAAATCAATTTTTCGAAGGGCCAATCAGCGAACAGAGGGAGTGGCTGAGAACGATGACGTTGATGTCGTGTGCTAGTTTGAGTTGTAGTTCAGTAATGGCAGCGGAGAAAGATGCGAGCGAAGCCATTCATTTGGTCCGTTGCTGTTGGCAACGGTGCTGAATATCCAAAAGTTAAAGCCGGAGCAAGAACAATCTTTGCTAATTTTTGTTGATGGTCATGATGTTGTGACACTCCTTCCCCACTGGGGAAAAGTTTGATTTTCCAGCTACGGCAGCTAGCTCCGTTACAGTAGCGGTGAAGGAGTTGGCTAAGGCGAATGCTCGCGATTGGTTATGGCAGATCAGAGTGGCTCTGGGCAGATCCAATAGTTTTAAACTTGGGAGTCAGTTGGCTGAGCGGTGAGGGAGTCGGGCTAGTAATCCGAAGGTTGACAGTTTGATTCCCGGTCATACCAACTGACGTTGTGTCCTTGGGCAAGGCACTTCACCCTGCTTGCCTCGGGGGAATGTCCCTGTACTTACTGTAAGTCGCTCTGGATAAGAGCGTCTGCTAAATGACTAAATGTAAATGTCTAAATGTAAACTTCAACAGAGTACCCGCCTTCAAGGAAGTTAACGCACAATGGAGCGATCCCAGACCCTCTGTACAAATGAAATGTACTAGGGTCTGGTTAGGACCAGGCTACTTTTTCAGCACATTGACATAAATATCCCACATTTTGGTTGAGACATACAGTTTAGAAAGTCCAGGTTCTGAGAATGTTCTTACATTTTAGTTCAGCATATATTAGTGTTTCCCACACAGACTAATTTGTGGCGGTGCGCCACAGAATCAACACCGGCCGCCACATATTGGCAATAAAAAGAATAACGAAGCACAAACGATTTATTGCGTTTCGTTATTCTTTTTTGTTTAACGCTATTTAAAACACGCAGCGTATTCGTTCAGCTGCATTTCCTTTCCCTGCTCTCCCTCCGTCTCTCTGTCACTCACATGTCTCTCTCACATACACACACACAGCCCCTCCCCTCCATGCACACTGCGTCTGTCTCCATGAAAACGAGATCATCCCTAGAAGCGTGAAAGCTTGGCCTATTTGGTGCAGAGAAGACGGCTGGCAAAATTAGCTAGTTCACGAAAGGTTGGCATTTTGTGAACACCTTGACACAATCACACATTAAAGAGTGCTATAAACAATATTTAATATTCTGAATAGAATGTTGTCAGTGTTAATGTTGGAGTCCCGACCCGACCAATAGCAAACAAGCGATTGCGCCTTCTTTAGCTCAAGCCTTCGGCGAGAGCACAACCTTTGTTCTCTCACATATATGTTATTGGGTGTGCTCAAGCCTTCGGCGAGAGCACAACCTTTGTTCTCTCACATATATATTATTATTTTTATTATTGTTTATTTTCGCCCCCCTAAGGATCAGTCAATATTTGGATTACATAGACAACCTAGGTGTCAAAAGTTTAGTATTGGTAGCGATTGCGTTGGTTGTATTTTTATTTACGTTTCGTTGCATGGTTTAAGTAGAAATTGCGTTTTTGTGGTGAAAAGTGAAGCTAACGGTGGCTAATTTGCTAGCCACAGTCACTGACGTTACTAACGTCACTACGTCACTAACATCGCAAAAACACGTGTGACTACCTGTAGCAGAACATTAGTTTCGCATCTGTTAACTTGGGGGATAGCTAGGCTAACTATAGCTTTACTTAGTGATGGGAAGTTCGGATCATTTTACTGATTCGGTTTCAGTAAAATGAACAAATCTTTTTTTGAGTCATTCGTTCATTTCAACGGGGGGGGGGGAGGGTTGGGGGCTGTCCGTCCACTGCAAACGCGTATCATATTCTCATGTAGGTTAGTGCATGACATGTGCACCAGCAGATACTATTTTAAAAGAAATTCATGACAGTTTGTATGATTTGGTCATTTATTATCCCACTAGCATTTAATTATCACGGCAAACAATTACACTGCACTAAACTGTAAGTGTAAATCAGTGGCGGCTGCTGGTCTTTCAAAGAGGGAAAGCTCATTTTCGGCCTACATCCTAAAAATGGCTAGTTCACTGGCTAGTTCACCCCTACGACACTAGCCTACTGAATGAATGAACAAATGATCTAACAAAACAATATTAATCAAGGAGGAAATTTGGAAATTAAGTTAAACTGAAACAAGGAACGTGGTGTATGAAATGTATGGTGAAAATGCCAAGCGATTTCAATGCAATTTCACCAAGCGAATACCAATAAATAGGTTGCTGCAGTTTCTTTCAACTACAGTTGCAAAATCCGCGATGGGACTTAGCTTGAATAGCGTTGGTGACTTTTTGTAGTACAAAATTACTGTCAATCAAAAGGAAATGCAGTCTTTCGACAGACCCTCCAATCATCACGCGGAAGCCCAGCGTCCAGGCTAGCCCACTCCATTCACCCCCAGAGACGCTGAGCGTCCGAGGCGGGACATAATCTCAACATTGATCCAATGACTTTATAGTTTCGAAGCACTGAAAAAAAAAACGTTAAAAGCAGCCACATTGAAGTCCATGGAAGCTGAGCTTCAACTGGGAAATGCACTGTGACACTACGGGAATGTATGAAAAGGAAATTACTCAGTCGACCTGCTATGTAGCTGATTCTGAAAGAACTCGTCTTCGATATGAACGTGTTCTAACGCATTTAAAATGTTAACACAATAGTAAATATTTGACCATTCATTTTTTGAAATTTTAGGGGACGCTGAGCTTCCCTTGCAGTCTTAAAGAAATCGCCACTGGTGTAAATGTAAAGTGAAAATAACAAAACCAGTCAGTATGATGACTTGAGCGAATATCATTCACGTCTTACTAAAACAGCGGCCACGTGAAAGGGAATGACGAAACTGTCGGGAAATGAACGAGTCGTTTGTTTCCTCCAGTACAGAGCCTATGCAGGTCACGTGAAAAATTATCCAAAGATTTGTAGAAAGACCGAGTCGGGAAATGAACAAATCGTTCGTTTCCTCTCGCTACCACCACAGAGCCTATGCAGGTCACGTGAAAAATGATCCAAAGACTCGTACAAAGACCGATTCGGGAAATGAACGAATCGTTCCCTCTAGCGTTTCCTCTAGCTACCACTACAGAGCCTATGCAGGTTACGTGAAAAATGATCCAAAGACTCGTACCTGAAGACCGAGTCTGGAAATGAACAAATCATTTCTGTTTACTTGGACGAGCCTATGCAACAGTCCTGATGCGCGGCCACGAGAAAATGAACGAATCAGTCTTTGAGAGGACTCATTACTCCCGAGTCCTTGTAAGGATTCGTTCAAAATGAACGAATCGTTCACGAACGACATCACTAGTATGATGACTTGAGCGAATATCATTCACGTCTTACTAAAACAGCGGCCACGCGAAAGGGAATGAGGAAACTGTCGGGAAATGAACAAATTGTTTGTTTCCTCCAATAGAGCCTATGCAGGTCACGTGAAAAATGATCCAAAGACTCGTAGAAAGACCGAGTCGGGAAATGAACGAATCGTTCGTTTCCTCTAGCTACCACTACAGAGCCTATGCAAGTCACGTGAAAAATGATCCAAAGACTCGTAGAAAGACCGAGTCGGGAAATTAACGAATCGTTCACGGACACATCACTAGCTTTACTGCAAGGCAGCTGCAGAAACGCCACAAGCAAAGAGGTCAGGGTGATAACTATTTACTCATTTTATTTTGTGATGTGAAACACAATTGTGAAATGTAATGTACAATATTAGCTGATATTATTAAGGAAGTAGGCCCACATCTACTTTCGGAAACGGTAGTGTAATATTTCACTGAAGCATTAGCATCATGACATTAGCCTCTGTTGCCCGGGCAACACATACTACAGTGGTCTATGATGCATCTGTTTTCAATCGTTAAAATAAATATTCCTCACAAATACATTTTCGTTGTAGGATTTATGACATTAAATTACAAGTAAAGGATTTATGGGTGAAATTATCATTACCTGTGGTTTCAAACCAGTGTTGCTCACTGCAACGCTGTAGCCTACGCGAGACACTACAAAAACATCTACACAGCTGTTTAGGAAGTCAAACGGCGACAGAACATGTTCGTCACTCCCCTTACTTAAATCAAAAGTCTACAGTATCTAACTACTAACCTTAACTTCATTGCCACAGCCTAAACTTTGTCAATCTGTTCATGAAAATTATTTATTTCAGCCTAAACCGTACAACGGAACGTTAAATCCAATTCAACCAACGCAATCGCTACCAAGACGAACACAGCAGTAGTCTTCTGTACTGTACTGTAGTAGTACAATTTACCGGGGCAGCTTCTCCACACAGGGCTATGATCGCTACTATTGAGCTTTTTATGAAAGCGATTTTCCACTAAATAAATGTCAAGCTTATTTACTTTTTTGGGGGCATATTTTCAGTTAGCAGATGGTACTGTTTGAATCGCGATTCCATCTTCTACTGCCGGTGTTGGACCGAATTCTCACTCCCCCACAGAATCCCACTCCCCTACGTGTGAACGCGCACTGCCTTCCTAGCGTATTGCTAGTTGTAGTTTGACGAACCGAGGCGATTTTTTAGGCTTTGAGGAAACTTTCAGTAGGTTATTTAATTCATGTTTCATCAAAATATAAGTTATGTTGTGCTGCACTTGAGAGCCTATACGACTTGTATGTCGTGCTACTCGTAAAATCCGAATGATTGTCTCAAGAAAATAGACGTAGCCTACTTTGGAGCTGCACTTGAAAAACGATGTTGATGTCGATGTTGTGCTACACTGTCCTATTATCGGAATGAGGGTAATATGTGAATTATGTTGTAGTTGCTGTTATGTCACTGTCTGGTAAAAGCGAGCATCCTTTGTATTCATTTGTACGAATCACTTTTAGTAGAACTATTCACTTCTGATTATTGATTACGTTGTACTTGCTGTCAGTGGAAGAAGTACTGAAGTTTAGTACTTAAGTAAAAGTACAAGTACCAAGGAAAATAAAAGTAAAAGTACTACATCAACAATCCTACTTAAGTAAAAGTAAAAAGTACTTACTTTTAAATTTACTTTAAGTATTAAAAGTAAAAGTACTCACGCAAATGGGTTGTCTCCATGTCTAGGGCTGTACCATTTTGATAAAGAAGGCAGATATAGCTACTGGTAATACTTATGCCTCTACAAAAGTCACTAATAGTAATAATTATAAGCAACAGCATTTGTTTATCGGAAAGGTTGGTGTACTTTTTGTGCATACCCTCTGTAATACTTCTCACACTCTATCTTACAATTCTGCGGATGACAAGTTATCTACCAGGGATTATCTGCAAAGTTAATACCATTAAGCCAAACCAATGAAGACAACATGTTATATCTTTTAAATATTTTATTTAATTATAAAAGTGTAAAAAACGGAAACATGGAACATGAAAAACAAGTGTAAAACTGGTCAGAACAAGGCAGATCTTAGAACGAGAATTTTAAATTAAGGACCTGAAATGAAAATTTTACCATTGGTCAGGCAGCCAAAGGTTATTGCAAAAAAAATGGTCATAATAACAACATGGCAGTATAAATGTCATTCAAAGCCCTTTCATCAACTTTGCATTAACAGAACCTTTTGTTCAATTTCAACAATAGTTGATTTTCAAAAATGTTTGACCCTATTCTGCCTCTTTTTGTAGAAAAAATATGCCCTGCTGTACTAAAGAGCCGTTCACATGCCGCAGAGGCAGGCAACGGCGTGTTCAGTTTAAGGGACAAATTGGCAACTGTGGGCACTGCCTTTAGGGTGTCCATGGAGGTAGCCGAGTTTGCCAGGTTGTTTCGTGGTTTCCTGGACGTTTCCTTTCATAAGGCCAAAGAAGTCGTCCTTCCTGACCCGGAATTGCTAACTGGTGTTGGGACCGGATCCTCCTCCATGTTTCTCTTGATGTAGTCCATGCCTACACAGAACAACCCAAACACAGAATAAAGGAAACATTATTTTAAGAGTACTGTTTGTCTTTATAACCATCATGATAATCGTGATAACTATGGCTGTGGTATTCTTTCTCCTAGTGACTATAACATATTTTTGGATCAACTGTCTGGAACAGGGTAGGTCCTTTGCCAGGCTTCCTTTCCAATTGAACACTTGCCAATTTAATAACCTTTTAAATGACTTACCCAGCTTCAGCAAGTCCTCATTGCTTGTCCACGATGTCTCAGGGTCAGCAAGCATGTCTCCAAACCGTCGCTGTATTCCTTCTTGAAGGGCAGTAATCAGTGGCTGGCAGAACTTGGATGATGTTCTGAGGCGGTCAAGCTTCACAGTTAGGAGGGTTATAGTGGGCACCAGCCATCCCATGTGAACATCCACCTCTCCCTGCAATATGTTTAGTGCCTTTGAGATTGGGTTCATGGTTGATGCATATTCTGTCAAGAAAGAAAGTTCTGCAGGGCTGAACCTGTAATACACAATATCAGAATATGCAGAATGTCATTAAGAGATATATGAGAAATATTTCACATACCTAGATATACACAGTGTTATTAAACAAGTGAATATTCAGCTATTCTGAATATTTCAACATGCATGAGCATACATCTGAAAACAATAGCAATTCCAACCAAAATGTTTATGCAAGATTATGTGTTCAGCTACATATTATCAGCAGCCCGTCTCATAATAAGGGATAGGCATTGAGACATGACACAGACATGGCTGATAAGCTAATAGTGTTCTAAATTATCTAAATAATAATAGGCTACTCTACTGCAGTTGACTTGAATGAAGTGTACATGATTAGTCAACTATAATATTACAACACCCATATCATAACTGTGCATCTGCTCCGAGCCATACTTACATGGCGACTTTGAGTGCAATGGTAACCGCTCTGATGGCTCCTTCTCCACTCTCTCTAACTATTCTCAGTATTCTTTCAACTGAAAGAAAGTGAGAGTTCCACCTTGTGTCTACTGGGCGGATGAGTTGCAGCTTGCACTCCTTTTCAACTACCTCTGCAGCAGTAGATGAGCGGGCAGTCTTGTTCCAGAGAGCTGAGCACTTGGCAAATGCTGCGCGGGAGATCTTCCTGTAGCCATCCTTTGACTCTGCATTTTTGGCGTCCACTGTTGTATCAGATTCAGCAGATGACAGGCACAACGGTGATGCTTTGGTAGATGGTATTCAGAGCACTCATCTTCTTCTTCCATTAAAGCTTCCACTTCAACGGCCTCTGTCTCCACCTCCAGTTCTTCATCATCCTTCTCACTGTCATTACCATTTTCCCTCTCCTCTTCAGTTGTACTTCCCTCTTCATCAGCATAAACCCTGAAGGCCTTTATAAAATTGGAGGCATTGTCAGTCGTGGTCCTCACAATCTTATCCCGAATGTTATACTCGGTGTGGATGTCATTAAGGGCCCCGACTAGTACATCGAATGTATGTGCTCCTTTAAGCCTTTTGCAAGCCAGAGCAACAGAACATCGCTCTAAGCCATCAGGCTCGATCCAGTGGGCAGTGACTCCGATGAAGCTCTGTCTATGAGCTGTCCAGTCTGTGGTTGTTGCGATGTATTTGATGTTTTCCATCGCATTTGTCACTCTGGCTTTCATTTGCTTTGTGTTATTTTCCATTCTGTCCCTCAAGGTTGTACGTGACATCCCTCTGTAACTTGGCAGAATATGCTGCATTAAAGCAATGAAGCCAGGCTGCTCTACTACAACAAAAGGGTGCAAACCCTGGACAACAAAGTTCAGTACAGCCAGATCTGTGCTCTTCTGAGAGGCTTTGATGTCCTCAAGTTTCAACTGCTTACTTGTTGAAGGACCCTCACCAGCAGAGTTTGCTGTCAGGTCATTGTAATTCCCAAGAAGTGTTCTGTGCTTTCTCTATAAAAATAGTAACAAAAGCAATAATATACTGTTAATCTTCATCATAATTTATTTAACCTGTAACTCAAATTCTCACAACCTAATTAAAAACATTTGCAGGGACAAGACTAATTTAATAGCACCATAGAAGCAAAGTTCATTAACACTTATCTAACAACATAGAAAGATAAGGGCCGATGTTACGTGGTGTCTTGTGATCACCATCTCTAGTGAAAGACGAGCCACTGACCACGAGACAGGCGGTAAGCACCACTGTACCAAGCAGACCATGAGGTTGAGCTAGCACGCTAGCTTGACATAGCTAACCTACCAGCTTTATCTTACCACTACGTTAAATAAATAATAAAGGTACAATCATGTTATTTTGATGCTATTACTGTATGTCAACATGCATTTCGCTAGATAACAGTATAATATCATGTCAGTAACCGAATTAAATATATACATTCCTTTTCAAAAAGTCAGGGACATTAACTTAGCATAGCAAGAACTCTGCTTACCTCGATATGCTTCTTTAAATAAGGCGAATTCTTGAATGCTAGCAACTCCTTTTTTTGAGGTAGACAGGAAAGGCATTGAAATATCCACGAGTCATTCTTGGGGCCTTTGAAATCGAACATGTTTTTTAAATAGGGCCAAGGGTGGCTCATATCCGAGGGCTCAGATGAGGCTGACTGGATCCATGTTGAATAGGCAGTTACTAACCAGCCAGTTAGTCAGGCTGTTACCGCTAGTGCTGCTGCCAAATGCACACTCTGCTGTCATTGGAGCTGATAGAGCCACCTGATTGGTTTAAACTTCCAAAACAGCAACGCAATCCATATTTTTGTGGCTGAGTGGTGAGGGAATCGGGCTAGTAATCCGAAGGTTGCCAGTTCGATTCCCGGTCATGCCAACTGACGTTGTGTCCTTGGGCAAGGTACTTCACCCTACTTGCCTCGGGGGAATGTCCCTGTACTTACTGTAAGTCGCTCTGGATAAGAGCGTCTGCTAAATGACTAAATGTAAATGTATGGCACTGAAATAGGTAATGAGTGGATAGCTGGTGAAGCACTTGCGTTTCTTCTTGCTGAATGGAGTCGAAGGTGGAATAACTGGATGGAGCACACACCTCTCAATGAATACGTTGGAGGTCATTTTAAATCCTTGGGCACAGGCAGGGCCGGTCCTAGGCATAGGCGACATAGGCAGCCGCCTGGGGCGGCATCAAGAGGGGGGCGGAAAATTCCAAAGTTCATCCATTAATTAACCGTCCCGCACCACCAGCAGAGGGCGCCAAGTCACATATCCGTGTTGCGGTTGGGGGGCAGCATCCCGATTTGCGCTCCCAGGAGGGGGGGGGGGCGCTGTTCATACATCTCGCCTAGGGCTCCGAATGGGCTAGTTCCGGCACTGGGCACAGGCACAAAGACAAAGGAGATCTCTGGGGAGAAATAGCTAGCTAACCATCTCAAATCTGACTGCAGTTTTGAACACCATGGACCTAACTAATTAACCAAGTTTTCTCCTAAATTGAATACATCTTTCAATGACAGTAATGTCAATATAGCCTAGTTGTATTAAAAGCTGTGTAGTCCTTTTTGGGGTTAAATAATTTGCTAAATGAATTAAAGGCCTGTTAAATGTAAAATCCAACTATAAATGAATAAGAGAGGGTTCCAATCAAATCTGACAATTTATTAAACCTAGTGGTTTAAAATAATAGACATATTTGGGTTAGTTAGACCAGGGGTTCTCAACCTTTTGGAACTAAACCCAAGCTTTCCCCCTCATGTGTCACGCCCCCCCCCCCCCACACACACACACACACACACACACTTTCCTAGTCACAGTAAGCAGAGGGTTCATTGCATTTACATCAAATGGAAAACAAGGCCTGCCATGAAATGCTCTCCACCCGCACGTTTCTTCCCTTCTACCCAAGCATTATGTACATTTGATAGCATGTATTTAATACCAATACATGTGTATGTATAGGTTGGACAGGTCTGAAAACAGAATAGTCCATGGTACTAGTGGCTTTGGTCTCAGCTTTGGTAGGGACACTGCCCGGCACCCAACATACAGACCAGCCCTCTGGTGTTCTGGCCCAGGATCTCAGACACTAGTTTAGCTGTGCGCTGCTCTGTGTATTCCACGGGAATTACAAAGGAGAAAGTTTGGAAGTTTTTTTGGAGGATATTGAAAATGGACCATCGTAAATGCAGTGTTCCAGGCTGTACTGGGAATGCTGCCACTTTTCATAATCTTTCCAAGGAACCAGACACTTGACGGGCATGGTTGATGTTTTTCTATGAGAAGATCCCTGTGAAGTTCGACGCTCATTTATTCATTTGCTTGAACCATTTCACCAAAGACAGTTTTGAATGAAAACCTTTGACAATTTAAAGAAGGACTTGCTAAGCCGCTGTTGCTTAACAACATTGGACAATTTCAAGCAGGATTTGCTAAGAAGCTGAACCTGAAAAGATGTGCTGTTCCGACCGTACGCTTATGGCAACCGTAAGCTATAGGCTACAGTATGATTTTGTCGGTAACATTCACATTTACATTGTCATTTAGCAGACGCTCTTATCCAGAGCGACTTACAGTAAGTACAGGGAGATTCCCCCTGAGGCAAGTAGGGTGAAGTGCCTTGCCCAAGGACACAACATCATTTTGCACGGCCGGGAATCGAACTGGAAACCTTCTGATTACTAGCCCGATTCCCTTACCGCTCAGACACCTGACTCCCTAACAGTAACAGTTAAGCAATGCTAACGTCTCCTGTATCTAGCATAGGTAGAATGCTAAATACGCTTCTAAACACATCAACATACTTTACTTAGCAAATGACTCTAGCTAGACTAGCTGTAGTCGGCATTAGAAGGGAAGTTTCCGAAAAAATAGCCAGAAAACAAATAGCAGTCTGTCCTATTGCTAACGCCTGTCTAGATTATTTGAAAGAACTGGAGAAAGGCAGGTGCTAGATACAGGACACGTTAGCATTGCTAATAACTGTTACCGACAAAATCATACTACAGCGGTTGTGATGAACGTAAGGTCGGAACGCACCTCTTTTCAGCAACAGCTTCATAGCAAATCCTGCTTTAGCTACATTGTCCCAGGTTTTCAAAACCGTCCTTGGTGAAATAGTTAGCGCAAATGTGTCGAGGGTCGAACTGCACAGGGATCTTCTACGCTACGGTATAGACAAACATCAGCCACGCCCGTCTAGTCAATGTTAGCTAGACTCTAGCTCATCTGCTTTTTATTGGGTGTGCTTTGCCTTCGGCAAGGGCACAACCTTTGTTCTCTCACATATATATTATTATTATTGTTTCTCTTCACACCCCTAAGCCTTCGTCAATATTTGGACTATAGACAACGCAATGTCAAAAGTTTCGTCTTGGTAGCGATTGAGTTGCTTGTATTTTTATTTACGTTACGTTGCACGGTTTAAGTAGAAATTACGTTTTTGTGGCGAAAAGTGAAGCTAACAGTGGCTAACTTGCTAGCCACAGTAAATGACGTTACTTACATCACTAACGTCACAAACTCGCGTGACTACCTCTAGCAGAACATTAGTATAGCAGCTCGTTAACTTCTGGGAGATAGCTAAGCTAACTGCTTTACTGCAAGGCAGCTGCAGAAACGCCACAAGCAAAGAGGCCAGGGTGATAACTATTTACTAATTTTACTTTGTGATATGACACAAAATTGTGATGTGTAATGTACAATATAAGCTGATATTATTAAGGAAGTACATCTACTTTCGGAAACTGTAGTCTACTATTTCACTGAAGTATTAGCATCATGACATTAGCCTCTGTTGCCCGGGCAACACATACTACAGTGGTCTATGATGCATCTGTTTTCAATCGTTAAAATAAACATTCCTCACAAATACATTTTCGTTGTAGGATTTATTATGACATTACATTACAAGTAAACGATTTGTGGGTGAAATTATCATTACCTGTGGTTTCAAACCAGTGTAGCTCACTGCAACGCTGTAGCCATCGAGTTAATATAACTAGAGGAAGCAACTTTTGTCTTCCAAGATGGCGTCCCCATTCATTTCTATGAAAAGTGCTCAGTGGCGCAGTGAGGCAAGCGAGAGCGCGAAACTGGACCGCGCCATTTCTCCACTTCCGGTCTAGCTTTAAACAGTGGCTCTTTTTTTCCCTAGCTGAGACCTTGTGCACGCTTGCAACTAGCTGTACACGTCATACTTTGCGACAGCCAGTGGCGAGCATAGATTTATATGGTTGCGAGCGTGTGAGCTAAGGCATTGCAGTGGCAGAATGGGGTACAAGTCCGATAAGAATCAGAGACATGATGCAAACTTTACGTACATGTATGCTGTCATTGTATAGTATTCCTTTCACTTGGTTGTTAGAAATAGGCTATAGGGCTAAATATTGGGCTATTCTAGATGGAACTCATCACATATGTTGCTTTTTTTCTTGTGTTTTGAGTATGATTTCCAGCGCATTGTATCGGATTAAATACACTGTTAACATGAACACCTAGCTCCGTCGTTGTTCTCGCCAGGCAAAGAAAGCTCAATAGTTATTTTGGTAACAGAATTCTTCCATAATGCAGACTTACCATAGCTTACTGTCAACTGTATTTTCAAACAAAATGCCACGAAATTCACACTGCCTTCAATTTACATATCAGTGTAGAAATGTGGCCTGTGCCTATATGTTCTACAAAACCAAATGCCTATTAATGGATATAACGTGATCTAACAAGACTTGGAAATAATGTAATAAATAAAAGCTTGAGAAGTGTGTCTAAAATATACTTTATTTAACATTTGCCTTTGAAAGGGGCATATTAACAGAACTAGGCCTATATACAAGACGTTTCCATCAGATATAAGTGGGGGTGAAACAGTCACTGAGGACCTTCATTGTCCCACAAAAGCAGTCTGGCTTGATGACACGATTAAAAAAAAAAGAATAATGGGTGTGTTTAACAAAAGCTTCTGAAGGCAAGACTAATCATATTTATATAATTTCTTATTGTGGTTATCAGTTAAAGTATTAATCTTCGTCTTTGCTCCAGATAGACATGTCAACAATTTATGCTCACGCTTAACATAATGTAATATTTGCCATCATGTCATGAACGTAAAAACGTTCTTGACAGAAAAATCAAATCTGTTTTAAAATAACGGGAATAAACTATATTAACAACATTTCATGTATGTGTGACAACCATTTGCTAAACTTGCTACAACAGGGCAGGCAACTCAAGCCATTTCTCCCTGTGCTCATTCAATATGGCTCATTCAGCTCCAGGTAAATTGGCTATCAGCCAATGTGAACTTTTGTGCTCGTGCCCTGTTAGTATCCGCAAGCACATTTGCAGGCAACTTTTATTGACGTAAGCAAATAAATGGGGTGCTAGTTTACCCATTTCGGATTGATTTCAAATTGAGCAAAAATCAGGAAAAATAATTTTATGAAAAAGCTTAGTAGTATGAGCCAGGTTCGAGAATCGAACAAAAATGATTGGGGGAGATAGTTTTGTAAATGTTGACTGGAGTTAATAGAATAAAAACGACCGGAAGAGCCGGAAGTCTAACAAGAAATGCAATACCACCTACATCCACCGGGGCCGTTGCTTCACTTATCTGGGCTAGTGTGATTTGATTCTTCCCTGTATTTTCAAGTACCAGCTTCTCCCACTGTAGAAGCGGAAGATTTCAAAACAAGTTTAGCCCAGCACACAGAAGTTAGAAGGATGAGAAGATGGCAAGAAGGAACTTCCTAAGACAGTGTAAGCAGACACTACATGACTGCACTCAGCTTTTGCTGTCGGATAACCCTGGACACGACAACCTTCAGTCCATGTTGACAAAGGTACAGTTTTTTCGAAATAATTATTTGTGACTTAATCGTAATCTTCACCGGCTAGCTTGGCTAACAGGGGTTTAACTTGGTCACTCGCTGTGCGGATAGCTTTTGTTTGTTTGTTTTTTAGCAATGGATTGCTACTGTGATACTTCTGCATTGCTGGCTAGCCAGTCACTGACTAGTCTAGACTGTTGGATAAAGACTAGTTATTTGCGTTTCGTTTTTATCCGTGAAAGCTGCCATGTTAAGGCTGGACAGTCCATATCCAACTATCTGTCCCCTAGTTATGTAGCTAGCTAAACGAGTTAGCCTCAACCCCCAACCATCTGCTATCCTCAGTAGTCAGTACAGTAGGCTCCAGTGCTGCACATTCTTGACATTAATTTTTTATTGATACAGTAGTAGCACCTTGAAATATACATGCTTAAATTGACAGTCCAATGTTATGTTTTTTGTGATTTCAGGTGGAGGATAGACATTATGTGTATCTGCCTTGAATCAACAGAGACATGGCAGACTTCTGCAACCAGTGGAACCACCATGGTTTAAGGAGTGAGAGGCACCAGTCCCCTCTGCAGATTTTCATTAGGACTTGCCTTGCACAACAAATGCTACCTAACACTTCACGGTTCAGGACGGGGCGGCTCAGGATTTTTGCAAAAGATC
The DNA here is from genome assembly GCF_038355195.1 of Osmerus mordax. Lineage (NCBI taxonomy): Eukaryota > Metazoa > Chordata > Actinopteri > Osmeriformes > Osmeridae > Osmerus > Osmerus mordax. Next base: position 8,220,595 of record NC_090054.1, on the reverse strand, counting down.
ATTCAAAAAAACATCACATTTAAAAGCAAACCTTAATACAGTGAACACATACTGTCATTGAAAGTAGTTACTGATTGAATACATCTAGTAGAGATGCTAGATACTGAGAACTTATGTCCTGCTGAGTTGTGAGTGATGAGGTTAAAATGATGTGATAATCAGGGTTCTAAATTAACTTTTTTGATCACCAGCCAATCAGAATTTCCACTAGCTAAATTCTTTCAGGTGAAAATAAGAACAATTAAGAGTTTCACAGAATGCATTTGATCATTTTATTAACATTGTTGGCATGAAAAACACAGAAAATTAAGTAAAATGAAGCACAGAAATATGATGCAAGGGTATGTGAAATCACCAACACGTGACTAAGTAAGGACACGATTTATTGTAAATGGCTAAAACGTCCATTCGCGTCATGATGAGATTGACTCCTGCCCATGCATTTACAGTAACGTTTTGTCCTAAGCAGGCATTAATTAAACTGACCTAATATACTCTTTATTAAGAACAGTGTATTTACATTACACTATGCGGTGTCCCTGGCGCATAGGCTTATTACAGACTTTCACGCCCCAAATCAAAATTCTGAGCCGACAAGTCTGTGGGGAATTGCTTTTTCTCCTAAAGGCTGCCCTCCTCGACCTTTTTGATGAACAATTCGCCGAGATGCAAAATGATTCACTCATTAAAAACACAGAGGAAAAAAGCTAGAGCTGGCTACTTTTCGAGTTCGGTTTTCCGTCACTTCAGACTCACGATCTAAAAGGTCTAAAAGTGCTAAAACCTTCACCATAATTCTATAGTAGTGTACTTTCACAAACCCAATCATTAATTCTAGCTTAAAATGTGTAAAAATAGGACTTACCGAAAGTGACTGCCTCCAACACGGCTATCACGCGATTCCAGTTGAAAACAACAATGGCCGCCGAAAAAGAATTTATATTGGTAACGGCGAGCTGCGATTGGAAGCTAAATGAAACGGGCTAAAAAACGAGGGTGGGGGCTTGGTCAGCACACAATTTCAAGAAAGCATGTGTGTGTCAAGGGAAGGCTGAGTGTGTGAGAATTTGGAGCATGCGCGGGGAGCAATTAGCCAAGCATGCCTGTTTCAAATATTCACTAAAAATCGACTTTTCATCTTAGTCAACTTTTTCTCAGATTTGTATACTAAACATTCTCAAGAGTCTTCATATGAACTTGTGATTGGATCAGAGTATCAGTTTTTGGCCAGCGGATGTGTTAAGCATTATTTTAGCTTTAGCGATAAATTCGATTTGCTTTCTATCAATCATTTTTAGAGGTATGAAGTTGCCTGTAGCACCACCTATTGTCTCACATGGCCCATGTTTGGTATGGTAGTTACTAATGGTCAGCTGTTTCAACATGCCAAATTTCTCAATTTTTTACGGTACTGGTCTAGGGGCTGCCATTGACTCCCATGGGTGAAAAAAATAAAATAACTAGAGAGGGTACAATTTCTGGGGAAATTGTAGGGTGTGCTTGCTTGCGTCGGTTGCACAGGGGTCCGTTTTTGAATGACATTTTTACAACTGATATTTCTGTATATTTTATATAAAAATGCATACTTATTATTTATAAAGATTACATAGATTTAAAAGCATTTTTTTTGCTGCTCATTTACAACTGAAAATACGAGTGAAGTGTAGAATTAAATGGATGTCTTCTCATTTCCCCTGCAAGAGGCAGCCTCATCATTGAATCAAAACGAATACATTTGGCAGACCGGTGTAAAAATGTACCTAATCTCTATGACTTACATTTACATTTAGTCATTTAGCAGACGCTCTTATCCAGAGCGACTTACAGTAAGTACAGGGACATTCCCCCCGAGGCAGGTAGGGTGAAGTGCCTTGCCCAAGGACACAACGTCATTTAGTTGGCATAGCCGGGAATCGAACTAGCAACCTTCTGATTACTAGCCCGATTCCCTCACCACTCAGCCATCTGACTCCCCTAACTTACTTTAATGTCCTTTTAAGTTTTCCCTTCTCGTGATATTTTAAGGCATTTAGCCTACTCATATTGCATTCATTCATGAATAAAGAACCCCCTTTGAAGATTATTCTACGACGTTACCGGCAGTAGAAGATGGAATCGCGATTCAAACAGTACCATCTGCTAAACCGAGGTGAAGTTAGTTTCATATTCGACATTCGTCTCACATTCAGAAGACGCTACTTTGCAGCGTCGAGTTAGGGACCGGGTGAAAATTACCAATACAATTTTGAAAAATGATGACTTTTATAATGATTTTATGACTATAAAACCTCAAACAGCAGAGTATTCCAACAATGTCTGGTATAATTCCACAGCATTTAATTTTTCAATAATGTTTTTAAAAGAATGATAGAAAATCGCTAATCTCTGAAAATAGCATGAAATCTTCACTAATCTCAATATCTTTTTCAAATTTGTGTCAAAAAATCTCAAATATACACCAGATTATTCTAATAATGTCTGGCCTACTTCCACACCCTTTACTTTTCCAATAACGTTTTGAATAAAATTCCAATTAATCGCTAATCTATGAAAATAGCATGAAATCCTCGCTAAGGAAATGCAGTAGCTAAAAAAAATAAAAAAAACATTCACATTACATTTACTCATTTAGCAGACGCTTTTATCCAAAGCGACTTCCAAGAGAGAGCTTTACAAAGTGCATAGGTCACTGATCATAACAACAAGATAGCCACAAAACATCGCGAGTAGCCAAAACATGAAGCACACATTGTGAACAACTAACGTAAGTGCCAAAGGGAAGAACCATAAGAGCATGTAGTTAAACAAGTTACAATTAAACAACATGAACTGCTATAAGTGCAAGTGTACCTGTGAAAAAAAAAAAAAAAAAAAAAGCAACAATAATAAAAACAATATATCACAGCGAGAACAAAAATTTCAAACAGTTACCACTAACCACAAGAGCAACAAGTCTCTGAGCAAGAGTCATTGTGATCCTTGAGGAAACTAACATCGGGTCAAGCGAACCATTCCTAAGTACCGTTGTACTCCCGGAACAAGTGCGTCTTCAGCCTTTTCTTGAAGGTGGAGGGACAGTCAGTGTCTCTGATGGAGGTGGGGAGTTGATCCCACCACTGGGGGGCCAGACAGGAGAAGAGCTTGTGTTGGGACCGGGCGGTCTTGAGCGGTGGGACCACTAGGCGGTTGTCTGAAGAAGACCGTAGGTGACGGGTGGGGGTGTAAGGCTGCAGGCGGGTGCAGTCCCGTTCACTGCTCGGAAGGTCAATACCAGGGTCTTGAATCTGATACGGGCCATGATAGGTAGCCAGTGGAGAGAGATGAGGAGCAGGGTAACATGGGAGCATCTGGGTAGATTGTAGACTAGGCGGGCCGCTGCGTTCTGAATCCTCTGAAGAGGGCGGGTTGCACATGCTGGGAGACCAGCGAGCAGCGAGTTGCAATAATCCAACTTGGAGAGGACAAGTGCTTGGACTAGCAGATGGGTGGAGTGCTCAGACAGGTATCTCCTGATCTTCCGGATGTTGTAGAGGGTGAATATACACGACCGAGAGACCGCAGCAATGTGGGCCGTGAGGGAGAGCTCGTCGTCCATGGTAACCCCAAGGTTCCTGGCAGAGGATGAAGGGGTCACCGTCGCAGATCCCAGGGTGATTGAGAGATCGTGGGAGATGGAGGGTTTAGCCGGGATGATGAGAAGTTCTGTTTTGGCGAGGTTCAGCTGGAGGTGGTGCTCGGTCATCCAGGCGGAGATGTCTGTGAGGCAGGCCTCAATCCTAGCTGAGATCCCCGGATCGGTCGGGGGGAACGACAGGTACAGCTGCGTGTCGTCAGCGTAGCAGTGGTAGGAGAAGCCATGGGAGGTGATGATTGGTCCAAGTGAGGTGGTGTACAGAGAGAAGAGGAGGGGTCCAAGGACGGAGCCCTGTGGGACACCAGTGGAGAGCTGGCGAGGGCCCGACAGTTTGCCTCCCCAGGAAACCTGGTAGGATCTTCCCGACAGGTAGGATGAGATCCACTGGAGTGCAGTGCCAGTGATGCCCATCTCAGAAAGTCTGGCGAGCAGGATCTGGTGGTTAACCGTATCAAACGCTGCAGAAAGGTCCAGCAGAATGACAGGATGACCTGGAAGCCGCTCTGGCAGACCGGAGGGCAGTGGTGACTGAAAGGAGGGCAGTCTCTGTGGAGTGGCCAGTCTTGAAGCCCGATTGGTTGGGGTCAAGCAGGTTGTTCTGAGAGAGAAAGTTAGACAGTTGGTTAGATACAGCACGTTCAATTGTTTTTGAAAGGAATGGTAACAGTGATACCGGTCTGTAGTTCTGGAGGACGGCAGGGTTAAGGGAGGGTTTTTTGAGTAGAGGGGTAACTATAGCCTGTTTGAAGGCAGAGGGGAAGGTGCCAGAGGTAAGAGAGGAGTTTAGGACATGGAGAAGAAAAGTTATGATGGAGGGGGAGATGGTTTGAAAGAGAGGGGAGGGGATAGGATCAAGGGGACAGGAGGTGGGGCGATTTAAAATACTTCCAAGGCTTTGTAATAATGCTGTTTTGCAAGTATATACAAATCTGTTGGTTTTTGTATCTTAAATTTGGTGTAGTTGAAAAGTCTAAATGGTGGAAAATTGTGATTAGTTCAAAAATATATTGAACAGAAATTGTCTGTCAAGTTTTTCCAAATAACTCAATAACATTGACTAGTTGCTGGTAGTTACAGTTAGGTCCATAAGTATTTGGACATTGACACAATTTTCATCATTTTGGCTCTGTATACCACCACAATGGATTTGAAATTAAACAATCAAGATGTGCTTTAAGTGCAGACTTTCAGCTTTAATTTCAGGGTATTTACATCCACATCAGGTGAACGGTGTAGGAATTACAACACATTTTATATGTGGCCCCCCCCTTTTTAAGGGACCAAAAATAATTGGACAAACTAACATAATCATAAATCTAATTGTCACTTTTAATACTTGGTTGCAAATCCTTTGCAGTCAATGACAGCCTGAAGTCTGGAACCCATAGACATCACCAGACACTGGGTTTCGTCCCGGGTGATGCTCTGCCAGGCCTCTACTGCAACTGTCTTCAGTTCCTGCTTGTTCTTGGGGCATTTTCCCTTCAGTTTTGTCTTAAGCAAGTGAAATGCATGCTCAATTGGATTTAGGTCAGGTGATTGACTTGGCCATTGCAGAACATTCCACTTCTTTGCCTTAAAAAACTCTTTGGTTGCTTTCGCAGTATGCTTCGGGTCATTGTCCATCTGCACTGTGAAGCGCCGTCCTATGAGTTCTGAAGCATTTGGCTGAATCTGAGCAGATAATATTGCTCGAAACACTTCAGAATTCATCCTACTGCTTTTGTCAGCAGTCACATCATCGATAAATACAAGGTAACCAGTTCCATTGGCAGCCATACATGCCCACGCCATAACACTACCTCCACCATGCTTCACTGATGAGGTGGTATGCTTTGGATCATGAGCAGTTCCTTCCCTTCTCCATACTCTTCTCTTCCCATCATTCTGGTACAAGTTGATCTTGGTCTCATCTGTCCATAGGATGTTGTTCCAGAACTGTACAGGCTCTTTTAGATGTTTTTTGGCAAACTCTAATCTGGTCTTCCTGTTTTTGAGACTCACCAATGGTTTACATGTTGTGGTGAACCCTCTGTATTTACTCTGGTGAAGTCTTCTCTTAATTGTTGACTTTGACACAGATACGCCTACCTCCTGGAGAGTGTTCTTGATCTGGCCAACTGTTGCGAAGGGGTTTTTCTTCACCAGGGAAAGAATTCTTCTGTCATCCACCACAGTTGTTTTCCGTGGTCTTCCGGGTCTTTTGGTATTGCTGAGCTCACCAGTGCGTTCTTTCTTTTTAAGAATGTACCAAACAGTTGATTTGGCCACACCTAATGTTTTTGCTATCTCTCTGATAGGTTTGTTTTGATTTTTCAGCCTAACGATGGCTTGCTTCACTGATGGTGACAGCTCTTTGGACTTCATATTGAGAGTTGACAGCAACAAATTCCAAACACAAATACCATACTTGAAATGAACTCTAGACCTTTTATCTGCTCCTTGTCAATGAAATAACGAACTCCCTTTATGAGGGAATAACATACACCTGGCCATGGAACAGCTGAGCAGCCAATTGTCCAATTACTTTTGGTCCCTTAAAAAGGGGGGGGCCACATATAAAAATGTATTGTAATTCCTACACCGTTCACCTGATTTGGATGTAAATACCCTGAAATTAAAGCTGAAAGTCTGCACTTAAAGCACATCTTGATTGTTTCATTTCAAATCCATTGTGGTGGTATACAGAGCCAAAATGATGAAAATTGTGTCAATGTCCAAATACTTATGGACCTAACTGTATATAAAAGCATCCAAAAACAGCATGTCAAGTCACCTTTAAGACACTCAGTCAGCATACTGGGACATGGAAAGGATTAAACATTTAGACTTTCATCAAAGTAAAACATGCTGGTTTGTCCTTTTTCATCAATGTCCTCAAAAAAGCAGTCTGCAAAGCTACTGTGTCTGTGGGCTGACTGTCTCTGGAGGGCTGGCAGGCAGGGGCAAGCAGGGCCTGCAGGCAGGCAGGGAAGGCCAGCTGAATGAAGCTGTCCAGCTAGAGAGGGATAGTCCAGAGAATGCTGAAAGCATCACAGACCCCTTGTCTGTGATGCTTTCAGCATTCTCTGTTGTTGCTCTAAGCATCCTCTATTGAACTCTGTTGAGCAGGCCTCTGCATGACCCGTCAAAGTGAAGAAAGGATCCATGTCAGTTCAGTTGTGAAAAACAAAGCTTTTTCCATCTACACTTGACATAAACTACAGTTTTGACTGTGAAATGCAGTGTCATTACTTGAACTTGAATCCAAATGTGTTGACCTGATGGAGACCCATGCAAAGTCAATCAAAACATGGGATCGATTCCAGGCTCTGGCAAGAGTATTTAGCTTTAAACTGGTCAATATATACACATCTGACAAAAGACCAGCTCGACCTTTGCCTGTAAACAGTGATTCTGACTGTCAGAGACCTTTAAATAGCCTGACTTACTGAAATTGGCAAAACTAGCCTGGCTAACGTAGGTCGCTTTCTCAGGGCATATGACGAATGAAACAGGCTCGCCTTGAAAAATCAGATATACTGGCTATCTTTAGCAGGCCCTTGTCTACAAAAAGCAGTCCTCCCTGACGTGTTTGGAGTAGAATTGAGAGAAATACAAAATTGTTTACACACTGCCAGTGGGCGAGCCGAGTCTGACTGAGGCTAACGTCAAAACAATGTACCCCCGGGACGCAGTATCACTCCAATTGCAAGTCCACAAATCACAAAAATAATCGGAGCATCTGGCTAAAAGCACAATTCCCACATCTCCTAAAGGCTGCCCTCCTCAACCTTTTTCGTGTAGACCTAACTGTAAAATGGTGAACTTATGAACATGACGTGACCAAAACATGGCTTCCACCTAAGCCTATGCGGTCTCCCTGGCGCATAGGCTTATTACAAAGACTTTCACGCCCCAAATCAAAATTCGGAGCCAACTGGTCTGTGGGGAATTGCTTTTTCCCCTAAAGGCTGCCCTCCTCGACCTTTTTGATGAACAATTCACCGAGATGCAAAATGACTCACTAATTAAAAACACAGAGGAAAAAAGCTAGAGCTACAGTAGCTACTTTTCGAGTTCGGTTTTCCGTCACTTCAGACTCACGATCTAAAGGTCTAAAAGTCCTAAAACCTTCACCATAATTCAAGAGTAGTGTACTTTCACGAAACCAATCATTGATCCATCCATCATCTTCCGCTTATCCGGGGGTCGGGTCGCGGGGGCAGCAACCTAAGCAGGGAGGCCCAGACTTCTCTCTCCCCGGCCACTTCCACCAGCTCTTCCTGGGGGACCCCGAGGCGTTCCCAGGCCAGCCGAGAGACATAGTCCCTCCAGCGTGTCCTGGGGCTTCCCTGGGGCTTCTTCCCAGTGGGACGTGCCCAGAACACCTCACCAGGGAGGCGTCCAGGAGGCATCTTTATCAGATGCCCGAGCCACCTCAACTGGCCCCTCTCGACGCGAAGGAGCAGCGTCTACTCTGAGCCCCTCCCGGATGACCGAGCTTCTCACCCTATCTCTAAGGGAGAGCCTGGACACCCTGCGGAGAAAACTCATTTCAGCCGCTTGTATTCGCGATCTCGTTCTTTCGGTCACTACCCACAGTTCGTGACCATAGGTGAGGGTAGGAACGTAGATCCACTGTTAAATAGAGAGCTTCGCCTATCGACTCATCTCCTTCTTTACTACGACGGACCGATGCAATCATTGATTCTAGCTTAAAATGTGTAAAAATAGGACTTACCGAACGTGGCTGCCTCCAACACTATCAGGCGATAGTGTTGGAGGCTTTGCCCACCCAGAGAATCTGGCCCGCCCATAAGAAACTGTAAAGCGGTTCCATAAACGCCAATTTCAGCTCACGCAGTCCTACTAATTCAAGTCAGATTTAAGTAGTCAAGCTAAAATCCAAGATGGCGCAAAAATCCAAGATGGCGCCGATGATGGCTGCCTCGGTCGCTCTAATCCCATTTAGTACTGCTTCTAATCCCACTTAGTACTGCTCTAATCCCACTTAGTACTGCTAGTTTATGTACCCTTAGTATATAGTCCACATATCTAAATTTTAGGTATATGTTTATTGTATGCACCTTCCTGCCAAAGCAAATTCCTTGTCTGTGCAAACATACATTCATGGCGAATAAATCCCATTCTGATTCTGAATTGCGCGTGCACCCTATTCTTAAGCAGCCCGAGAGGTAAAACATGGATCATACAATCCACCACAGCAAAAGCAATGCACACGGCCACGTGACTTCTTCCAGAAAGAACGTTCCCTTTAACAGTGCGTGTCCACTGCAGCGACGCGAATCGCTTGCCATCGCTCGCCTTCCCACAGTTCACCACGCTCAAGGGCGTTTCAAACAGATGAATGTAGAATGTAGTTCTCTAAAATCACTGTTGTAGTTCTCATGGCCAAGTGTGCAGACTTGGGGTTACATAGTTGCAACATCGATCAAAATACAACTTGTATACAAAATACAAAACTGCTTAATAGACATACACGTTGACATGTGTAAAAAACGTTTTACTATATTCCTCAGTCTCTGCTAATCTGTCGATACGATAGTGAGTTCCAGCCGGGCTAGCTAGCTAGCTAGTTACTACAGAACGAAGTTACGTAATGTCACTAGACTGAATTAGAAAGTACAAGCACCAACAACTTCGGCAACCTTGCGCCATGCATCGTTTTTTTATTATTAACATCTCTGTACAAATACAGCTATGTATCGTACAGGACTGGGTAAGCAGCCACACAAACGATTAGTTTCTCCTCCACCTTGAAACCTAGAAAGCTAGAAATGTTTACCATGGTTGCTACGTTACGAGAAACAAGAAAACACTCCGATTGGCCATCGCTAGCGAAAATCGCTCCTCATTTGCATAAAGTTGAGAATCTCAACTCTGTCGCGTCGCTACCCACAATGCACCACGCAAGCGATTCGCCTGGCTCCATAGACAATTAATGGAAAACATGTTGTCGCTCGCATCGCGTCACTGCAGTGGACACGCGCTGTAAGCCTTGTACTATGACAGCTCCCTCATCCACCGCTTCATCAAAATTAAACGACACGCCATGATTGACGTGAACGATAGGCTACGTAGGTCGAAGTCCTTTTTTAGACCTTTACTTCATTGATTAAAAAACAGACACCCTCTAAACACATGTAAATTAACTTTTTTTGACATTGTTTTAAATAAATAGCCTACTATTAATCAATACATTACCCAGTAGCCTAACTTTTTAACATGGTTGTGTCGGGAAAATGGAGGATATAGATGTAGCCTATGGATTTAGGTTTGTTTTGCAATTGTAGACTACTGTGAACAACTATATAGCTATGATAATTATACTCGGATAATTTTATAACTTTACCTGCATGAACAGCCCAACAGTACATCTAGAGTTAGCCTGTTCTTTAACTACAGACTCATGCATCAATGTCATCAGAAGGTTTAGGTGTCGAAGAGGGCAGGCGCAACATAAGATCAGATAATGGCACTTACCTTGGCCGGGTGAGCTCTCCAACTAGGCTACTTCTAACACATTAGCTACCATTTCACCAAAATACCATCATTCTACACCGAGTAGCCTAATATCAATTTAGCGGTTTGGACTAACTCATAGCAGAGATACCTCTGGAAAAGTTATCTAGTGTAATTATAAGAAGCACACAGAACAGAGTGATGAACTGCTGGCAGCGGTGGATTGTCCAGGTGCGACCGGAGGAGGAACGGCCGGGAGTGCGATGCTCGGTACGGCTCCGCGCTGCAAGAGAAGCTGTGTAGCTGCGAACCCCGTCTGTCTCTGGTCCATGTTAAAACTATCCGCTGTGAAATGGTCAGAGCAGAGGCGGCTGTTTAAGTTTATCCGAAGCTTTCCATGAGCGTGGCTCTTCACAAAATCTATCCACCTATTTTTCTGTTCATTATCAATAGGGAACTTAAATGGCGTTGCAGCGCAGCTGGAGTTCTTGCATCCAGGGAAGATGCAGTTGCGGGTGGTGGGAGACATCCTGAAGCTAGCTAGCTGATGTAAGCTACAATAACAGTATAGCAGGAGGAGCCATTCAGTGATCTGACGTAGATAGGGCGAAACTAAATCAATCGATGCCAGGCAAATCGATCACCCACCACTTTATCACCGCATAAATCAACACACACAACACCCTGTTTCTCTTCTTTTTTTATAAACTACTTGTCCTTTTCAACCATGTGTTGTGTGGATCATTTTGCGTCATTTCCTAGCTTTCAAGCCCTATACATGATAGTTGGTATGGGTTGTGTGATGGTAGTGGGTTTAATGTTGGGAGTAGGGGGGTAGCACCCTATGTTGATGGCAGCGTAATGTTTCCTCCCAATCCAGCACGGATCCACCAGGGAGGGATTGTGGATTGGGATCAGTGTGCCATCCACGACACCAATCACCCGGGGGATCCCAGCCATGGCACGAAATCCACGGTGGACCTGGCGGACCTCGTCCCGTATGGTGGACATTCTTTTTGTGTCCGGGCATGGCGCAGGAGGATCGGTGTCACGGCTGCCACACTCCGTGAAACCGATGCCTTGCTGAGGCCGGTGCCGTCCCCCACCACCTCCAGGAAGCTCCCCAGGAGCTGCACCTCCGGGCTGAGGGCAAAATTGCAGCGGGTTTCCCTCTGACGAGGCGTTGGATCTCCACACGGGGAAGCCTGTACTTGGACTGGACAGCCCGGTCCAACAGCACATTAAGTGGGGAGAAGTGCTGACGCACATAGGCATTTATGTAAACCATCTGGCTACGCGCACGGCGACGCTGTTGGTTAGCAGCGAGAATATGCTGTATTGCAGCAATGGTGTCTCACACTCGTGGACTTCAGCAACGCCTTTATATTGACTAGCAGGTGGAGCCTCTCTTGATGAGGTTCCAGCCGAGTTAAATTACACCTGTCAGTTTCCCTGGTATCTGTGAAATACCACAGGGTTGTTGATGTTTTTATAGCTAATGTAAACTCATATGCAGATGCCGAATGTGTGTGGAAACGTAATGAGTGATAGTAATAAAAAAAAAAAGACTAAATGTAAATGTAGTAATGATGGTTCATTTTATTTATATGCTACAGGAACACATGGTTAATTATTTATTTTTGGTGGCCAAGCGGCGAAGCCACCTTAGTGTTTCTACGTATTCTTATTATTGGGTGTGCTTTGCCTTCGGCAAGGGCACAACCTTTGTTCTCTATCATATATATTTCTTATTGTTTCTTTTCGCCCCCCTAAGGATCAGTCAATATTTGGACTACATAGACAACCTAGGTGTCAAAAGTTTCGTCTTGGTAGCGATTGAGTTGCTTGTATTTTTATTTGTGTTCCGTTCCACGGTTTAAGTAGAAAATTGGGTTTTTGTGCCAAAAAGTGCCTTCTGTCAACGAAGGGTACTCAGTGCTAGCCTACGTCAGCACACGTTAGCAACGACGCATGGATACAACGTGATATAGACGTTCTAGCACGCAAGTTGGAGCTTGGATTATCAGTGACAAATGCCAACCCCCTAAAATTACCAACCATTGGGCTTTGTTGAGACAGCAATTTCGAGTGGAACTGCAATCTCGGATTTTTTATTTAGGTTGTGAAAGTCTTTGTAATTTGAGCGAGTGCAGGTCGCCCGTGAGACTGCGTAGGCGGCATCCATGCAAGCGTCATAGTAGTCTAGTATTTTTGTAATTTTATAGCTCGGTCAATTCTACACCAAAAAACAGAAGGAGGGCAATGTTATGACGATATGACTATTGTGAAGACAGCCTGATGGTGAGATTTTAATGTAGGTTGCTGTAAAAACTTTGATTGGTTTGCTACGTGAGAGCCCCGTCAGTCTTCGTTGTCGATTGCGTCAGCTGTCGGATCTCTGATGAGTATTTTCTTAATTTCGTACCAGGGTCAATTCTACATCAAAAATCAGAAGGAGGGCAGTGTTTTAAAGATATGGCGATTACGAAGACAGCCAGCGGGTCAGCATATTTTTGTGATTTGTGTAAAGCTTGGAATTTGAGTGACACCGCAGCTTGTTTTGACGTTAGCCTCAAGTCAGACTCGGCTCGCCCACTGGCAGTGTGTAGTACTGTCTTCAATGCCACAGCTAAACTTCATGTAAAAAGAAACTTTCTAATTTCCGGCGCTTTCAAACAATCAGTGAAATGTGGAGCAACAGCAGCTAGCTTGCCTAGAGTAAAGAATATATTGTGCTTATTAAAGTTATGAACTTAGAAGTGTGCTCAGGCTTAAACATTGGGTCTCACACTGGGTGTGGGAAGCAGGCTGTTCTTTGTGTCTATCTCTTCATTTTCAGAAAGAACCTTGAAACTGGGTGGAGACGGCACCCGAGCAGGTGGGACGCGTAGGCAAGAACAACTCCCTGATGCACGAGAGACGTTGTCTTTGTCAAGAGGGAGGTTCGAGTCCTCTCCAAGGGTTAGAATCCCTGAACACTGTCTATTTGTGTGGAGTCAGATTGAGTTTAATAAAAATAGAGAGGAGTGTGGTGTCTTTTCTTTGTCCTCTCCGGTACAAGAGGGTTACAGTCCCTGAAAAAGTAATATTTGTGTGGAGTCGGGTTGAGTTGAACGGTATTTTAAACAGATCTGTCGTTCTTAAAAAAAAAGAAAGAAAAAAAAAGATCCACTAGGTGTCCTCCAAGGACCATAATTGCCTTCAGTGCAAAATCTAACAAGTTGTCAAATTGTGAGATCACTCACTTTTATCAATCTCGTGCTTTTTTCTTTGACCAAAAAGTTACAGAAATCCCGAGGAGAGTTGGAGAAAGGTGGGGGTTAAAAGAGTCCAGTTACGTTGAGATCTTACGAAGGTGATCCCAGAGGGTATACCCCTGGTTTATAAATTGGTTCTAATACAATTGGAAGAGTTATACTAGAGAAAAATAAAGTGAATAGACGGTAAACGCTAAACAGCTGTGTTGGTCAAAGAATGGTTTGAGGAAATTTGTGAAAAATTATGAGGAAGCAATGTTTGGGATAAACAGTTAGGCTGTGATAATGTTGTATTATGAAGAGGGTTATTATAACATTCAGTTCTGAAATAATTTGGGAAGACTCATCAAGTCTGATAAATTGTGGTTATGATGGTTTGAGCTAATTGGCTCGTTTTGAACTGCAGCAAAACGAGTTATGAAGTTCTACCTATCTGACCTTTATAGAAAATATAGTTGGGAAAAATGTTTGGCTAATAGCTACATTAAGAACATTATTTGGTTCATATTTCATTTAAGAAGCATACGGATTCTGGTTTGGCATAATGAAAATTGCTTTGATCATATCTTTGATAAAAAGAGCTGTGATTTGGTAAAATAGAGAATCTAAAACAATATTGGTCTTAAACTTAACTGTTTTAAAAGACAGAAAATGTTTTTTGGAGTGAAAGAAATTAGACTAACAGTTGATTTTCTAAAGAAGGGAACAAAGAAACAGATTGTAATTTCTAGGCATGACTAATAGGAGTTGAATATCAAATGATGATGTATGGTCTTATTAGATGTTGTTACATGTGTTTGCTTAACAATAAGAAAACTGAAGGGTCAATACTGTCTGGTAATTATAGATATGTTTACAGTGGATTGAAATCTTTCCCAGTCCTGTACCAGATGCATTAACAACATTTGAATTGAATTATGGAAGATTATAATTCCACAACTTAAACCTAATGCTCACGAGAAAAGAGATGTCTTCTGCCAAATTCTGTTCCAGGTGAAGCAGTAAACCAAAGAGTGGAGGAGTCAAACGAGGAGATTTGGTATTGATTAAAGTTATCAATGAAAGGAGGGATCTTACATTTATTCATTTAGCAGACGCTTTTATCCAAAGCGACTTCCAAGAGAGAGCTTTACAAAGTGCATAGGTCACTGATCATAACAACAAGATAGCCAAAAAACATCGCGAGTAGCCAAAACATGAAGCACACATTGTGAACAACCAAAGTAAGTGCCAAAGGGAAGAACCATAAGAGCATGTGGTTAAACAAGTTACAATAAAACAACATGAACCGCTATAAGTGCAAGTGTACCTGTGGAAAAAAGCAAGCAACAGTAGTAAAAACAATATATCACAGCGAGAACAAAAATTTAAAACAATTACCACTAACCACAAGAGCAACAAGTCTCTAAGCAAGAGTCATTGTGATCCTTGAGGAAACTGACATCGGGTCAAGCGAACCATTCCTAAGTACCGTTGTACTCCCGGAACAAGTGCGTCTTGAGCCTTTTCTTGAAGGTGGAGAGACAGTCAGTATCTCTGATGGAGGTGGGGAGTTGATTCCACCACTGGGGGGCCAGACAGGAGAAGAGCTTGTGTTGGGACCACCAGGCGGTTGTCTGAAGAAGACCGTAGGTGACGGGTGGGGGTGTAAGGCTGCAGGAGAGACTTGATGTAGACGGGTGCAGTCCCATTCACTGGATCTTATGAAAACTTTAAAATATCCTGTCTTATTTCTGGTTTTTCTATTTCGAATTTATTTTATTTTATTACAATTCTAAAAGCTTGGCTAAAGTTGTATGTGGTAAAGGGGGCCTGTGAGCATGTCCAGGTCTGCCGTGGATACATGGATGTCAAATGTCCACTCTGTGGAGTGACGGTGGGTTTTCCCCTATTTTTTACATTTGGGTTTGTTGTCACACCCTATAAGGGTGTGAAAGGAGGGATTTATTTGAACTTTAAAAATATCCACTTTAAATCCTCAAATGGGTTCTTGATTTCAATATCTGTGTTTAATCATTGGTGTTCGACTGTTCGCATCTCATTTGACTCAGTTACGGCTTGATCATGGGAGATAAGGTGATGCTGGGACTGTAACTCTTTTCTGCTTCAGGACGATTCAGACCGGCGGGTCTGACTACCTAACCCCTGCTCTAAGGCCCCGTTCCCCTGGAGACCCTGCCCCATCTGCCCCTATGCCTCATCAGACCTATGAGTGGTCTGCCTCCCCTTCCCCTTGAAGACCCTGTCCCACCTGCCCCAACATATCATCAGATGTTCGGGGAAGCCTGTTGTACATTTATGGACAGGACCATTCAAGGTCATCGAGAGAACCTTGCACGCCCTAAGGGTGCTGGGGAAAGGAAGTACGTGGTACCACTGGAGCATGTATTGTGCTGCTCCAGAATCCAGTCATACGTTGCAGGAGTTGGTGGAGAAGGGCCAGTGAACCTTTTGCTATTGCTACGAATGTGAGAGTTCGGAAAAGAGGGTTATGACTAGGTCAAGAGTGATACTGCTTGACCACACTAGAATATTACTGGACTAAGAAGGTTTCCGCTATTTTACTTAAGAGTGTGCTACATCAATATCAACATGATTGTTGCTGTATCCCGTGTATCAGGTCCCTGTGCAACTGGATCATTGTCTCGGCTGAGGAGAACCCGACGAAGGGGTTCCAAATGCCATTGTTGGGGCTGGCTGACCAGGACGAGGAGGCGGTGGTTGGTCCGGGCTATGTTGATTGATCTCTGGTGTTTTCAGAGATCAAAAGAGGGATTAAAGAATATATTGTGCTTTTTTAAAGTTATGCATTGTGCTTATTAAAGTTATGAACTTAGAAGTGTGCTCAGGCTTAAACATTGGGTCTCACACTGGGTGTGGGAAGCAGGCTGTTCTTTGTGTCTCTATCTCTTCATTTTCAGAAACAACCTTGAAACCGGGTGGAGACGGCACCCGAGCAGGTGGGACGCGTAGGCAAGAACAACTCCCTGATGCACGAGAGAACAAGCTCAACCCTTTTTTGATACTTGTGTTTCAATTGCACTGTATAAATATATGCTGGGGAGGGACAGATAGCCAGTTGGACTTCGTGAACCAGCCCAAACTCTGTTGCGGGTAGGGAAACTTAGACAACTCCAGAGCTCTGTACTTGCTGATTTCCAACTGCTGCATTAAAGCTGATATTATCGGACCTCTGCGACTCAAGACCACTCTTTCTAGAACACAGATTTGTGTCATTGAATACTATCGTTACATATTGGAATAGACACACATAGATTTTGAATCCTTCACTAGCAAACTTATTTTGAATGAGCCATTTCCCCCTACATTAATGTCAAACTTATTATTTACGTTTTGGGGGGCATATTTTCAGTAGCAGGCGGTACTGTTTGAATCGCGATTCCATCCGAAATATACTGCCAGTGACAACGTTGTTACAGTAGCTTGTTTCAAAGGGGGTTCGCAGCTGTTTCAAAGGGTGTTCTTAATTTACATTTAGTCATTTAGCAGACGCTCTTATAAAGAGCGACTTACAGTAAGTACAGGGACATTCCCCCAAGACAAGTAGGGTGAAGTGCCTTGCCCAAGGACACAACGTCAGTTTTGCATGACCGGGAATCGAACTGGCAACCTTCGGATTACTAGCCCGACTCCCTCACCGCTCAGCCAACTGACTCCCTAATTAATGAAATATGCAATGGGCTAAATGCTTGAAAATATCACTAGAAGGGAAAAACTTAGAGGACGGACCCACCTGCAACCGACGCAAGCAAGCACACCCTACAATTTCCCCAGAAATTGTACCATCTCTAGTTGGGTGTGCTTTGCCTTCGGCAAGGGCACAACCTTTGTTCTCTCACATATATATTATTATTATTTATTTTCCCACCCCTAAATCTTCGTCAATATTTGGACTAAATAGACAACCTAGGTGTCAAAAGTTTCGTCTTGGTAGCGGTTGAGTTGCTTGTATTTTTATTTACGTTCCGTTGCATGGTTTATATGGAGGACCAAACCTGCCATATTTACAAATGAATGAATGAATAAATTCACCTTCTCTGAGCTTTACTTTTATACATGTAAAGTTGACATGGTACATAAACATGGCATAGGCTACAGGCTAATTAGGCAACTTGTTGCTCCAACAACCGTTGCAACAGCATCCCATTCCCAACATAACGTGGCAACGTTTGGCTTTTGTTGCCGTAGTCTTAAAAATCTGTAAAATACGTGCTGTCTGAACGTCAGTTTCCACACCTACTGGCCTCCTCTCATTATCATATTGAGAACAATGAACGAATAAATGAATGAATAAATGAATGAATATATAAATGAATCAATAAATCAATAAATCAATCAATAAATGAATAAATAAATGAATGAATACAAAAATAAATACATACATAAATGTAAAATATATGTAACTATTGATTGACAATTGTGCATTAATTAATACATATATTCGTTTATTTCTGTCTAAATGCATGGATGTGGACATTCATTCATTCATTTGTAAATATGGCAGGTTTGGTCCTCCATAGGTTTAGCCTCAAGTTAAGTTTTTGTGGCGAAAAGTGAAGCTAACAGTGGCTAATTTGCTAGCCACAGTCACTGACGTTACTAACGTCACTACGTCACAAAAACACGCGTGACTACCTGTAGCAGAACATTCGTTTCGCATCTGTTAACTTGGGGGATAGCTAGGCTAACTATAGCTTTACTGCAAGGCAGCTGCAGAAACGCCACAAGCAAAGAGGCCAGGGTGATAACTATTTACTCATTTTACTTTGTGATGTGAAACACAATTGTGAAATGTAACGTACATTATTAGCTGATATTATTAAGGAAGTAGTCCCACATCTACTTTCGGAGAGATGTAGACGGTAGTCTACTATTTCACTGAAGCATTAGCATGAAATTAGCCTCTGTTGCCCGGGCAACACATACTACAGTGGTCTATGATGCATCTGTTTTCAATCGTTAAAATAAACATTCCTCACAAATACATTTTCGTTGTAGGATTTATTATGACATTACATTACAAGTAAACGATTTGTTGGTGAAATTATCATTACCTGTGGTTTCAAACCAGTGTTGCTCACTGCAACGCTGTAGCCTAGGCGAGGCACACTACAAAAACATCTACACAGCTGTTTAAGAAGTCAAACGGTGACAGAACATGTTCGGCACTCCCCTTACTTAAATCAAGTCTTTCAATAGGTGAAACTATCTGACTACTAATCTGAACTTCATTGCCACAGCCTACACGTTGTCAATCTGTTCATGAAAATAATTAATTTCAGCCTAAACCGTACAACGGAACGTTGAATCGAATTCAACCAACGCAATCGCTACCAAGACGAACACAGCAGTAGTCTAGTACTGTCTGTAGTAGTAGAATTTACGGGGCAGCTTCTCCACACAGGGCTATATCGCATTTTGCGTTGTTACTGACAATGATCGCTACCAGTGAGCTTTTTATGAATGAGCGATTTTCCACTAAATAAATGTCAAGCTTATTTACGTTTTTGGGGGCATATTTTCAGTTAGCAGATGGTACTGTTTGAATCACGATTCCATCTTCTACTGCCGGTAACGTCGTAGAATAATATTCAAAGGGGGTTCTTTATTCATGAATGAATGCAATATGAGTAGGCTAAATGCCTGAAAATATCACGAGAAGGGAAAAACTTAAAAGGACGTTTAAGTCATAGAGATTAGGTCAATTTTTACACCGGTCTGCCAAATGTATTCGTTGATTCAGCTATGAGGCTGCCTCTTGCAGGGGAAATGAGAAGACATCATATTTCATTCTACACTTAACTCGTATTTTGAGTTGTAAATGAGCAGCAAAAAAAAATGCTTTTAAATCTATGTAATCTTTATAGATAATAAGTATGTATTTTTATATAAAATATACAGAAATATCAGTTGTAAAAATGTCATTAAAAAACGGACCCCTGTGCAACCGACGCAAGCAAGCACACCCTACAATTTCCCCAGAAATTGTACCCTCTCTAGTTATTGGGTGTGCTCAAGCCTTCGGCGAGAGCACAACCTTTGTTCTCTCACATATATATTATTATTATTTTTTTTATTTCTTTTTGCCCCCCTAAAACTCAGTAAATACTTGGCCTACATGGACAACGTAGGTGTCAAAAGTTTCGTCTTGGTAGCGATTGAGTTGCTTCTATTGGAATTTACGTTCCGTTGCATGGTTTAAGCTTAAGTTAAGTTTTTGTGGCGAAAAGTGAAGCTAACGGTGGCTAATTTGCTAGCCACAGTCACTGACGTTACTAACGTCACTGCGTCACTAACGTCACGAAAACACGCGTGACTACCTTTGCCAGAACATTCGTTTCACATCTGTTAACTTGGGGGATAGCTAGGCTAACTATAGCTTTACTGCAAGGCAGCTGCAGAAACGCCACAAGAAAAGAGAGGCCAGGGTGATAACTATTTACTCATTTTACTTTGTGATATGACACACAATTGTGATGTGTAATGTACAATATAAGCTGATATTATTAAGGAAGTACATCTACTTTCGGAAACAGTAGTCTACTATTTCACTGAAGTATTAGCATCATGACATTAGCCTGTGTTTCCCGGGCAACACATACTACAGTGGTCTATGATGTAGCGTTATCTGTTTTCAATCGTTAAAATAAACATTCCTCACATATACATTTTCGTTGTAGGATTTATTCTGACATTAGAAAACAATTTGTTGGTGAAATTACCATTACCTGTGGTTTCAAACCAGTGTAGCTCACTGCAACGCTGTAGCTTACGCGAGACACACTACAAAAACATCTAGCTACAGTACACAGCTGTTTAGGAAGTCAAACGGCGACAGAAAATGTTCGGTACTCCCCTTACTTAAATCAAAAGTCTATCTAACTACTAACCTGAACTTCATTGTCACAGCCTAAACGTTGTCAATCTGTTCATGAAAATAATTAATTTCAGCCTAAACCGTACAACGGAACGTTAAATCCAATTCAACCAACGCAATCGCTACCAAGACGAACACAGCAGTAGTCTAGTACTGTACCGTAGTAGTACAATTTACCGGGGCAGCTTCTCCACACAGGGCTATATCGCATTTTGCGTTTTTACTGACAATGATCGCTACCAGTGAGCTTTTTATGAATGAGCGATTTTCCACTAAATAAATGTCAAGCTTATTTACGTTTTGGGGGGCATATTTTCAGTTAGCAGATGGTACCGTTTGAATCGCGATTCCATCTTCTACTGCCGGGTAACGTCGTAGAATAATCTTCAAAGGGGTTGTTTATTCATGAATGAATGCAATATGAGTAGGCTAAATGCCTGAAAATATCATGAGAAGGGAAAAACTTAAAATGACGTTTAAATCATAGAGATTAGGTCAATTTTTACACCGGTCTGCCAAATGTATTCGTTTTGATTCAGCCTGTCAGCTGCCTCTTGCAGGGGAAATGAGAAGACATCATATTTCATTCGACACTTCACTCGTATTTTGAGTTGTAAATGAGCAGCAAAAAAAAGATGCTTTTAAATCTATGTAATCTTTATAAATAATAAGTAGGCCCGATGCATTTTTATATAAAATATACAGACCCCTGTGCAACCGACGCAAGCAAGCACACCCTACAATTTCCCCAGAAATTGTATCCTCTCTAGTTATTATTATACATCTTCTTCTGCCATGGGAGTCTATGGCAGCCCCTAGAACCGTATTGTCAGAAGTTGTGAAATTTGGCACACTCTTTGGGGCCAGTCCCCTCATCAATTTCACCAAGTTTCATGTCTCCATTTCAAACCCTCTAGTGCCACCAATGGGTCAAAGTTGAAGGTGTGTTTACACACTTTACTTTTGAACCACATGTCTCATTTTCAAAAATGAGGTATTGTTGTATTCCTTGGATCAAGACGAGTCCAACACACTCTATGACGTCATACCCAGTTATATAGATTCTCCGCCATTTTGAATGTTAAGGAAAAGCGTTTTTTCGTGTCTCCTTCTACAATTCTTGTCGAATCTTCTTCAAAATTGCCACAGATGATCTTCAGACCAAGCCTCACAAAAGTTATCGTATGGATTTTTGATTTTCGAAATCGTTTGTTAGTTACAGCCAATCAAATTGATGTGGCAGAATTGATGTGGCCGCCATTTTGAATATAACGTTTTTTCGCTAACTCTCCTATAAAGTTTGTCCAATCTTCACCAAATTTGGCACAGATCATCCTCAGACCAAGCCCCACAAAAGTTATCGTATGGATTTTTGATTTTCGAAATTGTTTGTTAGTTACAGCCAATCAAATTGAGCAACTGATCTGGAAAAAGGGAAGTGAGGTCATATTTTAGTCAATCTTTGATGCATTGACTCCAAACTTGGTGTATGGACTCAGGACCAGGCGACCAGGACTAGGGGGCGATCCCTTGTCTGACACATGTTAACTTGTGATACCAGATGAATTGATGCTGCCGCCATTTTACGTTTTATAAAAAGTGTTTTCCCTATTCCTCCAACAAAATGTTCCAATATTCACCAAATTTGGCACAGATTATCTTCAGACCACAATCACATTGACATGTCAAAATAGGACTGTATTACAGCTGTTTAAACTTGGCCAAATATGACAACCGCTTGCCAGTTGAAAAACTGCTTATATTTTTACACAGTAACTGAACAAAGTAATTTCCAGCACTGCGAATAGCTCACGAGGATAGGTCTCTCCTCCTCTCCCCCCCCAGGATAGGGCAACGTAAGAAGTTCAAATCCAGCCAAAGCCAACGAGCCTGCCATGTCACTGTTTTTTTGTTTAGCGAGACTGTAAGCCACTGCAAAGGAAGCCAGGTACAACTAGGGATGGGTATCGAGAACCGGTTCTTGTTTAGAAACCAGTTCCCAGTGAACCGATTCCTTGGAATCATCAGCCAAATTCTAACGATTCTGCTAACTGTTCTCTGTGCCGTTGCGCATGCGCAAACTTTTATAGTTTATTCAGACTGCAGCAAACATGGCAACTAGGCAGAAGTGTTCTAAAGTTTGGTTGTATTTCACACAACAAAATGACAACAACGCCACTTGTAACGCGTTTAAAAAGTCTATTTCGTCGAAGGGATGAAATGCCACAAATATGAAGAAGCATTTGAACACACAGCATGGAATGAAGTTACTGGAATGTCATGTGTTCGCTGCACGCAGCAGTGCAGCTAACGTTCGCGCTTCAGAAAGGTGAGCTAAACTCCTCAAAAGTGATCACAACCACATGTCACTGTGTGAAGCAATTTGCCTTTATTGTGTGTAGTCGATCAAGTTATCTTCTGTCCCTTCGTTTGAAGCATACATTTTTGCTCTGACCTTCGTCTCCCATTATTGATCACTTCACGTTAATTATCGGAGGGCGTGTGTTATCAGCAAACGTTCGCGTTGTCGTGTTAACCCAATATTAGCTAAACTGAGCGACACTGTCATATTATATGATTTGACCTTGGCTGAAAATGGAAGATTCTATAGCTAAGCTAACGTAGCTATAACTGACATAGCTTAGTTATAGAATCTTCCATTTTCAGCCAAAGTCAAATAGAAGTGTAGAAGAAGAGCAACAACATAATGTAAATGTGTATGTATACATACTGTATATGGGGTGTAGCATTATAGAAAATTATATAAAAGAAAATGTATGTAAATTAACCCGTTTTTGCTCTTTTTTTCCCCCCTTGCCCAATAAGAATCAATAAGAGAATCGATAAGGAATCGAATCGATAAGCAGGAATTGATGGAATCAGAATTGTTAAAATCTTATCAATACTCAACCCTAGGTACAACGCAGTCGCTAGCTACCTGTAGTCTAGCTGTATATAGTCATGGCAATCCTCACACAAACTATCAAAATTATTTAAGATTTTCGAAACGGTTTGATCGGTACAGCCAATCAAAATCTGCGGCAAAGCCGGCAAACAGGAAGTTGGGTCGTATCTCAGCAAATCTTTGATGGATTAAAAGCTGCATTTACTCAGAACCCTGTTCTGAGAATGTCTAAAATGTTATTTGTTCATTTTACCTGCTTACCGGTTTGGCCACATCATTGCTGCTTGCAGCTATATTTATATCAATATTTTTCTTCTTATGCTATTATTTTTCTTGTTCTGCAGCTGTGGGCGCACATTTATCATCACGCATGGTTTTAGTGTTCCTTTGAGTGTCAGATATAATTTTCCCTGACGCGGCTGCAGTGAGCGTTTGGTCGCTAAGAAGGCTGTTAAGAGAGGGTCAGGCTGATCTTACATTTCCTACTTAGTGAAAGATCTTCTTAAGCTAAGAACGACTCTGGGAAACACGTCCTTCTTTCACAGCGCTCTTAGAACGCTCCTAAGAAGCTCTTAGCGCTTAATAGCTTCTTAACAAATCTGGGAAACCCTGCCCTTGTGGGTGCAGAAAGAGAACTAAGAAGCACTCAGAACTAGATCAAAGGAAGATCCACCAAACTCTGATGAAGGAAGGAGTTCAGTGGAGCTTAATCCCCCCTACAGCCTCTCACAATGGTGGGTTCTGGGAACGCCTCATCAGAATGGTAAGGCATGTCTTATGCTCAGTCTTAAAACAACAAACCTTGGATGATGAAGGGCTACACACAATCTTCTGTGAAGTTGAGGCAATTCTTAACAGCCGTCCCATTACAAAGGAATCTGGTGACTCACAAGACCTAGAGGCCCTAACACCTAATCATATACTATTGCTCAGAACTAACCCGATTCTGCCCCCTGGAGTCTTGTCAAGGTTGATCTATACCACAGAAGACGCTGGAGACAGGTCCAGTATATGGCTGAGCTGTTCTGGAAGAGATGGCTTCTGGAATACCTCCCTCTTCTACAAGAGCGACAAAAATGGTCAAGAGCAAGAAGACATTTCATTCCAGGGGACATCGTCTTGATCGCGGGTGTCGAAGGTTCTGTAAAAGAAGCTGTGAGCATTCAGGAACATATAAGATAAGTTGACTCATTCACTTTTGAGTTTAATTTCAAATTGAAAATATTTCATTTGAGTTTCATCTTGAATGTAGTAGAAAGAATGCAAGTAGAAATGGCTTTAGGAGCTAAATTGGGTTGTTGGGCCTTTGGGTTGCTTCATGTTTCTTTCTGTGAATAGTAGTGTGTGTGAGTGTGTGAGAGTGAGTACGTACAGGTCTGGCTACGCCCACCTAAAGGACGAATGTTGTTCAGATGTATGATGATGTAGTTGATAGGTTTTCCTCAAAGAACGACAACTCAACAATGACTGTGACTAGTTCTTTTTTAAAGGCTTCTCACTGAACAATGGCAACAATGACAAAAGAGACTGGAGGGTTTGATGCTTTTCAAGCAGGACCAGTCTTGGTATGGTCATCAGAACAAGACATTCACTGGAAAGCACAAGTATGCTACTATAACTAGAGCTTGTTTGTGGGAGCAGAGATGATTTTGTGATTGTCTCCTTTTTTAATTCAACCTAATCAACACAATAAAGTTGTCTTGTTTTGTCCTTGGCTAATGCATGGACACTCAATCAACCTCCTCCCTTGATGTATCATACTCACACACCATGTCTTTTCTTTATTAAATCTTTCTCAAAAGATTGCTACCAATGCTATGTTGCAGATGTTTGACAACCCCTGTCTTGTGTCTTACAAGAGATACCTTACACCTTAGAAATGTGTACTGTAGCTACCATCACTGCAGTTACAACCTCAAACATATAATTCCATAGTTGTTTAGGAAGCTACCCACGAAAAACTAGCACCCCCACTACTTCAGTCAGAAGTCCCAGATTAGTTTTTCAATGGATGAAACAAACTATCACTCAAATTAGAGCCAATGCCTGTGTTAATACCGTCCAGTATGTGTCACTGGGGTTTTAACAGTTTAAGACGTCTTTAATTAGCTGAGTGATCTTTACACCCTTGGCTACTAACTAATTAGTTTATGCCCGATGAGTGCCCACACCCATTCACTGCAACAAAATAGCTTCATGGAACTTTGACTCTGAATCTGAGCTTCACGGACGCTCAACAAAAAAATACAACATTTGGCGTGCTGGGCATTTTAAAATTGTTAATGTGGAGTACAACGGTACTTAGGAATGGTTCGCTTGACCCGATGTTAGTTTCCTCAAGGATCACAATGACTCTTGCTTAGAGACTTGTTGCTCTTGTGGTTAGTGGTAACTGATTTAAATTTTTGTACTCACTGTGACATATTGTTTTATTGTTGCTTGTTTTTTCTACAGGTACACTTGCACTTATAGCGGTTCATGTTGTTTAATTGTAACTTGTTTAACTACATGCTCTTATGGTTCTTCCCTTTGGCACTTACTTTGGTTGTTCACAATGTGTGCTTCATGTTTTGGCTACTCGCAATGTTTTTGTGGCTATCTTGTTGTTATTATCAGTGACCTATGCACTTTGTAAAGCTCTCTCTTGGAAGTCGCTTTGGATAAAAGCGTCTGCTAAATGAATAAATGTAAATGTAATGTGTTCCCATCGTATAGAATATTTTACAAACAAGAGGTTTGTTAATGTAACTGTATACACATCTCACTCATACTAGCTAATCAGCCAACATGTTAAAGTAGTCTACATCCAAAATAGTTGTCATGAAACTAGCCTCTTTCACAAACTGCTGATTAATGGAAGTAGCTTTGAGGTCAAATGAAAAATTAAAAAAAATACTTTAAAAAAGTATTTTAGTATAGTTAATGTTATTTCCATAATTTCCCCAAGAATAACTATTAAAACGTATTTCAGGAAAATCGCTAAAACGGGTTTGTCTTCCCTTCCGATAAAGGCTCGTAGCTATGCTTGACTGGTGACCGAGTAACAAAACGACATTTTGACACATGAAAGAAATCCAATAGGTTGGCTAAATATAGCATAAACACATCTACAAACCACGTGGCTTACCGTCTGGAAAAACAGATGATCGGAGTGTTGTGAAAAACAATGTTTGACAAATACAAGAACTGAATGGTCCCATGACATGCTGTTTTTGGATGCTTTTATATAGTTTTTTGGGGGGTATTTCACACTGTTCCTTAAGGTCTCTGAATAGGGTATGTAACATTGGTTGGGCTGAAAATGGCCCGGGTGCTGTTCTATGCACCCTGATACATCCAGTGAAATTTTCCCGGCTCATGAATATATAGATCAGCTGCGCGCTGATTGGTTGGTTTACAACGAGTGAATCTGCAGAGCAAAGACGCAACACAGCCAACAGCACTCATTGAAACAACGAAGGTGGAGCCTTGAAATAAAAACGAACAAATAAATCTATTGTGTCTACACAAACTATTTTCAACAGATATCATTTGAAATGAATACGTTAGTTGTTTCCACTTCTGTTGTCGAAGCAAACAGGATCGCCTTAGGTGGGTAACGTTAGCACTACAGCTTAGCAAACAAACTATCGTGATTCAACTCAGCTTCAATTAGCTCTAGCTATCTTGCTGAAAAATAGATCTGGACAAACATGCATCTTGAATTGTAGATTTACATGACAAGGTTATTTATTTGAATGAAACAGTCAGGAACATGAAATAACGTTAGCCCCATTGCCAATAAACTAGGCTAAATCATCACACATTCTACCTATGCTCTTGCTTTAGCAAGCTAAACTAGTTTACATGCCTACAGTCTAGGTGTTTTCGCTATCTAGCTGTTCTTGCATTCCTTGCAAATCAACGATATTAAATAGGGATATTCCCATAGGTAAACATCCGCCATGCCATGCCTGTCTAGTTTTTTGGGAAGATGGTGAAAAGTGTCAGGATTCCCGGTACAGCCTGGAACACTGCATTTACGGCGCTCCATTTTCAATATCTTGAAAACGTATTAACTTTCTTATTTGTAATTCCTGTGGAAGTACAGAGCAGCACACAGCTAGCTAAAAAAGTGTTGTAGATCTACGCAACCTCCGTAAATGTAAATTTTGGGGCGTGACAAAGTTGATGCCGCAACTTGTGACGTCACAAGTTGCACTGTTTCAAAAGCTAGCGTTTGCAAGTTGCAGTTTCAAAATAGTAGTGAGAAGTGAAATTTTGATAGGAAAGAGGTTTCAATGGACTTTGAGGTTAACTGTATGTCTATTTTACACAGTGGCGGATTTAGTGATTTGGGGGCCCCAGGCGAAGACAGGCATGGGGCCCCCTTAACTCCTATTCTCACTCATTTCCATCCATCCATCATCTTCCGCTTGTCCGGGGGTCGGGTCGCGGGGGCAGCAACCTAAGCAGGGAGGCCCAGACTTTCCTCTCCCCAGCCACTTCCACCAGCTCTTCCTGGGGGACCCCGAGGCGTTCCCAGGCCAGCCGAGAGACATAGTCCCTCCAGCGTGTCCTGGGTCTTCCCCGGGGCCTCTTCCCAGTGGGACGTGCACAGAACACCTCGCCAGGGAGGCGTCCAGGAGGCATCCTTATCAGATGCCCGAGCCACCTCAACTGGCCCCTCTCGACGCGGAGGAGCAGCGGTTCTACTCTGAGCCCCTCCCGGATGACCGAGCTTCTCACCCTATCTCTAAGGGAGAGCCCGGACACCCTGCAGAGAAAACTAATTTCAGCTGCTTGTATTCGCGATCTCGTTCTTTCGGTCACTACCCACAGTTCGTGACCATAGGTGAGGGTAGGAACGTAGATCGACTGGTAAATAGAGAGCTTCGCCTTTCGACTCCGCTCCATCCTTCCCTCACTCGTGAACAAGACCCCGAGATACTTGAACTCCTCCGCTTGGGACAAGATCTCCTCCCCGACCCGGAGATTGCACTCCACCTTTTTCCGCTCGATAACCATGGCCTCAGATTTGGAGGTGCTGATTCCCATCCCAGCCGCTTCGCATTCGGTTGCGAACCGCTCCAGTGAGAGCTGGAGGTCACGGCCCGATGAAGCCAACAGGACCACATCATCCTCATGAGGATTAATATAATAATAATAACTAGAGAGGGTACCATAATAATAACTAGAGAGGCTACCATTCCTGAGGAAATTGTAGGGTGTGCTTGCTAGCGTCGGTTGCAGATGTGTCCTTTTATTAACTGTAATTTTTACAACTGATATTTCTGTATATTTTATATAAAAATGCATATGCCTATACTTTTTATGAAGATTGCATCAATTTAAAAGCATACATTTGTTGCTGCTCATTTACAATTCAAAATACAAAAAGTGAAGTGTAGAATGAAACGGTTGACTTCTCATTTCCCCTGCAAGAAGGAATATTGATAAGCTATAGACGCTTTCATCGAACGTACGCTTGTTGCCAAGGTTATGCGCTTGGCCCGAAGTCAACTTCCGGTTAGTGTTAGTTTGTATCGGGTTAGTATTTGCTGGATAATATGGCACCAACTACAAAATCTGTCAAAGTGAAGCTAATGAGCAGACTGACGTTGGGCTCAGGTTGTTGTGCTGTGGGGTGCAACCTGACATCAGGAACAAACGCCCTTTCCAAAATAAAAATGTTTCGGTTTCCTAAAGAAGAGGGGAAACGACGAGCATGGATCAACGCTGTGCGAAGAGAGGCTTGGCAGCCAGGCAAGAACTCAAGGATCTGTAACAGTCATTTTGTTTCAGGTAACAAACTCATGATAAACAATAGTGGCTACATGACCAGTAACAAGACAGTAAAAGTTATGAAGTCGCGTTAGCTTAACTAAACTCATTGTAACTAGTTAGCTAGCTACACGTCGCTACATTATACGCAACAGAACAGTTGATACACTTTAATGTTATGAAACACATGATATGAATTTACAGGTACAAACATAAGAACCACAATGTTTTCCATCAATATACAATTAAATAACCTACAGTAATTGCCCAAGTAGGCACCACATGCTGCCCACTAACCCCAGTCTGTGTCTCATGTAACGTTAGCCTATCATTTTTAAGCAATATAATGGAAATAGTAGGCTACACTTTTTACACTGGAATGTGTATGTAGCCAGAATGGTTATGGATTGTGCTAGACAAGGTGGTCACTAATGCTGACCCTGAAGAAGGATGCACTGCTGTAGGTACAGATATGTCAATGGCAGACATTGACCAGCTACAAAATGAAAATGCTGAATTGAAGAGAAAAGTGGCTTTACTGGAGAAGAAATCGGAATATCAAGAAAAACGCCTGCAAGATCGTATGTTTGGCAGTCTGTCTGATTTTATTTTAAATGATGACAAGCACACTCATTTTTACACTGGTCTACCATCTGCTGCTGTGTTTTTCACCCTCCTCACTCACCGTACGGCAATGTGGAACGCTTCATCAATCATACTTACCCTTCCCGAGCAGTTTCTTGTGGCCCTGATGAAGCTTCGTCTAGGCTTAGCTCATGAAGACCTAGCTTTTCGCTTCAGAGTTAGTTGTGGGACTGTCTCAAACATCTTCCATGAATGGCTCGAGGTGATGGCTAAAGAGTTGCAATGCCTTGTTCGGTGGCCCTCCAGAAGAGATATAAGACGAAATCTGCCCACCCTCTTCAAGACTACAGGTTTCCAACATGTTAGATGCATCATAGACTGTACTGAAGTGTTCATTGAGAGACCAACTAGTTTGCAAACACGAGCAATCATCTACTCCCACTACAAGTCACATAATACTGTGAAGTTCCTCGTTGGCATTAGTCCAACAGGAGCTTTTACATTTTTATCAAGAGTCTGGGGTGGTCGTGCTAGTGAAAAGGTTATAACAAAGAACTCCGGGTTGATTGACCTTCTTGAACAAGGAGACCATGTAATGGCTGATCGGGGCTTTCTTGAATACTTTGCCACCAAATATGTCCGTCTCCATGAACCAGCATCTACAAAGGGAAGAAAACAACTGACAAGGTTAGAGGTGACATACTCAAGAAAAATGTCACGAGTGAGAATCCATGTGGAAAGGGCCATAGGAAAACTGGTCATTCAGAATTCTGCGGAACACCCTACCAATCAGTATGGTACAAAATTGTAATTGTTTGTGCGGCTCTATCAAACCTGGGGAAACCACTGGTACCAAAATAAAGCAAGACTGAAAAAAAATTGGTTTGATCAATTATTATTATTGACCCCAAAAGCACTGTAGACTAACATTTCTTTTTATCAAAATGTTTTATTGGAAAATACTGGTGGCACAAAAATATTTAAAAAGGCAGGAGAGCAACCAATGCTGCTACAAGAAAAACACGCCTTGCCCTTCCTCCATGTTTGATTATAGATCAGCACTATTGAGCTGCTTTTGAGACCATGTCCTTGTATTTGTTGCTCAACTGCAGTCTTCCCTCCACAAATTCATCCACAATTTTTGGCAGCATGTGCTTGAAGTAGAAGCCACGTAGCCTCTGCATATATGTGGTGACAAAGTCACTGTCATAAGGCACATCAAGCTCCAGGTGCTGTACTGGGGTCCAAATTACAAGACTAGATGTTTGCAGTCCGAGACAGTGCATCCCTAACTGTACCTGCCTGTAGTAACCTCTGGGGCCTTTTGGGTTTACAATGTACTGCTCATTCTGCACTCTGATGTCTTGGTTTGTGGCAGTGAATGCATCATTAAGGGATGTGCAAGTACTGAGGGTGATAGGGCATTTGACTTCTAGCAGCTTATCATCAATGATGCCATCAGGGCTTGCTGCTAGCCATGGGTCTCCTGTACACACCACCAACCCTTTGTCCATCATTTTGCAGCCCCTCTCCTCAAGGCTATGCAGTCTGAAGCACAGTTAAAGTTTCAAGTAGCTTTATTGTCAATTCTTCACATGTCAAGACATAAAAAGGAATCGATATGACGTTTCCCACTCTCCCACAGTGAAACATATAAAAAGCACAGGCACAACAGATAAGACAAGACATTTCGTAAAACATAGCGTTACATATTCACATACAGCAGCATAAGCTCATAATAAAGCATAAAGCTTGCTGCGGCGTGTGATATTTGCAATGTACGGCCCGAGAAGGTCTTGCAAATAAATGAGTCCATGTCGGCTGAATCGATATCACTCATCCGTGTGAAATAAAGGATCTTGGCAATCTCGAAGAACTCTATTGGTATGGAAAGCTAATCAAACTAAATTGTAGCTCCTTGGTCAACTGGGTCTCTCAAGAAGGGAGCTGCCATGTTATTTTCTGGGGGTGTGGCAAGCTTATCCAGCTACACTTACGTTAGCCTGCTCTGGAGCAGGTTAGTGCTAATTGATATGTTACTATGGTGATTTATCAAAAGTTGCTTCCACGAACCAAAAAGAGGGGCGTTTTTTATCTTAGCCTGAAAATTAGCTCGCTAAACCGCTTAGCGAGCTACGACGAATACCCCCCTGACTGATCTCCGGTAAATCAGACAGGTCCGTAGAAAAACATTGTTGTCTCAACATTTTGTTTAACGGGTCTGGTAAAGTAACGTTAAAGCAATTTAGTTTTTCCAAATAACGGCTCTTTTCTACGACTGGTAACCCCATATAATACTGGCTTGACATATTTATAATTAGCTGCCTATATAGTAACGAATCAGAAAAAGCTGTTGTTATGAGTACGCCGGAAGCTAACTTTGGGCCATAACAACGCACATGCGCAGTAACGTTTGTTTATGTTGTCATCTTGAAACCGTCTATAGACAAGTTTACGCGCCAAATCCCAGGGGGCCGCCATAACTCTACACAAATGCATTTCATTTCCGCCGGAAGTGGTTTGCAAAGCGTCTGCCAGTGTAAACACAGCGATGTTGATGCTAGCTTGGGATCACTGTTCTACTACTTTGACATACTTGTCGTTTGACATTTACTACTGGATAAGATGCCAACGTCGTCGCCATACTTTTAAGTACATTTTAGAGTAGATTTATAGTTATAAAGCTTTTGCCAGTCCATCATTTTGTAGCTTTTAACATGGAGCAAAGGCAATGTCAGAAGATGACTTTAGTCGGTGATTCATTAGAACATTTGTTGTCTAGCTCTTCAATCTCTCAGCAAAATGTAGGCTAATTATTTGGCTAAAGGATGCCACACGTATCAGACAGAAGTTGTTCTATAAATTCGTAGCTTGACTTTAAAAACATTTATAGTCGGTTGACTGATCGCGTTGTTGTACCCAGTCAAAGGAATAAACACACAGGAACATCATGAACATTCAATGGTCTTGCCAGTTATCCTGGCAAAACATGTAGCATAATGTTCTTTATTTATTGCCAGGACACGGTCCAAGTAGCCTAGGTATACATAACATTGAAAGCTAATTCGTTTGGAATTTCGAGGCTATTGATGTTACATGTTGATGTTCAGCCTATTCAATTTAACAACTTCAGAAGGACAAGACAGGCAGTACACTGTTATCCTTATTTAAGTGGCTTGCCTGAAGTGCCTACTTATCTATCTATTCTTCCTATGAACCCGGTTATGACTGCTTTAAACAAGCACCGGTTGGCTACACACCTCATGCCGGGCTTTTACAGATGTGTGTATTGGCACTTTGAAAGGTTTGAATTATTATATCCACATATCAATGTATAACTAGAGAGGATACAATTTCTGGGGAAATTGTAGGGTGTGCTTGCCTGCGTCGGTTGCACAGGGGTCTGTATATTTTATATAAAAATGCATCGGGCCTACTTATTATTTATAAAGATTACATAGATTTAAAAGCATCTTTTTTTTGCTGCTCATTTACAACTCAAAATACGAGTGAAGTGTCGAATGAAATATGATGTCTTCTCATTTCCCCTGCAAGAGGCAGCTGACAGGCTGAATCAAAACGAATACATTTGGCAGACCGGTGTAAAAATTGACCTAATCTCTATGATTTAAACGTCCTTTTAAGTTGTCCCTTCTCATGATATTTTCAGGCATTTAGCCT
The DNA here is from genome assembly GCF_038355195.1 of Osmerus mordax. Taxonomy (NCBI): domain Eukaryota; kingdom Metazoa; phylum Chordata; class Actinopteri; order Osmeriformes; family Osmeridae; genus Osmerus; species Osmerus mordax. Next base: position 8,187,407 of record NC_090054.1, on the reverse strand, counting down.
ACTCATATTGCATTCATTCATTAATAAAGAACCCCCTTTGAAGATTATTCTACGACTTTACCGGCAGAAGATAGAATCGCGATTCAAACAGTACCATCTGCTAACTGAAAATATGCCCCCCAAAACGTAAATAAGCTTGACATTTATTTAGTGGAAAATTGCTCATTCATAAAAAGCTCACTGGTAACGCAAAATGCGATATAGCCCTGTGTGGAGAAGCTGCCCCGGTAAATTGTACTACTACGGTACAGTACTAGACTACTGCTGTGTTCGTCTTGGTAGCGATTGCGTTGGTTGAATTGGATTTAACGTTCCGTTGTACGGTTTAGGCTGAAATTAATTATTTTCATGAACAGATTGACAACGTTTAGGCTGTGGCAATGAAGTTCAGGTTAGTAGTTAGATAGACTTTTGATTTAAGTAAGGGGAGTGCCGAACATTTTCTGTCGCCGTTTGACTTCCTAAACAGCTGTGTACTGTAGCTAGATGTTTTTGTAGTGTGTCTCGTGTAAGCTACAGCGTTGCAGTGAGCTACACTGGTTTGAAACCACAGGTAATGGTAATTTCACCAACAAATCGTTTTCTAATGTCAGAATAAATCCTACAACGAAAATGTATATGTGAGGAATGTTTATTTTAAGGATTGAAAACAGATAACGCTACATCATAGACCACTGTAGTATGTGTTGCCCGGGAAACACAGGCTAATGTCATGATGCTAATACTTCAGTGAAATAGTAGACTACTGTTTCCGAAAGTAGATGTACTTCCTTAATAATATCAGCTTATATTGTACATTACACATCACAATTGTGTGTCATATCACAAAGTAAAATGAGTAAATAGTTATCACCCTGGCCTCTTTTCTTGTGGCGTTTCTGCAGCTGCCTTGCAGTAAAGCTATAGTTAGCCTAGCTATCCCCCAAGTTAACAGATGCTAAACGAATGTTCTGGCAAAGGTAGTCACGCGTGTTTTCGTGACGTTAGTGACGCAGTTACGTTAGTAACGTCAGTGACTGTGGTTAGCAAATTAGCCACCGTTAGCTTCACTTTTCGCCACAAAAACTTAACTGAAGCTTAAACCATGCAACGGAACGTAAATTCCAATAGAAGCAACTCAATCGCTACCAAGACGAAACGTTTGACACCTACGTTGTCTATGTAGGCCAAATATTGACTGAGTTTTAGGGGGGCAAAAAGAAATAAAAATAATAATAATATATATGTGAGAGAACAAAGGTTGCGCTCTCGCCGAAGGCTTGAGCACACCCAATTATTAAATCCACTGCAACAATAGGACAAAGGAACACCAACAAAATGTGAATAGCCTACAAACAATAAGCATACTACTGTAGTATAACTAACAGGCTAGAGGCGATTCTAGGTTTTAAAACTGGTGGTCGTAGCACTCTATCTAACCACTCGTTCAGGTGCTTTCTCGAGTGTTTGCAACCAACTACCGCACACGTCGTTCCCGAACCACTTTTCTTCATGTTTTAAATTGTATATCCTCTTTGTCACTGCGATATCAGTGCTTTGTCGGCACAACGGAGCAAGCTAGCTAAACAAACCCAGCCCGCCAGAACGGAAGTGAATTGCATCGAAGGGAGGAGTTTAGGAAGTAGAGCGGAAACGGCTCATAAACTTGTCTATAGCAGCCTCAGTTGAACAGATATTGGGGTCATTCTACGAAACGGGTGCCATTTGAGTCCACAGCATTTCATGAGATAAAAAAAATAATAATAATGTTTTAATGGAATTGTAAAAGTAAAACAAACACTTTTTAGACATTATTAGTAAGGATATGGCTGGTTTTGCCATGTCCGCAATGACCAACATGGAATTTGCATTAAACTTATTAACTTAAAAATGTTATTTCTAAACAAAACCTTTATTATATTAAGGATTAAAGTTATGCCCCTGACACTATACAATATATTTATTCAAAATAAATAATAATTTTTGGAAAAAAAGTCTTTCTTTGTGCATTTCCCCATTTTGTCGTACAACCCCGTAACGCTTACTATTAAGAATGCACTGTTGCTTTAAATTATATTACAGTGAGGAAGTGACATCATTCTAACCCTTGCAGGAGTCAAGCTCAAGAGCAGGCAAGTTCCCACATTATTTGACATTGTTTATTTGCAGTTTTTATGTGTTAGACAGGGTCCTGATGAAACAAAAGTTCTGTACATCTTCAGTCAATTCTCAAAATTTAAAAACAGCACTGGAATTCAGCAGGGTGTTTTATTGCAAAGTGTTTTATTGGTTCTCAGGTAACAAAGATTCCCAATAGAACGTGAGCCTGATCCCGGGATCAGACTGAAGTTTTCTCCGGACAATTTAACTTATATAGTCTTCTCCCCATTGTATGTTAATATGGTACGATGGTGTTGGTTTCGTAGACATTAGGTAATCTTACAAAGCGGATCCCTTGACTCAGGGGATTCAAAACAGGTACTTTCCTACATAGACAATTCTTCCAATTAGGCTCTTTCTGACCTTGAACTGCATTAGGCTTCTGGGCAAAAGGCCACAAATATGTCTCATAAGTCATAGCTGTGCGTCCTGGTCCTTTATGAAAGCATACACATGCTCCTCTCCCCCACTCTTCCTTTAATTATTTAAACCTTATTTTTGGGCTTCGTGTCTCCTACTATTGTTTAGGAATAACAATAATCAGCAAACAGCTTTGCATCTGGTTTCCTATAATATAACTTGTAATAATATGGTTTCCAATAATATAGCATATACCAAAGAGTGATTACAAATATCTTTAAGTCCATAATCATTAACCATCTTCATAATTACAACAGTATTGATGTTTTTTTACACAACATTCCCCCCTGTGGGACTTACAAAGTCCCATCACAACGCCTACTGGAAACACTGCTGTAATTATTCAACAGAAACAATACTGGAAGAACATAAGTTCTGATAGACTACAAAAACTTTCAAAACCACCTTAGGCAACAAAATCATACACTTCCCAAATATGCATTGTGACAGTAGAACCATCAAAAATACAGAACAGGGTATTATTAATTTCAATCTTATACATAAACGTCATCATGTGCGAAGCCAAACTGTGGTGGCCTGGTGGACTTTCCTACTTTCCAAAACTCGATTAAGCTATCAGCTTATTGCAACGCATAGCGGGGTGTTAAGTAAAAGGGTTTGGGGTAATTAGAAACTTCTCGTAGCCCCAGTGACACACACAGTGCGAGTCATCAGGGTTAACTATGCTCATAATGCGACATGAACACCAGTTCCTATCACTACCTAAGTATATAAGACAAACCGAATCATCGCTAGCTGTCATACTGTACATTCCTGCTCCTCCACCATCCACACTGAGAAGCTTAGCACTGAGGTCATAATACTCATATTAAAATTGGTCCGTTTCATTAGCATAAGTGTTTGTTACGTTCCATTATGACTGCAGATATCTCTCACACAAGGTCTGTTGGTCATATGATGGGCTAGTAAGCAACAGGGTCATGCATCATTACTGTACCCTGCAGAAGTAAGTTGCAGTTAACAATAACATAACCCATGCCACATAACCCTGCATCCCTGTGCTGAGGGCCTAAACTTTAAGGGCATCTCTGAACAGTATACAAGACAAACAAAACAAACAATGACATCAATACATAAATGCTGCAATGACAGCAAAAAAATACAATATGGTGACAACAAAACAAAAAAGAGGAACAGGAACATGGAGAAGGCATACATTTGAATTAATTGAGACAGTGAGGTAGTGCTCCATGCAATACATAAGTGGTGTGTTACCGTGAAACTTTGTGACTTATACTAAATGGTGATGGGATGGAGAACGAGTACAACTACTTTAAGGTGTAATAATCTTGTAATGGCGGGCTCAGTGGGTACATGCGTTGATAGTTTCCCCAATGCCGCTGCAAGCCGTCCATCGTCATCTTCAGTCTCTCATTCTCGCGAGTCAGCACCTGGTTCCGGTGCTGAAATGCCATCACCTCATCTCTCTGACGCTTTTTCTTGTAGCGACGCCTCAACTGTTGAAGTGCCCGTCCTCTCCTTCTTGCAATATTGAAATGTTGTGATATCTTCTTGGACACTCGTCTCTGGAGGCTCTTAAACTTAGCCAGTGACACGTCTACAATCCGCCGTGTGGTCTCAGCGGTCCAGGGTCCGGTGAGCAGCTTGTCAGCTTGTCGTGTCTTCATCCGTGTCTCCATCTGGAATTCTCGTCCCGTTGGATCCTCTGCTTCAACTTCCATGCTCTGGACTCCTGGAGGTGGTGGTTGGTCATTGGATCGTAGCCTGGTGGTTCCTGGGTCATCGAGCCGCTGGATCCAGTGTGATGGTCCTGGTGAACTGAAAGGTGGTGGCCACACCGGGGCTTGGACCAGTAGGGCTGGTGGAGATGGGTCTCTGCCGGCGGTCTGGGTTGTTGGTCATTCAGCCGGTTGGGATCGTCTTCCATGTTCATCTTCACGTAGACCCAATCTCCAGGTGCAACCATCTGCAGGTTCTCTGGAATCTCTGCTTCCCTTTCCTTGGTGACACCTTTCACCTGTTGAAAACACTACCTTACGTATCTGTGTTAAGAGCAGTAGGTAGCTATGCAGCTCCCTTTCAAATTTTTCGTGGGGAGGACCCTTGATGGGTCCTCTCAAGTAAGGAACTGGAAGCGGTCTTCCAGTTGCCCTTTCATGCGGTGTTAGAAATGTTAGGCGGTTAGTGCTCGAGCGCATTGCCATTAGTGCCAGCGGTAAAGCCTGTACCCAGTTTAACTTGCCATCAGCCATAATCTTTGCTAGCTTGGTTTTCAAGATACCGTTGGCTCTCTCGACTGTTCCTTGTGACTGGGGATGATAGACACAGCCAAACCGTTGTCTGATTCCTAACATTTTCACTGCCAATTTGAATGTTTCAGCCACGAAATGTGGTCCATTGTCTGAGCTTATGCTATCCGGGATTCCGAATCTTGGAAAGACCTCTCTACACAGGAACTTGGCTACTGATCGGGAGTCTGGTCCTGCAGTTGGCACTGCCTCTACCCATCTACTGAACCGACAGATTACTACCAAGATGTATCTTAGTCTTCCTATACGTTGCGTCATGTCTACATAATCTATCATCAGATGTCTAAATGGTCCGTCTGGCGTTGGAATGTGTGAAATGGGAGCAGAAAATGTTTTCCTAACATTATAATGTGCACATTATTTGCATTCGTGTAATACTCTGTCAACTGTGGCTGCTAAATAAGGAGACCACCACACAGCTTGAAGGCGACGTATAATCTCCCCCCTGGCGCAATGATCACTACCATGCGCAATCCTTATAGCAGAATGCAACAATGCACTAGGCAAGACGAAATGTCCATGACTGCTCCTCCATAGACCCTTGTTGGGACCGTCTTGAGTGTTTTGTATGGCCCCTCGTTTCAACCATATGTCTTTTCCTGAGGGCTGACGCGGTCTTGTGCCAGCACAAGAGAAGATAAGGTTGTTAATGGGGCGGGGTCGTCAGCCACCTGTATGGGTCCCATTATTGCCCCTGTCCCTGTTGCTGCCTGTCTGGCTGCCTCATCGGCCATGTTGTTACCTCGGGCAATGAGAGTGTTCGTTTTTTGGTGGGCTGGGCATTTAACAATGGCCAGGGCTGTTGGAACATGCATGGCGTCTAACAGTTGTGAAATAGACTGTCCGTGGCTGATCACGGTACCATCGGCTCTGTGGAAGCCTCTCTGCTTCCATATGTTACCATACACATGACATACACCGTACGCATATGCAGAGTCAGTATAGACATTAAGACTCTTACCTCTTGCCAGCTGACATGCCGCTGCAAGAGCCTTTATCTCAGCCAGTTGGGCTGAACACGGTTGGTAAATTTTTACAGTTTGGATTATCTCAAAAGTGTCGTCATCTTTGAGCTGCACAATGCCGTAGCCAGCATGGTTACCTACTGCATCTCTATAGCAAGATCCATCCACAAACAATGTGAGGTCTGCTGCGATAGGCTCATTGTGGAGGTCCTCACGTGCACGCATGAAAACATCCGTGACATGAACACAATCGTGTGGTGTTCCCTCCACAGGTAACACCATCTTAGTTGCTGGGTTGACTGTGTCACATCTCTGTATGGTAAGTTCTGGGGCCGACAGTATCACCTCGTAGCCAGTCCTTCTGGCTTGTGTCAACACAAAGCGTGGGCTAGTGAGTAAGGCATATAGTTGAAGGGATGTATATAAAATTACTGGGTGTCCCATCGTTAATGTTGAAGCTTTCTTGAAAGCAAAAACAGCGGCTGCCAGTCCCTGATAGCAGGGTGGCAGTCCTGCCTCTACATTGTCTAGTTTTGTACTGTAATAGGCTAGTGGTTGTTTCCGTATGGGCGTGTCCTGTAACAATACAGCAGTAGCATATCCAGAGCGTTCCGCCACATACAGGTGAAATGGTTTTGAGTAGTCGGGATTGCCAAGGGCGGGGGCGGACTGCATGTCACTCTTAAGAGCCAAAAAAGCTCCCTCCGCCTCGTCGGTCCACTGCAATATAGCAGTATTACTATTCTGCCCTGCAGCCCTAATAAGGGCACGCAAAGGTGCAGTTTTGAGGGCATAATCACAAATCCATGGTCTGCTATATCCCGCCATTCCCAACAGGGTAAGCATTTGCCCTACCGTCTGAGGCTTCGGAGCTTTGGCTACCGCCTTAATCTGTGACAGAGCTATCTGTCTCTTATCTCCACTAAGCCGCCTGCCCAGATAATCGACTGTCGTCTGACAAAACTGCAACTTACTTTTACTGACCTTATGACCTCCAGCCAGCTGTTTTAACACTGTGACAGAGTCTCTCTCACACTGCTCCTTTGAACAGCTGCATACCAGGATATCATCTACATACTGAAGTACGGTACTATCAACCTGAAGATTCTGCAGGTCCTGGGCCAACACTCGATTAAACACAGCTGGGCTGTCCAAATATCCCTGGGGCAAGCGAGTGTACGTATGTCATTTGCTTGCCTCCATAGGTGAAAGCGAACAGGTATCTAGAGTCTGGATCTATGGGAATCGAGAAGAACGATCAATGACGGTGTACCATTTAGTACCCGGTGGAATGTTAGAGAGTAGTGTATGTGGATCTGGAACAATCGCCTTTGGAGTGTCTACAATGGAGTTAATAGCACGCAGATCATGAACCAATCGATAATCATTTGAGTGTGGCTTTTTTATTGGAAAGATGGGTGTGTTACAGGAGCTTTTAGTTTCTATAAGGACTCCTGCGTCCACTAAGCCCTTAATGGTCGGCCTAATCCCGTCTATGGCGTGTTGTCGGAGTGGATATTGTCTCTGGTAGGGCAATCTTACTCCCTTCTTTAGGTTTATGTGTATGGGCACTGCTGACTTTATGTAACCTACATCTGTTTTATGTTTTGACCATAATGTTGGAGGTACCTGTCCTAACAAATCCTCATGTTCTGAAAGTAAGCATTGTTTGGTTGGTGGTTGTACATTTAATATCACTGTCTCTGCTATCCCTACGTTGTAATTTTTTGCTGAAATCCTATAAAAGCGTGCGTCAGGGGATATGTGTATGTACTTATTGTTTGTGGGCCTCCAGTCTAACACCTGTAAAGCTGCTTTTATCATTGGTCCTAACTCTCTAGATCTATGTCCGTTGGCGGTCATTAGTGTGATGTGGGGCGCAGAATCTTGTATCTGATACCATTCTTGTAACTCTGGCGGGAGTGTTACAGTTGCGGCAGCTCCTTCGGGGCCTACAAATATATCCTGACTGATGATAGAATGTAGTTTTTTATTGATCAGTTCCTCCCAGCAGTTAGCATAGTCTGTTTGGTCTTGATGTTCGTCATAGAGGAGAGTGCAGTGGAGCGGCATTTGTTGTGGTATTGGTTTCCCTACTAGTGCTTGGATCCATGGCTCCCATTCTTCCCATGACTGGATCAGTGAAGATTCTTGAGGGGCCAACTGTAGCCAGTACGCTAGTGGTGGTGTCTGGCTGTGGGTATCTTGTGATGTTACATTCATTAGGGGACTTAAGGCATGCTGCAGGTCCTTTTCAACCGTCAGTGGCATCATCTGGTCTGCTGAGGGATCTTCTTGGAACTCCACTTGCAGGCCGCTTTGGGTGCACACGATATTGGCTTTTAATATGCAGTAAGTGGTATCACTTGTGTTTTCCCAGAAAAGCCTACAGTTCGGATGGATGAATTTGAGAGGGGGAGATTGAAGCCATTTTTTCCAATGCATGAGTACGTCGCTCCTGTGTCCACCATGAAGGCATGTTCTCGTCCTTGCACTGTAACTGGTATGGTGGGTACTTCTCGTGGTTGTAATGAGATGACTGCCGACATTTTTTCCCCCTCAGGCTTCTCTGGGCACCTCTATTGCCAGTCTGCCGCAGGCCCCACAGGTGGGTTTGTTGGACAGTCTTGATGGTAATGTCCTTGTTGTCCACATCCCCAGCACTTCCGTGCATTTTGTGGCTGATTGTTCGTCAGATTGGGGTTGGACTGTGTTTGTCCATCTTGCTGTGGGGGTTGGCCTGTCCTCCTCCCCCACGGGGTTTCCCACCACGTTGCGAAGGTCCTCCCTTTCCCCTCCAGGGTTGATCTGAGGAGCCAATGTGCACATGAATTGACGGCAGGGTGAGAGTTGGGGGGAGAACTGGTGCTGCCTGCACTGGTCCTGGTGGAGCAGGAGACTGGGGTGATGGCTGGAACATTACTGGGGCCTGGGGTGTCGGTTTCTCAGGAACCAGGGCCTGTGCTGTTATCACTGGGGCTTGTGTCTTGGCCTTGTCTTTTGCTTACACAGTTCTCCCAGCTGTAGTTGTGTTAGCTTGTTGACAAGTTGTTTGTTCAGTTCCTCTGCCTCCCGTTTTTCTTTTCTGCAGTTATCAACATGGTGGACTATGTGTTCTGAGAACAACGGCCAGTCCATTTTCATCAGGCCCACCACACCGTCCAGACGCTTTTGTACGTCTTGTGGCATTGCCTTCTTTGCCATCAGCATAAACAGTCTCTGTGTCGTGTTGTTGGTGTTCCAGGCAGCCCCAGTCTCGTCTCTCCATCTGCGTTGGAAAACATGCAGGAACTTTGATGGGCATTCGTCGTCTTTCAGTATTTCGCCATCCAGCTTGGAGGGATCCATCTTCTCTGGGTAGTGTTTCCTTAGCTCTGCCCACACTTGATTGCGGTGACCTCCGAACCCTACGCTGTCCGCTTGGTTTCCGGTCACCACTCTTGGCAGTTGTGCATTTTGGAAAATTTCTTCCGTTATCTGTTTTCCGGCCATGTGCATCAGCAGAGCCTTTATATCTCACAGAGCCAATGTCACCCCTGCTGTGCTCTCTTCCAATGCTGTTATCCATTTGTTAGCTCCATCAGTGAGTGTAGGCAGTCTCCCTGCCAGGCCTATCATGTCCATGAATGACCATGGTACGTACAAGGGATGTTGTCCAGCTCCTTTCACCACCAGGGGGCATTGCTGGGATAGATCGTCTGGATCCTCTGTTGTCCTCCCATCTAGGTGGTCAGTTAGGCTGGATCTTCTCCCAAGTCTTCCTCCGTCTCTTACCCACTGTTGTGGTTGTTCTTGGTGTGTGTGTCGCCTGCGTCGTTGTCCTTCGTCCGGAGCCCTCTCCATTTCCGCAGCCTGCTGTTGTCTAGCTTCAGTTCTTCCATGTTGCGGAGTGATGAGGCCTTCCAGGACTTAGGTGCAGGGCCCTCCTGTCGCTGAGCTGATGCCATGAGCTGTGGGGATCCTCGTTCGATCTGACTTCAGGTTCGACTTAGGTGTGGACCTCATAACATCGGGAAGTTGTATTTTTGTTGTTAGATTGTGTATTTCACTCTCCATCTTGCTTATTTTTTCTTTCCAGTCTTCACATTTCTGATTGAGGTTGTCCCACTCTTTGTGCTCGCTGCTTCTTTGTTTGGGGCGTGCCCCTGATCAGTGATGAGTTGCTTGTGGAGATGCTGTGTTTGTGTCCTCACACTCTTTTTGTTGGATTTCTCGACGGTCATGATGCCTTCACCTTCTCAGTTCATCTTCGATGGAATCTTTTCTTATTACTTCTTCCAGGTAATTCAGTCTGTCCACCAGGTGCGCCACGTCTGCCTTTGCTGCAGTTTTCTCTTGGTACTCCAGTCTGTCTCGAATGTCTTGTGACTGTTCACTGCTGCATGTCGACATCCTGTCCTCTTGCTCCATGCCAGCCTTGTCCGACTCTCTCCTGCTTGGTATCATCGCTTCTCTGGGCCCGGTGTGGATTTCTGGTAATTCTGATAATTCTGGTATTGTGTCCAGAGTGAAAGTAAAATCTCCATGTAGTTGTCCAGACCTCTTTCCTCCCTCGGGGCCTGTGTTCAGGACTGGATACAGTCCTGTTCTGAATGGATTCTTACTGTCCAAATATGGGGGTGGCTCAGGGGGCCACACTGGTGCCGTGGGGCTCTGTCCCGGTACTCCCTCTGTTCCTGCCACTGTTAGATAGGCTTTTTTCTCTGTTTTCTCTTGTATTTTCCTCGCTCTTTTAGTCATCTGGCGTCTACATCCTTCTCTCCTAAACCAATTCAACACTTCTCTTTCCCTTGTTTTCTTGCCTAATCTCTTGTCGCTGTGGTCTTCAGATTTATGATGTTTGATGTTGACCTCCATTTCCTCACAACATGCAAGATCAAAGGATCCTTCTTTCGGCCACATGCCATCTTTTCATAAAATGTTGAATTGACTTTTTGTCCTCTGGGTGGCGTTGTATTATTACCTCCATTGGAACCACCTGGCTGTCCATAGCTCCTCCCCTGTTTTTCCCGTGAATGATCCCCATGCAAGTTTGTTGTATTCTGCTGGCCAAGGACCTGGGAGGCTCCAGTTGGCAGTCCGTCTCCCCAACTTTCTTGATCTTTACCAAATAGCTCATTTACTGTCTCAGCTAGCTCCCTGGAGCTAGGGTGGTTTCCACACCAGTCTCTTTATCTATCGCTTAGGGAGGTCTGGTAGTACAATCCTACCACCCTATCCTTACTTAGCCCACTGGGAACAACGGTAATACTGAGTGAAGGATATGTGACTGGCTTGTCCCACACTACTAGTGTGTGCCATACTGGCACTTTTAAACGGAAGTCACTTGGATAGTGGCTACTGTGGTCTGCTCCAACCTGGGCCAGACCTGTAGAGTTAGTCAATTGTGTTACTGTTAAGACACGTCCGGGAAAAATTCTCTTCTAGGGCAGAATTTGTTACTAGGCAATCTGCCAAGTTTTTAAGTTTAACAGCTAAGCGTTCTGTCAATTCTCAGATATTCCAAATGTGTGTTATTTTTATTATTATTATTATTATCAAAAATACTACTGTCTGTATGCATTAATCAAGGTAGAATAAGTAAGAAGTAGTATTTTATATCACTGTTATCAGTATGCCAATTTTTAAAATGTCACACCGTATTCAAAACTGGAACTCTAGGATCCTTAAAGTGTTCGACAATAACTTTACTTGTTCATTCAGTTCTGTGTGTACTTTACTATAATCACAGTCCCCTGATACTTCCGATTGCTGTCAGTATTACACACAATCTCTAGTGCCTTTCTTCCTGTCTGACTATGGAGCCGCTTCCTGCTTCTTACACACACAACATTGCTCCTAGTTGTGAAAGCAGTCGTTCTCTTATCTTTTACAGGTGGCGCTACTCCCCGCCAAGCCCGCGTCTTTCGTTCGGTAACTTCAAACACAACTCAGCGAGTAACAAGGAATAGCGAGTCACAGAGAGAGGGTGCGAAAGTGTGTGACAGGGATCGAGAATGAATGTTTGTGTGTGTGTGCGTGAATGAGAGTGAGTGTTTGTGGAAGTATGTGTACGTGAGATGGACGTTAGTTTAAATATGGGTAAGAGTGTTTGTGGACGTGTGTACGTGAGTGTGTAACTGGGATGTGTACGTGAGATGGACGTTAGTTTAACCCTTGTGTTATCTTCGGGTCGTTCTGACCCATCAGTCATTGTGACCCACCGTCGTATTGCGACAACTTTACCGCATACAAAAACAAAAACAAGTGAAGCATTTTCTTTTAACCGTTGGGCTGTCTCAGACCCCCCACATTGCGAAGGTTAAAATAAAATTATTTTTATTTGTTTTTGTATTGGGTAAAATTGGGTAAACACAACGATGGTTCGTTATGAACCTTTGGGTTATGTGACCCGAAGGCAGCACAAGGGTTAAATATGTGTAAGAGTGTTTGTGGACGTGTGTGTACGTGAGTGTGTAACTGGGAATGAGTGGGTGGGTGTGAAAGTGTTTGTGGATATATGCGTGTGTGCGCGTGTGTGTGTGACTGGGAATGAGTGTGTGTGTGTTTTTGTGTGTGTGAGAGAAGAAGAGAGAGAGAGAAATAGAGACAGGGTGGGGGTTTTTGAAACGGGAAGAAAAGACAAAGAGTGAGAGGATGTGAATGTGTGTGTGTTTTCAGTGGTTATGTGTGTGTGATGAGAATGTGCGTGTGTGTGTGAGTGCGATGCGTGTTTTGTGGATGTATGTATGTGTGAGTATATGGAACTGGGAGTGAGTGTGTGTGTGTGCGTGAGGGAGTGAAAATGAGACAGACAGAATGTGAGTGTACGTGTTCGAGAGGGAGAGACAGGATGTGTGTGTGTGTGTGTCTGAGAGGGAGAGAGAAAAAGAGTCTATGAGATATGATCCGCTGATGCTTCTGAATATCACAATTTTTCCTAATCACTTATAACTGTTTCTAACCATCCACAAATATCAATGATTCAGGGATATGTTCAACCAACAACTTTGCATGTCTCACAACTTAGGATCCAAGAAAATCATGAAACATTGGAGTTGAGCTTGCCATCGGCTTACAAAACAGTTTTTTATTTATTTATCTTTATCTATAACTATGTGGTTTTCTGTCTGGGGCAGAATAAGTGTGGCTATTTACTTATATATTTTTTCGGGCCTCTTTCCATAACAACCCCACTTTATTCCTGGTTGGAGTGCCCAGGTTATTAGTGGTTCATTTCTCTGTCAAGCCTTACGGGCTCACAGAGATGTACAGGCTTTTCTTTTTTGTATTTTTTAGTTTTTTTTTTTAATCACCCGCTGCCTAAACGACAACCAGGCTGCGCTTGTCTCTGCCGGCCACGTCTATCACGTTTTAGGTGAAGGCGCGGAGTTCCAGGAGCAATACGCAGGTCTGGCTATCGCCCAGCCCAGCAGACAATTTGAAGCCTCTTGTCTTTCCTTACTCTACCACATTTAATGTTAATGTTCCTGGTGCATGTGCAGACTTCGCTGTTTTGTTTTTCTCTATTTACAGTAAATTACCGTCCTTTATATGTCTAATATCTACTCATTCTGATACAAAAGCATATTCACAAGCATTAAGTTCTGGCCAATGATGTTATCTATCGCTATTCCAGCGACGCGCGCAAATGTTATCTTATTTGACAAAGTACTTTAACTCTCTTTCAACCAAGAGAATCTGCCGGCTTATAGAGCTAAACTCGCTCTGGAAGGGCATCAAATGTACACCCGTACAAATAACTCCTGCCCTTTGCTGCCTGTCGAAGACCCCACGACACGCGCAATATCAGATGTCTTCCTTTGATAAACTGTCTCAGGAGACCATCTATACCATGTCTTCCTTTGATAAACTGTCTCAGGAGACCATCTATACCATGTCTTCCTTTGATAAACTGTCTCAGGAGACCATCTATACCATGTCTTCCTTTGATAAACTGTCTCAGGAGACCATCTATACCATGTCTTCCTTTGATAAACTGTCTCAGGAGACGATCTATACCATGTATAATTTCACACATTCAAACACACGACACACCCAATATTAGATGTCTTCCTTTGATAAACTGTCTCAGGAAACCCACTATATCACATATGTCTCACACATTCAAACACACGACACACCCGATATTAGATGTCTTCCTTTGATAAACTGTCTCAGGAGACCATCTATACCACATATCAAACCGAAAGCACACTATATATATATGCACTAACGCAAGCGCCAAATCAAGCCCATAGCAAAAGTTAGACAGACAAGGAACCAGCAGATTATAGTTGAACGTGACATAGCAGTGCAAGACATACAAAATACATACAACATACAGTATATTTGCAACAAACCTGGGTTTCAGTGCTCTGATAGTTTTATTACTTTAAATAAAAGAAATTGGTTCTTTTGAAGAAGAGATTGCACCAGTTTACCTGGCCTGCAGGGTGGGCTCACACCTCGGAAACACACAGAATTTAAGCAGATGTATATAAAAAACTCTGCTTACCTTATAAATTTGTTTGGCCAAGGTGTGTTCCAAGGTGCTCTCCTCCCACAGGCCCGTGGTGGATCTCTCAAACTTCTCCTGGTTGTAGCTCGCCAATTTGATGAAACAAAAGTTCTGTACATCTTCAGTCAATTCTCAAAATTTAAAAACGGCACTGGAACTCAGCAGGGTTGATGCAAAGTGTTTTATTGGTTCTCAGGTAACAAAGATTCCCAATAGAACGTGAGCCTGATCCCGGGATCAGACTGAAGTTTTCTCCGGACAATTTAACTTATATAGTCTTCTCCCCATTGTATGTTAATATGGTACGATATTTGTTGGTTTCGTAGACATTAGGTTATCTTACAAAGCGGATCCCTTGTCTCAGGGGATTCAAAACAGGTACTTTCCTACATAGACAATTCTTCCAATTAGGCTCTTTCTGACCTTGAACAGCCAGCTGCATTAGGCTTCTGGGCGAAAGGCCACAAATATGTCTCATAAGTCATAGCTGTGCGTCCTGGTCCTTTATGAAAGCATACACATGCTCCTCTCCCCCACTCTTCCTTTAATTATTTAAACCTTATTTTTGGGCTTCATGTCTCCTACTATTGTTTAGGAATAACAATAATCAGCAAACAGCTTTGCATCTGGTTTCCTATAATATAACTTGTAATAATATGGTTTCCAATAATATAGCATATACCAAAGAGTGATTACAAATATCTTTAAGTCCATAATCATTAACCATCTTCATAATTACAACAGTATTGATGTTTTTTTCCACAACAGTCCGTCAAGCTTAGCCTTACTGCCCCGTAACGCATAATAGATAGGGAAACTATTTTTTTATTTTTATTATCAACTTGTAATGTAAAGAAAATTATATTTTAGTCTGATTAGCGTAGTTGCTAGCTCAGCTAGTTGACCACATGGTGAGCTGCAGCCATTTTAAGGTGAAATTTACCACCCCGTAACATACCACCCCGTAATAAAGGGAGTGGTAGAGTGGTTCTTGTTGCCATTTAAATGTGAAAATTCATTGTTTATATAATTTATATCACATATATATATATTATATATTATAATAGTTTATCATAAAGAATAATGACATTCAATAATTTGCAGATTATCATGGCTCCACTAAGTAATGCAGAAAGACAAAGACGATTCCGTGCCCGCCGGGACGCAGATCAAGAGAGGAGGCAGATGTACCTAGAGAGTGAGCAGCAGAGATAGAGACGAGATGTAGAAGGAGGGAGGAAGAAGTTAGTTAAAGACTTAAATGAAAGAGACCAGAGACAGCTAAGAAAGAAGTGGAGGGAACAGAATAGAAGAAAAAAGCAGAAAAAGGCAATATTGGGGGTTTCAATACCCCTCCTGTATGTATGTTTCTCTTTGAATTACTTCTGATGACTTAACTTGAGAAAAGATGAGTTCTGAGTGGTTAAATGTTTACTTGATCACTTGATTATTTTAATTGATGTTCCAGTGTGGTCATCAACTGTTGATGAATTAAAGACAATGAGATTGTCTTGTCGAATTGATTGTCGAATTCTTGAATGTATGCCTACAGTCCTGGGGTCTCATTTATAAAACTGTGCGTGGGATTCTTACTAAAAGTGTACATACGCCCAAAAGCCTAAAATGGCGTACGCTCAGAAAAATTCAGATTTATAAAACCGTGCGTACGCACACCTGTACGCAGTGTTCCCTTTATAAATCACAGATTACCCACAAGTGTGCATACGTGAATCAGCATTGTACTCCGCCCTGAACACGCCCATTTTTAACCATAAATAGTCAATGCAAAGCACCTCATGAATGCTAATCTAGTATCTCATCATGACCATGGGATGCGATTGTTCTTTACGGTGAATCATAGCGCATGACAACTTCTCAGACACTGTTAGCCTATTGGTGGAGCCCGAAAACTCTGAAAATGTGGTGGCCGGTAGATCACCAATTACAAAAACTGTGCGAGTGGCGTCAACTGTGCCAGTGATACCGCGAGTCGAGATACAATTTGAAAACAAAAGCGTTTTGTTATGAACAGTAATCTATTAAAGTCTGGACTGATGACGTGGAGTGTAGCGATTGCACGGGAGCTTAACGACTGTATTTCCAGTTTTTGACATATGATTATATATGCACAGTATTAAATAAATATATTTAGTTATACACTGTATTATGCAGTTATTTAAAGGTAGGATATGTGATGTTATCTGCATTCCATGCAGTCGGGCATTTCCCCCGAGTTGATTGTACAAGGTGTTTATGGAACAATTATCACTCAGTACAAGCTAAAATAATACTGCTGGATTAAATCTTCATGATAATGATGAAACCGAGTGAAAAAAGTGTGTGAGGAAAACAAAATATATAAATATTACGAGTAATCGTTCTTCCCACATTTACTTTCTGCAGTCTGACGGTCAGGCAGTCTGCAGTACGGTCATCTGCGTCGCCAATTCCAACTGTTTCCAAAATGTGCGTAGGCCTACGGGAGGGTCAGAGTTTGCGTGGAGGACCGCACATTCTCCCGTCAAGTTTGTTTTTTATAAATCACAACCTTTGCGTGGAAAGTGGCGTACGCACATTTTCAGCCCCGTTTTGTGCGTACGCAAGCTTTATAAATGAGACCCCTGTTGACTAGCATATTTGCATTTTTAAGCGTTGTTTTAATAAATACCTTTTATATATAATTTGGATATTGCATTATTAAGTCATCCCATGTTGACATGTATACTCAAAATTAATAATGTTTTTGGTAAAAACACAATAAATGACATAGGAATAGTGAAAGTCAACCACCCCGTAACATGACTTACCAGCCTGTAACATGACTTACCACCCCATAACATTTCTAACAGTCTTTTTTATTTAAAAAACATTGAAAGGCAATGAAATGCCTTATAAATAAATGTGGTATGTGGATCAATTAATCACTGATTCTTGAGATAAGGGACAAAAGTACTTTTGAAAAGTGACAAACAAAAAATCAATACTACATTAATTTGAATTGGATATCTTCATAAACACGGGTCTCATCTATCATACAATGAAAAGGAACAGGTTTCTTATTTAGCCATTTTTTATAAAAATTGACATTTACTCACTGAGTAACTTGACATTTGTCAACTCCGTCTGACACATGAAAATATGTTTTTTTTTGTGTTTTATCAATTCAACAACACTGTAAAGTCTTTAAGTGTGTAGAAATGGTGTGCCTTAGCAAGGTTAAGTGATAAATTGCATTGTATACACTTTTAATATTATTTTACATTGTTTTGGAATTAGCTACTTTAAATTACCTTCATTTAGTTTACAAATGTTTTCATTTTTAATACATACAATCAGTGGTTTTGTGCACACAAGACACTGATGCATGTAGATAAGTTGGTGTTTTAATGTATGAACACACTCAATTGAACAAAAGAAACTCTTTTTTTTTTATAAAAATGAAAAACCTCCATCTTACGGTGTTGACACACAATTGACGGTGCTGACACACAATTGACGGTGTTGACAAACTAATCAAGAAACAAACTGATTAAAGACATTTACCTAGTTTTGACATGACAAAGGGAGAGAGTATCAAGGGAAAGTGTATCAAACTTAAAACAAAGAGTACCTGATGACAGAATCTTTAAGGCACACATGAAAATGTCAAAATGTTCCTGGTATCAAAAGAAGAAAGCAAATGTATCTGGAGACACATTTGCATCTAGATTTGAATTAAACTGTAAATTTTACAACTGATTTGCAAGAGGATACAATAGGCTGAGAACTAACTAAGAAAGGTATGTAATAGCGTTAACAGTGTACACATGTTGAAGTGTAACAGGATCCAGAATTCTCCCAATGTATTTCCTGACTCCTTCCAAAGGCTCACTGAAAATATGAAAAGTGAACAATTAGACTCATAATGTCAGTATTTCTGTAAATCTAAATTGGTTGAAATGTCTGTAATTCCAGCTCAGACAGGTAATTCATCTTTTTTTCTACAGGGCCTCAGGCAGGTAAGTTCTATGATGTGCTTCAATGGGCTCTATGCACGCTAGACTGTTAAGTCACGTCCGTCTTTCGAAAAGCCAAATAATACGGTTCAGAGTGTTCCGGTTTACTTCCTAGTTACTGTTTGTTGATAGCGAGATAGCGTCGTAGCAGCCATGATTAAAAATAAAAGTGTATACCAGAAACAACTAGAGAGTATACAATTTCTGGGGAAATTGTAGGGTGTGCTTGCTTGCGTCGGTTGCACAGGGGTCTGTATATTTTATATAAAAATGCATCGGGCTATACTATTTATAAAGATTACATAGATTTAAAAGCATCTTTTTTTTGCTGCTCATTTACAACTCAAAATACGAGTGAAGTGTAGAATGAAATATGATGTCTTCTCATTTCCCCTGCAAGAGGCAGCTGACAGGCTGAATCAAAACGAATACATTTGGCAGACCGGTGTAAAAATTGACCTAATCTCTATGACTTAAACGTCCTTTTAAGTTGTCCCTTCTCGTGATATTTTCAGGCATTTAGCCTACTCATATTGCATTCATTCATTAATAAAGAACCCCCTTTGAAGATTATTCTACGACTTTACCGGCAGAAGATAGAATCGCGATTCAAACAGTACCATCTGCTAACAGAAAATATGCCCCCAAAAACGTAAATAAGCTTGACATTTATTTAGTGGAAAATCGCTCATTCATAAAAAGCTCACTGGTAGCGATCATTGTCAGTAACAACGCAAAATGCGATATAGCCCTGTGTGGAGAAGCTGCCCCGGTAAATTCTACTACTACAGTACAGTACTAGACTACTGCTGTGTTCGTCTTGGTAGCGATTGCGTTGGTTGAATTCGATTTAACGTTCCGTTGTACGGTTTAGGCTGAAATTAATTATTTTCATGAACAGATTGACAAAGTTTAGGCTGTGGCAATGAAGTTCAGGTTAGTAGTCAGATTGTTTCAACTATTGAAAGACTTTTGAGTAAGGGGAGTGCCGAACATGTTCTGTCGCCGTTTGACTTGAACAGCTGAGGAGTTTTTGTTAGCTACTCACACTATTGTCTCGGGTAGGCTACAGCGTTGCAGTGAGCTACACTGGTTTGAAACCACAGGTAATGGTAATTTCACCAACAAATCGTTTACTAATGTCAGAATAAATCATACAACGAAAATGTATATGTGAGGAATGTTTTTTTTAACGATTGAAAACAGATACATCATAGACCACTGTAGTATGTGTTGCCCGGGCAACACAGGCTATAGTTAGCCTAGCTATCCCCCAAGTTAACAGATGCGAAACGAATGTTCTGCCAAAGGTAGTCACGCGTGTTTTCGTGACGTTAGTGACGCAGTGACGTTAGTAACGTCAGTGACTGTGGCTAGCAAATTAGCCACCGTTAGCTTCACTTTTCGCCACAAAAACCTCACTTAAGCCTAAACCATGCAACGGAACGTAAATTCCAATAGATGCAACTCAATCGCTACCAAGACGAAACTTTTGACACCTACGTTGTCTATGTAGGCCAAATATTGGCTGAGTTTTAGGGGGGCAAAAAGAATAATAATAATATATATGTGAGAGAACAAAGGTTGTGCTCTCGCCGAAGGCTTGAGCACACCCAAATAAAGCAGTACCATGAGCACTGCTGTGTGCCGGAGTGTACTGCGTCGTCAACATACAACGGCACTCTTAGTTTTCATTCATTTCCAAGCGATGAATCTCTGAGGAGACTGTGGCTGGTTAAAGTTCGTCGCGAACGTTATCAAGTGACTTCACACAGTAAGGTATGCAGCCTGCACTTTACTCCTCATGATCTATCAGAGGCAAAGTCAGAAGGTGGGAAGAGACGGCTCACGAAAGGAGCTGTTCCATTATTATTTAAATGGAACAACTTTGAAGTCCCCCCATCGAGACCCAGTGTATGGGACCGGGTGGAAAGACAGCCGCAGCTGGAGCCCACTGTGCCGTCTCCAGAACCCATGGAGTGCGCTGTTGTCGCAGACCACGACTACTGCTCTGTCCCTGAACCTGCAGGCCTGGACATGGCAGCGGTTAAAAACGAGGAACTCCAAAAAGAGATCGAGCTGTTACACAGAGTGTTGAAGGAACTGAAAATTCAGGCCACCTTCGGGTTACAGAGGTTTGCGGGATCCGACGACGACATTCGTTTCTACACAAGGTAAGTGGTATGTTTCATGACAGCAGTTAGTTGCAGTACTGTAGTTGAAACTAAACCTACAAACAATGTTATGCTATAGTCAAAGCAGCCCCTCTTTAGTAGTTATGGCAACATTTCTTGGCTGACGACTGTGGTGTTTGTTGTTGCTTGTAGATAGGGCTATGAGAGCGAGTATGGTGGGGAGATAACATACACGCACACATGGAGTTAGTGAAAAAGACAAAGAGAAGGACAAGAAGTGAGAGTAGGCTATAGGAAGGCTAGAGAAAAAGGAGATGTGGATGTAGAGTAATCTCTGTAAATCTGTTTGGTATCTATTCTCTGTAAAGTCTGTACGCTTTGTCTGTGTTTTCTTCTCATAGATTTGCCAGTTACCGGCATTTTATGATGTTTTGGGGACTGATTGAGCCATCAGTGCACAAAAAGATCCGAACGTCAAGGGTCCGAGCTGCTGAGAGGAGAAATGAACCAGTCTCAGTGGTCCGTCCTGCACACACGGTTTGTATTTGCATGTTTAGTTGGTGCATGTAGTTCTTTAACCCTGGTAACATTCTACATTGCCTTAACAAACATATTGTTTTATCTCAACAGTCATTACAACCCATAGACGAGCTGTTCCTCTTCCTGATGTACCTAGCGGCTGGCCTTCAAGAGAGGGACTTGGCCAACAGATTCGCAATACACCAGTCCACCGTAAGCCGCATCTTGTCCTCATGGACAAACTACCTCTACACACTCCTGGGCTCGGTGTGTATCTGGATGGAAAAATAGGATGTAAAAGCTCACCTCCCTGAAAAGTTCAAAGAATTCCCGGATACACAAGTAATTGTGGACTGCACAGAGCTCAAATGCCAGACACCATCTTCTCCTCTCCTCCAGAGTGAGATGTACTCGTCGTACAAATCTCACTGCACCATGAAGGGACTGATTGGGATGGCCCCTCATGGTGCAGTGACCTTTGTTTCCTCACTCTATGAGGGGTCTGTGAGCAACAAAGAGCTTTTTAGACGTTCAGGCTTAGCTGATCTCCTTACTGATGACATGGGCGTCATGGTTGACAAAGGCTTTCTGATATCAGATGTGGTCAAGTGCAAGGTCTACTGCCCCCCTTTTCTGCAGAAACGGAGCCAGATGCCGGCAGAATGCGTCCTCCAGACAAAAAATAGCACGTCTCAGAGTGCACGTTGAAAGAGTAATAAGGAGAGTGAAGGAGAACAAGTTATTTGACTCAGTCATACCACTGTCAATTGCTGGGAGCGTCAATGAAATGTATACTGTTGCTTGTTTGCTTGTGAACTACCAAAACAAACCCCTTGTCAGGGCATGGGCTAAATAAGAAGGGTCCCAACTGAAATGTTCTGTCCTGGAAGATCTCTTGTTACCATTTGTTAACCAATTTCTTGTTACTAATATTATCACACAGAGCCTTTTGTAAATATACGTATTTATTTTTAACAGTTGTTAATTGATGGCTTGTTGATTTCATATTGTAAATTAAACATCAATCTTACACATTACGTCTCATTGAGAGGTACTTTTGCATATAAACACCAAAGTAAAATGTATCACACTTTTGTCTGATTGAACTTCTTCATCTACATGTAATCGCTGTACAAAGAAATCATCTTCAGCCCAAACAAAAAAATCACACCAAGCAAGTCCTGTTATAAGAAGCTGTCCTTGCACTTGCCAAAAGTACACATGGCTTTTCCTTAGCTTGAAACTTCCATTTGACATCAACAAATACTTATAAATACACTCCACGTAACTTTTTACATTTGGACATTTAATTTCCACTAAACCGAATGATGGGGTTGCAGTGGGATTGTAAACAAGCCCATCTGGTGAAGTACCTAGCCATGGAACCTGTGGATGGATGACTAGTCCACAAGGTGAGTAATTGACATTTGTGCTGTTTGCATACTGTTTAGCTGCCTCGAATTCCATGTCCGATCCCCTCTTCATGTCTGCAGTCTGCCTGGTGCCATGAATCATTCTCTCGGCAAGAGATTCTGAGGTACTGTGGCCGCGCACATGACACACCTCCCTAAACCTTGATGACGTTATTCTTTGCTCTCGTAGCATGTGCCATTCCTGAGAAGAGCTCTGATCACGTGTGGAGACTTCAATTCTATGTGCCATCTCCATGGACACAGTCAGGCTTTGCAAATGCAACTGCTCCTCCTCTGTGCATACCCACACACACTCTGTTGGTGAAAGTTTGTGCGCCTCCAGGGGAAGATTGGGAGAGGGTGGAGCATTCGGATATCACACAATGTTTTTGGAGAGGAGTTTGGGCTGTTGATAGGATAAAACACTTCCTCTCTGCACCGGTCCAAACTCTGACTCTGCTAGTGTTTTGGTCGCACTCATACCCATTGTTGTCACCATTGGCCTATCTTGTAGATCTAGTCCACTGTATGCCTCTGTCACATGCAGCACAGACAGGTCAGGAAGTGGGCCAACCATCCCTCTCATCAGAGTACTCCTTTGAAGAAAACATAGCATTCAAATGTATATAACATGACACTATAAAATGTGAGGCAGCCACAACATATTTTTTACACTGTTTTACGGGTAAATGTGATGTAATTAAGCAATTTTGAATCTTGAACATTTACCGTAAGCCGTCTTAACACATCCGGCCTTGCACAGGCTTTGTAACCACCATCTTGCCAACTGGTCCTGGTTTTATACCCTGAGAAATAAGCAACAAATTAGGTGTTAATGACAAGTCTTCATTGTAAAATGTTTCACCTTCATCTGCATTGTAAAATCTGAGATTATGAAATTTACAGCTGTCCGTGGTTTGTGCCATTGTTGCTCCTCTTCTGTACAGCTTTGAACCGGTGGAACCACTGGCACACTGAGCTGGGAGAAGTGGGCTGTCTGGAACAGCAGAGCAACTGTGTGGTTGCACATGGCAGTACCAGCCACACATGAGCACCTGCACATCACCAAGATGACAGGCACTGTATCTTGGAGAACAATCTGTTGATAGATCATTTTCAGTCAGTACATATGAATATATTTGGCTTACAAACAAACTGTTGGCATGAGATGAAGCACCCTCCTTAAATGGTGTGTTCAAATAGAGACTTGTGGTCACAACAAGTACCCTGAAGACATACACTCCTATTTACCTTAAATGTACAAATCTTGAACTTAAATAGGGTGACCAGACGTCCTCTTTTACCCGGACATGTGCTCTTTTTGAGACCTAAAAAATTGATTCCAAAATCGTCCAGGATTTTGCCTCGTCGGATATTTGTTATCTGGTCACCCTAACTTAAACCTCTACGAACAGCTGAGCTTGAACGTCTCACAACAGTTGAACTCGAACCAATATACTACCAATGACACCCTACTTTCACTGTATGAGGTTTTTCGTGCTTCCTCATCGACCTGAAGCACGAAGCCCGCACAACTACCTCTCCTGTCGCCCTGTCTTTATTTGACACTATGAATTACACACACACAGATTACAGCAGAGTACTTCAAGTAACGTTACAATCATGTATAGGCTATATCGAATTATATACTTAAACATGTTAAATCATAAATTCTTAACTTAGCTGAAAAAATATTCACCTCACAGATACTAACGATACTATCGCTGAGGTAACGCAATGTTTACATTAGCCTACAACTAGCTAACGCTAGCTAGTTAACCGTGACGATACAAAAATACAAGAATGACAGACTCACCTTCGTATTCATGAATGTAGGAGGAGGCGTACATTTTAAACCCCTTCTCCATTTTGCTACTGGGTGCCTTTGATGATGATTTAGTCAGGCGATGGACGTCATTAATTGTCAGTTTTGGCAGCTCCGTCAGACATCTGGTATAAAACCGCGCCATTGTTTCAAAGTAGTTGGAGCGCCGGAAGTAAGTGAACCGTATTATTTGGCATTGTCGTGAACGTTCTACTTACGTGCATAGAGCCCATTTAAGTAAATATAGAGTTGTATCTGTCATTGCTGCCTTCAGTGTAGAGCAAAGCATTACATATTATATAATCATTTGTCTAACCTGCGGGACTTGGGCATTAGACAAGAGTTGTTGAACATGTCTACGCTCTATGAAGTCCATAACATCAGGGGTTATGGCATAGAGCTCCCTGGTCCGGCTCGCTTGGAGGGGACAAGCTGTCCCTGTCAGTTTCAAAAGGACATCTTTCACTGGACAGAAACAGACATCCCTCCTCCCATGTTTTGGGTGAAAATGGGCAGTAGGACCACAAGGATGCATAAACTCAACTTTCACGTCTTGGTTTTCTATATCTACATCAATGGACTTTCCTAACCACCAGTGATCATCGTACACTACTGCCTGCCAATCCCCTGTCTCAATGCTGTTGATATTTATATCAACAATAGCACCCTCAGGACCTTTCAATGGACCTTCCAGCCACCCTCAAGCACTGCGCTGACCAGCTGTCTCCGGTGTTTACCTACATCTTTAACACCTCCCTTGAGACATGCCATGTGCCAGCCTGTCTCAAGTCCTCCACCATCATCCCTGTGCCCAAAAAGCCAAGGCCAACAGGACATAATGACTACAGACCCGTCGCCCTGACCTCTGTGGTAATGAAGTCTTTCGAGCGCCTGGTGCTGGCACACCTTAAATACATCACTGACCCTCTACTGGACCCCCTGCAGCCTACAGAGCCAACAGGTCTGTGGACGATGCAGTTAACATGGCCTTCCACTTCACCCTACAGCACCTGGACTCCCCAGCATCCTATGCCAGGATCCTGTTTGTGGACTTCAGCTCTGCCTTCAATACCAGTCATCCGTCCGTCAAACTCCTGAAGTTTGCGGACGACACCACCCTTATTGGGCTCATCTCTGGTGGAGACGAGTCTGATTATAGGTGGGAAGCGGCCAACCTGGTGACCTGGTGCAGCCAGAACAACTTAGAGCTCAATGCTCTTAAGACAATGGAGATGGTTGTGGACTTCAGGAGGAACACAGCCCCACTCACCCCCATCACCCTGTGTGACTCCCCAGTCAACACTGTGGAGTCCTTCCGCTTCCTGGGCACTATCCTCTCCCAGGACCTCAAGTGGGAACTGAACATCAGCTCCCTCATCAAGAAAGCACAACAGAGGATGTACTTCCTTCGGCAGCTGAAGAAGTTCAACCTGCCAAAGACAATGATGGTGCACTTCTACTCAGCCATCATTGAGTCCATCCTCACCTCCTCCATCATCGTCTGGTACGCTGCTGCCACTGCCAAGGACAAGAGCAGACTGCAGCGTATCATCCGCACTGCTGAGAAGGTGATTGGCTGCAATCTGCCTACCCTCGAGGACCTGCACACCTCGAGGACCCTGAGGCGAGCGAGGAAGATTGTGGCCGACTCCTCCCACCCTGGACACTCCCTGTTTCAGTCACTCCCCTCCGGCAGAAGGCTGCGGTCCATCAGGACCAATACCTCACGCCACAAAAACAGTTTCTTCCCTTCCGCTGTTGGCCTCTTCAACAAGGCCAAGGGACCACACTGACTCTAATGACTTCTTGCTTAAAACACACTGCTTTTTGCACTGCATTACAATAATGGTGTACATTTGTATTTTTTTTAATATTTGTATTTTTATATTGTAATTTACTGTAATTATTATATCTGTAATATTGTAATTAACACTTAGTACTGCTAGTTTATGTACCCTTAGTATAGATAGTACACATATTAACATTTTAGGTATATGTTTATTGTATGCACCTCCCTGCCAAAGCAAATTCCTTGTCTGTGCAAACTTTCATGGCGAATAAATCCCATTCTGATTCTCCTCTTCCATTTCATCCACCAAATCTTCCATATCATCGACCGAATCCCCTGCTTCTCCCAACTCGTTTTCCATCTCCTCCATCAACATGGCCAATGGACGGCTCTTCCTGGCCCTTGCATCAGTCTGCTGCTCCTCTGAGCAGTCTCTTATACAAAGAGTAGCTGGGGAAAAGCATTGGCAATCCAATGGCTCACTGCAAAAACATGATAGCTGTCTGTGGCAGAAGCAATTTTGATGTGGGATTACCTGGTGTATTTGTCTTGTTGATGGAACCTGTTTGAGGTGTTGTGAAACAAGTGTGTCATATAGCTCCAAGTTCTCTTCCAAAATTTGATACAGTTTAACACCATTCAAACTGTTAGAGATCTTCTCAAAGAAATCTTTACCATCCACAACATCATTCCCCCGCAGAAGCAAGGAGTCTGCAGTTCTCTTTACTGTTCCTCCAATGCCGTCGGGGGCACCTTTTCCGTGGGATGTTGGGAAATAATTCCATGTGGTCCTGCTGAAGCCCAGAGTGGGTGGTACTTCAGACATGAGGTAGAAGTTCTTCTTATTCTTATACTGCTTACTGGGGCCATCTGACCAGAAGTGCACAGTAGTAACTGATGGATATTTAGTCCGTATATCTCTAAGGACAGGATCCATGTGAGTCCAGATTGCTGCTGCATCTTGTCTCTTAGACTCTGACACTGAGCAAAATGTCCCCTTTTCACCCTTGGTGTAATACATTCCAGTATGAAGAGTTAACTGAGGTAAGTTCTGGCCAAAATGGCAAGCCTGAATTTCAGAAGCATATTTACACTTCCAGGATTCTGAAAAATCAACATGAACAATTACTGTGTTCTCACTGCATGTTTTAATCAATTCTCTGTGTGCTTCTGCCTGATTGTGAACAAGGCACACGTGTTGTTGTCTCACTTCTAAGTTTCTCCTCATACAGATGAAGCAACTCTGAAAGACTCCCACTATGCAAGTTGAGTTTCATGTTGAAGTGGATCCCACTGGCTGTTTGGTCTTTAACTCGCTCCCACTGCCTCCATTGAACACTGATTCCACTTATCTCTGGAGCCAGAACTGTATGCTTGGTTTTGCACCGTAACAGGTGCGAAGAAGGCAGGCCTCAGTTGCTGGAGTGCAACAAACTAATTGAAAACTATTCTCCAGTTTGGTTGACTTTAAAGCACCCGATGACCTCAGAACCTGAAGCATCAAGTCTGCATTCTCATGATTCTCACGACACAGACATGTACTTCTGTCGGATGCCTTAGGTGGTGTTACATAGAAGGGCCTGAGAGTACAGAAGGATGAGTAACTGAGCTTCATACTCAGGTTCTTCTTGAGAAAGTCACTATGGAGGTTCAGCATTGAGTCTGTTAAAATCATCCTTTGATGTTTTATCTTGTTCCTGGTGATGGTGTCTGTTTTATCAGTTGTCATGCGAGATGAGTTTACAATGAACTCCTTAACAGTCTGGCTTATACGTTGGAGATATGTTGCCTTCTTATGTGTCGTCTGTTTTTTGTCACTCATTAACTTATAGCTAACACCAAACTGGCGAAGCATATGAAGAAGCCGATACTTCTTTAAAACCTTGCCTGATAATGCCAGTTGTCTGTGACCTGATTTTTCAACGGCTCGTCTCTGTGCCACAGGTGTTGTATTATTCCTTCTCAGCTCTTGGCAGAGAACATTGTGGAAAAGAAGAGATCTCTTAATGTTGGGGTTCCGAAGTTGGCTTCCCGTTAGCATCCTCTCTGTTTCTGTTCGTGGAGAATCTACAATAGTTTTATCTTTTTGTTTGACATTTGACTTTTCTATTTGAGCCTTCTTTTTCCGCCATTTCTGCTTTCTTAGTTTGTGTTGCTCTTTAGTTAATTTCTTAACCTTTTCTTTCATTACTTTTATCTCCCTTGCATGTCTTTTCCTGGTTTTTCTCCTCTCCCTCTCAGCTGCAAGGGCACGCCTGCTTGAAGTAGGCTCCTCAACAGTCTGGTCCAGAGGACTTTCTGGTGGGGTGTCTATTTAACTGACAGTTTTTGTCTAGCCATGTCTGCCTACACTACAGATAAAAACAATACTTTTTATTAAAGTTATTACTTGGCATTTGGGTATATTAAGATATTTTAAGTCAATCAACATGTATACTTATATCATATTATCATGTTATGTAGTTGTTATACATTACTTAATAAGTATTTCGGAGCACTTTTCCACTCCGTCAGCTTACATGTCAACTCCGTCAGCTTACATGTCAACACCGTCAGACAAAATATCTGACAAGAGTTGACGTCTGACGGAGTTGACAAAACAACATTTTTTTTCAACTTAATCATGTCTAGTAAATGGTAGCCATTTTGATTTTCCTCAGTTGCTAGCAGCCACTAAACTAAACCAGAATACCAACTTTTATTTCAAAATTCTTGATTGAAATCATACCTACTTTGAAGACAGTGTTGACACATAAAAGCTGTGACCACAGGGATTTCAACTTGTTTGCTGAATATAAAAAAAAAGTAAAACTTACGAGACCACGTGTTAAGCTGCTGCATCCATCAACAGAAAGAAGTCAAAGGGGGTCCTCAGGGTTAAAGCTGACCAAAATATGCCTGATTTATTTCTTTCATAGCTTTCATAATACAGTGCCGGTATTTTATAAAATGACTATGAAATAATATAAATAAATACAAAACAAAGGGTCTAAACATACACAAGTCTTTCATATCCAACTTATAAAGCCTTTTTAAATGAAATAATGTATTGTTTTTTAAGGCAAATTGCAACATTTTGATGGGGGACATGTTTTGTCCCTTATTTCAAGAATCAGTGTAATACATGCTACTTTTATTTGACGGGGAAGTAAAATAGCATATATTGTTAAAAGATTGGAGCCATTGATAGGCGAAATTCATATCTCAAGGAAAATAATCTAAATCATGAAAAACTACAATAAGATAACAAGCCTTTAACTTTCAGTATCAAATAAAGGACATTTTTCTGATAGGAATATATGACATTTTTGAAATTGTTTCATGAATTATGTTTTAAATGGTGTGTATCTTGTCCGTTACGGGGTGGTAAAAAAACCAACTGCCGGATCGTAATAAAATACATAAAAGTTTTAGGGATTTAATACCTGAGGTGGGAAAACATGTTTTTTTGGAGGTCTACTATGTCTTTCATAATGTGAGTGTCTTAAAAAACAGTTTTTCCTTGGAAAATAATTGAGGATTACAAAGTGTAAAAGGCACCCATCTCGTAGAATGACCCATTGGGCAATCCGGTGCAAAACGGTCCTAACCTGTTTGACGCCTTAAGTTTTTCTCTTCTACCGATATTTCCAAGCATTTAGCCTACTCATATTGCATTAATTCATTAAGAACCCCCTTTGAAACAAGCTATTGTAACACCATTGTCACCGGCAGTATTTCAGATGGAATCGCAATTCATACAGTACCATCTGCTGACTGAAAATATGCCCCCCAAAACGTACATAAGCTTGACATTTAGTTAGGGGGACATGGCTAATTCAAAAAAGGTTTGTTGGAAGCGATCATTGTCAGTAACAATGCCAAATTTGGTCTTAGTCTAGAGCCCTGCGTGGAGATGCTGACCCCGGTAAAATTGTGCTACGAACAAGCTAGCCTAGCTGCTGTTGCTAGCCAAACTTCACTGAGCAGCACTTGTGGTAGGTCCGTGTACCTTGTGGCCATTGGTTTTTCTAATTTGCAACCCGTGTTGACAAACGCAAAATAGGGCCGTAATATCGTTTTGTCACTTTAGTAAATCGAAAACACAAGTATAACGGCTTGTTTTTGGTTGTTTCGTTTTTTTGGAATAATGAAATAACCATATAACACAAATGGTATAACGAGCCATTAATCGTTGTTTTGATTATTCCATATCCTTTATGCTGATATCTGCAAAAGATGAAAAATAGGCTCGTAATATCGATTTGTCCATTTCGGAAGTCAGAACCAGATGATGGGGAAATGCGTGGTATCCATTGTTTTGTTTTATTTTGGAATAACGGAATAACCATATAACACAAATGGTATTACGAGCCATTTACTCGTTTGTTTGATTATTCCATATCCTTTATGCTGGTATCTGCAAAAAATCAAAAATAGCCTCGTAATAAATATCGTTTTGTCCATTTTGGATGTCAGAACCAGATTATGGGGAAAGGCTTGGTTTCCGTTGTTTTGTTTCATTTTGGAATTACGGAATATCCATAAAACACAAACGGTATAACGAGCCATTTACTCATTTGTTTGATCGGCCGTATTATGCATACTGGCACAAGTGAAAAAGAGAGAGGGGGGGAAATGTGAAACTATTGGGGGTGTTATTACTTGCGAACACCAGAGGGCAGCAACGACTAGCTTTAAAAAAAAAAATTCCTGTGATCTGCAGGCCTACAATCTTGACGACATGGCAGCAGGTTCTTTAGTAGAAGACACACACACCAAACTGAAGGCACATGTTGACCGCGTTTGCTAGTTGCTACTTAGTTAATAAATCTTTGATGAACCCAAGTTTCTTTAATATATATTAAGTTTCTTTAATATATATTAGAAACATTACAAGACGGGGCTCCAGTGTGTGTTCAAACAAGGCCAAAAGTGCCAGACGGTATCAATCACACCCGTGCAAGTAACACTCCACGCCCCAACCCTCCCTCCCCCCACCTAAATGACGCTTTCAGTTCTGTTGTACGTCTTAATGAAGTGCATTGAGGCAATCATAGTAAGAAAGTTGAGGTCATGTGGGATACCTTTGCAGTTTACATAGACACACAACTGACAGAGGCACTGTTGTGGATACTTTTTTCAAAGTTCTGATCATATTCCAAATTCAACTTCTTCAAAGTCCAAAAACAGCACGGAGCAGCAACGAGAGGGTTCCCAGGAAAATCTGATTTCCCTTTTGTCTGTGCTTCACCTTTTATATCCAACAAATTGCACCCCTGAACTTTTAAAACAGATCTATTGGCCTACTACAATTGTAAATATCCTATGACTTCTGCTCCAATTGGGCCTTGATGCAATGCCATCGAATAGTTTCTGCTGTTTCTGCCACGTTTTTGGGGACTAACCAGGGACCAAACCAGTAACTTGTGCCCAGTTCCTCTATTCTGCCCTACTACATGTGTTTTCCTACACCAGTTGCAATCAACCCTTGGTTATAGCCCTTCACCATTGCATGGTGCCATTCATTCTTCACAGGTCACACCCATCAAGTCAAAGTGAAAAGTAACTGGTCCAACTCCAACAAGGCCAAAAGTGCCAGACGGTATCAGTTGAAAAAGACAATCACACCCGTGCAAGAAACCCTCCCCAACACTCCCTCCCCCCACCTAAATTACTGCTTTCAGCTCCGTTGTACGTTTTAATGAAGTGCATTGAGGCAATCATAGTGAGCAAGTTGAGGTCATGTAGGCTACCTTTGCAGTTTACATAGACACACAACTGACACTGTTGTGGATACTTTTCTGTTCTGATCATATTCTATGTCCAAATTCAACTTTTAAAAAATCCAAAAACAGCTTAATGAAGAACTTTAATTAAGTGCATCGAGGCAATCATTGAGCAAATCGTCCCTTTTTATTTATAAAAAAACATAATATTATTTTCTCATGTAACTTTTATTCAGTTTGGATTAAATGTAGAGTTAACTTGAACAATTTCTGTTCTGCTTGTGGCGATTTGTATATCAGCCTACACTTCTGTGCTTAAAGTTAGTATACTAGCTTTAGGGGGGGGGGGGGGGGGCAGCAGTTACATTGAGGCCAGAGGTTCTGTTAGAGGGGCCAGTTACATTAAACATTATTGTTGTCATATAGTTTTCTTCACTGCAGTGCAGGCATTAACAGGCAAAAGCAGTGGCACCCCCAGAAATGTTTTTTAGGAGTGGCCAGATGGGGCCACTGAAATCCTGGGGTGGCTTTCCAAAATCACAAGCCATAACTGAATTTCAGCAATTGTATTATGCTGTTGTAGTATTTAGGTTAGTTGAAAACAGCAGCGGACTTTGGAAGGGTGACAGGATCTGAGTGTGGAGATACGTGGATTTATATGCCGGAATGTTTTATATACAGTACACAGTCATCTTTTGTGCAGGATACAGAGAGAATAGAATATAGAGACTTGTTTAAACAATTGGAAAGCGTGAGAAGGTAAAGAAGTGAGTGGAGAAAAGAGAAGCAGAAAAGTGCAACACCCTCCCATTACCATTATATCTAATTCACTCTCCTGAGTCTCATCTGTGTTGTATGTCTGCAAACTGCTATAGTATGGGCCTACACAAAAGTTATTAAGTCATTGGACTTGTGTGGGAGGGTTTGACAAGTGTGATGACTGTCTTCCTCCACAGATACCATGGGCTTGGACATGGAGTTGGACCAGTTACTTTTCACTTTGACTTGATGGGTGTGACCTGTGAAGAATGAATGGCACCATGCAATGGTGAAGGGCTATAACCAAGGGTTGATTGCAACTGGTGTTGGAAAACACATGTAGTAGGGCAGAATAGAGGAACTGGGCACAAGTTACTGCTTTGGTCCCTGGTTAGTCCCCAAAAACGTGGCAGAAACAGCAGAAACTATTCGACGGCATTGCATCAAGGCCCAATTGGAGCAGAAGTCATAGGATATTTACAATTGTAGTAGGCCAATAGATCTGTTTTAAAAGTTCAGGGGTGTAATTTGTTGGATATAAAAGGTGAAGCACAGACAAAAGGGAAATCAGATTTTCCTGGGAACCCTCTCGTTGCTGCTCCGTGCTGTTTTTGGACTTTGAAGAAGTTGAATTTGGAATATGATCAGAACTTTGAAAAAAGTATCCACAACAGTGCCTCTGTCAGTTGTGTGTCTATGTAAACTGCAAAGGTATCCCACATGACCTCAACTTTCTTACTATGATTGCCTCAATGCACTTCATTAAGACGTACAACAGAGCTGAAAGCGTAATTTAGGTGGGGGGAGGGAGGGTTGGGGCGTGGAGTGTTACTTGCACGGGTTGCACGATCTCTCAATCACCCTGGGATCTGCGACGGTGACCCCTTCATCCTCTGCCAGGAACCTTGGGGTTACCATGGACGACGAGCTCTCCCTCACGGCCCACATTGCTGCGGTCTCCCGGTCGTGTAGATTCACCCTCTACAACATCCGGAAGATCAGGAGATACCTGTCTGAGCACTCCACCCAGCTGCTAGTCCAAGCACTCGTCCTCTCCAAGTTGGACTATTGCAACTCTCTGCTCGCTGGTCTCCCAGCATGTGCAACCCGCCCTCTTCAGAGGATTCAGAACGCGGCGGCCCGCCTGGTCTACAATCTACCCAGACGCTCCCATGTTACCCCGCTCCTCATCTCTCTCCACTGGCTACCTATCATGGCCCGTATCAGATTCAAGACCCTGGTATTGACCTTCCGAGCAGTGAACGGGACTGCACCCGTCTACATCAAGTCTCTCCTGCAGCCTTACACCCCCACCCGTCACCTAAGGTCTTCTTCAGACAACCGCCTGGTGGTCCCACCGCTCAAGACCGGCCGGTCCCAACACAAGCTCTTCTCCTGTCTGGCCCCCCAGTGGTGGAATCAACTCCCCACCTCCATCAGAGACACTGACTGTCTCTCCACCTTCAAGAAAAGGCTCAAGACGCACTTGTTCCGGGAGTACAACGGTACTTAGGAACGGTTCGTTTGACCCGATGTTAGTTTCCTCAAGGATCACAATGACTCTTGCTTAGAGACTTGTTGCTCTTGTGGTTAGTGGTAACTGATTTAAAAATGTTGTTCTCGCTGTGATATATTGTTTTATTACTGTTGCTTGCTTTTTTTTTCCACAGGTACACTTGCACTTATAGCTGTTCATGTTGTTTAATTGTAACTTGTTTAACTACATGCTCTTAAGGTTCTTCCCTTTGGCACTTACTTTGGTTGATCACAATGTGTGCTTCATGTTTTGGCTACTCGCGATGTTTTTTGGCTATCTTGTTGTTATGATCAGTGACCTATGCACTTTGTAAAGCTCTCTCTTGGAAGTCGCTTTGGATAAAAGCGTCTGCTAAATGAATAAATGTAAATGTAAATGTGTGATTGATACCGTCTGGCACTTTTGGCCTTGTTTGAACACACACTGGAGCCCCGTCATGTAATGTTTCTAATATATATTAAAGAAACTTAATATATATTAAAGAAACTTGGGTTCATCAAAGATTTATTAACTAAGTAGCAACTAGCAAACGCGGTCAACATGTGCCTTCAGTTTGGTGTGTGTGTCTTCTACTAAAGAACCTGCTGCCATGTCTTCAAGATTGTAGGCCTGCAGATCACAGGATTTTTTTTTTTTAAAGCTAATCGTTGCTGCCCTCTGGTGTTCGCAAGTAATAACACCCCCAATAGTTTCACATTTTTCCCCCTCTCTCTCTTTTTCACTTGTGCCAGTATGCATAATACGGCCGATCAAACAAATGAGTAAATGGCTCGTTATACCGTTTGTGTTTTAAGGATATTCCGTAATTCCAAAATGAAACAAAACAACGGAAACCAAGCCTTTCCCCATAATCTGGTTCTGACATCCAAAATGGACAAAACGATATTACGAGGCTATTTTTCATCTTTTGCAGATACCAGCATAAAGGATATGGAATAATCAAACAAACGAGTAAATGCCTCGTAATACCATTTGTGTTATATGGTTATTCCGTTATTCCAAAATAAAACAAAACAACGGATACCACGCATTTCCCCATCATCTGGTTCTGACTTCCGAAATGGACAAATCGATACTACGAGCCTATTTTTCATCTTTTGCAGACATCAGCATAAAGGATATGGAATAATCAAAACAACGATTAATGGCTCGTTATACCATTTGTGTTATATGGTTATTTCATTATTCCAAAAAAAACGAAACAACCAAAACAAGCCGTTATACTTAAATGTGTGTTTGATTTACTAAAGTGACAAAACGATATTACGGCCCTATTTTACGTTTGACAACACGGGTTGCAAATTAGAAAAACCAATGGCCACAAGGTACACGGACCTTTTTTGTTCCTCATGTGAAATGAGGCATAAGTAATGAATTTCAGAATTTTGGGACAAATGGGTTGGGGCGTGGCCTGTAGCGCCACCTTCTGTCTAAAGTGGCCGATGTTTGGTATGGTAGTTACTAATGTGCTGCAATTTCAACATGCCAAATTTCACAACTGTTTACATTACTGGTCTAGGGATGCCATTGACTCCCATTAAACTAGAATAAGAATTATAATACTTACAATAACAATAGGTTTCCTCTTGGCAGAGGAACCCTAATAATAAGAATACTAACAAAAACAATATATATGAGAGAGAACAAAGGTTGTGCCCTTGTCAAAGTAAGGGTGAAATCCCCACCAGTCAAGTGTGAATTAGTGCAGCTATTAAGCAGAATAAAAAAAGGTTTTGATGTACCCGCCAAGACAGCACCGGCCCCCCCTACATTGGAAAATAAAGTCTGAACCAGAGAAGAGAAACTCTGTACAAGAACACCCTGTCCCCCTGTCGTTTTCAACTTGCAACACAACTTCCAGTCCAGCATTATGCACTTTAACCTTTCCATACCTCCACCATTCTCCTTGACCCCTGCTCCCCAGAGTTTCTGCTGTTTGAGAACATGATGCACCACTTCAGCTACAATCTGTTCTATTTAGTAGAATCTAATAACATCTGTTGATGTAATGTCTTTGTTAAATCAGTTTAATCAGCATTGTTGCAAGTTCAGTTTTTTCCCATGTAA
This sequence comes from Osmerus mordax, assembly GCF_038355195.1. NCBI lineage: Eukaryota > Metazoa > Chordata > Actinopteri > Osmeriformes > Osmeridae > Osmerus > Osmerus mordax. Next base: position 8,151,346 of record NC_090054.1, on the reverse strand, counting down.
CAGTAAATGGAGGGAGGGAATTTTATATTAATATAACTTTACAAATATTGTATACTTGACTATTTTACACAAGACTACTAATCATTTCAAACAAGAGGACAGGATCACATCCACCACAAAGGTGACCATTGACAGTTTGAGCTGACAATTCACGTGCACATTTTTTATTAAATAATACTTTTTACGTCAGGAATATTTTGTATCCAGTCAACACTGACTTCAAGATCATAGATTAAATACTATTTCCTGAGATTAGCGATTTCTTTATTTTTATTTTTTAACTTTCTTTAAAAGGTAAAGGGTGTGGAAGCGGCCCACGGCCCACATTGCTGCGGTCTCCCGGTCGTGTAGATTCACCCTCTACAACATCCGGAAGATCAGGAGATACCTGTCTGAGCACTCCACCCAGCTGCTAGTCCAAGCACTCGTCCTCTCCAAGTTGGACTATTGCAACTCTCTGCTCGCTGGTCTCCCAGCATGTGCAACCCGCCCTCTTCAGAGGATTCAGAACGCGGCGGCCCGCCTGGTCTACAATCTACCCAGACGCTCCCATGTTACCCCGCTCCTCATCTCTCTCCACTGGCTACCTATCATGGCCCGTATCAGATTCAAGACCCTGGTATTGACCTTCCGAGCAGTGAACGGGACTGCACCCGTCTACATCAAGTCTCTCCTGCAGCCTTACACCCCCACCCGCCACCTACGGTCTTCTTCAGACAACCGCCTGGTGGTCCCACCGCTCAAGACCGCCCGGTCCCAACACAAGCTCTTCTCCTGTCTGGCCCCCCAGTGGTGGAATCAACTCCCCACCTCCATCAGAGACACTGACTGTCTCTCCACCTTCAAGAAAAGGCTCAAGACGCACTTGTTCCGGGAGTACAACGGTACTTAGGAACGGTTCGCTTGACCCGATGTTAGTTTCCTCAAGGATCACAATGACTCTTGCTTAGAGACTTGTTGCTCTTGTGGTTAGTGGTAACTGATTTAAATTTTTGGTTCTCACTGTGATATATTGTTTTATTACTGTTGCTTGCTTTTTCCCACAGGTACACTTGCACTTATAGCTGTTCATGTTGTTTGGTTGTGACTTGTTTAACTACATGCTCTTATGGTTCTTCCCTTTGGCACTTACTTTGGTTGTTCACAATGTGTGCTTCATGTTTTGGCTACTCGCAATGTTTTTTGGCTATCTTGTTGTTATGATCAGTGACCTATGCACTTTGTAAAGCTCTCTCTTGGAAGTCGCTTTGGATAAAAGCGTCTGCTAAATGAATAAATGTAAATGTAAATGTAAGTAGGCCTGACATTATTAGAGTAATCTGGTGATAGTTTGAGGTTTTACATACATAGAAATATTATGAAACACAATTTTCCTAACTTTGAACGGGTAGTTTCACCCGGTCCCTAATGCAATGCTACAAAGTAGCGTTTTCCGAATGTGAGACGAATGTCGAATATGAAACTAACTTCACCACATTCATAAAGGCGTTGGTTGGCGCCGAAAATGGCTGCCTAGGTAGGCTCTCCTGCCAAAATAAATTCCTTGTCTGTGCAAACTTTCATGGCGAATAAAAACCCATTCTGATTCTGATCTGTTAGCAACAGATCAGAATCAGTAGTTGCAACACCGATGTCCATATGGTTGTGGGTGGAGTTAATATTTCAAAGGAATTCTCACTATATAGGGGTAGCGTACCACCATTCAAATATGTGTATCTCTTTCAAATGTGTATCTTTTTCAAATAATTTTACACTGCCCCCTCCAAAGTTTATGGTCTGCACTTTCATGATCTGTAAAAAAGAATTAAATGACCATGAACTAGGCCTATATGCGGACCAGAATACCAGCACCTTTCACAAATGTCACAGCTGCCCCAATAAAATGTACATCAAAAGGAGTACCATAGTTATCGGTATTGGCTACTACGGTACAATATCCAGAGCATCTTCCAAAGACCCTTAAGTATTGACATTTCCATCTGCCCACTAAGAAAAAGCAGACTTGAGAGCATTAATCCTGGAAAACCATTTCTTCAACAGGGATCCATATAAATTATTTCTTTGTCTTTAAAAAAGAACTTTATTATTGGACAATTAAGTCAACCACACAGATCGAGTATAACATAGAGTCTGCCTGTGGTAGGCCCTGCCTTAAAGGTGTGCTTCCTTCTAGTGGCTAAACATGATTGAACATTCATAATACACCAATCAACTCATAATAGCAGTAGGGTCTAGACACACAATATATCTTAAAAATGAATAATCTTAAAATAAAAGTGTACTATTAAAGACAAAATCCCCAGACAGAAATCAAAATCAACAAATGTGTCACATCATAATTATCTTTTCATGTATGACTGAACTAATGACATAAACTGTTAAACTAGTGTTGCCGGTAATTAGAATAATGTAGCAGTAAGTCAATATAAATCAAACTGTAGTTGGTTGTACAAAGTACAAAGTTCTCTTCAGACTCAGCTGATTACTGGGTCATGACAGTGTTACTCGGAAAACCCTTTCACCAAGCATAGACAAGGCACTTTACCTAATTGCAAAGATGTCTGATCTGACTACCATGTTAGACATCAGTTCTGCCCTTCAGTGGTGGATAGTACACTGGCATTGTACGATCACATACACTGAAGCCTGCAGCCTTAGGGCTGTTACCCAAAATTGCCATGTCAACCTCCATTTTTTCACAGTTCTCCAGCTGGAACTCTGGGTTAAAGCAGATCTCAATCTGTCCTAGGACCTGGGTCTGGCTGCCCTGTGAGAGACGAAAAAAACACATGTTCAGAGTATAAAATTCAGTGTGTTATATGATCAACTAGAGAGGGTACAATTTCTGGGGAAATTGTGGGGTGTGCTTGTGTCGGTTGCAGATGGGTCTTTTTTTAACAGAAATTTTACAACTTATATTTCTGTATATTTTATATAAATATGCATACTTATTATTTATGAAGATTGCATAGATTTAAAAGCCTACATTTGTTGCTGCTCATTTACAATTAGCAGCCTCACATAGTTGAAAGTTCCATCAAAACTAATAAATTGGGCAATCCTGTGTAAAAATTGTCCTAACCTCTATGACTTAAACGCCCTTTAAGTTTTCCCATTCTAGTGATATATTCAAGCATTTAGCCTGCTCATATTGCATTCATTCATTAATAAAGAACCCCCTTTGAAACATGCTTATTCTAACAACGTTGTCACCGGCAGTATCTCAAATGGAGTCGCGATTTATTTGCATTTACATTGTAAGTACAGGGACATTCCCCAGAGGCAAGTAGGGTGAAGTGCCTTGCCCAAGGACACAACGTCAATTGGCATGACCGGGAATCGAACTGGCAACCTTCGGATTACTAGCCCGATTCCCTCACCGCTCAGCCACCTGACTCCTTTCAAACAGTATCATCTGCTTACCAAAAATATGACGCCAAAAAACGTAAATAATTATGCTTGACATGTATTTAGGGGAAAATGGCTCATTCAAAACAAGTTAACTGTAAGCGTTCATTGTCAGTAAGATTAGAACTCAAAATGCGACAATTTGGTTGCAGTCTAGAGCCCTGCGTGGCAAAGCCAGATGTTCTCCGTTTTGCTCCTAGATTCAGATTCAGATCTAGATTCCCCGTTAAATTGTACTATGAGCTAGCTAACTACTAGACTACTGCTGTGTGGGAATCGCAGGAGCTAACCAGTCGAAGGGCGTACAAAAATAGTGTTGATATCACAGCCTGGAAACATAACTATCTACATGTTTGGCACCAACTGTGTTGGTCCTAAACTGTGCGATTCTGTACAGCGACGCACCACACTAGCTTGAGTTTAAAAACATTGTTTAATGTGACCTTACTTACTGTACATGCAAGTCTTAAATTGCTTAAATGTATGAAGCGCTAGTCGATCAGTCCTCCTACACCACGGCACGATACTTGCTGAGCAACAGCGCACAGGAATACACTACAGTAACTAACAACGCTAAATACGTATTTAGTAGAGGAGACCTTCATGAACAGATTGACAAAGTTTAGGCTGTGGCATTGAAGTTCAGGTTTGTAGTCAGATAGTTTCACTCACCAATTGAAAAACAAATCTGGGACTTTTGATTTAAGTAAGGGGAGGGCCAAAAAATTCTGTCTCCTTTTATTTGGCTTCCTAAAGTTTAGGTTAAACCACGGTGGAATGATTTTTATTGATCATTTCTTTGTCAGTCGGCAAACGTACAAAATCAGCAGGGGATTAAAAAAAAATCCCTCACTGTAGGCCTCTCGTTAATCCAATATTTTACAGTAGGTTGCTTTTAAATGCTTAGTGTTTTGTAATGTGTATATACTCTTAATGCACATATTTGCCTACCATTCATTTTAAAGTGTATTTATTTTATTTATTCACTTTTTCTTGTTTTTTGTTTTTATAACATGCCATGTTTTCTATGATGTATTATTCATTCATGCCATGTGTGTGCTTTGTAATATGTTGGCATCTCATATTCTCCAGTCGAGTGCTCAATCGTCTCATTTCAGAGAGGTCAGGGAAGAAAAATGTAAAATTTTTCTATATTGGCCCAAATGGGAGATCTGTTTTTTTGCTTCCCTCTGGAAAATTTGTGTCAAACATAAGTGTTTGTATCCCCCCCTTTCCCCTCTGTGAAGCACATTGTGTTGCCTTCTGGTATGAAATGCACTATATAAATAAAGTTTGATTTGATTAAATTGTACCTTCCCAGGCTGAACACACTGGATCTTTGGTTGCACTTGGTAGAACTTCAATATGGCTCCCTCAATGTCATCAAACTACAAACAGAAACAAACAGATACAAGCATGGCAAACTAATTATAGCCAATTCCAAACCAATTATAGCAACATTAAATGTATTCCTCAAAAGCATTATGCTATATATATAGTCTGTGAGCACTCCGTTTATTTTTATTTTATTTTTTATTTTTACCATTTTAACACTCTTCCCTCAACATTCATTGACTTGAAACATAATGAAGTAACTTCACACCACACTACTACACCTTTAGAGTAAAGTTGTGCCAAAACATAATCACAATTTAAGCCAGTGTTCTGTATAGAATGGGGTGTCAGTTTTGAGAAAAGGATTCTACCCTGCCCTGCAAATGGTGCTGAACCTTAAGTGTTCATGTATAATGAGTCCACACTTGTCCACCTCAGCTGCTCATTCGGCCTGGAAGAATGTCTTATAATGTGGTATGTAAGAAACGTACAATTGTTAAGTAGTTAGGGTAAAAAAAAAGAAAGGTAATTACCAAGTAGTATTCCTCAGAGGGAACAATATTGAATTTTCTCAGAACTCTGAAACATAATTACATCTGATGAGTAACGGTCTAACTAATGAGTAACCAAATGGCAGAGCCTCTGGTGTGTTATCAGGTTAGACGTACACCACATGTCTCACCCATCTAGGCCCAGCTTGTGGTAGAGCTCCAGAGCTTTGCTGAAATACTTGTGCTGACTGTTCAGGGACTGTGCCCTGGCCGCACACGTTCCATGCTTGTTCCACTCATACTTCCTTTGAAAAAGCACACAACATCTTTAAGACCTAATAATTATAATGTGTTTCTATAGGAGACACTTTATCCAAAGCGACTTACAGTACAGGGGGATTTGAACCTGCGACCTCTTGATCTGCAGTCAGATGCACTACTACCACTGCAGGGCTTGAAATGAACCTTTTACTTGGTGGCACTGGTCTTCCCAACTTAAAAAAGTTAGGAGCACCAGCAAAAATTTAGGACCACCCACTGAATATTAAGGAGCACAACAACAAAAATTGTTATATTGTTATGTTAGCTCCTTGTCACGTGACAACGGAGTACAGTGACAAGGAATGACTGACGGCTAATATTAACCAAACAAGCTGTGTTCGACATCGGCTGCATGAAACGACCGGCGAGAGTTGCCGCTTGCAGTCGGGGGAGGTGTTAAAAACGGCTCAGGCGCTGTTTGCTTACTTTATCACTGAGAACTACATGGTCGCAAATTTAATTGTTAAATTGTCTTATTAGAACAGAAATGTGTCATTTTATATATTGGGCTATATTAAACTCTCTAATCTGCAGATTGATAATACAACCAGAACTCAACTAAACTTTGTCTTTCCGTTAGTGAAGAGGCAGACCAAAACACTTTCTTCAACTTAAGTAGGCTATTGCAGTCTGTCAATAAAGGCAAATAGTTAATTCAATTGTACTGTTTGGTCCTGATTTGAGCATTGGCGAAACTGAAAGTGTCAAAATAAATACAAAACAAGCGTTAAAGTTGTCATGTGCGAGTCTGGCCAATCATGAAATAGCTGTGTTGTCATTAGAACCCGTGCAGTTGCTCTTGAGAAAATGCGCTCGGCTACACAGTCGGCAGTTCTTGAATCGATCTCACGGTACTTTCATGGCATACAGTGACTTAATAGGCCATAAGGTGAACCCTGTTATCATTTCAACCCGCTCCACAGTCTGGCATCTACACAATCTTTACCTCATAAAAAAGAACGAGTCGTGCTAAGCTACCAAAAAAAACGTTTGTCGCTGTCGATTGTCGATGCGTCTATGTTTTATGCAGAACTAGTTTCTTTAGAGCATAATAGGATTTTGGTGGCAATGTTCGACACGTGATCGTTCTACACCAATAAGGTAGCTGCTTTTTGTCAACATGGATGGATATGGTTGTCAAATAGTGGATGGGACCTTGCACGTCACAGTGTTTCCTCTGTTTATTTTGCCGTGGCGGCGCGCCACAATTACATTTCTGCCGCCACGGTATCAGAAATAAGGCTGTACAAAATTTTAAGACGTCTATGTGATTGTAAGAGTGCATGTCGAAGAATAGCACGGATACGCGCTTCACACCGCAGTTGAGATTGTGCGTCTTTGAGAAGTCGTATAGCTACCCCCACAAACTTTTCTCTACCTTCTCCACCCTTCTTAACCCACCTCCCCCACCCCCTCCCTCCACCCTGACAGCAGACGACTTCTCCTCCTTCTTTGAGAAAAAAGTCGCCGACATTAGCAGTCGGTTCCCTAAACCCACCTTTCCTACCCTCTCACCCTCCATGACTGACCCAACTAAATGTCTAAACTCTTTTTCTCCCCTGTCTGAGGCAGAGATCTCTGACCTCATTCTCTCTCATCGCCCCACCTCCTGTCCCCTTGATCCTATCCCCTCCCCTCTCTTTCAAACCATCTCCCCCTCCATCATAACTTTTCTTCTCCATGTCCTAAACTCCTCTCTCACCTCTGGCACCTTCCCCTCTGCCTTCAAACAGGCTAGAGTTACCCCTCTACTCAAAAAACCCTCCCTTAACCCTGCCGTTCTCCAGAACTACAGACCGGTATCACTGTTACCCTTCCTTTCAAAAACAATTGAACGTGCTGTATCTAACCAACTGTCTAACTTTCTCTCTCAGAACAACCTGCTTGACCCCAACCAATCGGGCTTCAAGACTGGCCACTCCACAGAGACTGCCCTCCTTTCAGTCACCACTGCCCTCCAGTCTGCCAGAGCTGCTTCCAGGTCATCCGTTATCATTCTGCTGGACCTTTCTGCAGCGTTTGATACGGTTAACCACCAGATCCTGCTCGCAAGACTTTCTGAGATGGGCATCACTGGCACTGCACTCCAGTGGATCTCATCCTACCTGTCGGGAAGATCCTACCAGGTTTCCTGGGGAGGCAAACTGTCGGGCCCTCGCCAGCTCTCCACTGGTGTCCCACAGGGCTCCGTCCTTGGACCCCTCCTCTTCTCTCTGTACACCACCTCACTTGGACCAATCATCACTTCCCATGGCTTCTCCTACCACTGCTACGCTGACGACACGCAGCTGTACCTGTCGTTCCCCCCGACCGATCCGGGGATCTCAGCTAGGATTGAGGCCTGCCTCACAGACATCTCCGCCTGGATGACCGAGCACCACCTCCAGCTGAACCTCGCCAAAACAGAACTTCTCATCATCCCGGCTAAACCCTCCATCTCCCACGATCTCTCAATCACCCTGGGATCTGCGACGGTGACCCCTTCATCCTCTGCCAGGAACCTTGGGGTTACCATGGACGACGAGCTCTCCCTCACGGCCCACATTGCTGCGGTGTCCCGGTCGTGTAGATTCACCCTCTACAACATCCGGAAGATCAGGAGATACCTGTCTGAGCACTCCACCCAGCTGCTAGTCCAAGCACTCGTCCTCTCCAAGTTGGACTATTGCAACTCTCTGCTCGCTGGTCTCCCAGCATGTGCAACCCGCCCTCTTCAGAGGATTCAGAACGCGGCGGCCCGCCTGGTCTACAATCTACCCAGACGCTCCCATGTTACCCCGCTCCTCATCTCTCTCCACTGGCTACCTATCATGGCCCGTATCAGATTCAAGATCCTGGTATTGACCTTCCGAGCAGTGAACGGGACTGCACCCGTCTACATCAAGTCTCTCCTGCAGCCTTACACCCCCACCCGCCACCTACGGTCTTCTTCAGACAACCGCCTGGTGGTCCCACCGCTCAAGACCGCCCGGTCCCAACACAAGCTCTTCTCCTGTCTGGCCCCCCAGTGGTGGAATCAACTCCCCACCTCCATCAGAGACACTGACTGTCTCTCCACCTTCAAGAAAAGGCTCAAGACGCACTTGTTCCGGGAGTACAACGGTACTTAGGAACGGTTCCCTTGACCCGATGTTAGTTTCCTCAAGGATCACAATGACTCTTGCTTAGAGACTTGTTGCTCTTGTGGTTAGTGGTAACTGATTTAAATTTTTGTTCTCGCTGTGATATATTGTTTTATTACTGTTGCTGCTTTTTTCCACAGGTACACTTGCACTTATAGCTGTTCATGTTGTTTAATTGTAACTTGTTTAACTACATGCTCTTATGGTTCTTCCCTTTGGCACTTACTTTGGTTGTTCACAATGTGTGCTTCATGTTTTGGCTACTCGCGATGTTTTTTGGCTATCTTGTTGTTATGATCAGTGACCTATGCACTTTGTAAAGCTCTCTCTTGGAAGTCGCTTTGGATAAAAGCGTCTGCTAAATGAATAAATGTAAATGTAAGCTAACTTGTCAGTTCATTTAAGCCTGTTATTGTATTAGTCTATAGTTCTTGCTAATTTAAATTAAGTTAACTGGTGATCTTCGTTGTTTGTATTATTCCCCTGCTAGCTAAATTGCACATGTCTGTTGATTCGATAGCGATTGCTGCCTTTGCTTACGTTTGTATTTTCGGTGCATTACTATGCAGGGCCCCGTTCGTCGTAAGGGTTGAAGCTAAGTTAATCAATTGTCCCTTTAGCCCGCTAACATTAGCGAGATGAGTGAGAACAGCAAATATCGGTTCGTCAACGGCTGATCGGCATCCAAATCATGTGGTTAATTTCAATCAGGCTAAACTTATCAGGGAAATTGCACGTGCACGTCCTACTTCAAAAGGCAGGAAAGGTCGATCACCAAAACCGTGATTTTCTAACGGTATGATGGCGGAAAAGACGAAAGAGAGAGCGGTGATAGGCTATTCTCGCCATCCGAGCAAACTATTATAATGAGTCTGTCTCTGCGAAGACAATAAACATATTATCATGCCTAAGTCAAACACCGCCGCTGCCAGAGCAAGACAAGCAGCTTGGCAAAATTTCCGATAAGCTATAAATGCGAAAGTTTTGGGGAAATGTATAGGCTCATCTTAAGTGCCTCATTACCCCAATCAGATCACATTTCTTTAAATGTGCCTGCTGGCAGTAGGCTTAATGGAAATTTTCAGAATAAGTAGGCTAGATAAAAACAAGGCCAGAGAGTATCTAATTGATACGAATTCATAGACACTTATGAGGATATATGTAGGCTACTGAGCTTATATCATGTACTATATATGTGTATATGCATGTAGGCCTATGTGTAAATCCCTCTTTGATTTCATTGACTGGGACATGGCCAGGGAATATGATGAGTTGATTCATCAGCTGGTTAAGCGCCAAGTACACTTTTCTTACAGCAACGCATGCTGCGGCTTTGCCAATGTTTTCTGCATCGCCTATACTGTATAAAAATTTAGCCTATACCTGACGCAAAAAACCTCAAGGCTATGCAGAGTCTGAAGCACAGTTAAAGTTTATTGTCAATTTCTTCACATGCCAAGACATAAAAAGGAATCGATATGACGTTTCCCACTCTCCCACAGTGAAACATATAAAAAGCACAGGCACAACAGATAAGACAAGACATTTCCTAAAACATAGCGTTACATATTCACATACAGCAGCATAAGCTCATAACGCTTGCTGCGGCGTATGATATTTGCAATGTACGGCCCGAGAAGGTCTTGCAAATAAATGAGTCCTTGTCCGCTGAATCGATATCGCTCAAACAAGAACTCATCCGTGTGAAATAAAGGATCTTGGCAATCGCGAAGAACTCTATTGGTATGGAAAGCTAATCGAACTAAAATATAGCTCCTTGGTCAACTGGGTCTCTCAAAAAGGGAGCTGCCATGTTATTTTCCGGGGGTGTGGCAAGCTTATCCAGCTACACTTACGTTAGCCTGCTCTGGAGCAGGTTAGTGCTAATTGATATGTTACTATGGTGATTTATCGAAAGTTGCTTCCACGAACCAAAAAGAGGGGCGTTTTTTATCTTAGCCTGAAAATTAGCTCGCTAAACCGCTTAGCGAGCTACGACGAATACCCCCCAGAAGTAGTTTTAATTAATACATAGTGGGTTTATTGATATTATTTGCTACAGAATGCTTAGCCTATCAAGCTCAAATGAAGCAGACAGTGTACATGCTTTCGAGTACCTTAATCGATAGGCTATAGGCTACTGACCAACGTCAATTAATAATTGGCAGCCATTTAGAATATACTTTATGAGTGGAAGGTCTCTAAGTAGCCTAACCTTATTGCTTTAGGGGAAATAGTACGAAAATATGTGCAATATTACATTAGTTATTAAACTATTACATTAACCTGGGGGAGGGGGACACAGACTTATGTCGTTGTTGTAACATTCAATTCATTCATTCTTCCACAAATGAAAACCCTGATAAACCATAAAAACAATCATTATGAAAAATATGAAATATGATATATAAAACTGTACAAAACAGAATAAGGAATAACAGATTAAGGACACTCAGTCCTCACTGTCAGTGTCAGGACAGTTATCTTCCAGTTCCTCAGTTTCTTTTGTGTTGGCACAATTACAACAACGACATAAGTCTGTGCAACACAGTCCTGCAGAAAAACATGAACATCTGCCTGTCTCACACGCACTTTTGCAGCCGTAGTGTATCACATGCAAAACACTGTCAGGGGCCGAATTTCTGTTACGTGCAAGGTCCCATCCTCTATTTGCCAAACATATCCATCCATGTTGACAAAAAGCAGCTACCTTATTGGTGTAGAACGATCACGTGTCGAACCGTGCCACCAAAATCCTATTACGCTCTGAAGAAACTAGTTCTGCATAAAACAGACGCAACGATAATCGACTGGAATTTCAGCGACAAACTTTTTTTTGGTAGCTTAGCACGACTCGTTCTTTTTTATGAGCTAAAGATTGTGTAGATGCCAGACTGTGGAGCGGGAATCATTTCCTAAAATACTTTTCGTGGTTCACCTTGCGGCCTATAAGGCCAATATATTCTTCTCCGTTTTCCAAAAAACTGACACATGGGAACACCCTCCTCTACGGGGAACGCCCTCGGAGAGCTCAACGTGCACCTCCTTAATTTTTTAACTATCCGTCGTAATTTCGGATAGTTACGGATACCCCCTTGGCTGTGATTGGTCAATATTAAGAACCGTTTGCGTCAGGGGCGGGGTTGCCGTGATAAACAGGACGATCAGAATTCTTTGACCGCCATTGCTGTAAGTTTTTACAATTCATATTTCAGCTAAACAGTGCATGTAAATCAGCATCTGAATTAAAATGTGACGAGAAATGGGCAGTGTAGTTGCTGAAAATGTGCGTATTTTATTGATGAAACGGTTAATTTGTCAATTTGTTCCGACTTCTCGATAACCTAGGTAAATAAACACTCAACGACAACTTACAAAAAACCGTTGCGCCACCTACTCTTCTGGCGGTGAAATGTTTTCAGCACCCACAGCCTACGGAGATACCATAAACGCAGTCTATCCGTCCATATCCGTCGTATCCGTAAGCCCGCCCATCCGTTAACGGAGTCGGAGAAGCATACTGCGGCCTTTAGCCTCGGTCTAACCAGCATTCACTGCTTCAAGTCAGCCAGCTGCAGCCGGCGCTGCATGAAGTTGAACACACCTCCTGCCTTGCGGGGCCTGTCCCATGACTTACATTGAAAATTAATGGTAGAAAATGTTTTGGTCCACTGGCCCCCTTGGAAAAAATCATAATAATTGAGGAAACACTGATCTGAATTAAAGTTGAGAACGTAAAGATTAAGTTTAATTGGTTATGTAACGTTGGATTCGAGCGTTTTGTAAAGAAATGAAAACAGGTCGCACCATAACGATTATTTGCACTCGCACAAATGCGCACAAATATATTTTTAGGTCACAGAGACACAATTTCGGGAGCATATGCCACCAAAATGGTCACAATTTCAAGCCCCGCACTAATTAAATAATCTGGGCTGATGGATAAGCCTGGAACAGTGATTATTTGGAGAAATTAGCAACAGACTGAAACAGGAAGTGATGGGAGTAGCAGTAACTGTTGCAGTGTAGTGGGGCATACCAAAATGAAGTAGTGGATGGTTTCAACAGGTCCGGCCAGCTTTTCATCATGTCTGGGAGTAGGTCCTGGAACAAACAACCAATCTCAGGCTATGTGTGCACACCATAACTGTATATAAAGATGGACAACATGACAGCTCCCCTAAAGTGAAGCCAAAACATATTGATCGCCCCCTGGTGGCTGGCTGCATTATAGGTCATAAGTCCCACCCCCTCCATGTTAGCGGATGGGACATAAGCCGGGGATTGAACCAGCAACCTTCTGATTACTAGCCCGATTCCCTCACCGCTCAGCCACCTGACTCCCATTAAGATTAAAAAACATACCTCCCATTAAGATTAAAAAGCATACCTTTGTTGCTGCTCATTTACACTTCAAAATTCTAAGAGTGAAGTTCAGAATGAAACAGGGTTCTCCTCATTTCCCTTATGCAAGAGGGAATGGTGATGGGCTATTGGCAGCCAACTGTTGTTGAAAAAGTGTCATCAAAACGAAGAAATTGGAAAGATTGTCCTAACCTATATTATGACTTAAACTTCCCCTGACGTTTTTTCCTTCTCATGATATTCTTAAGCATTTACTCATATCGCATTTTATTAATAAAGAACCCCCTTTGAAACAAGCTGATTCTAACAACGTTGTCACTGGCAGTCTCTTAGCTGGAATCGCAATTCAAACAGTACCATCTGCAAACTGAAAGAATTCCCCCCAAAACATAAATTGACAGCCAGTTTTGGAAAACTGGCTAATAAAACAAGTTTTCAAAGAAATACGGTGACTGTGAGATCGAGGTTCTGACAATAGAGGTGGAGGCGAGAAAATGTGTCCTGTTTGTCGGCTTGTCATCAGGTATTAGCGACAAAAGAAAGTCGGCGGAGTGGAAAACTGTCATTATTTGCGCCCTTTCTTGTTTTTAACCTGTAGCACTTTGAGATTTAGCTAAATGTAAAGTTCATTACAAATAAAATCATTATTATTATTATAGGGCTATAAATGATGTGGGTTCAGAGAACCGAACCATGACAGAAATTAAGAAGTAATGGTCCGATGTAAAACTTTAAATGAAGAAACGAGTGGTGGCGCATCATAACAGCATGGCAGCTATATGGTTAGCATGACATGCATTTCCTGAGTGATTATGTCGTTCGTTTGACACCCTCAAGTTCAACAGAAGTTATTAAGTGGTGGTGGATTAAACAGAAGGCTATAAAGCATTTCCCGTTTTGGGTTTTGGCATTTTGATGTGATCATCCACATTAATGATCAAACTTTTATTTTTATGTTTTTTGAAGAGTCAACGTCATAAACGTAGTAGTGGAAACTTTATTTTGTAATGTTAGGTGAGTTTCGGCACTTTTCAGTTAGAATTCGCCACGTTACAGAGCCAGACAAGACTTTGCGGACGGTCCGCACATTCTCACGTCTGCTCAAAACTTCCCGTGACGGCGCGCACATTCTCACGTCAAGTAAATCTTTATACATCACAAAGTGTGCGTGAAAACCAGCGTATGCAAGCTTTTTGTGCGTACGCCACGTTTATACACGAGGCCCCTGGAGAAGCCGGCTGTGCTCCATTTGGACGAGGCCGAATGTAATCGTAGTGCTCCCCTCAATTAGCCTGGCTCTGCCCTCCTGTGTACTTCCGCTCAATTTTGCTTTTGCTTTTGTACTAGGTCTGGGATTTCGGTGCATTAGTCGGTTTTCAGAAACACATTTTTTGTAAGTCCAATCAGCGAACAGAGGGAGTGGCTGAGAACGATGACGTTGATGTTGTGCATTAGTTTGAGTTGTAGTTCAGTAACGGCGGCGGAGAAAGATGCGAGCGAAGCTATTCGGTCTGTTGTGGCAACGCTGCAGAATATCCATAAGTTAAAGCCGGAGCAAGAACAATCCTTGCTGACTTTTGTTGGTGGCCATGATGTTGTGGCCATCCTCCCCACGGGGTTCGGGAAAAGTTTGATTTTCCAGATACGGCAGCTAGCTCCGTTACAGTAGTGGTGAAGGAGTTGGCTAAGGCGAACGCTAGCGATTGGTTATGGCAGATCAGAGTGGCTCTGAGCAGATCCAATAGTTTTAAACTTCAACAGAGTACCCGCCTTCAAGGAAGTTAACGCTTGACAATGGAGCAATCCCAGACCCTCTGTACAAATGAAATGTACGAGGGTCTGGTTAGGACCAGGCTACCGCTCAATGTGGGTAGGTAGAGAATAAGCTTATTACGAGTAGTTATAATACTAACTAGAGAGGGTACTATTTCTGGGGAAATTATAGGGTGTGCTTGCTTGCAGGTGGGTCTGTCCTCTAAGTTTTTCACTTCTAGTGATATTTTCAAGCATTTAGCCTACTCATATTGCATATTTCATTAAGAACACCCTTTGAAACAGCTGCGAACCCCCTTTGAAACAGCTGCGAACCCCCTTTGAAACAAGCTACTGTAACAACGTTGTCACTGGCAGTATGGAATCGCGATTCAAACAGTACCGTCTGCTAACTGAAAATATGCCCCCAAAAACGTAAATATGTTTGACATTAATGTAGGGGGAAATGGCTAATTCAAAATACGTTTGCTAGAGGCAAGCTAGCTGCTGTTGCTCCACATTTCACTGATTGTTTGAAAGCGCCGGAAATGAGAACGTTTCTTTTGACGTAAAGTTTAGCTGTGGCATTGAAGACTACTACACACTGCCAGTGGGCGAGCCGAGTCTGACTGAGGCTAACGTCAAAACCAGCTACGGTGTCACTCAAATTCCAGGTTTTACACGAATCACAAAAATATGCTGACCCGCTGGCTATCTTCGCAATCGCCATATCTTTAAAACACTGCCCTCCTTCTGATTTTTGATGTAGAATTGACCCTGGTACGAAATTAAGAAAATACTCATCAGAGTATCAGAGACAGCTGACGCAATCGTCAAGGGAGGCTGACAGGGCTCTCACGTAGCAAACCAATCAAAGTTTTTACAGCAACCTACATTAAAATCTCACCATCTGGCTGTCTTCACAATAGTCATATTGTCATAACATTACCCTCCTTCTGTTTTTTGGTGTAGAATTGACCGAACTCTTAAATTACGAAAATACTAAATTACTATGACGCTTGCATGGCTGCCGCCTAGGCAGTCTCACGGGCGACCCGCACTCCCGCAAAAATAAATAATAATAAAAATAATAATAACTAGAGAGGGTACAATTTCTGGGGAAATTGTAGGGTGTGCTTGCTTGCGTCGGTTGCACAGGGGTCCGTTTTTGAATGACATTTTTACAACTGATATTTCTGTATATTTTATATAAACATGCATACTTATTATTTATAAAGATTACATAGATTTAAAAGCATTTTTTTTGCTGCTCATTTATAACTGAAAATACGAGTGAAGTGTAGAATGAAATAGATGTCTTCTCATTTCCCCTGCAAGAGGCAGCCTCAACGTTGAATCAAAACGAATACATTTGGCAGACCGGTGTAAAAATTGACCTAATCTCTATGACTTAAACGTCATTTTAAGTTTTTCCCTTCTCATTATATTTTCAGGCATTTAGCCTACTCATTGCATTCATTCATTAATAAAGAACCCCCTTTGAAGATTATTCTACGACGTTACCCGGTAGTAGAAGATGGAATCGCGATTCAAACAGTACCATCTGCTAACTGAAAATATGCCCCCCAAAACGTAAATAAGCTTGACATTTATTTAGTGGAAAATCACTCATTCATAAAAAGCTCACTGGTAGCGATCATTGTCAGTAACAACGCAAAATGCGATATAGCCCTGTGTGGAGAATCTGCCCCGGTAAATTGTACTACCACGGTACAGTACTAGACTACTGCTGTGTTTGTCTTGGTAGCGATTGCGTTGGTTGAATTGGATTTAACGTTCCGTTGTACGGTTTAAGCTGAAATTAATTATTTTCATGAACAGATTGACAACGTTTAGGCTGTGGCAATGAAGTTCAGGTTAGTAGTTAGATAGACTTTTGATTTAAGTAAGGGGAGTGCCGAACATGTTCTGTCGCCGTTTGACTTCCTAAACAGCTGTGTAGTGTAGATGTTTTTGTAGTGTGTCTCGCGTAAGCTACAGCGTTGCAGTGAGCTACACTGGTTTGAAACCACAGGTAATGGTCATTTCACCAACAAATCGTTTTCTAATGTCAGAATAAATCCTACAACGAAAATGTATATGTGAGGAATGTTTATTTTAACGATAACAGATAACGCTACATCATAGACCACTGTAGTATGTGTTGCCCGGGCAACACAGGCTAATGTCATGATGCTAATACTTCAGTGAAATAGTAGACTACTGTTTCCGAAAGTAGATGTACTTCCTTAATAATATCAGCTTATATTGTACATTACACATCACAATTGTGTGTCATATCACAAAGTAAAATGAGTAAATAGTTATTACCCTGGCCTCTTTTCTTGTGGCGTTTCTGCAGCTGCCTTGCAGTAAAGCTATAGTTAGCCTAGCTATCCCCCAAGTTAACAGATGCGAAACGAATGTTCTGCCAAAGGTAGTCACGCATGTTTTCGTGACGTTAGTGACGCAGTGACGTTAGTAACGTCAGTGACTGTCGCTAGCAAATTAGCCACCGTTAGCTTCACTTTTCGCCACAAAAACGTAACTTAAGCCTAAACCATGCAACGGAACGTAAATTCCAATAGAAGCAACTCAATCGCTACCAAGACGAAACTTTTGACACCTACGTTGTCTATGTAGGCCAAATATTGACTGAGTTTTAGGGGGGCAAAAAGAAATAAAAAAAATAAAGAAAATAATATATATGTGAGAGAACAAAGGTTGTGCCCTTGCCGAAGGCAAAGCACACCCAACTAGAGAGGGTACAATTTCTGGGGAAATTGTAGGGTGTGCTTGCTTGCGTCGGTTGCACAGGGGTCGGTTTTTGGATGACATTTTTACAACTGATATTTCTGTATATTTTATATAAACATGCATACTTATTATTTATAAAGATTACATAGATTTAAAAGCATTTTTTGCTGCTCATTTATAACTGAAAATACGAGTGAATGAAATAGATGTCTTCTCATTTCCCCTGCAAGAAGCAGCCTCATCGTTGAATCAAAACGAAAACATTTGGCAGACCGGTGTAAAAATTGACCTAATCTCTATGACTTAAACGTCTTTTTAAGTTTTTCCCTTCTCGTGATATTTTAAGGAATTTAGCCTACTCGTATTGCATTCATTCATTATTAAAGAACCCCCTTTGAAGATTATTCTACGACGTTACCGGCAGTAGAAGATGGAATCGCGATTCAAACAGTACCATCTACTAACTGAAAATATGCCCCCAAAAACGTAAATAAGCTTGACATTTATTTAGTGGAAAATCGCTCATTCATAAAAAGCTCACTGGTAGCGATCATTGTCAGTAACAACGCCAAGTGCGATATAGCCCTGTGTGGAGAAGCTGCCCCGGTAAATTGTACTACTATGGTACAGTACTAGACTACTGCTGTGTTCGTCTTGGTAGCGATTGCGTTGGTTGAATTGGATTTAACGTTACGTTGTACGGTTTAGGCTGAAATTAATTATTTTCATGAACAGATTGACAAAGTTTAGGCTGTGGCAATGAAGTTAAGGTTAGTAGTTAGATAGACTTTTGATTTAAGTATGGGGAGTGCCAACATGTTCTGTCGCTTTGACTTCCTACAGCTGTGTAGATGTTTTTGTAGTGTCTCGCGTAGGCTACAGCGTTGCAGTGAGCAACACTGGTTT
Organism: Osmerus mordax; assembly: GCF_038355195.1. Lineage (NCBI taxonomy): Eukaryota > Metazoa > Chordata > Actinopteri > Osmeriformes > Osmeridae > Osmerus > Osmerus mordax. Next base: position 8,132,889 of record NC_090054.1, on the reverse strand, counting down.
GAAACCACAGGTAATGATAATTTCACCCACAAATCGTTTACTTGTAATGTAATGTCATAATAAATCCTACAACGAAAATGTATTTGTGAGGAATGTTTATTTTAACGATTGAAAACAGATGCATCATACACCACTGTAGTATGTGTTGCCCGGGCAACAGAGGCTAATGTCATGATGCTAATACTTCAGTGACATAGTAGACTACTGTTTCCGAAAGTAGATGTACTTCCTTAATAAAATCAGCTTATATTGTACATTACACGTCACAATTGTGTGTCATATCACAAAGTAAAATTTGTAAATAGTTATCACCCTGGCCTCTTTGCTTGTGGCGTTTCTGCAGCTGCCTTGCAGTAAAGCAGTTAGCTTAGCTATCTCCCAGAAGTTAACGAGCTGCTAAACTAATGTTCTGCTAGAGGTAGTCACGCGAGTTTTCGTGACGTTAGTGACGTCAGTAGCGTCATTGACTGTGGCTAGCAAGTTAGCCACCGTTAGCTTCACTTTTCGCCACAAAAACTTAATTTCCACTTAAACCATGCAACGGAACGTAAATCCCAATAGAAGCAACTCAATCGCTACCAAGACGAAACTTTTGACACCTAGGTTGTCTATGTAGGCCAAATATTGACTGAGTTTTGGGGGGGCAAAAAGAAATAAAAAAAATTATATATATGTGAGAGAACAAAGGTTGTGCCCTTGCCGAAGGCAAAGCACACCCAATAAATATAGCTGCAAGCAGCGATTCAGGTTCCTCCGCAAAATGGCTAAATATTATAAACATGTACACTGTAGAAGATCGAGACTTGGACAACAAGAGAGCCAAACTACTTCATGTTTGGCCAACAACAATAGGCTGAACGGGGATTTGAACTCATGAGCATAAGGTCACAAGTCAGTCTCTCTAGCCTCTCTGCTACACACCAACTGCTGAGATTTTATGATTAGTAAGGGCTGAGTATTAACTTTTTATAGGATACTGAAACTCTTCTTGAGTTGATCTCTTTCCAGACACTCAGTCAATGCACAACTAACAATAGTCATGTGGGCAACTGGGCTAGGGCAGCGCTCATATTCAGCTCCTTGCGAGAATAGCCTGTGACAGTACAGCAGCCGACTCTCTGGTCCCATTAAACTACACAACATGCACAATCAGGCAGGGTGACCAACAAGATTATATTAACTAACAAACAATAACATTACAAACATCTAACTGAACGAACACAACAACTGAAATCCCTCGCACGGCTGTTGTAACCAAACTATTTTCCACAAGTATTTGCGTTTTTTGACATGCCGCACTGCATGCTGGGTACCCAAGGGTGCTGACGCTGATTATCTAGCTGTGCTCCGACTGCATGATATGAGTATTAGTTTTTGGTCAGCTTTGGGACAAAGGTTAAGAAACGGTTGACATTTCAAGGTGAAATTGCATGAAATTGCGCATGGTATTTCAGAATGATGTCTGCCTGTTTAACTAAAAGCCGTTTCTCCTGTAGCACCACGGATTGTTCGATTCGGCCAAAGTTTAAACAGCTGCAATTCAATGATCTTTTGACATATCAAGGTGAAATTGCGCATGGTACTTCAGAACGATGTCATCCTGTTTAACTAAACAGATATTCAAATTTGAGACAGGCTCAACCACTGTGGCGGGATTCAAACCTACGACCTTTTACTTAGCAGGTCACCGTCCCAGCCCATTGAGCTATTCTCAGTGTTGAATATTGTCATGTTCAGTTACTGTATGAAAAAGTAAGCTGTTTCTCCTGTGGTAAGCGTTGTTAGATTCAGCCAAGGTTGAAACAGCTCTAATTCAATCATATTTTGACATACCAAGGTGAAATTGTTTATGGTACTTCAGAGTGATGTAATCTTGAACCCTATTAGGTTTGAAAAACCATCATTCAAAATGACATTTGATTTAGTGACACAAACATATTGAGGCAATGTGGACATTTACATAAGTACACCCATTTCAGCCATTTTGTATTTGATTCAACTGTCTTAAGTAACGTTTTTAGATACATCAATGATACATATCTGTACCAAATTTCAAGTCAATTTCACCTTTGGTTCAAGAGAAGAGGAATTTTGAAGGTTTTCCCAAATTATCACAGTACAGGAAAATCCATCATGGCGGACCTTATGGGTCCTTGAGGCTTTTTTGTTCCTCATGAAAAATGAGGCATGCACACCAAGTTTCAGAAGAATTGGAGCAATGGGGTGGAAATGCCATCACTTTGAAAATCGGACTTTTGGGCGTGGCCTGTGGCGCCCCCTATGGTCCGATGTGGCCCATATTTGGTGTGGGAGTACCCACTTGGATGTAGTATCAATGTGCCAAATTAGAAAATTTATGACCAGGGACTTTTTGAGATATTGGGGCGCAAGGAGAAGAAAAATAATAATACCAACAATAACAATAGGTTCCCTCCTACCGGAGGAACCTAATAATAAGAATACCAACAATACAATAGGTTCCCTCCTACCGGAGGTACCCTAAATATATATGTGAGAGAACAAAGGTGTGGGTGTGCTCTCGCCGAAGGCTTGAGCACACCCAATGATGTGTGTAGGACTGCTAACCAGAAGAACGAAGGGGAACCTACTTCTATTTTTTGTTGTAGAGCTATGCGAGCGCCTGCTTTTCGCTAGCTGTAACACTGACAAAAATAGTGTTGCTATCACAGAAAAGCATATCAAGCTACTTAACCCTTGTTTTATCTTCGGGTCATTCTGACCCATCAGTCATTGTGACCCACTTTACCGCATACAAAAACAAAGTGAAGCATTTTCTTTTAACCCTTGGGCTGTCTCAGACCCCCCACATTGCAAAGGTTAAAAGAACCGGTTACATTTTAGAACTGGTTCCAAATTTCCAAGAACCGTGGATTCAATAAGACAAGCACAGTCCTCGATTCCTCACTTAGGTTCCTAACTTTATTAGGAAGGGTATTATACTTGGTGGTATTTTTTGGTAGATAAATTAGCTAATTTCTAAGAGGTTTCTTAGAGGCACTGCTGCTTGTTCTACCCCAGTTGAGCCTTTCACATGGCTACAGGCTGATGAGTTGATTTTACAGCTCAAAGCTTAAACCAAAAGGTTTCTAGCCTACTTCCTCTCCATTAAATGATCACTCGACAAAATGAAACGAAAATGGCAGTGGGACACAAAAAATTGAAAAATTGACTTTTTTACTAATTTGTCTGAGAGTTTTCTAAGATGTCAGAAAACAATTGAGTCTTAATGAACGTAGGAGTTAGCTAGCTGTGTGTGTTCCTATAGTAGGTTAGCTAGTTAGCTGCAGAGCTGTATCAGCAGTGTTTACGATAATTTGGTAGTTGATGGCAGCAGTCGGACACAACGCACAAATGGGGCGTCTCGCAAATAAACTTGTAGTTTAGCCTACCCCTCCCTCGTATTTATTTCCATCTCACAATTTGACATTGACTTTGCATGCTCTTTGTAGCTATATAGTGTATAGTAGCCTACAGTATAGATAATAGGCCACAAATGTTGTTTAATAAATACAGAAAGCGTGACATGTTTTTAGTTTTTCACAGAAATATAAATGGATATTCTCCTGTGGGGTTTGAGTTGTCAGCACCTGCCTGGTCGTCGGTCAGCCAACGCTGGACCTGGTCGCGAGTCTCCCGGTCCTGTCCTACATCTATAAAGTTGAACAATGGATTTTGGTGTTTTAAAAACCCACCGACACTGTATGACTATGTTTAGCCTGTGTTCTGCTCCTCTCTCTCACCAACCGTCTCTGGAGGAGTGGATCCCTCTCTGAATTGCTCCTCCCAAGGTTTCTTCCATTTTTCTCCTGTTGAGTTTTTTGGGAGTTTTTCCTTGTCTTCCTTGAGGGTTTAGGTTGGTTGAGGGGCAGTTCTATGGGCATATGTGAAGCCCTCTGTGACATGCTTGCGTGTAAAAAGGGCTATATAAATAAATTTGATTTGATTTTGATTTGTGTTTATTTGCACATCAGAATCAGAGCTAGCTAACAGAACAGTGTTTCCCCAGAGAATGTCTAATATGGGGAGAACTGCCACTCAGGAAACTTCCGGGTTCTGAACCGGTTGCAGTTCCACTCTTTACATATGAGGGCGCTAACGGTCGAGTGCAGAATGAATGGAGGTCTATGGAGCTATACCCCTCAAAATCCACCTTTCTCAGGATATAATTTTTTGTTTAGTAATTTGAATTCTGAATTCGAAAGGGGAGGCAAAAAAAATACACACTGCTGGGTGTTACATTTTTTAAGTCGCCTTTCTGTTCTAAAAAGCTTTTTAAAATGTCATTGACGTCATACACATTGTACGGCCACAGATACTGCTTCACGGCAAGCTCTGGTCACTTCCCTTTTTCTCTCGAGGCATCGACAAAACAGCTGACAGGGGAGGCTCTCCCTGTCAACACACATGCTAGAAAGAGTTTTGGTTTGCTAATGTTGTTACTAATGTTGCTAATGCTCTGACATTCTGGTTCTGCTTCGGATGCCATCAAGCGGGATCTCTGGTCCTTCACTAACCAATCAGCATTCGTTAGCAGAATGCTTGCGTGTTATGGGCAACAACAACTTACCCTGTAAGAAATCAAAAGGAAATAAGTACTCGTTCATCCAACTTTCGACCTGTAATCCATGTTGAACATGCAAAAACTACAATCAAAACTGAGATTTCTCAACGACAATCAGGTGAAAGAGACCAATTTAGCCGTTTAGCTCCATAGACTTCCATTCATTTTGCACTCGACCGCGATCACTCCCAGTGGAACTCTGGTGGAACTGCAACAAAATTTGTTATAATGGGGCTTAATAGGGAGTGGCCAGGCTCTCCTTAAAGAGGCTCTGGTTTCCCCTAGGTTGACAGCTTGGGGGGGGATTTTTGATTTATTTATTATCAACTTGACCTTCCAGGGGGGCCGGGGCGCCCCCCTAATATAATGGTAGGGGAAACACTGCAGAACATTCACCAGAAGAAAATAGAATTGGAACCAAGATTTGATAAGAACCGGATTTGAAAATCAGAATCGATAAAATTGAAACAATACACAACCCTATCAGGCGGGTGTAAGAGCGGGACCTCAATACCGCAGCTCCACCACCCGATACATTTTGGCTTCATTTTTGTACAGTGGGAGGAAGCGGAGACACGTTGTTCATCTTTATAAACAGTCTATGGTGCACACACACAAACAGGCTAGTTCAATCTTTCAGTAAGATCAACAATACAAAATGTTCAAGTTCAATTGTTAACATTAAAAGCTATGTCCACAGTTTTCCTGCTGAAGGATGATTATGGGAAGTTGCAAGCTGGCAGACTGTACCTCAATAAGACTCTCATTGAAGTGCCAAGAATTGTTACAGTCCATTCCTTTATCAGGCCTGGCACACAGACAGACATGGGTATAAACATGTTAGACAACTTGTTTCCTTCACTTAAATCATGTGACTAACTTTCCGATCTTTGTTTGTAGATTGCATAAAACCAAAATGGCAAGTGGTGACCGTCTGACTCAACACTTATTCCATACTGACCAGCAGTCTCGATCCCCCTAGTCTGTCTATATCAGCATGTACCCCACTACTAAGTACATCATGTCTGAGATGCTGACAGAAGACTTAGCCAGTAGACTTAGACTGGTGCTGGTTAGATCATAGTTGCGCTGTGTTGTGTTAAGTATGGTTTAGTTGTGCTGCTCTTACCAGAGGCCGTGCACAGTCCAGTAGCTGATATTGGGATGGCAATGCTCCATCTGTGGATAAACATTATCATCACAGTAGCTCACAATAGCACCACAGTACATATGTTACCATATCTGTCCTTTGGCTCTAATGTATACATGCAACTACAGGTAATTGCAAAGTCACCTGTAGTAATGCAAAATGTAAAAGCAAAATCCTCGAATCACAGTCTTGTAGATTCAGAAAGCATAGATACATCCATAACCAGTGTTTCCTCTATGTTGATTTTGCCGCCACGGTATCAGAAATAGGGATGTACAAAAGGCCGTCCATCAGCAGTGATTGTAAGAGTGCATGTCTTAGAATAGCACAAACACGCGCTTCACACCACGAGCGGGCACGCGTGCCACTCGGCAGAAAAGGGAGAGAAAGAAAAAAGAGACTGCCCCGGAGGATAACTAGCCAGTGGAGATTGCATGTGTGCGTCCTTGAGAACTGTAAGTCGTATAACTTATGTTGTCAGTTCATTTAAGCCTGTTATTGTATTAGTCTATAGTTCTTGCAAATTTAAATTAAGTTAACTGGTGATTTTCATTGTTTGTATTCTTCACCTGCTAGCTAAATTGCACGTGGCTGTTGATCGATAGCGATTGCTGTACGCCCTTGCTCACGTTTGTATTTTAGGTGCATTATTATGCTGAAGTAGTTACACACATTAAGATAATGTCATTAATAGTGGGTTTATTGTTATTATTTGCTACAGAATGCTTAGCCTATATGTCAAGATCAAATTAAGACAAGATCAAATTAAGTCATTAAGGCTAATGAGCTAACAAGCTAACAAGGTTTACTCGGCGCGGCTTTCTTCCTTGGAGCCCGACGCTACTGTTCCTGTTGAACTAGCCAACTCAACGCTCTTGACGGATTATCCTGGCTGGCATAAACTATTAACGTAAATTAACTATAATGTCTCACACCCACTCACATTGTCCTACATGTGTCATTTTGCTCGAAAAGTTGACTGTTAGAGAGTCGCGTGAGGAAGAACGTATACTAGTCACTTTAGATGCGACTGGCGCAGCATCACTGGCAGGGAGTCCTAGCGCGAAGGAAGACTCAAGATTAGCCGCACCGGTTTCACCTTTGCAGCATGGTGGGAGTGGGACTCCTCAGACGTTGGTGATCGGTGACTCCATCACTCGTAACATTAGATTGGAGCAACCAGCGACAGTTTACTGTGTACCTGGGGCCAGAGCTACCGACATAGAAGCTAATCTTAGGGTGCTGGCTAGCACTAGGGCTAAGGCAAAGGCCCAAGCTAAGGCACATGGCGCACGCACTGATGATAGGTATGAGAATATTGTCATTCATGTCGGCACCAATGATGTTAGGCTGAGGCAGTCAGAGGTCACGAAGGTTAATATAGCTCGGGCATGTGACCTTGCTCAAAAGATGTGTCAGCATCGAGTAATAGTCTCTGGCCCACTACCTGTTAGGGGGACTGACGAGATCTACAGCAGACTTGTCTCTCTTAACCGTTGGTTGGCTCGCTTCTGCTCAGAACAGGGTTTAGGATTTGTAGATAATTGGTCTCGTTTCTGGGCCAAACCTGGCTTGTTGAAAAGCGACGGGCTCCATCCGAGCTGGAGAGGTGCTTTTCTATTGTCTAGGAATATTGAAGCTATTTTAGAGCAGGCCTGACACTCACTAGAACAAGCCGGGCCACAGTCTCTTAGAGAGTCTGATAGGTTTATTGATGGGTATGTTGTGAGCTGTTGGGGGCCCGATAGCCTAGCTTGTAGTGTAGCCAGTGTGGTTGCTGATGTCGTTTTTCCCATTGAGACGGTGTCTGTCCCCTGCCCTTTTTCTAAATTTCGGCCTTCAATTATTAGGAATTATACCAATTTAATATGTATTCAGCCTTGCTCCCCCGTTGCTCTTCCTACTAAGTTTTCTGATGACAGTGCCGCCCAAAAACCCATACTGGAATGTTGGGCTCCTAAACATCAGATCTCTATCCACAAAGGCCGTTTTGATTAATGATCTGATGTCCGAATGCAGCCTGGACTTGATTGGACTCACCGAAACCTGGTTAAAACCTGACGAAAATTCCCCCCTGAATGAAGCATCGCCTCCGGATTTTGCGTACTCACACATCCCTCGTGTATTAAAGAAAGGTGGTGGTGTTGCTATGATATATGAAGCTAGCTTCAACCTCAGCCTAAAATCTGTAAACACCTTTAAATCATTTGAAATAATTTGCATGAAACCACCAACTACTTTAAAAAGGAATAATGATAGTACTCCTGCCCCACCTCCCTCAATTTGTATAGTTACTCTATACCGGCCCCCCGGCCCATATTCCCTCTTCCTGGAGGAATTTGCAGATTTTAGTGCTGATCTTGTGAAATATACTGATAACATCTTAATTATGGGTGATTTTAAAATTCATGTGGATGACCCAAAGGATCCGTTAAGTAAGGCCTTTACTGCTCTAATGTATTCCAGGTCTCACTCAGGTGGTTTCCAAACCTACCCATCTTCACTCGCATACATTGGATCTAGTTCTCACGCAGGGAATCAAGATTAGTGATGTGATTGTCCACCCCCACAATCCTATATTATCTGACCCACTGCCTGGTTACCTTCAAAATGGACCTCTGCCAGAGCCTTGAAGGCACTCAGAATATTTCTACTAGACGCTGCATAACCCCAAACACAGATCTGGAACTGGCTAGTATTCTACCCGCTGCACTAGAAGCACTTGACATCCCAAATAAATCATTAAATGCTAAAACGAGGAATCTGAATTTGGTTCTTCAGCTATCCCTAGACTCTGTTGCCCCACTCAAACCAAGGAAAAGAAAAGACAATAAATTGGCTCCATGGTATTCAGAGGAAACCCGCACTCTCAAGAGGTCCACTAGAAAACTAGAACATAAGTGGCGTACCACTAAATTGGAAGATTTCCGCCTGGCCTGGAAGGACAGCCAAATGGAGTACAAGCTAGTCCTCATCAGGTCCAGATCAGAATATTTCTTTAAGTTGATTAGTAAGAACAAGCACAACACTAAGTTCCTATTTGATACTGATAAAAACAAACCTGGATCCAGGTTGTCTTAGCAACTACAGGCCAATTTCAAATTTGCCATTTCTCTCCAAAATTTTTGAAAAGGCTGTGGCACAACAGCTCACTGAGCACCTCTCCTCAAATCAGCTTTATGAACCTCTCCAGTGTGGATTTCGTCTCCACCACAGCACTGAAACTGCATTAGCCAAGGTAGTCAATGATCTATTATTAGCCTTTGACGCAGGCTCTATCTCTGTCCTGGTTCTTCTAGACCTAAATGCAGCTTTTGACACTGTGGATCATGAGATTCTCCTGGAACGTATGGAGAACTATGTTGGGATTTCTGGTACGTCATTTAAGTGGTTTAGATCGTATCTATCTGATAGATCACAATATGTCCACTATGATGGCTGCTCATCCAGGAGCTCCACTGTAAAATACGGAGTACCTCAGGGTTCAGTTCTAGGCCCTCTGTTATTTTCACTCTATATGTTGCCTTTAGGAAACATAATTACAACCTCTGGGGTAAATTTTCACTGTTATGCAGATGATACTCAGCTATATATGTCTATAAAGTCTGGAGAATTTCCACATGCTATGGAAAAATGTGTTTCTGGGTTAAGAATTTGGATGACTGCAAATTTCCTTCTTAATTTGGATAAAACCGAGGTTCAAATTTTCGGTCCTAAAAAATACAGAAATAATTTATCCAATCTGACCTTAGACCTAGATGGCGTCAAAGTCTCTCAAAGCCAGCTGGTAAAAAATTTAGGAGTCACAATGGACCCAGACCTTTCGTTTGAGTACCATATTAAGCAAATTACCAGAACTGCATTTTTCCATCTACGTAATATTGCCAAAATACGAAAATTCCTCTCAAAGGATGCGGAAAAACTAATACATGCATTTGTCACGTCCCAATTGGACTACTGCAATGTGTTGTTCTCTGGCCTCCCAATTACCTACCTAAAAAATTTACAGCGGGTGCAAAATTCTGCTGCTAGACTATTGACTAGAACAAGAAAGTTTGATCACATAACATCGTCTCTTTACACTGGCTCCCTATCCAAGCCAGAGCTGACTTCAAAGTTCTACTACTAACCTACAAATCTCTGCATGGATTGGCTCCACTGTACCTCTCCGGTCTCCTTGCACCCTATTGCCCCGCAAGAACACTTAGATCTCAAGATGCAGGCTATCTGGTGGTTCCCAAAATTAAGAAAAAAACAGCTGGAGGTAGGGCGTTCTCATATAGAGCACCTCTTCTCTGGAACAAATTACCTGTCTCAATTAAGGAGGCTGATACTGTTTCGACATTCAAAATTAGGTTAAAAACTTTATTGTTTAGTCAATTCTACGATTGTTAAAGGTAAGTATGTGTATTTACTTCTATGTAAATTTGGGGTATGTGTTTGCCTGTGTGCATCACATGTAACTTTTAAATTGTAATTATAGCTTATATGTTCACATTGCCCCATCTGGATGTTACATCTAGATGTTACAAATAAAGTAAATCTGTTACTGTATATTGTCACTGTTATAGTTTCCGTTGCTGTATATTGTTACTGTTATTATTTCTGTTACTAGTTGGAGGCAACGGGGGACGGGTTGTTTTCATCCTTATTCTATAAGTATAACTTATTTTAGAGTTATTTCCCCTGGAACAGATTTCATGTTCCAACCGAGGGGGGCTGTCGCTGTCTTGGTGTGTGGGGCTGCATCAAATACCCCTTTTTTGCTCTGTTAAATTGCTGCACCAGTCCACACTTGACCGGTGGGGATCTCATTCTATTATGACTGTAACTGTTAGCTGCTCCTGGCATTCTCTAATCCCTGCTCTCCTCTCTCTGTCCCCCCCCACATACATCCCTTGTGGTGTGGGGGGTTTGAGTTGTCAGCACCTGCCTGGTCGTCGGTCGGCCAATGCTGGACCTGGTCGCGAGTCTCCCGGTCCTTTATCCTATCTATAAAGTTGAACAATGGATTTTGGTGTTTCAAAACCCATTGACACTGTATGACTATGTTTAGCCTGTGTTCTGCTCCTCTCTCTCACCAACCATCTCTGGAGGAGGGGATCCCTCTCTGAATTGCTCCTCCCAAGGTTTCTTCCATTTTTTCTCCTGTTGGGAGTTTTTCTGGGAGTTTTTCCTTGTCTTCCTTGAGGGTTTAGGTTGGTTGAGGGGCAGTTCTATGGGCGTATGTGAAGCCCTCTGTGACATGCTTGCGTGTAAAAAGGGCTATACAAATACATTTGATTTGAATTAAGCAGACAGTGTGCTTTAGACAAGTTGTTATGTCAGTTATTAATTGGCAGCATTTATGCCTTTTAGAACATACTTTATGAGTGGAAGGGGTGTCTTTAAGTGGCCTAACATTAACCTGCTCCGAAATATAGTGAACTTTGTTTCCGAATCATAACGCTATTATTCATTACTTATTTTTCAGATGAGTTTGTTAAAATATTTCTCTAAGAAAAGGAAGACGCCTGATGATGAAGATAACCAGGTAGCCTAAAGTTCACATTACTTAGCTAAGTAGCTTGAGTTTTTTCCACTCAGATGCCCACAATGCTTTTCTTTTTTTTATCTGGAGGAAACACTAGCGGTGGCTTCTACAAAATTTTACTACGTTATTACTGGTTGCCTGATAAAATATTAGACAGGTGACAGAAGCAGACAGGCAGGAGTAGTGCAGGTGGTGGATAGAGGAGGAGACAAGAGTGAAGCACAAAACCAGAGTGAAGTGCAAGTGCAGAGTGAAGCAGAAAAGCACAATGTAACAGGAGACAGGGCAGAAAGAGAGGAGAGTGGAGGAGAAGAAGATGGCGGCATTGTGTGTGAATAGAGGTGAATAAATGTTTGTTTGTGTTGCAGCGAAGTGTCAGTTCCGTTTCATACGTAAAACATTTGGCGGCGGGGATGGGGGGGTTGTTGTTCGGACAGACCTGCCCCCACTGCTAAAAAAAAAATCCTAGAAGAAACACTGATAACATTTGTACAGTTAGTGAGCTCCTGTGCAACATCATCAAAATATATATATTTTTAACTCGATAGAATTAGTCATGTGACCTGATAGTTAATCATATGAGCAGAACATCACACGATCATGGATAAGGGTTAATGGTTATGGGAAGTAAGATAAAGGAACATATACACTGCAGAAGGTGCTGGGCCAGTGGTGGGTCAGTATCAGCTTGGTCCACACGTGTCTAGAGGTAAAACAATCAAAAAGTCCAATGTCATACCCGTGATCAGCCACAGAACATAATCAAACTCTCATTTCTCCATCATAGTACGACTGAACATTGATCTCTGGTAACTCAGGTGTGTTATGCCTAGTCAAATGGATATACTCACGGAGATGTGAAAAAATAGGCTGAGGTTGTAAAACAGCAGCAAATACAGAGGAGGAGAGGTGTCAGATTCATATTCACACCAAAACACACAGGGTCACTGTTCGAGTGAGGGGGTCTGTAAAGGATTACAAGGTTCAATTAATGCATTTAAATGTGGGTAGCCTCACATCTTGCTTTGGCACAAAATATAGGCAAATAGTTGGATTTGGTTTGGCCTAGATTAAATGTTTCAAGAATTTAGCAATATACTATTTTCTACTGTACTACAGCATGGCTTGAAATTGTGTAGCACTGCAACAACGAATCGATTAAATAGATTTTCATTATCGATTCGTTGTGTCGCGTGATTATTACGCCACTCAATATGTCGCAGAGATGTTTGAGTATTTAAAAACAAAGTTTAGTTGAGCGCGGAGCAGAGGTAGAGGAAAGGCCATCGGAGAGACGTTGTTGAGTAACGTTGTTCTGAAACACATGGCGGAGGCAGAGAAATCAGTACGACCCAAGGTGTGGGAGCATTTCACACTAAATACATCGAAACAGTGTGTTAATTGACCGAGGTGAAGTTAGTTTCATATTCGACATTCGTCTCACATTCGGAAGATGATACTTTGCAGCATCACTTTAGGGACCGGGTGAAAACAACCCATACCATTTTGAAAAATGTATACTTTTATAATATTTTTAGGAATATAAAACCTCAAACAGACACCAGAGTATCTTAACAATGTCTGGTATACTTCCACAGCCTTTACTTTTTCAATTAAGTTTCAAATAAAATGACTAATCTTTGAAAATAGCTTAATCCTCGCAAATCTTAACTTTTTTCAAAATTGTGTCAACAAATCTTAAATATACACCAGATTATTCTAATCAAGTCTGGCCTACTTCCACAACCTTTCAATTTTCAATAACGTTTTAAACAAAACTCAAATAAATTGCTCATATTGGAAAATAGCATTACATCCACACTAATATTAATAACTTTTTAAAAATTGTGTGCTTGTTTGTGCACATTCTGAAGATGTTTTGCACTGTCAATTTGCACTGTCAGTTCTGTTTTTGAATAAAGGGTTGGAAGTTAATGCTTTTTTTTTTTTTTTTTTTTTTATCCAATTCATAGATTAATCAAAAAAAGAATCGACAGATTAATCGATTATTAAAATAATCGTTAGTTGCAGCCCTAACATTGTGACCCTTTTGGTCTCATATGCTCCAAAAATTGTGCATGTGCTACCTCAAAATATATTTGAGAGGATTTGTGCGAGTGCAAATAATCGCTAAGGTGCGAAGTGTTTTAATTTCTTTACACAACGCTCGCTAATTTGCCTACTGTACAGTAGGCTGGCCTGCTGTGAGCTGATAAAGTGACCGGTCTACCGTCTATCCAACGTTACAAAACCAATTAAACTAGAGATGCTCCGATCAGGTTTTTTGGTGCCGATCACCGAAATCAGTATCTGCCGATCCGATAATACCGATCACGGTTTCGACTCCCTAACCGCTCAGCCATCTGACCCCCTGAATTGACAACCATCCGTTCTATTGCAGGGAACGTGCAACATTCCAGTGTTGAAGCTCTCTCGCTTACTATAAAATGTGTAAATAATAATAAATATTAAAATAATAATAAAAATATTAATCTTTAAATAAAAATCACAACAATAGAATCACATGTGCAACATTCCACTCTCTAGGAGGCTCTCAAGAGAACTTGGAGCTTATACAGTAGCTTTCCTGTGGAAAATTAATAATACAAACTTAACTGCAACATAAACAGGCTAGAGCCAAATATCCAATATGTTTCAAGTCAGTCAGTTTCAAGTCGATTAGTCTGCATTTAGGAGGAGATAACATACAGAATAAAGATTGATGGTGCACAGGAAGTCAGCAATTAAACCAACAAAAAAAAACATGTATATCTATCTGTATAGTGTCTCACTCACTCTCACTTCACTCACTTAACGCACTCACTCACTCGGAGAGGGGGCATACTAGAGTATTCAAACCTTACTTCTGATTAAGCAGCATCACTGGCAGATTTGCCTTGATAAATATAAGCATATCAGCATTTTTAGGAGTCAACCTGTTCCTCTTCTCATCTAAAATATGTCCTGCTGTGCTGAAAAGTCGTTCGCTATCTACACTTGTACAAGGTGCGGAGAGGAAGACTCATGCTGCTTGTGCAAGAGCAGGAAAGCGGTCTTTATTGGCCTTCTAAAAAGCAGTGGCTGTCCATGACTGTTTTCGTTCGAATGCGGGTCTCACAGAGTAACGTCGCACATGTGCGATTCTGAAAATTCCAACCGACTATTTTCCGATAGACAAAAACTATGACAAATTCTATAGTATGGCTTCAAAATGTACAATTAGGAGGCTAACAAGTAACACTAGCAGGTAGTAGCATTGCTACGAGTATTATGCTAGGTAAAGGAAGCTAACTAAAGCTAGCTAGCTTCCGTTTTGGAAAATTAACTCTGGTTGAAGCGTCGGAAATATTTAGAACTCGTGCATCTAAAGGTTAAAGAATCATTTCTTACCACTAGCGGCTTGAAATGCCTATCTAAAGTTTTATTGAAACGTCTCTGATAGTAGTTCTCGCAGATTTTATGTCATCTGATCGGCCATGTTTGATCGGCCATGTTTGATCGGCCGTTTTGAGAACGCTGATCAAAACCAATAATGGGAATATCGGCCGATCAGATCGGAGCATCCCTAAATTAAACTTCATCTTTACATTCTAAACTTAAATACAGATTTCTAGAGGTTAATAATAGCCGTCAGTCACTCCTTGTAACTGCGCTCCGTCATATGACAAGGAGCTAACTAGTGCGCAAAATAAATCCAGTCTATGGTTGAAAAAGCTTGTTGGTATGAAAAGCTTGTTGGTATGAAAAGCTTGTTGAAGAATGCACTTTCGCACTAGAAAGGTAGTGCCTTAAAATAAAATGACGTTAATACCTCAAATTAATTGACTAACGATTTAGATCTATAAGGCTAGCGTGGATCTATAAAAGGTGGCGTTTGTGTTTTAATAACGTTCCTGTTATTGGGTGTGCTCACGCCTTTGGCGAGCACAATCATTGTTCTCTCGCATATATATTATTATTATTATTTTTTAAATTATTTTCCCACCCCTAAGGATCAATCAATATTTGCGCTACATAGACAACGCCAGTGTCAAAAGGTTTGTGTTGTTTGCGATTGCGTTGCTTGTATTTTTATCCAAGTTCCGTTGCACGGTTTAAGATGAAATTACGTTTTTGTGGCAAAAAGTGCCTTTTGTCGCCAAAGGGAATCAGTGCAAGCCCAACGTCACAACGTCAGCACACGTTGGCAACAACGCATAACTACGACGTGCCAGAGAATGTCTAATAAAGAGAGAACTGCCACTCTCGGGAAACTTCCGGGTTCTGAACTGGTTGCAGTTCCACTCTAGTTCCATATGAGGGCGCTAACGGTCGAGTGCAGAATGAATGGAGGTCTATGGAGTTATACCCCTCAAAATCCACTTTTCTCAGGATATAATTTTTTTCTAGTAATTTGAATTTTGAATTCGAAAGGGGAGGCAAAACAAATACACACTGCTGGGTGTTAGATTTTTTTGAAGGCGCCTTTTTGTTCTAAAAAGCCTTTTCAAATGTCATTGACGTCATACACATTGTACGACCAGAGATATTGTTTCACGGCAAGCTCTGGTCACTTCCTTTTTTCTCTCGAGCTATCGACAACACAGCTGACAGGTTAGGCTCTCCTTGTCAATACACATGCTCGAAAGAGTGTTGGGTTGCTAATGTTGTTGCTAATGTTGCTAATGCTCTGACATTCTGATTCTGCTGCGGATGCCATCAAGCGGGATCTCTGGTTGTAGTCAGTCCTTCACTAACCAATCAGCATTCGTTAGCAGAATGCTAGCGTGTTATGGGCAACAACGACTCACCCTGTAAGAAATAGAAAGGACAAATGTGCTTGTTCATTCAATTTTCGACCTATAATCCATGTTGAACATATAAAAACTACAATAAAATCTGAGATTTCTCAACGACAATCAGGTGAAAGAGACAAATTTAGCCGTTTAGCTCCATGGACTCCCATTCATTCTGCACTCGACCGCGATCACTCCCAGTGGAACTGCAACAAAATTCAGTACAATGGGGCTTAATAGGGAGTGGCCAGGCTCTCCTTAAAACAGGCTCTGGACGTGCATAGATGTACTAAGACTGTTGCGCATAGTAGGCTACTGGCAGCAACATACATTTAAGTAATTCAAGACTTGCATGTACAGTAAGTAATTTCCCATTAAATAATGTATTTAAACTCAAGCTTGTGTGGTTGAGAGCGAATATCATTCACGTCTTACTAAAACAGCGGCCACGCGAAAGGGAATGAGGAAACTGTTTCCTCAGCTAAAAAATACAATGCGGGTCACGTGAAAAAAGGATCCAAAGACTCGTAGAAAGACCAAGTCGGGAAATGAACGAATCGTTCGTTTCCTCTAGCTACCAGTACAGAGCCTATGCAGGTCACTTGAAAAATGATCCAAAGACTCGTAGAAAGACCGAGTCGGGAAATGAACGAATCATTCGTTTCTTCTAGCTGCCACTACAGAGCCTATGCAGGTCACGTGAAAAATGATCCAAAGACTCGTAGAAAAGACCGAGTCGGGAAATGAACGAATCGTTCGTTTCCTCTAGCTACCGCTACAGAGCCTATGCAGGTCACGTGAAAAAGGATCCAAAGACTCGTAGAAAGACCGAGTCGGGAAATGAACGAATCGTTCGTTTCCTCTAGCTACCAGTACAGAGCCTATGCAGGTCACGTGAAAAATGATCCAAAGACTCGTAGAAAGACCGAGTCGGGAAATGAACGAATCATTCGTTTCTTCTAGCTGCCACTACAGAGCCTATGCAGGTCACGTGAAAAATGATCCAAAGACTCGTAGAAAAGACCCGAGTAGGGAAATGAACGAATCGTTCGTTTCCTCTAGCTACCGCTACAGAGCCTATGCAGGTCACGTGAAAAATGATCCAAAGACTCGTAGAAAGACCGAGTCGGGAAATGAACGAATCGTTCCCTCTAGCGTTTCCTCTAGCTACCACTACAGAGCCTATGCAGGTCACGTGAAAAATAATCCAAAGACTCGTACCCGAAGACCGAGTCGGGTAATGAACGAATCATTTCTGTTTACTTGGACGAGCCTATGCAACAGTCCCGATGCGCGGCCACGAGAAAATGAACGAATCACTCTTTGAGAGGACTCGTTACTCCCGAGTCCTTGTAAGGATTCGTTCAAAATGAACGAATCGTTCACGAACGACACATCACTAGTCGTATTTGGCATTGTTACTGACATTGATCGCTTCCAGCTAAATTATTTTGAATTAGCCATTTCCCCCTAAATAAACGTCAAGCTTATTTACGTTTTTGGGGGGCATATTTTCAGTTAGCAGATGGTACTGTACTGTTTCAATCCTATTCTATCTAATACTGCCGGTAACAACGTTGTTACTTAGAATAGCTTGTTTCAAGGGGGTTCAGCTTGTTTCAAAGGTGGTTGTCAATGAATGAATTCAATATGAGTGGGCTAAATGCTTGAAAATATCACTACTGTAGAAGGGAAAAACTTAAGGTGACGTTTAAGTCTTATAGGTTTCATTCTACATAACATTTATTCATTTAGCAAACGCCCGTATCCAGAGCGACTTACAGTAGTACAGGGACATGCTACACTTCACTTTGTGTATTTTGAATTGTACATGAGCAGCAACAAATGTAGGCTATGCTTTTAAATCTATGCAATCTTCATAAATAATAAGGCATTTTTATATAAAATACAATATCAGTTGTAAAAATTACAGTTAATAAACGGACCCATCTGCAACCGATGCAAGCAAGCACACCCTACAACTTCCCCGGAAATTGTACCCTCTCTAGTTAGTTACTGCTTTGAGAAGTTGGAATCTGCGCCACTTTCAACCTACAACTTTCAGCGTCATACTGGAGTACATGCGTACTTGGTATTTCATCATTTCGATTTAGTATCTCAATTTCAATTTAATTATCTCAAAATGTCGATTTAGTATTTCATAATTATCACTTAGTATCATTATTTCGATCTAGTATCTCAATTGTCTTATTTTGTCTTGATTTTTTTTACTGGCGGAAATGGGAAACTTCCATAGGTATGTGCCCGCTGTGAGCTTATAAACTATAGAGCATATGTTTCACTCATGAAACGTGTGTGAGAGAGGGATGAGGAAAGAGACCAAACCTTACCTTTGTTATATTGCTCGTTGGTAACGCTCGGCTTCAGCTTGTATTGCCTTGGGCTTCAAACACTCGAGTAAAAGAAAATATCAGTAGGCTACCCTTAATCAGAATCAGACGAACCCTAACCCTACTAACGTGTCGTGAAGGTTTTCACTGAGAGATCTATAACAATTAGTTTAAATTGGGATAGCTAGATAGAAGTGTAGCCTAGCAGTACCTAAATCCGTCAATTTCGTATTCGATCAATAGGAATCCTTTCCTGTTGGAAGCCTGTACGCAATGGTAATCACGTGAACAGCACGTGATTTTTGCACAACAGAGCCAGGCCAGAGCCATAGAGCCATTTTCTATGGCTCTGACACCGTGTCCTAACTGGATGCGAGCGTCCGACTGTCGCGTCGCATCGGACGCTCTCTGTCCACACTGAACGCGTAAAATATGCACTTCTGTTACCTCACGTAATCAGAATCAGAATTCGGTTTATTCGCCATGTATGTTATACAAACACGGAATTTACTGTGGCAGGGAGGTGCAAAACACTAAACATATACAGATATTAAATTAAGTAAAAGTACAAAAGTTTAACTATTTCTAAGAACTAAACAATCTAAAAATACAATTTAAATATTAAATAAAATATATATAAAAATAAGAATAATGAGCAGCGTGAATGGTCAACATAGTGCAATCGGATACTGAGATAAAGTGGCTTATGCATACTGAATTGCCATTAGATGGACTTATAATAGTTCAATAAGTGAATGAATGTCAATGGGAGTCCTTGGCCTTGTTGAAGAGGCCAGTAGCAGATGGAAAGAAACTGTTCTTATGGCGTGAGGTTTTGGTCCCGATGGACCGCAGTCTTCTGCCAGAGGGGAGTAGCTGGAACAGGGAGTGACCAGGGTGGGAGGGGTCGGCCACAATCTTCCTCGCACGCCTCAGGGTCCTCGAGGTGTGCAGGTCCTTGAGGGTAGGCAGATTGCAGCCGATCACCTTCTAAACAAACAGCTGTGCGCTCGAGATCAGACTGGAGAAGTAACCGATCGTAAAAGATGGGTAGGTACTTGCTATCTACATACGTTTGTACATTTTAAACATGAAACACGTTTTATATTTTGATATTTCGATTTACTTTTGACTGGAAATGACATATAGTATGTATCCAACAGTAAGTAGGTAATTAGTATTGGTCATTTACCTTGAAAGGCCAGAGTTATTCAGTTAGCAAGTGTCAGTTGGAGATCTGTTTGTCACTTTGTAACCATATAACGCTACTGTAAATGTGAAGGAGTGTGGTTAGAGTAGGCTCTCCCTCCATCATTCAAATGTTAAACTTTACTCCCCAAACGACTAACATTAGACTTTGTCATAATTGTTTTCAAATAGGACCCTTTTACAGACGTCAAGAGTTGAAGAAAAAGAAAATAGCAGTTTGTTTACTCCTCCAGCAGAGAACTTCCAGCAGGACAAGGCAGTGGGTTCATCCACTCAACCAAAGACGAAAACAGCAAGGGGACTACTATAACCTTGTACAGGAATTGGCACTTGACAGCAGAAGATATCACAATTATTTTAGGATGAGCCCCGCGCAATTAGAAGAGGTGTTGTCCTATGTAGGTCAGGACCTTTGTAAACAAACAACTACCTACAGAGAGCCAATTGAGGCCAAACAAAGATTGGCTATCACATTGAGGTAAATGAAAGACATAAGCTTTAGATAAAAAGTGTTCATTTTTATTTATTCCATAGAAAATGCTTCCAGTAAATCTGGCCAATTAATAACCAACAAGAATATTCATATTAATAATTAATACATAACAAGAATAAATAACAAGAATAGGCCTACAAGAAATTCAAAGATTGTTCGAGTGGTTTAAATAGTTAGGGTTAGGGTAGGGTGAGAGAGGGGGGGGGGTATGCTTGGGAGGGGAAAACCTGGTTGTTATCCCAGTTCAGAATTGTGGTCAACAGCTGTACTTTCAGCTGGCCCTTGTTGGTGGTGACTTGCTTAAACTCGGGCAATAAACTTAGTAAAAACATTTCATCTGGGTCATCAGGTTGACTTGGTTCTTTGAGAAATGCGTAAAGGTCTTCGGTAGAGGGTAGAGAAGGTTTCTGTGCTTGTCTTGGTCTTTTGGAGCTATAGGAGTGACTCTCATTTCTCCGCTCTCACCTGTCTCTCATCCCCACAATTTCCCCTCACCCCTCTCTCCCTTTCTGCACTCTCCCCACTTTCCATATCTCCTCTTCTCTCATCTTCCACTATGATGTCTCCAGACCTTCCTCCTCCCTCCTCCTCATCTATCTCAAGGCTGCTTTTAGAACTGAAAATAGACAAACACTCATGTCAAGTGAGACACTATATTATATGCAGTATTTACTATGTTAAATTCTATCACTTTTTTTTACCAGGCCCATATTTACATAATCAAACATGAGCTCCCAGCAGGTCTATTTAGTTAGTAGTGATACAACCATAAAAACTAGAACTGCATCGCCATATTACTCTCCACTCTTCTTATCCCACTAATGTTCAGTCCTACAGAGTATTTTTATACTGTCTGTGGTATTGTTACTTTTCCTGTAAAATATCAGATTACTTCTCCCCTCCACTGCATACACTACAGATGATCGTACCATCTTTCCCTGAGATGTGGCAGCAGAAACCACATTGATTTCAGGTGTCTCCATTCCTTCTTTCCACCCCCCCACCCCCTGACCCACTGGGTGCCACCGCTTTTCTGATGCGGTTAAAGGTGTCACGCAGGGATTTCCACCTGTTCCTGCATTGCTCAGGGTCTGGTAAGAAAAACAGATTATTAATCAACAGTGAAGACCATGTAACTAAACCTAGGTGTCTCTTTTACAGCAGGGCTCCAGACTAACTTGTTGCCTTGGTTGCACTGGTGCGCCTAACTTTTTTATTTAGGTGCACCAGCACAAAATTTAGGTGCGTCGCCACAATTTCAAGGTCACCTTTTTATCACACTCCATATACATTCATATATATTATGTAAATGATCTTAAACAAGAATAAGGTGTAGGTAAATATAGGCCTATTTTTTATTTGAAGCACAATCATACGGTATATATATATATATACAGTCAGGTCCATAAATATTTGGACATTGACACAATTTTCATCATTTTGGCTCTGTATACCACCACAATGGATTTGAAATGAAACAATCAAGATGTTGCTTTAAGTGCAGACTTTCAGCTTTAATTTCAGGGTATTTACATCCAAATCAGGTGAACGGTGTAGGAATTACAACACATTTGATATGTGGCCCCCCCCTTTTTAAGGGACTCCTTCCTAGTGAAGGAGACTGCAGGCTACCGTGGGAGGGTGAAAACCTGAAGTCAATAAATGACCATCCAAACCGTGGTGGTTAAGAGGCATTTGCTGTGAGGGACAAGTTTGTGCAGTTTATATATATATATATATATGGGTATATTACACACATATATATATGTACAATATTGATTATTATTTAATTGTTATTGATTTTTTTAAGGTGCCAATATGAGACACCATAATACTGTTAAATATATGTAATATATTTTATTATCATTCTTCTTAGTCACTCCCTGACACTGAAATGAAATAAATTGTATCCCTATGTCTGTCCTTGAGAAATCTGAGTTGTTTTGGTGCCTTTTTGCCTTACCTAATTGCACAACACTTTGTCAAAGTGTTGTGAATAGACGTATGTAGCTAGTGAACTTGCTAGCTACATACGTTTATTCTGTTGTATTATATCTACATTTGTTACCCTAGCAAGTGAGCTTTACCTTACTATTCATATTAACAACAGTATCACGGGTATAGCTAGATATCACCATGGTACTAGCTACAACACTGTAACTACAGTACCTATGTTACCACAAACTAGCAAGCTACACTGAGCATCCTGACAGAAAACACAAAAAATAAATATATTACCAGAAACTTCTAGCTCCCTGGCGATCTCCCTCCAGCCAGCTGCCACTTTATTTATGTTTTTGTACTGAACTGAAGAAATATCATAAAGATACGTTCTCATTTCCACTAAACTTATGTGACGTTCGTCGTCCATGTTCAGCTTTCGACGCGAGCGACTAAAATAAATAGGAACAGGGCGTCCGACTAAAAGCTCAGCCAAAGCGTCGCGCTGCGTCGCGCCGCGCAGCATCGCGTTGCTCGCGTCCAGTTAGGACATTCCAACAGAAAACAAGGCAATCGAACTGCTTTTAGTCGCGTTGCTCGCGTCCCGTCGCTCGCGTCTCATCCAGTTAGGACACGGTGTGAGCCAGGCCAGTCCCAGGTGCGTTCGACATCGTCTGCGGCTGCATGAAACGACTGGTGAGAGTTGCAGTCGGAAAGTATGGCACGCCTTGAGGGTCAAAACGTTTAAGTTAACGTGCGTGTACAGACGTTAAAACTTTTAAAATTGAGTGCTAGTTACTTTATTTGTTTCTGAGGGGAAACCAGATAACGATCATTGCAAGAGAGAAAACCTGTCGACTAGGGGTGGAACAATACATGTACTCACGGAGAATACACGGAATAAAAAGAAATAAAACTTGCGTGCAAATTAATTAATGTAATGCAGAACTATTGTTAGATACTCGTGTTCTTTCGGGACATCTAATCTGTAGCTCTGAAGCTCTGATTGCCGCTGCTGTGAGTCAGAGATAGGCTAGCTAGCAGCACTAATAAGGCCGATTTAAGGCCGAATTATACTTCTCCGACTCCGTTACGGACGGACGGAGTCGGACGGATTGGTTGAATTTATAGTACTCCCAGAGAATGTCTAATATAGAGAGAACTGCCACTCTCGGGAAACTTCCGGGTTCTGAACTGGTTGCAGTTCCACTCTAGTTCCATATGAGGGCGCTAACGGTCGAGTGCAGAATGAATGGAGGTCTATGGAGCTATACCCCTCAAAATCCACTTTTCTCAGGATATAATTTTTTGTCTAGTAATTTGAATTCTGAATTCGAAAGGGGAAGCAAAAATAAATACACAACGCTGGGTGATAGATTTTTTTAAAGTCGTCTTTCTGTTCTAAAAAGCCTTTTAAAATGTAATTGACGTCATACACATTGTACGGCCTGAGATACTGCTTGACGGCAAGCTCTGGTTACTTCCACTTTTCTCTCGAGGCATCGACAACTCAGCTGACAGGTTAGGCTCTCCCTGTCAATACACATGCTAGAAAGAGTTTTGGTTTGCTAATGTTGTTGCTAATGTTGCTAATGCTCTGACATTCTGGTTCTGCTTCGGATACCATCAAGCGGGATCTCTGGTCGTAGTCAGTCCTTCACTAACCAATCAGCATTCGTTAGCAGAATGCTAGCGTGTTATGGGCAACAACGACTTACCCTGTAAGAAATCGAAAGGACATAAGTACTCGTTCATTCAACTTTCGACCTGTAATGCATGTTGAACATGCAAAAACTACAATCAAATCTGAGATTTCTCAACGACAATCAGGTGAAAGAGACACATTTAGCCGTTTAGCTCCATAGACTCCCATTCATTCTGCACTCGACCGCGATCACTCCCAGTGGAACTCTGGTGGAACTGCAACAAAATTCGGTACAATGGGGCTTAATAGGGAGTGGCCAGGCTCTCCTTAAACAGGCTCTGGTACTCCGAAGGCTGTGGGTGCTGAAAACACTTCACTGCCAGAAGAGTAGGTGGCGCTGCTAGCTAGGTTATCGAAAAGTCGGAGCAAATTTACAAATTAGCCGTTTCATCAATAAAATACGCACATTTTCAGCAACTACACTCCCCATTTCTCGTCACATTTTAATTCAGTTGCTGATTTACATGTACTGTTTAGCTGAAATATGAATTGTAACAACTTACTCCCTGTGTCCGTCTCCGTAAAAACGGACGCCCTCTCCGACGAGGAATTCCCTCTCCGTGCCCTCGGAGAGCCCCTCGGAGAGCTCTACGTGCACCTCCTGATTTTCCTGACTATCCGTCTGTCCGTCCATCATTTTACGGATACCCCTTGGCTGTGATTGGTCCGTTTTAAGAACCGCTTACGTCAGGGGCGGGGTTGCCGTGATAAACAGGATGAGCAGAATCCTTTCACCGCCATTGCTGTAAGTTTTTACAATTTATTTTTCAGCTAAACAGTACATGTAAATCAGCATCTGAATTAAAATGTGACGAGAAATGGGCAGTGTAGTTGCTGAAAATGTGCGTATTTTATTGATGAAACGGCTAATTAGTACATTTGCTCCGACTTCTCGATAACCTAGGTAAATGAACACTCGACGACGACTTACAAAAAAACGTTGCGCCACCTACTCTTCTGGCGGTGAATTGTTTTCAGCACCCACAGCCTTCAGAGTACTATAAATTCAACCAATCCGTCCGTCTGTCTGTCCGTAACAGAGTCGGAGAAGTATAATTCGGCCTTAATAACGTGTCCACTACAGCGTTTTTTAACGCTCTGCACCGCTCGCCTTCCCACAGTACACCACGCTCGGGGGCGTGTTAGACAAGTTAATACATCGTTGTAGTTCTCTAAGGTAACTGTTGTAGTCATTGCCAAGCGTGCAGACTTGGGTTCATGTACTCACAATATCGATCAAAATACCACTTTTACACAACATTTGTGTAAAAATACAGAATTTTTACTAGTGCAAGATTACAGTAGAATACATGTTACGCCACCGGTCACTCAACCAGTCGTTTGTAGGCTGGTCTAGCAAGCTAGCAGTGGCACAGAACAGTCGTGTACGTGCACCTGGATTTAAAAGTATAAAAACACACTAGGGACACTGACAACGTCGGCAACCCTGCACCATGCATTATTAGTTTAATGTAATCTTTAAATTCAGGCTTGTCACATTACGTAACTTTGTTCTGAACAGAACTGGGTGTGCAGACACATACGATAAGTTTCTCCTCCATCTTGAAATTGTAAAACCTAGAAATGTTTACCATGACCAACAGTTGCTACGTTAAAAGTAACCAATCCGATTGGCCAACGCTAGCGTTTTCACGCTCCTCATTTACATAAAGTTGAGAAAATCTAACTTGCAACGCTCCGCTCCGCTCGCCTTCTCACAATGCCCTACGCGAGCGTCAACACCTGGTTTCATTGAAAATGAATTGGAAGCCGACGCACCGCCCGCTCCGCTGTAGTGGACACGCACCGTAAGGACGAGTATGGCAAGCGGTGGCAACCCACGAAAGATAGAGGACCCGCCGGACGTTTTAAGATTGAAAGTTTGGGAAAACTTCGGTTTCCCATTCAGTTACAGTAGTACAGGCGAGAGAGTGGTGGATAAGACGAGCACTGTGTGTCGACGTGGTTCAACAGTTATGGGCAGTGACGTGCAGTCTGGGTAGGCATCATTTTTACTAAATCATTTTATTTAATGAACTTGTATTTGTATTTTTACTATGCATTCTTGTGATTTATATATGCAATATGAGCGAAGCAGGTTCAGGCAAGGCACTCGGGCAGCGCGCGTCATACCACCCATCGCCGTGCCCTCAGGCCATAGGCGTAGCTCGATAGGCGGCGCTATAAAGCCGCTCCATGCACGCACACGCATTGTCGAACCTGCCGTCTGCGTTGCTGCCATTGCTTTGCGGTCCGCGGTTTGATCGTCTGTCTGGTCGTTGTCTTTGCGTTGTCTCCCTTTCGTCATGTCCTCCTCGGATCTGGATGATGCGGGTGGTTCTGGGGATCTGGTGGATTGTCTCGATCAGCCCCCTGAGGAGTCTCCTTCGGAGGATCTCTGCGCGGATGGCGAGGACTCGGGGATCCGAGTCAGGCGTAGTTCGCGTTTGGCAGGGAAAACAGCTAACATGAAGAACTGGCCGGTGTACAAGATCCTGGACGCCCTGTACGCCAAGGGAATAACATCACCCCTTGGATGCAGCCACGAGGATCTGTTCGTGTTCTTCCTGGAACATGGCTCGGCTGCTCCATCCGCACCCCTGGGTGCTCCCCCGGGAAAAGCGTTGGTGAAAGGGAAGCGGGGCTCCGCTTCCCGTCCTACTGCCGTGCTGCCTGCAAAGAGGGCTTGCTTCCGGGAGCCAAGCCCGTCCACAAGCGCCTCCCGTGATCCTGTGCTGGCCCCCCTCTCGGACATTCAGCTTTCCCTCAGCGACATGAGTTCCCGCGTCGCCGTCCTGGAAGCCGGGGTGTCAAGGGATCCCGTTCCGACCTTCTCCGGGTTCGTGGGTGCTCCTGCGGCCTCCGACCGAGACGTGGTGCCCCGGAGGAGCCTGGCCTCGGCTGTACCGGCTGCGGCCTCCGGTGTACCGTTCTTGTCCCCCGCGGCTGGCGTGTCCGTACAACTGAGGAGCCAAATCCTTGCAGGTATGGATATCAACTTAGTCCAGATATTGCTTGGTGGGACTGACCTTCTGGACCGGCGTGTGGTCGACTGCGGGGAAGTGTCCATGTTCCTTAAGGGCAGCGACCCCAGAATGTCCAAGAACTTGACTTTGGCCGAATTTTGCGTGGCATTCGGGGTGTACCGTGACACGTTATGCGAGGCGTACCCCGAGCGTCGCGTCGAAATGGATGACTACCTGGCTGTTATTTGTGATCTGGCCCTGCGCTACGGTGGTAGTTTGTTCTACGAGTACCACAAATGTCTGTCCGCTAAGGCGGCCTTGCACCTCCAGAAATGGAATCAGCGGCTGGACTGGTCAGTGAGGGACCTAGATTTGGTGAGCCGTGTGTTTATCGGGCACATGCCGCTCTCTTGCTCCGTGTGCGGATCTCTGGCTCACACTGTGAACCTGTGTCCCAGAACCGCATATGCGCCCGTTACTACACCTGAGGCGACCCTGCAGGCCGTGTCTAGAGGTGGTCGGAGGAAGGTAGGGCCCCTTCAGTCATCCGCGGCTAACCCACCACTGTGTATACACTTCAATGAGAATGTATGTTCTTATGCTAACTGCAGGTACCTGCATGCTTGCAGTTTCTGCGGGGACGCTCATCCCCGAGTTGTGTGCCCTCGTCGGGCCCGCCCGGCTCTGAAGGGCAAGTGAATAAATTGGTGTCAACCCCTATTAACGTTGAGAGACTCAGAATTGCTCTGGACAAGTATCCAGATCGGTGTTTTGTAACGTACCTTTTGAATGGTCTGACTCATGGGTTTCGTGCTGGTCTATCTGAGGTACCAACTGTCAAATATGAATGTAACAACCTGCAGAGCGCACTTCGTGAGCCGGGGGTCGTGGACACACTCCTTCAAAAAGAGACAACTAAAGGGTTCATGATCGGACCTTTCGATGAATCCCCTTTCTCCTCGTTCAGGGTTAGCCCTGACGCGCAAATATTCAGGCAAGAAACGCCTGATAGTGAACCTGTTGGCTCCGCACGGCTGCGCGGTGGCAAGTATCAACAGCCTTATACCGCGTGGGCCTTTTTCTCTTTATTATGCTAGTGTGGATAACGCAATTCATATGATTAAAATCGCAGGCGCGGGCGCTTGGCTGGGCAAAGTGGACGTGACCGATGCGTTTAAGGTCATGCCACTCCACCCCTCTCAATGGCATTTGTTCGGTGTGCGCTGGCGCGGGAAGCTGTATTTTTCTGTTCGGTTAACCTTCGGCTGCCGCAGCAGCCCGCGCATCTTCGACACGCTGTCGGAAGCACTGTGCTGGATCCTGTTAAATGTGCTCAAATTGCCTTTTGTCCTGCACCTTCTGGATGATTTTTTAGTGGTGGATTTTCCTTGTTCGCCTCCGGCCCGTTGCATTTCCGTGTTGCGAGAGCCTTTTGACTCACTGGGCGTCCCGTTATCTGACGAAAAAAACATAGGCCCGCTGACCTCGCTCGAGTTCCTTGGCATTCAGCTGGACAGCGTACAAATGAAGGCCTCGTTGCCCGCGGAGAAACTCGAGCGCATCCGCTCCGTAATGGGGGCCGCCTGCAGTGCAGCGTCCATGAGTAAACCCGAATTGCTGTCTCTGCTAGGGCATCTAACCTTCGCAATGCGCATCATCCCTCAAGGGCGCGCTTTCGTTTCTAGGCTCCTCGACCTATGCAAAACCGTAGAAAACCTGCAGGACACCCTGGCGCTCGACGTCGGGTGCAGGTCGGATTTATCCTTTTGGGCTCTCCTGTGCACCGAATGGAATGGCATTTCGTTTTTCTATAACGATGAAGTAGAAACGTCCGCCGCCCTGGAGTTCTACACCGACACCGTCCCGTCCGTCGGGTTCGGGGGTTACCACGGTCGTGAGTGGTTCTGTGCTGCATGGCCCGAGGAGATCCTGTCTCTTCCGCCGGAGCACCATTCAAGCGCGCTTCACGAAATATACCCAATCGTTATATCCTGTCTTTTGTGGGGGCATTTATGGTGCAGGAAAAAGATCACCGTGTTCTGCGACAACGAAGCAGCGGTCTGCATTATTAATAAGGGGAGGTCTTCGGTGCCATTCATTAACCGACTGGTCAGACGCCTCACCTGGACAAGCGTCCTGGGCAATTTTGTATTGTGCGCAGCCTACGTCCCTGGGCTTGCCAACCAAAGCGCTGATTCCCTATCTCGATTCAAATTGCAGGACTTACACGTGCTACGCCCTCACTCGTCACCGACCGGCCTGGTATGCCCCATGTTCCACCAAGCCGTACTAGACTAGGGTCGGTTGGGTCTGCTGAGGTACTACAACAGCATGTTTTGTCTGCATGTCGCTACATGAGGTTGGGTGTGTGCTCCTCCACATAAAAATCATACGATTCTGCCTGGCTTCAATTTTCCACGTACTGCAGTGCTTTCTCTGTGAGCCCTTTGCCTGTGAATCTGTCCGTGCTGTGCGCCTTCATGGTGCACTGCTTCGAATCCCGTAAGCTGCAACCATCGTCCATCAAGGCATTGGTGGCAGGTGTCCAGTTCCACCTTCGGTGCGTGGATCCTTCGGCAGGCAGCCTTCTGGGGAGCCCGGCTGTCCGCCTCCTCATGAACGGTCTACGCAAGCAGAGGCCCGAAAGGAAAGACAAACGTCTCCCCATCACACTCCCCATACTGCACAAACTGGTGTCTGCTCTAAGACGGGGATACTTCGGGGTGTACGTCGATGCTCTGCACGAAACTGTGTTTCTCACGGCATTCTACGGGTTTCTGCGGTGCGGCGAATACACCAGATGGCCACCTCGGCCTCTGCGAAGGTGCCCATGTCAACGCTGAAACTGATGGGCCGTTGGTCGTCATCGGCTTACGAGTGCTACGTGCGCCCCAACGCATCGGACGTTGTGGATGCTCAGAAGCTGATGAGCGCATGAACGGACACCCATGTGTAGACTGCGTGAGCCATGTCTGTACAGCAGTTTCGCAAGAAATAAAACAAGTAATAATCAGTCATTGGTCAGTGGTCCAACGTAGACGCTCAAGCTGAGCGGGTCTGAAAACTAAGCGACCAACGTGGTCTGCACGTATCCGGTGGTTGGGTGGCTTCGTACATTGCTAAAGCTAGAATGTCTCTTCGGATCTCCGTGCAGCAGTGGTGATCCGCAGACGTGCTCGGATGCGCTAGTGGCCATCAGAATCCACGTTGCTTGCATGGAGATATCCGTTGAGATGCCCTGGTCTCCCAGGGAACGGCGGATGCGCCGCCGACACATTTTTCTCACATCCTCACGTAACACCCATATTTGGTGCACGAACACAGGCACCTTTGCGTACATCCTGGGGTCGCCGACGGGCGCTAGAGGACGGGTCTCTAGAGGTAGCATAAATCTGCCCCGTGCAGGATGAGAAGGCTACCGGACCGTTAGTGCTAGAATGTCTTGTGGGAACTCCGCTGCCAGTGCGAATGCAAGCTGCACGCTCTATTGTAAGCGGGGAGTACCTCAGGAGATGCCCGGACACCGGCCGGGATCAGCATGTGGAGGCATGGCGCCTGTGTGCTGTCACATTTCTTTTGTGTTCCTTCCCACTAGATAACGTATCCCTGTTCCGGCATGGTGCTGCCTTCCCGTACATCCATCTTCGCGTCGGATGAGAAGGATACCGGAGTGATGGGCGGCGCGGGGGCGGTTGCGGGCGCACGTCGCGTTGAGCGCTGGGTCTTGACGGGACGTGCGCGTGGGCCGGCTCCGCGGACCGCACATCGGATGGTATACGACGTTAAGGATACGCACACATAGCCGTAGTCACTGCAATGGTAGCATGACCGGGCATCCAGAATTTTATCACCAGTAAATGGTGGGATGTCATGCGGTCTCAAGAGGAGCGACGCTCCGCTCTACACATAGTATAGACTGGCGGAGTGTCGGTGTTTGGGGATTTAACTCGTTGCTCCCTGCCTGATGTGTTGCATATGCAGTGAAGGCGGGGAGCGCTTCCCCATGTACATCCATTCCACCAATGTAAAACCATTTGTCATGTGTAAGAATAAATGGTGAAATCAATCACGTGAGTGTCTTGACTGAAATGAGCGAAGCAGGTTCAGGCAAGGCACTCGGGCAGCGCGCGTCATACCACCCATCGCCGTGCCCTCAGGCCATAGGCGTAGCTCGATAGGCGGCGCTATAAAGCCGCTCCATGCACGCACACGCATTGTCGAACCTGCCGTCTGCGTTGCTGCCACCCACCACCGTCCCCTTCACCCCCGTGTTGTCTGTCTGTGCTCCCCGTGGGGATTTAACTCGTTGCTCCCTGCCTCATGTCTTGCATATGCAGTGAAGGCGGGGAGCGCTTCCCCATGTACATCCATTCCGCCAATGTAAAACCATTTGTCATGTGTAAGAATAAATGGTGAAATCAATCACGTGAGTGTCTTGACTGAAATGTGTGTTATTGCAATTGTTTAGACGTTACTATGACGAATGTAGCAGTTACGCATTATGAAATACAAAAAAAATTGTAGAATAAGCAGTGCTTTTACTGTCCGTTCACTGCGGACGACAAGCAAATAACTCACTTGCGCACTTCGATCCTGTATTCTTCAACATGTACAGTACCAGTCAAAAGTTTGGACACATCTTCCCATTTAAGTGCCTAGCCTCTTACTGACATCACTGCACATCACTGGTTGTGGGGTATGTGACTGGAAATACATCTAACATGCAGGGACGTCTTAATTAAGCAATAAGGTACTCGAGGCAGTACTTTATCGCCAATAAAGTACTTTATCGCCAATAAAGCACATACTTTATTGGCGATAAAGTACTGCCTCGAGTAGCTTATTGCTTTTATAATACGGTTGCCAGCGAAATTATAAATAGTAAATAAATAGTAAGCTGCCTTTCAGCACAAAATAGTTATAGACAACAAACATTGTGTATCGCATTTCAGTAGCGGAGAGAAAATAGTCCCTGTAAACAGTGGCTGTTGCTATGCAACGGACAAACAGCATTGTGAACTTCACGTTTGTTAGCCTAGCTAGCTAGCTAGATCTCGCAATTGACTTTGCTCATTTCATAAAAGCTGCCTTTAAAATAACAACAATGACAATGGGACACTTTCAATAAAATAATATTTATTTTAAACATTAGGTCTAAACATGTTACGGTTTGCTTATATTGATTTGGATATTTCCACTAATTGTGCATCCATGGAAAACGTTTCTCATGTCCCCTTCGTCTCTGATGACATCGCTTTCGACCACTCTTGCTCTCTTTGCCGGTGGCTCGGTGTTGGAAGTGCCTTCTCCAGCAAGGATATTACTCCAACGCTGTCTTTCATTGAAATTTGGTGCCCAGTAGCTTTGAAGGGAGCTTTCAGATTTATGTCCACTCACTGACATGATTTCTCTTGCTTCCAACCCAGCATTAGAGAGCGTTTGCACCAAGGTGCTGCGCAGGCAGTGATTGGTGTAGACTGTTGTGCCAGCTGCCTTGCATATCCTGGGCAACATTGTTGCAAGATAATTGACGCCCATTGGCTCCATTCTGTACCTGCTGCAGATAATTTTTGTAATCATAATTATTAGGGTTGGCTAAAGCGAGTAGCCTACTAAAATACCTACCAATGTCATCTGAAGAGGCAGCGCTCTTCTTTGGGTGCATGTAGAAAGCAGGTGCGTTGGGGGGTAGGAGTGACAGGTACTTCTCCAAGGAGGCGACAGGACAGCGGAGGTTTCCTGGAAGAGCATACATGTATCCACGGCGACTGTCCTTCTTGCGCTCCTGAGGATCTTTATGGTTCTTGGTCTCCTCATTAAATGTCATGCTGGCATACTTTTGTCCATTCTCATCAGCAAAAACTGCAAACGACCCTTTGGTTAGCTGGCGGTTACCCTCCTTCCCTCTGCGTCCAAAGTGCAGTTGTATGTCGAACCAGACCTTTCTAACTAGGCCCTCTGGTGTGGTTGGATCCAGTGAGGCCTTTATTGATGTTAGATCACAGGCTGGTATGGATCCATGATGTTTCGTTTGGTCGGGCCCCTGTCGTCAACGGGATTTCACAACGCCAAGAAAAACATTGTTTGCGGACTTGAAAGCGCTTTCTTTCATTAAACACCAGCACCGACTCAATGGTGGATCATTAATGTGTCGGTTCAGTCCCGAACGCAGGCAGACGTAACTGCTGATCCCATAGTGGTCACCCTTTCCATTGCGCACAGTGCCGTAGAAATCCCGCAGTATTTCATTCATTTCTTCCCTGCTTATGGTCTTCAGGTCTACGGTTTTCCCTATCTCTTGGCACCAGTTGGTGAAGCAGTTAATTGCCCACTTAGTTTGTCTGACATTGTTTTTTTCGTTCCGCAACATTTCAAAGACCTCAATTTCTTTATTATCGATAATAGCATGATGCCCACCTGAATAATCATCTTCGGCTAACCACTCATCAAAAGTTCTTCCCCCCAAAAGATCGAAGTTAACATGAAACATGTTTGCTTACTGTTAATCTTGAAATGACAACAAAATGACAACGACAAAGTGACAACCAAGTGACAACGAAAATTACCAATGACAACCAAAAATGTAACCGTTATTTTGAGTGCGCACTAATATGGAACGCTCCATTTTAAGGCAAATGTAAACAGGCGTACTGTAAACACCTGTACACCGTACAGTACTTTATGCTCAATAAAGCACGCCCCGTGACTCACTCTCAACCAATCAGAATGCTTGATTTCAACCACCCGTATTATAATAGCACTTGAGGCCCCTGGGCTATGGACTTTTTTAAAAAAAATTTTGAGGCTAATCGCACGAGTTGCTTGTGTTGTTATTTACATTCCGTTGCACGGTTTAGGCTGAAATTCAGTTTTTGTGGTAAAAAGTGCCTTGTGTCAACGAAGGGAACTCAGTGCTAGCCTACGTCACAACGTCAGCACACGTTAGCAACGACGCATGGTACAACGTGCATTGCTGTTGCACAGCAAGTATCGTATCGTGCCGTGGTGTACTAGCAGCATTATACATTTAAGCAATTCAAGACTTGCATGTACAGTAAGTAATGTCACAATAAATTATGTATTTAAACTCAAAGCTTGTGTGGTGCGTCGCTGTATTCAATGCCACAGCCTAAACTTTGTCAAAAGAAACGTTAATTTCTGGCGCATTCAAACAATCCCCTCAGTGAAGTTTGGCTAGCAACAGAAGCTAGGCTAGCTTGCTCGTAGCACAATTCAGCTTCTCCACGCAGGGCTCTAGACCAAAAAGTCGCGTTTGAGGGCATATTTTCAGTTAGCAGATGGTACCGTTGGAATCGCGATTCCATCTGAAAAATACTGCCGGTGACAACGTTGTTAGAATAGCTTGTCTCAAAGGGGGTTCAGCTTGTTTCATATTAAATGGACCCATCTGCAACCGACGCAAGCAAGCACACCCTACAAATTGTACCCTCTCTAGTTTTTGTTACATTTTGTTTAGATAAGGGGGAGGGGGGGCCTCCACTGCCTCCACATACAACACCAGATGCCACTGTAGAGCAGAGTAATGACATCGCGAATACGGACGTTTATCATCATTATTATTTTGTATTATTATTAAGAGGCCCCTGATTGGTCGAGGCCCCGGGCTTAAGCCCAGGTAAGCCCGTGCATTAAGGCGCCACTGCTAACATGCTAAGCATATAACGCATCTGGCGTGTGCTATATGACTAAAAATATCCGACGCCATCACCCAGGTGTGCCAATCACTGGAACGAGACAAAACAATTTTTTTCAACTTCTCCCTACAGTGCTTAACCAGCCATTAGATACACATACAAATATGGCCAAATAAATTACTGACGCAATCGGAATTTACATGTCATCTTCAATGCGCCGTATTCACTCGTAGAGGAACCTGGTTTGTTTTGCTTGTCCCTCCGTTGTACCGAACTCGTACCGAACCGTGATGTCTGAACCGCGGTATGAACCGAACCTTGACTTCAGTGTACCATTCCACCCACACTGTCGACACTCAACCAACCTTGATTGAATTAAGGTTAAGAAACAGGCTAATATAAATTGGCAGTAACATTAGCAACAACTGTAGGCTATTTTGTAAGTTACTGGTTATTTACTGAGAAAAGAATTAAGCTTGTATACTATATCATTCACATTTCAAAAAAGGTATACATTTAAGTGTATACCTTAAGTTCCCACTAGATGGCAGTGTGAGTGCACAAATGGTAAGAGCAGAGCCTCTGGTCAATGTGATGGGTATAGCCTACTCAAGGATAAATTGTGGCGCAACAGCAAGCAAAATAACATGACATAAAACAGGTTAGGTATACACAGAGTTGAAGACAGCTGGACAGTACACAGAGTAGCCTTATTCAAGAAATAAAACACAGGTAATACCCATGGCAATATACAAGTAATATCCAACACAGGGAGTGTACAAAATACTTTTTATATAATTGAGACTAAATGAAAATGACAGGGTCTGGTTATTTCCCCCTGGATAGGGATGGAAACCTATAGAGCAGGGGTGGGCAATTAATTTCCCCAAAGGGCCACATGAGAAATTTGGACCGTTGGGGTGGGCCGGGTGTGGCCCGCGGGCCGTAAAATGCCCAGTTTTGCTATAGAGGATAGAGACCTGTGTTAGTCAGAGCATGTTTGAATGGAGTTGTAAATGAATGGAGCAAGGAACAGAGTGACATTAATTAAACCCGAGCAAGGAGCGCACATTATTTATGGCCCAGTTTCCCAGACATGGATCAAACCTGTAGTCCAAAAGTAAGAGAAAAAGGACTAGGCTTAATCCATGTTTGGGAAACTGGGCCTTATCGGCTGTAAGAACAAATACAGTATGTAACAAATGTGAACAAATTTAATCTCCATGCAGCTATGTTGCATTGGCTGAGCAGCACCTTTGGCTAGAAACTGGTGCATTCCTTTGCCTATTTGGCAGGCTATTGACTGTTTGAATCCCCTCTGACCCCCCACCCCTTTTTTTCCACTCACACTTTGGTAGTTGTAAAGTTTCAGCATAATACGTTTTTATTTCAAAACGAATCTTTGATAAATGTGTATATGATCTTTCATCAATTATTTACCATCTCCTGGCATGCTCTGTGCTTGGAGTCATTATAGTTGCATTCAGCCTCGTTTCCCAGTCGAGGTGCATAATCTTCGTAAAATGAATGACACTGAATAGTTTGCCATGAAATGCTTGTCTTGCTGACTTGAAAAACTAATTGTAGGCCTCTGTGTAGGCTACATTAGGCCAAATCCCAGAGTCACATATATTTATGTACAAAGTTGAACACGTTGTTTACGACATTTTTGGAAAGTTGGCCAATTTAGATTATGTAGGCCTAGCTTAATATTCTAACCCAAGGGGGTTACTATATTATGCAGTTTACATAATGCACTGTACATTTAAACATCAGTTCTCTGCTTTTTTCTAAACTGTCGGAGGCCGAACACACCACAAAAAATAAGGCTACAGCAAAATATAGGCTATTAACTTGACTAGAAATTATTTAGCCTATCCACTATAGAGGCTTAATTATTATTATATTATATATTATATATAATTATATTGTTCCTTCATAGTTACATAATGCAATAATATTAAACACACACAATTGTATTTGGTCTGCTCATCTTTATTACATTGACGTGATTGAGACTGCTTACTCATTCCAAGGCCTATTGACAATGTGATTACAACAGTTAAATGATGTGTGTGTGCACTGTATTTAAGACAGGGCATTGAGGACCTGTTCAAGAACATCAGTTCCCAAACTGTCTATCTCCACCCAAAGGATTTGTGTGTTGCCTGAGGTGTTCCAACTATTCGTCACTTCGTTGAATTTGGTTTAGGGGAACCACAACTCTTTGTAGCCAGTCAAAGGCAGGTGCAGCCGCCCCCTGGTCTGCCGCCCCCTGGAACTGGCTGCTCGTCTGCTCCAAATATACCTTGGATACCAGAGTGATGTTGCAACTGTTGTGTCAGACAACCTTGCACAAAATTCTGATATGGTGACATGTATCTTGTTACGGGGTGGTGGTGGTGGACCCAAGTGCACAACACAGACGAGAAAAAACTGAGAGCTGGTCCAGAGGGGTTTAATGTTGGGGTAAGTGCAGAGGGGAATGATGGTGATGGAAAACAGACAGGACGGCAGGGTAGGCTGTGCAGGGTTTGGCTAGGAAGGTTTACGAGGTTGGTGATCCTGGAGGCACAGGCAAAAAACAGCACTGAATGGTTTCACACAAAAAATACTAGTTCTTACAATCTCTCTTTGTAACCCAGAGTATACTACCGAGGGTAGACAAAACTATTATCCGGCGATGAATGACGTGAAAACCGGGGTTGATAAACTGCAGGGCTGATGAGTTGATGGGAGACAGATGTGGAGACTGAGGCAGTGAGTGGGTAATTGGAACTGAAGACCATGGCCACACCCACAACCGGAAAACAAACAACA
Organism: Osmerus mordax; assembly: GCF_038355195.1. Classification (NCBI taxonomy): domain Eukaryota; kingdom Metazoa; phylum Chordata; class Actinopteri; order Osmeriformes; family Osmeridae; genus Osmerus; species Osmerus mordax. Next base: position 8,095,709 of record NC_090054.1, on the reverse strand, counting down.
AACCGCCACTAGGGGGCAGAGGGCATGACATATCTGGTAGTCCTCGGTAGGTGGTGATTCCATTGATTGCAAAACAATCCAAGGTCACATTTTATACGAGGCAGGTAAACGAAGTTAAGAGCCCAAAGATGCCTTTCATTGTTGGCAATAATGATTCCTTTATTTTCTATATAGATATTTAAACAAGGAGTGGTAGACATCTGTTTCAAGTCTTATTGTCAGGTACACAGAACACCACAAAGTCCGACTGGGCACTGACATTTTTGGGACAAGACAATGCAAAGCAACCTGGCATAACATAATAAGGACTTAGATTACATCTATGATACGAAAAATGATAATAAAAAATTATAAACCTCATAAATATACGAAATAGTATACAATATACTAGACCTCTAATACACATAATGACCTATACTAACCTTAGACCTATACTAACCTAAGACAAGTGGGGTACAGTTAGTGCAATATTGCTGATAGTGCAACCAGTAGCTGAAAGTGAGTGTGTAAAGTGACTTGTGAGAAATGCATCAATGTAAAGTGGCTAGTGAGAAATGTCCATGTAAATGTTCATTCAGAAGCCTGCTGGCCCTTGGATAGAAACTGTTGTCCAGTCTGCATGTGCGCGACCGAATGCTGCGGTAACGCCTGCCAGAAGGCAACAGGGTAAAGAGACTGAAGGATGGGTGGTAACAGTTTCTTTGAATCCTGCCAGCTTTCCTGAGGCAACGTGTGTGGTAGGTGTCCTGTAGGGCTGGGAGCTTCCTGCCGATGATTAACTCAGCAGAACGGACCACACTTCGTAGGGCCTTGCAATCCCTGTCTGTGCAGCTCCCATACCACACTGTAATGCAACCAGTCCGAATGCTCTCTATAGTGCATCTGTTAAAGTTAGTGAAGATGAATGAGTCCATACCAAACTTCTTCAGTCTCCTCAGCAAGAAGAGGCGTTTACGGGCCGCTTTGACCACCTTGTCCGTGTGAACAGACCAGGTGAGATCATTGCTGATGTTCACCCCGAGGAACTTGAAGCAGCTGACCTTCTTCACTTCGGATCCGTTGATGTGATGGGGTGCATGCTCCTCCTCCTGCCGCCTCCTATAGTCCACAATCATCTCCTTGGTCTTGCTGACGTTGAGAGAGGTTATTGTCCTGACACCAGGATGTCAGGGTGTCAACCTCCTCTCTGTAGGCTGACTCGTCACTGTCAGAGATGAGGCCCACGATGGTTGTGTCGTCAGAAAACTTAAGAAGGAGGTTGGAGCTGTGCGTTGCCGCACAGTCGTGAGTGAACAAGGAGAACAGGAGAGGGCTGAGCACACAGCCCTGAGGGGTGCCTGTGTTGGTGATCAGTGTGGATGAGGTGCGGTCACCGATTCTCACCACCTGTGGCCTCCCCGTCAGGAAGTGGAAGATCCACTTGCAGCGGGAGGTACTTAGTCCCAGGTCCACAAGCTTGGAGACCAGTGTGGAGGGGATGATGGTGTTGAATGCTGAGCTGTAGTCAATGAACAGCATCTTCACATACGTATTCCCTTTGTCCAGGTGGGAGAGAGTGGTGTGCATAGTCAGAGCAATGGAATCGTCTGTAGACCTGTTGGACTGGTATGCAAACTGCATAGGGTCCAGGGTGGGGGGCAGCGAAGAGCAGATGAATGATTTGACTAGCCACTCGAAGCACTTCATGATGACAGAGGTCAGTGCTATCGGGCGATAGTCGTTCAAACATGTGACCTTAGTGTTCTTGGGCACAGGGATAATGGTGGTCCTCTGGTGGTAACCCAAGCAGGGAATGGCTATCCCATTAGTTGCTTTAAAGGAGACATGACATGCTGTTTTTGGATGATTTTATATACTGTATCTGAAGTCCCTTTCCCGAAATTCAGCCTTGGTAAAGAATTACAGCCACTACTAGCAGTCCCACAAGGAGCTTTCCTCAGAACGCGCTGTTTTGGTGTCTGTAGCTTTAAATGCTAATGAGGAGCGGAGGGGGCGGCACCATGCGCTAATGTTTACAATGGATGTATCGCAATGGCTGTAGACCCGTTGCTGTAAAATGCCTCGAATTTTCCCATTCTCATCTGATAACCCTGGTTTGCAGAGGTACACACTCAGTCATTTCAATGAGGGGAAAAGAGGATATCGCGCGCGCCATAACACCAACAGCAGAACGGTTATCCAAATAACAAAGAAGTGTTCAACACTCACGTTACAGCATGTGTATTCACACACATACTTGATGCTATCTACCTTTACATTAGCGACAGTAACTCAGCTGTTAGCTGCAGAGCTAATGTTACAGCCACATTCTAAGGGTAGCAAGCTAGGTAACCATATACAGTAAAGCTACAAAATTATATAGCGTTAGTTAACTTACTTGTCCGAGGTTAGTAGCTGGACGAAGGAGAGTTAGTACTGATCCAGAATTTAATTTCAGCAAGGCCAGTTTTGTATTAGCTCAAGTTGAGGAAACAGTCGTGACTGAAGTGTTTGGCGCAGACATACAAAACAAATGCGCCTACAACAGAAGTTGTGTAGGCGCATTTCCAGAGAAAATAAAATTAACATACTGGGTCTTCAGAGGCTCGGATGAAGGAACTGTAAAAAGATTTTTGTTTTCCTTTGTACATCCAAACTGAGCAAATGTAATGCTTCGTTCGTTTGCAAGCCATGATGTTTCTCGAGGATAAAAACACTTGCACGGTCATAGCTCAGTTTCTTATGGGCGGGCCAGATTCTCTGGGCGGGCAAAGCAGAGAGAGGGGAGGTAACCTTCCTCCTTGTGACGTAAAAAAGAGGAGATTTTCAAACAGAGCAATTGAGCTTTCATTTTCTGAAAGGCGGAGAAGAACACCCAGGGCTTGGTTTACACCGATCGAAAATTCTAGCCACTGGGGGACCAAAGGCAGGCTAGGGGAACTCATATTAATGTTAAATAACCTCCCAAAGTGAAGTTTTCATGTCATGTCACCTTTAAGCTGTAGCCAATCACATGCATGGGAGTCAGATGGCTGAGCGGTGAGGGAGTCGGGCTAGTAATATGAAGGTTGCCAGTTCGATTCCCGGCTGTGTCAATTGACGTTGTGTCCTTGGGCAAGGCACTTCACCCTAGTTGCTTTGGGGGGAATGTCCCTGTACTTACTGTAAGTCGCTCTGGATAAGAGCGTCTGCTAAATGACTAAATGTAAATGTAAATGCATGGGCTTCAGTGGTCTGAGGTTGTACATGCTGCCGAAAAAAACTCTCAGTCACCGTTGTTACCATGGAGCCAGTGTCAAGGAGGCAGCGTGTAAGTACACTCCAAGATGAATGTCAATAATTGGACAACTTCTTCTGTTTTGAGCCCTACAAACTCCCTCCTAGTGTGAAACTCCCAACACCGGAGAGTGCTAGTTTTTCTGGCTGTGTCACACTGTTGGCAGTTACCACAGTCTGCCTTTCAGCAGGGTAGTCACTCCGTGTTGAAACCCCCTGACCCTCTGGAATGAAAACCCTGCACATTCTAGCTATATGGCCAGCTTGGTTACAACGTAAGCATATGGGCTTACTGTTGAGTTTTGTACGGCACTTCTTTATTGTTCACAAACATGTCAATTTATAGGGAGGCACCAAAGAAGAAGTAACAGGATTGTGGTAGCACGCTTGATGCGGTGACACCTATTGGCAAATTACAATATTACCAACACTCCCACTTAATTTGCAATTACAAATTGGGGAGTCAGGTGAGCGGTTAGGGAATCGGGCTAGTAATCTGAAGGTTGCCAGTTCGATTCACGGCCGTGCAAAATGATGTTGTGTCCTTGGGCAAGGCACTTCACCCTACTTGCCTCAGGGGGAATGTCCCTGTACTTACTGTAAGTCACTCTGGATAAGAGCATCTGCTAAATGACTAAATGTAAATGTAACCTTGGAAAGATGTATCAATAATGAAACTTGACTTCTCTTTTTATGCCGGAACTCTCCCCTGCTGGCAGCAATAAAAGAGAGCAGTGGAGAGTAGGACCATCTGTTTTTGGAGATATATTTGTAATTTACACCTTCTGATAACATTCTGTTGTGAAATTTTTTGTTTGTAATAAAGGATGATAAATTTGTATTTTATGTTGTCTTTTTCTTGTACGTTTTTGGCAGATGCTTGCATTCAAAGTAATGAGATTTGGGTATAAAACCTCTTGATCTAGTCTGATACTTTTAACACCAAGTTATTCCTCTATTGATTCAATCCCACAAATAGTTTGGATGTTTTCTGAAATGCCGTGAAATTTTGTTTAAAAAAAAAACAAATCAGCAGAAAAATGCAGTCAGAGGCAGATGTATGACACTTAATTGTATGTATATATATATATACTGTGTGATAGAAATGCAGGGTCTAAGCCTATATTATGTAATGTTTCTGTGGTTATCAAGAATTATCAATAGTATGTGCCTGCAGTACCGGAGTCTGCAGTTTCAGGATCGCAGTTCTAGGACCCTAGTTTTACCTGACAGCGAATTGGATGACGAAAGGCAGTTTCACTCTATTAAGCGAATTGGATGACGAAAGGCAGTGTCACTAGATCTCAACAAAGCAGTGTCACTAGATCGCAACAAGATATTTGAAGGGTTTGAGAGGCAAGAAACAAGGAAAACTGGGAAATGTGATTTTTCAGATATGGATATATTTAAAATATATATACAATAATAAACAATAACAATCGCAGTATCACATCCATCCACCCCTCCACCAAATACACCTGCATCGCTCCATCCAACTCTTCATCATTCCCTCCACCCCATCAACCACTCTTGAGAACAACATTTTGAAGCTGAAGTTTCAGCACCGCATTTCTAGGATTTCTAGATTTTCGCGACCACCAAAAGACCAAAAAGAGTGCGACCAAAGCAGTATTCCCCACAAATAGTACTTTCTGTCTTCAACTTTGTTGTTAACAGTTGTATGTAACTGCAATTAGCTCATTGTTAGGTAAAGACAATCATATATCTCAGGGACTGCTTTTGATAACACAGACTGGTCAGTGTTTTTTGACAACACACTTGATGAGGCAGTGGAGGCTTTGTCAGCATATGTGATGATGTTTGACCTGTAGCTCTTACATCAATGGTGATGAAGAGTTTTGAATGTCTGATACTTTTGCAACTACAAGAGACAGTCCAGAACCTGGCAGATCAACTCCAGTTTGCTTCCATGAAGAGTAGAAGTCTAGACAATGCTGCCCTTACATTGCTGCATCATGTACATTCCCATCTGGAAAAACTAAAAGGCTAGGCTTGTGTTTGTGGAATATCTCTAGTGCCTTTAACAGAATGTAACCACATCTGTTGGGAATACTATACTAAACGTGTAAATCCTTGATTCACACTGCAGATAATTTAATTCCTAACACACACACAGGGTTCTGTCTTCTCCCCGGGCAAAATACTGCAATATACGTATTCTGATTCATTTCATTATTTTATTCTATGCTCTATTATACATAAATATCAAAGTTACCCGAGGAAATATAAGTTCAACTCTAATCTGTTATACTTTATTTGTGTGATGTGGAATGGATGGGGCTGCAGAGGATCAACCGCTTCCTTCTCTTCTGCTGGTGAACATATATGGTGGATGGATGGGCTGCATGAGGAGGCTTCCTTTGGTGTGGATGGGCATGCTAGAATGAACTGTTTTGTATTGGACATGACTCAAAAAATTGAACACATCGATGGATCAGATCATCTTTCATATACCTGTAAATACTGCACATACCTGTGTGCATACTACATTTTGTATGTGTCTGACACCACAAAGTTCTGTAAAAGTGAAGTTATATTCTATTCTATTTGCTATGGCTTTTGCAGTCCCTCAACCACAAATGTATAATGTTAGAGAGGCAAGACACAAGGACGACTCTCAGGGCAGATTCAAGATATACATTGTTTATTTTTAACAATTAGTAAACAAACAATGACAATCACCCCTCCATATCACTCCATCAACCTATGTTGTTATGAAACAAGCTACATTCACTTCTTCTTCTTCTCGTTATAATTTAATGTTGAGCCGTAACCTACATTCACTACTGCAGGAAAATATTGATTATCTGTTCCGGTCCATGGTTATCCAATTCAATAGGTGGCAATCACCTGTTCTAAGCCTGGATGGACTGTGTGGCCTCAGCATTTAGTAATGCTGCACTTCTTGCTGGAAGCGTGGAGAAACACAAGGCAGCTGTAACCATCAATGCCACCATGAATGACTATCCTCCACCTGAAATCACAAAAAACATAACATTGGACTTTGTCACTATAAGCATGTATATTTCAAGGTATCAATAACCAAAGTAGCAGCAACATCATAAAACTATTCTTATCCACATATCCATGTCAGTTCTTGCTCTAATTGATAAACAAGTGAGCTACCTGATAGCATTTGAGATGTTGCAACCTACAGTTTCAATAACCAAGATATACCAAGAAAGTGAGTGAGTGAGCGAGCATCTACCTTCAGTCTGTAGTTTCCATCGATGTGTTATAAAGAATTCAGAGCAGCAACACTGTACCTTCTGTGCAGCCTCTGCAACATTGATGGGAAGGCAGCTGCCTTCAGGTTAATGCAAAGTGCCTGACAAGACAGAAAGATTGACAATGCCCAGAAGAGACAATGTATCACTAGAGTACTTGATTATTGACAACCCATTCATGCCAAAATTGTGGAAACCATGCATTTAAAAGCTTTGCATTTCATAGCATTCAACCCCAAGCACAACTGACCTTAGATGTGGTTTGACTGTAGAATGGAACACGTGGAGAATATCTGCCATCTATCATCAGACCCCTCAGTTGCTCTCCGGTGATGTGATAATGAGGAGCACCTCTAGCTCCACTCCAAGTCAATGGAGCCTGGTAACCGGAACTGGCTGCAACAATAATACAATGCTGTGCTTACAACATTTAAGAGACTGTAACTTGCACAAGCTCTAGGCATGCACTGTTAAATACCACTGCAATTTAACAATAAATACTGAACAAGGGCAGTAAAAAATACTGCACAAGGGAAAATGCAATGGGCAGCAAGTGAACGATGTGTGAAACAACTCAAAGGACTATCTGAGCTGTGGGCACCCACCCCCACTGAAATGGTTCCCACCTGGTTGTGCATGCCGACCATGGGTGCGACTCTCCTGCATGAGCTCGGACACTTCAGCTATCAGGCCGTCTGCTGAAGCAACATTTAAGAGCATACACCTTTGCCCACTCTAGGCTTCGCTGCATTGTTTCCAGCCTGAAAGAAGACAATGGTGTTAAAGTAGACAAGGCTAGTATTTTTTGTTGTTGTATCTAAACCAGTAATAATTTATCGACCATATCTCATAAGAACGTGAACAAATAGTCGCCTAGGTTGAAGGTTGAGCTTGCTTGCCTTCAGCAGTGGTTTTGCCTCAAAATACCAGCTAGCTAGACTAATCGACTTTAGGTAACAACAAAAAATGAATGTCAAGAATGTGCAGCACTGGAGCCTACTGTGCTAGCTACATAACTAGGGGACAGATAGTTGGATATGGACTGTCCAGCCTTAACATGGCAGCTTTCACGGATAAAAACGAAACGCAAATAGCTAGTCTTTATCCAACAGTCTAGACTAGTCAGTGACTGGCTAGCTAGCAATGCAGAAGTATCACAGTAGCAATCCATTGCTAAAAAACAAACAAACAAAAGCTATCCGCACAGCGAGTGACCAAGTTAAACCCCTGTTAGCCTAGCTAGCCGGTGAAGATTACGATTCATGTCACAAATGATTATTTCGAAAAAACTGTACCTTGTCAACGTGGACTGAAGGTCGTCGTGTCCAGTGTTATCCGATAACAAAAGCCGAGTGCAGTCATTAAGAGTCTGCTTACAGTGTCGTAGGATGTTCCTTCTTGCCATCTTCCTTCAAATTTCTGACTGTGCTGGACTAAACTTGTTTCGAAATCTTCCGCTTCTACAGTGGGGAGGAGCTGGTACTTGAAAATGCAGGGAAGAATCCAATCACACTAGCCCAGCTAACTGCAGGAGGAGCTAGGGGAAATTGTGGGCAGTGATTTGCATGTGGCGTTTATCTAACGCCTGCAATTGCACGTGTAAATATACAGGCGTTTATTTAACGCCTGCAATTGCACGTGTAAATATACAGGCGTTTATTTAACGCCTGCAATTGCAAGTGTAAATATACAGGCGTTTATTTAACGCCTGTAATTGCACGTGTAAATATAAAGGCGTTTATTTAACGCCTGCATGCGTTAACTAACGCGTACATTCATGTGTAACTTTCGCCTGCACATTTACGGCTGCAGCCGCTTATGAAACAGCTGCAAGCGCTTCCTAAACGGGTGTCCAATCAAAAATACGCGTTTAAATTACGAGTACATTTGACCCTGTCGGCGTTCCATAGATGTTTTTGTAGTGTGTCTCGCGTAGGCTACAGCGTTGCAGTGAGCAACACTGGTTTGAAACCACAGGTAATAATAATTTCACCAACAAATCGTTTACTTGTAATGTAATGTCATAATAAATCCTACAACGAAAATGTATTTGTGAGGAATGTTTATTTTAACGATTGAAAACAGATGCATCATAGACCACTGTAGTATGTGTTGCCCGGGCAACAGAGGCTAATGTCATGATGCTAATGCTTCAGTGAAATAGTAGACTAGCGTTTCTGAAAGTAGATGTGGGCCTACTTCCTTAATAATATCAGCTAATATTGTACATTACATCTCACAATTGTGTTTCACATCACAAATCAAAATGAGTAAATAGTTATCACCCTGGCCTCTTTGCTTGTGGCGTTTCTGCAGTTGCCTTGCAGTAAAGCTAGTTAGCCTAGCTATCCATAGTATGTAGCTATCCCCCAAGTTAACAAATGCGAAACGAATGTTCTGCTACAGGTAGTCACGCGTGTTTTCGTGACGTTCGTGACGTAGTGACGTTAGTAACGTCAGTGACTGTGGCTAGCAAATTAGCCACCGTTAGCTTCACTTTTCGCCTAGTGATGGGAAGTTCGGATCATTTTACTGATTCGATTCCTTGAATCTCGTTCAGTAAAATGAACAAATCTTTTGTCGAATCATTCGTTCATTTCAACGGGGGGGGGGGGGGGGGGGGCGGCTATCCGTCCACTGCAAACACGTATCGTATTCCCATGTAGGTTAGTGCATGACGTGCACCAGCAGATACTATTTTAAAAGAAATTCCTGCATTAAAATAATGTATCATGACAGTTTGTATGATTTGGTCATTTATTATCACACTAACATTTAATTATCATGGCAAACAATTACACTGCACTAAACTGTAAGTGTAAATGTAAAGTGAAAATAACAAAACCAGTCAGTATGATGACTTAAGCGAATATCATTCACGTCTTACTAAAACAGCAGCCACGCGAAAGGGAATGAGGAAACTGTTTCCTCTACTAAAAAATACAATGCGGGTCACGTGAAAAAGGATCCAAAGACTCGTAGAAAGACGAGTCGGGAAATGAACGAATCGTTTGTTTCCTCCAGTACAGAGCCTATGCAGGTCACGTGAAAAATGATCCAAAGACTCGTAGAAAGACCGAGTCGGGAAATGAACGAATCGTTCCCTCTAGCGTTTCCTCTAGTTACCACTGCAGAGCCTATGCAGGTCACGTGAAAAATGATCCAAAGACTCGTACCCGAAGACCGAGTCGGGAAATGAACGAATCATTTCTGTTTACTTGGACGAGCCTATGCAACAGTCCCGATGCGCGGCCATGAGAAAATAAACGAATCACTCTTTGAGAGGACTCGTTACTCCCGAGTCCTTGTAAGGATTCGTTCAAAATGAACGAATCGTTCATGAACGACACATCACTAGTCGTATTTGGCAATACAAATACAAGCAATTCAATCGCTACCAATATGAAACCTTTGACACCTAGGTTGTCTTTGTAGTCTAAATATTGACTGAGACTTGGGGGGGCAAAAATAAACTAGAAAGGTACATTTCCTGAAGAAAATGTGTGTGTTTGCTGAAAGCAGTCGAAACGATTGTTTTGATGGCTTGAATAGTGAAGAAGGTTTTACAAAATGTTTAAAAGAGGTATTGGTATTGAGACATTGTTATGCATTGCGATAGTTTTTACAGATGAAAAAGGATACTGTAAAAAATGTGTTTATAGCTTAAAAACAGTGTTAAAGTATGTGACACAACAGTGTCACATACACTACAGTACAATACAACAGTATTGTGAGAAAAGGTTCTGAGTTTTTTTAGTACATCACAATAGAAAATGATTTCCCAGCCTTTCATATTTTAAAACTGAGTAGTGATAACAGTTCAAACAAGTCTCTATCAATTAGTGTTTTTAGCATAAGTGTGTTGACACGATTTTGCTTTGAATAGTGATGAAAGTAATAAACAAAAAAAAGGTTAAGAATATATTTTTCAACACAATGAGAATGCAGTAGGAAAGTGACTTTGTTTTGCATTGTGGTATTTTCAAACTGTTCCTTTACTTAAATTGTGTAGTGAGGGGCGTTTTGCTCGCTGCTCGTTCATTCGGCATGCTACTGGAAATATAAATGGGTTTGTAAACAGCTGGTCAACTTGAACAGGTTGATGTTTGAACAGAGTTTATTGCGTAAAAAGTTTGGGTGCAGGAGGGATACGTTTGTGCAAAATAAACCTATAAATTGTTTAAGCATTTTTGGGCACATATCGTAAAAATCAATGTCATAGCACACAAGAGCATATCATACTTATCACAAGCTGTGTCCAGAAGACTGATATTTAAATGCATAATCAAAATGTTTATCTCTGTAGATATAATGAAAAAAACAATGTGCACTGAACTTACAATGTGAATAGTTTTTCATTGTATTTCATTGTTTCTGCAAGTTTAGTTATTGGTTGATATCATAGACTGTACGGGAGATATGTACAATTCATTGTTTCGGTAGCTGGAAAGATGTGATTTGATTGCTTTGGCCTTGCGAGGTGTAGGGAGGGACGTTTGCTCGCTGCTTGTTCATTCGGCTTGGTACTGGAAGGCGTGCATGTCACGTCCGCTTCATTTAGTGCCCTAAATTAGATGAGGGGTTTAAAGCTGTAAACAGCTGGTCAACACATTGATGTTTGAATGGAGTAGGTAGCTTAAACATGTAGTGAGCAGCAAGGAAGTACATTTGTGACATTTAAACCTATTAATGTTTTAAGTGTTTTGTGCTGCCATACTGCATAAATAACAACAGTTACTAGTAGCTCTATCAATATCATAGCAGACAAAAGTATGTCAGCAGTATGAAGGTGAAAAAAGTGTTGCTTTGAAACCAGAATGGTGAGACAGTGTTCAAGGTATATCTGTCATTGTTATGCGTTGCAATATTTTCTTACGGTTGACAAAGGAGAAAAAAGAGTGAAATGAAAAGGGTATCTTATTTAATTTCATAAATGTTAAAGCGTTATGTTAGAGCTCAATGCTCTTAAGACAGCCAACACTGTGGAGTCCTTCCGCGATTGGGAACTGAACATCAGCTCCCTCACCAAGAAAGTACAACAGAGGATGTACTTCCTATGGCAGCAGTTTTGAACCGTATGACCGATTTTCAAAAATGAGGTACCGTTGGATTCCCTGGATCAAGACGAGTTCAACACACCCTATGACGTCAATTTGGTTCACTGGGAACCGGTTCCCAGTGAACCGATTTCTTGGAATCATTAGCCAAATTCTAACGATTCTGCTAACGGTTCTCTGTGCCGTTGCACATGCGCAAACTTTTATAGTTTATTCAGACTGCAGCAAACATGGCAACTAGGCAGAAGCGTTCTAAAGTTTGGTTGTATTTCACACAACAAAATGACAACAACGCCCAGATAATGAAAATTGTGTTACCCATATAAATGGTGTCACTAAAGGGTCAACGACCTGAGCGTCAGGTCACCTCATAAAAGTAGAGGGCGCATTGCGTAATTGGGTGTGCTTTGCCTTCGGCAAGGGCACAACCTTTGTTCTCTCACATATATATTATTATTTTTATTATTCTTTTTGCCCCCCTAAAACTCAGTCAATATTTGGCCTACATAGACAACCTAGGTGTCAAAAGTTTCGTCTTGGTAGCGATTGAGTTGCTTCTATTGGGATTTACGTTCCGTTGCATGGTTTAAGTGGAAATTACGTTTTTGTGGCGAAAAGTGAAGCTAACGGTGGCTAACTTGCTAGCCACAGTCAATGACGCTACTTACGTCACTAACGTCACGAAAACTCGCGTGACTACCTCTAGCAGAACATTAGTTTAGCAGCTCGTTAACTTCTGGGAAATAGCTAAGCTAACTGCTTTACTGCAAGGCAGCTGCAGAAACGCCACAAGCAAAGAGGCCAGGGTGATAACTATTTACTCATTTTACTTTGTGATATGACACACAATTGTGACATGTAATGTACAATATGAGCTGATTTTATTAAGGAAGTACATCTACTTTCGGAAACAGTAGTCTACTATTTCACTGAAGCATTAGCATCATGACATTAGCCTCTGTTGCCCGGGCAACACATACTACAGTGGTCTATGATGCATCTGTTTTCAATCGTTAAAATAAACATTCCTCACAAATACATTTTCGTAGTAGGATTTATTATGACATTACATTACAAGTAAACGATTTGTGGGTGAAATTATCATTACCTGTGGTTTCAAACCAGTGTTGCTCACTGAAACGCTGTAGCCTACGCGAGACACTACAAAAACATCTACACAGCTGTAGGAAGTCAAACGGCGACAGAACATGTTCGGCACTCCCCTTACTTAAATCAAAAATCTATCTAACTACTAACCTTAACTTCATTGCCACAGCCTAAACTTTGTCAATCTGTTCATGAAAATAATTAATTTCAGCCTAAACCGTACAACGGAACGTTAAATCCAATTCAACCAACGCAATCGCTACCAAGACGAACACAGCAGTAGTCTAGTACTGTACCGTAGTAGTACAATTTACCGGGGCAGCTTCTCCACACAGGGTTATATCGCACTTGGCGTTGTTATTGACAATGATCGCTACCAGTGAGCTTTTTATGAAAGCGATTTTCCACTAAATAAATGTCAAGCTTATTTACGTTTTTGGGGGCATATTTTCAGTTAGCAGATGGTACTGTTTGAATCGCGATTCCATCTTATACTGCTGGTAACGTCGTAGAATAATCTTCAAAGGGGGTTCTTTATTCATGAATGAATGCAATATGAGTAGGCTAAATTCCTTAAAAATATCACGAGAAGGGAAAAACTTAAAAGGACGTTTAAGTCATAGAGATTAGGTCAATTTTTACACCGGTCTGACAAATGTATTCGTTTTGATTCAACGATGAGGCTGCCTCTTGCAGGTGAAATAAGACATCTATTTTATTCTACACTTCACTCGTATTTTCAGTTGTAAATGAGCAGCAAAAAAAATGCTTTTAAATCTATGTAATATTTATAAATAATAAGTATGCATTTTTATATAAAGTATACAGAAATATCAGTTGTAAAAATGTCATTCAAAAACGGACCCCTGTGCAACCGACGCAAGCAAGCACACCCTACAATTTCCCCAGAAATTGTACCCTCTCTAGTTTGTTTTGTAAAATCATCCCTCGTGAGCGGGCGCTATGAAGATAAATGAAAGGTGAAAAATTATTACAATTATTTTATTAGTAGCCTAACACTGCATTGCGAGCAGGTTTCTGCTCTTTTGTGTTTTTCTGCTGACATTGAGAACTTAGGTTGGACATCTTTGAACAGTGCTAGTTCATGACTATACCATATCAAGCTTGATTGTCTATTCACCTACCATTTAGTTAGCTGACGATTAGCAGTGTACAATATTTTGTGTTAACTGGGTTCATAGGAAGATTAGATTTGATGTTCCTGCTAGTAATGGAGAGACCCAGCTTGTTAGGGCACAGCTTATTAAGGACCAAGGCACAGGTCACAGGTGTGCACTTGCAGCAATCACAGCTCCTTTACCGGCCTGCCATCCTGCAACAGAAGCAAAGACACAGAAACAGAAGACAATGGAGAGGAGACCCAAACAATGCACATAGAGCCAACAATCTAACATGGTTTATGCCATCATCAGAACAGGCATAACCTCCCGATCACTAGTCATTCAGGTAATGGTAACGTCCTATTGACTCATACAGCAGTGAACAGTCTCTCGCAGTGCAAGGGAAGTTCACAAAGCTCCAAGCCAGACAGCAGCCAGCCAGCCTGATATTACTGCATTTATTTGTCTCTGCACCCCTTGTTATATCATAGAGTATTGCAATTGTGACCACCAACTTCATACTAATAGCTAACTAGCTAACCAACATTGTATTTGATAGTAGCCTAGCTCGCACGAGCATTCTAAGACCTTCTACTTTACTTACGTATTAGATGTTACAATTGTTGTCATAATTTCCCATCGGAGATTCAAGCCAGCAGACTTTAATTTTGGAAAACCAGATGCTGATTGAGCCAAACCAGGCGTTAATTTCGTGTGGTTTGCTAGACACGTTTCAAAAAAGCTTTGTGACAAGTTAAAAGCAGAGCCATAGAAAAAGAGAGTTGCGACACGCTTTGATCTCGCCGACACGTGATCACGTGGTTCATGTAGCTCGCTGCAGAGCCATAGAAAAAGAGAGTTGCGACACGCTTTGATCTCGCCGACACGTGATCACGTGGTTCATGTAGCTCGCTGTAGTTCCAAAAAAACCCACTGCTGTCAACCGCTTTGAATGGTTTTCAATGAAGCTGGCCAACGGAAGTCGCTTTCTCAGGCAAATGATGAATGAAACAGGCTCTGTTAAAGAAATCCGATATTCTGGCTATCTTCAGCAGACTCGTATCTACAAAAGGCAGTCCTCCCTGACGTGTTTGGTGTAGAATGGAGTGAAATACAACATTGTGAACACTCACTGCCAGTGAAACACAGGAAAAAAGCTAGAGCTTTTTTGTCACGTGGTTCCGGTAGCTCCCTGTAGTTAAACAAAACCCCCACTGCTGTCAACCTGTTTGAATGGTTTTCGGCGGGACAGACAGCAGCACCATCTCGATTCACGGACATTTTCGGTATATTAACACATAATGTCAATTTGTTACTTGTGTGTTGTATCATGTATGTCTGATACTTTATTAACATGTATGTATTACATGAACTTATACATAACGCAATATTGTGAAGCAGAGCTAGAAATGCCTATGCTAGCTACCATTCTGTACAAACTGTACTGTACCATACTGTGCATACCAAACAGTAGCCTAATGAGGACTATATTGTTCCACTTAACGTATAACCTTAGACGGTTTAAGTAAATGGGTCTTGTTAAACATTTTTTTATTCATCAGCCCACTTACAATTTAGCCTACAACATTAACAACACTTATATTTGTAGTACTTGATGCAAGTTGAATCTAACCATTATCACCAGCAACTGCTCAATTTAAGACAATAAAGGAGTTTGGTAAATAGAACAGAATAAACAAGGCAACCAACTGCATTCAATAAAACATTTTATTGTACAATATGTCCTGTGTTCTTCCACTCCTTTTGTTTGTAGTGATCCGGTGATCTTCTGGCTATGATACATGTACAGCTAGCTAGAGTAAAAATGTTGCTTACGTAGACCTACAGTCTAGCTCCAACTGCATTTAGAATCTAACAAGCTTACGATAAACTTGAAATAAAGCTGTCTATATAAAATACTACTAATAACAATTGATATGTGGTGGTCGAAATATGAAAAAATGCAGGATTTTCGTGAATTTAACAGCTAACTTGCTTCGGACCACTTAATTTGAAATTCATTGTTGCTAGCTCTACTAACTAGGCTAATAAGAGCTATATATAGAATACTTACTTTGTATGCCAACGAACACCAATAATTAGAACTAATTTGACAGACTATAAGCCAACTGACTTCTGGTTATGATACACGTGCTCTCTAGCTTGCTTCAGTAAAAGTGTTATGTTAGATACTAGCTAGACCTACAGTCAAGCTCTAACTGCGTTTCGAATCAAACAAGTTATAATCTTACGATAAACTTTATCTAAAGCTAGCTATATGAAATTCTACTAATAACAATTGATATGTGGTGGTAAAAATATGAAAAAAATGAAGGATTTTCATCAATTTACCAGCTAACTTGCTTCGGAGACACTGAAAATGAATGGGGTTGAACGGTGGAAAATGCAATGTTTGGAACTACAGGTCGCATGTGACACGCTTTACTTCCGCATTCCTCGATAACAATGGGAGTCTATGGAAGTGTCGCAACTCTCTTTTTCTATGGCTCTGGTTAAAAGCACACGTCTAAATAAACGCGTGCTTTGAACGTGTCACGTGACACGGTTCAATTTGAGGCGAGAGAGATGCCGACTTTGTATGGAAGTCGGCGTAATGGACGCCGTCTTTGCATGCAAAGTCGGCGTTAATTACGCGTGGTTGACACACGGGGGCATCTTAATACTTGCCCACTAGGCCTTCCATACTTTTCCTTAATCGACGTCAGAGGCGGCGCCAGAATCATTTTTATGCAGGTGCTGAGCAGGGTTCTAAATTAACACCCGCCAACCCGCCAAATGCGGGTTAAAATTCATTTTGGCGGGTGTTAATAAAAATTCACTAGCCAGTTTGGCCGGTGATACATGAGGCATTCGATGAATGATACATAAGGCTCTGTTCTCGGCATGGTTCTTGGTCATTTATCCCCCTGGCAGTACTTCCTAAGTTTCCCATGAACACTGTGCCGTAATGCTACATGATAACGTTTTATACGCCCATTGGCTGCGCACAGTTGAAGTGAAACCGGCGCGAGAAACCGTGGAAACGAACGGAGCGTCCACCAGAAAACACAAGGAAGAAGTCAAACGAAGCATAGCGGATCATAGGAGGTAATAAGAGCTAGCTAGAGTAGTAAAGTAAAGTAAAAAGTTAACTTAATGCGGCGGTGGTTAGGACAAACTTCTGGGGGCGAGAAGAGGAACGAGGCAGGGGATGAGGATATTGATAGCACTAGAGAAACGAAGAAAATAAAATGTTATGCCAAATGGCTGACGGGTCGGGAATGGCTTGTGTTTGACAATGAAAATGTTGTCATGTTTTGTAAGGATTGCCGCATGTAGTCTACGCATAAGAAAAATTGTGTTGCTTACTGACACAGTCTAGTGTAATGTAAATACACTGTTCTTAATAAAGAGTATATTAGGTCAGTTTAATTAATGCCTGCTTAGGACAAAACGTTACTGTAAATGCATGGGCAGGAGTCAATCTCATGATGCGAATGGACGTTTTAGCCATTTACAATAAATCGTGTCCTTACTTAGTCACGTGTTGGTGATTTCACATACCCTTGCATGATGCATACTTCTGTTCTTCATTTTACTTCATTTTCTGTGTTTTTCATGCCAACAATGTTAATAAAATGATCAAATGCATTCAGTGAAACTCATAATTGTTCTTATTTTCACCGGAAAGAATTTGGCTAGTGGAAATTCTGATTGGCTGGTGATCAAAAAAGTTAATTTAGAACCCTGGTGCTGAGGGGGTGCTAGATCGTTGACAGGGGGAGCTGCGCAATTATATTTATATATATATTTATATAGCACCTGCATAAAATAAATCAAACCAAAATAAATATATACCTACTTACCCGGCGTCATGGAGCCGACCAGCTAAATAGTTAACTAGCGTTGTTAGCTGTATCCCTGCCTGTGTTTGCGCTGTTGCTCAGCAAGCAGCCTATCATGCCGTGGTGTAGGAGGGCCGATCGACAGGCGCATCATACATACATTTAAGAAATGTAAGACTTGAATGTACAGTACGTAATGTCACGTTAAATAATGTTTTTGAACTACAGCCTTGTGATGCGTCGCTGTACATTGCACGGTTTATGATTACATAAGTAAAATAGTGTGTTGTCACAGCCTGGAAACATACCGATCTACAACCGATGCAAGCACACCGCATTTATCACAATTAAAGTTTTAATTAAATTAAACAAGCACAACATTCAGCATTCAATCATATATCAAAAAGCACCCAGAGCACTGGGGAATCATTATTCACCATATTGGTGACAATTATCACTTAGTAACAGTCTCAAATATTCTTAAAGATTTTTGCAAGTTGACATTCATTGCACAACATTTTAGACTTTCA
Source organism: Osmerus mordax (assembly GCF_038355195.1). Taxonomy (NCBI): domain Eukaryota; kingdom Metazoa; phylum Chordata; class Actinopteri; order Osmeriformes; family Osmeridae; genus Osmerus; species Osmerus mordax. The sequence goes on along the minus strand of NC_090054.1, from coordinate 8,077,546 downwards.
GTCAAGGGCAACATTATGCCATCAAAAAGCACCCAGATCACTGTGGAATCAGTATTCACCATATTGGTGACAATTATCACTTCGTAACAGTCTCAAATATTCTTAAAGATTTTTGCATATTGACATTCATTGCACAACATTTTAGACTTTCAGTCAAGGGCAACATTATGCCATCAAAAGCACCCAGATCACTGGGGAATCAGTATTCACAATATTGGTGACAATTATCACTTAGTAACAGTCTCAAATATTCTTAAAGATTTTTGCATATTGACATCATTGCACAACATTTTAGACTTTAGAAAGCATGTGTGTGTATCGCTATACTCGCGCATGTGTCAAGTAGGGTGATCACCTGTCCCGCTTTGCGCTGTATCGCAAAGCATTTTCAATATGCGACGTGCGGGGCAAGGGGTGATAATGCTGTGCGACACAACACGAAGCGCGACAGGTGGTCACCCTAGTGTCAAGGGGCAGGATGAGTCTGAGAATTTGGAGCACGTGCACTATGAAGCAATTCAATTGAATTCAATCATATATTGAAATATCAAGGTGACATTGCGTATGGTACTTCAGAATGATGTCATCTTGAAGGCACAGGTTTGAAAAACCATCAGTCTAAATTATATTTGATTTATTAACACAAAGATATTGTGGCAATGTGGACATTTACATAAATACACTTCTTTCAGCCATTTTGTATTGCATTCCTTATTCAATTTGACCCTATGGAAAGACATGTGTTCTACAAATCTGTAACAAGTCGATTGGATCTATGGTTCATGAGGAGAAGGGTTTTGAAGGTTGTACCAAATTTGGACAGTACAGCAAAATCTATCATGGCGGACCTTATGGGTTCTTGAGGCTTTTTTGTTCCCCATGAGAAAAAAGGCATGTAAACCAATTTTCTGGCATTTTGGAATAATGGGGCGCTGGGGAAATCACGTAGACTTTGGGCGTGGCTTATAGCGCCACCTATGGGCGTACATGGGCCATTAGCAGTCTGGGAGTAGTGAGTGACCTGTTGTATCATTAGGCCAAATTTGAAAAATTCGGGTCAAGGACTTTTTGAGCTATTGGGCCATTTAGCGGAGAAATATAATAAATATAGCTGCAAGCAGCGATACGGGTTCCTCCGCAAAATGGCAAAATATTATAAACATGTACATTGTTGAAGATGGAGAGTTGGACAACAAGAGAGCAAAACTACTTCATGTTTGGCCAACAACAATAGGCTGAATGGGGATTTGAACTCATGAGCATAAGGTCACAAGTCAGTCTCTCTATCCTCTCTGCTACACACCAACTGTTGAGATTGTATGAGTAGAAAGGGCAGAGTATGAGCTTTGGGACAAAGGTTAAGAAACGCTTGACATTTCAAGGTAAAATTGCATAAAATTGCGCATGGTACATCAGAATGATGTCACCTTGAAGCCAATAAGGTTTGAAAAACCATCAGTCAAAATTATATTTGATTTATTGACACAAAGATATTGATGTGGATACTTACATAAATACACCCCTTTCAGACATTTTGTATTGCATTTCTCATTCCATCTCACCCTATATAAAGACACATCTGCCCGCACACTATCCCCATCCATGATGTTTCCCTCTCTCCCAGCGCAGGTCAATCAATACATATCAACCACAACATAGTTTTCTAACTTTCTCAAAGATGTCTTGAAATCCACAAATATTCACATTCTTCTTGAGTAAATCTCAAGAATAGCTTCATAGGCAACTGGTTAGGGTTCAGACCACAACCAGCTTGGCTCCTGGGCCTCTGATAGTCGAATAGCAGACTCTCTGTTCCAATTAAACTACACAACATGCACACTCAGGGTGACCAACAAGATTATATTAACTATCATACAATAACATTACAAACATCTAACTGAACTAACACAACAACTGAAATCCCTCGCATGGCCGTTGTAACCAAACTATTTTCCACAAGTCTTTGCGTTTTTTGACATGCCACACTGCATGCTGGGTACTCAAGAGCGCTGACAGCTGATTATTTAGCTCTGCTCCGACTGCGTGATATGATGAGATGCTAGTGATGTGCTAAGGTCTCTGAGTCTCCTGCATTAACAAGTTCTGCTCTATTAGCAAGCTATTTTTACAAATGTTTTGTTAGCTATTGAATGGTAATGCAAGCTAGCTAAAAACAATGTTAGTTAGCTTGGCTAAACTGGTTTTCATAGCAACAGAAATCAACAAATCAACCGCAAATCACCAACTGTCTCTGGAGTGGAGGGTGGGGGCTTCATATCCAACAAATTACACCCCTGAACTTTTAGAACAGATATAATGGCCTACTACAATTGTAAATATCTTATGGCTTCTTCTCCAATTGGGCCTCAATACAATGTCATCTAATATTTTCTGCCCATTCTGCACAGTTTTTGGGGACTTTCCACACCAGCACCCTTTGCCCAGTCCCTCTATTCTGCCCTACTACATGTGTTTTCCAACACCAGTTACAATAAACCCTGGGCAGGGACGGCGCCAGAGAATTTTTAATACAGGTGCTGAGGAGGTGCTAGATCATTGACAGGGGGAGCTGTGCAATTATATATACATAAATACAATTAATAAAGAAGCAGTACTTCTCTTGAGTGTTTTTTATTCACATGAATAATCATTGGATTCAGGTCAAAAGTCTATCACTTGAACTGGTTTCATCACTTGAGACATTCAAAGTCATCAGCTTGGCATAATGGGACATGGAAAGGATTAAACATTTAGACTTTCATCAAAGTAAAAAATGCTGGTTTGTCCCTTTTCATCAATGTCCTCAAAGAAGCAGTATGCAGAGCTACTGTGTCTGTGGGGTGACTGTCTGTCTCTGGAGGGCTGGCAGGCAGGGGCAAGCAGGGCCTGCAGGCAGGCAGGCGGGCAGGGGGGCAGGCGGGCAGGCAGGCAGGGCAGGCGGGCGGGCAGGCCAGCTGAATGAAGCTGTTGAGCAGGCCTCTGCATGACCCTCCAGACCTGTAAAAGTGAAGAAAGGATCCATGTCAGTTCAGTTGTGAAAAACGCAGCTTTTTCCATCTACACTTGACATAAACTACAGTTTTGACTGTGAAATGCAGTGGCATTACTTGAACTTGAATCCAAATGTGTTGACCTGATGGAGACCCATGCAAAGTCACTCAAAACACGGGTTCGATTCCAGGCTCTGGCAAGAGTATTTAGCTCTAAACTGGACCAAAAGACCAGCTTGACATTTGCCTGTAAACAGTGATTCTGACTGTCAGAGACCTTTAAATAGCCTGACTTACTGAAATTGGAAAAACTAGCCTGGCTAACGTAGGTCGCTTTCTCAGGGCATATGACGAATGAAACAGGCTCGCCTTGAAAAAATCAGATATACTGGCTATCTTTAGCAGGCCCTTGTCTACAAAAAGCAGTCCTCCCTGACGTTTTTGGAGTAGAATTGAGTGAAATACAAAATTGTTTACACACTGCCAGTGGGCGAGCCGAGCCTGACTCTGAGGCTAACGTCAAAACAATGTACCCCCGGGACGCAGTATCACTCCAATTGCAAGTCCACAAATCACAAAAATAATCTGAGCATCTGGCTAAAAGCACAATTCCCACATCTCCTAAAGCAGGGGTCGGCAAGTAACTTGGGCCGCGGGCCAGTATTTTTCCTCGCCACTAGATGGCGGGCCAGAGTCTGGGTTACTGCCTATTTAGACGCTGCGATAGGTGCCCTTGCGATACGTGCACTCACAACAACTAGGCCTACATGGAGAATGCGTAGGTCTACTACAAATAACTAATGATAATAAACTATGTGAATGAGCCCATTGGTGGTCTGTTTGAATAATTTCATTATCCCCTTCTGTCAATATAGCCTCACCTATTATTGTGAATAGTAGCAATGATGGACTTTTTTCAACATTGAGCCTCCTAATTAGACCTAGGCTACTTGGAGTCTATCTTAGGGTACTTTTATTTCAAAGTAATTGATTGACACACCTCCTTATAGACCAATTATTTGTTTGTAAACAATCGGGATGTGCGCAAAATGTGGTTGCAGAAAAACGTGAAAGGATAGCATTTAAAACGGCAAAAGGACCACACCGATCATACAAATAGTTAGATTTAAAAAGGCCATAAAGGTCGAGGGAGGACAGCCTTTAAGAGAGAAAGAGATTCCCCATTGATCTGTCACATTAGAATTTTGATTTGGGTCACGAAAGTCTTGAAATTTGGCGGCAGCCATGTCTTCACGTCATGTCACAAAGTTCATAATTTTACAGTTTTACAGTCAATTATACATCTAAAAAGTGGAGCAGGGCAGCTTTCAAGAGATATGGGAATTCTGCTTTTAGCCAGCTGGTCCGATTATTTTTGTGATTTGTTTAAAACTGGCAATCTGAGTGAGACTGCATCCCCGTTACACTGTTTTGACGTTAGCATCAGTCAGACTCGGGTCGCTCACTGGCAGTGTGCACAATGTTGTATTTCACTCCATTCTAGACCAGAAACGTCAGAGAGGACTGCCTTTTGTAGATACGAGCCTGTTAAAGATAGCCAGCATCTCGGATTTCTTTAACCGAGCCTGTTTCATTCGTCATTTGCCTGAGAAAGCAACCTCCGTTAGACAGGCTAGTTTTGCCCGATCACTTGGTCAGGCTATTTAAAGGTATCAGGGTCAAGTGACTTTTGTGCACAAGTGAAACGTAAATGTACTTGTCCAAAGGACAAGTGCCTCAAAAAGTTAATGTCAAGCCCTGCAATCCAGTGGCCAGAGATATATGATGACCTGATCGACATTACACAGGTCTATTACAGGTCTATTAGGTCTATTAGTGTAATAGACCTGTAATAGACCTGCTTGACAGTCGTGTGGCAGTCGTGTGGCTATAATGTTACAATGTTTACTGTTTGGGAAAAGAGCGCGCAGAGAAGAAATTAGCATAAAATTAGCTTGGAACAATGTCTTTATCAAAAGGTCTTAAGAGGAAAGTTGACAACGATAACAGAGTATACAAAGAGGAATGGAGAGACAACTTTGCTTTCATCTTACCCGGTTTCACAAATGGAAAGCCGATGTGTCTTATCTGCAACGAAGTTGTGGCGGTTTGCATAGGGTACAATGTCAAGCGGCATCACGAAACGAAGCATGGCTCCTTCAACGTTGCTTATCCGCTCCTGTCTGAGGCCCGAAAACGTAAAATTCAAGCGCTGTCAAGAGGGTTATGCAAAGAGTAGCAGTATCCTAATGCGAGGTCTCACATCCCAAGAAAAAGCCACAAGTGCGTCCCTAAAAGCGTCTTGGTTGCTCGCACGACACAACAAGCCTTTCACCGATGCAGAGCTTTTCAAAGATGTCATGATTGCTGTGTTGGAGGAACTAGCTGACGATAAGTCGATGGATGGAGTCATTGCCTCTGTCAAACAGATACCCCTTTCTGCGAGGTCCGCTACTCGACGCATAGACACGTTATCAAATGCTGTGCAGGGAGCTGTTTGATACTTTGATGGGAAAGAGTTTAAGGAAGACCTGCTGGCTCTTATTCCGCTGGAGGGGCAAACTACTGCTGACATCATTTTCACTCAATTGTCTGAGCGGTTTGAACGACTTTCGTTGTCCTTTGAGAAGGTTAACCTACTCGTAACAGATGGAGCCCCTGCTATGGTGGGTAAGCACAGAGGTTTGGTGAGCAGGTTGAAGGAGGTCGCTCCCCAAATGCAAGGACTGCATTGCCTCATCCACCAAAGTGTCCTCTGTGCCAGGCTGGGTGGTGAGTTAAAGGGAATCATGGACAAAGTGATGCGCATCATCAACTTTATCAGGGGTACATCAAGCACCCAGCATTGGCTTTTCCGACAGCTTGTGGCTGACTCAGAGGAGGCCACCCACGATGACCTTCTGCTTCATAATGACGTGCGCTGGCTGAGTAAGGGGAAAGCGCTGGAGGCTTCTAGATGAAGTGAAGATGTTCATATCGGGCAAGAGGGCAGCAGATCATCTTGTCCTAATAGAGGATGATGAGTTCATGGCTAATGTGACTAAATGTAAATGGATATTTTGAACTACTTACCAAATGACTCGTCATTGAAATCATCAGCACTCTAGTGTTGTTCTTATTCGCTGACGTTCTTTGTGTGATAGACAGACGAAAATGTCCAATGATACTAGACACAGAAATGGCTATATTTGATTGGCTTAGATGGTTTTGGGAGCATTGTTCCCGCCTTCTTCTATGGAGACACAAAACTTTTTTTTTACAAGTAAACGAATCTTTTTCTTCTACGGAGACACAAAACTTTTTTTTACAAGTACACTAATCTTTTTCTTCTACGGAGACACAAAACTTTTTTTTACAAGTACACGAATCATTTTCTTCTACGGAGACACAACTTTTTTTTACAAGTACACAAATCTTTTTCTTCTACGGAGACACAAAACTTTTTTTCACAAGTACACAAATCTTTTTCTTCTATGGAGACACAAAACTTTTTTTACAAGTACAGGAATCTTTTTCTTCTACGGAGACACAAAACTTTTTTTTACAAGTACACAAATCTTTTTTGCAAGTTACAAATCTTTTATGCAAGTACACAAATCTTGCCTTCTTCTACGGAGACACAAAACTTTTTTTTTGCAAGTACACGAATCATTTTCTACAGAGACAAATCTTTTTTGCAAGTTACAAATCGTTTTTACAGAGCTCGCTCTCCTGGCACTAATTTCACGCCATAGGAGCTTGGTCAGCACACAATTTTCAGAAAGCATGTGTGTGTGTATCGCCATGCTCGCTCGTTTGTCAAGGGGCAGGATGAGCGTGCCCGCGCTATGGAGCCTTTCAATCAAGGCCGGATTAACCATTAGGGCAACTGGGCACTTGCCCTGGACAATGTCAACTAAAATGTTATATCACGTTATGAACGCAGTCCTAACTTTCCTTAATGTTAGTACTTTATTGCAACTCGTTTTATCAAAATATTATGTTAAATCACGTCAAAAACAGTGTTTGTGTAGTCTAGTAGCCAGTGGTGCCGCTCCCATAACGCGCACTATGCGCTGTGCGTAGGGCACCAACTCCTGATTTTGGGGCACCAAAAATGTGCCAACTGAAAAATCATCATAGTTATAATACTTATAATGCCGATATTATTTTAGTATAGAAATATTAGGCACATATATTACAAAACAGGCAGAACAAGAGATATAGCCTATTTAAATGCTCAAAAAAAGTTACGATGGTGCCCCCCCCCCCCCCCCCCCCCAAAAAAAACACACTCAACTTCCCAAGCTCGCTGTGGGTGCCCTTCCCTATTTCAGTGGCCTGACGAACTTTGACAGTAGGCTAGGTCAACTTTTCTAAAATGGGCTTAAAAAGATAACAGGAGTCAGGGGAAGAAAAAAAGAAAGAAAGAGACTGCGAGATGGTGCCCGTGCATCACTTTCAGGTAAGCCCATGTTTAATCATTGTTAAATACGGGAAATGTGCTGCTAATTTAATGGTTAGCCTATGCATAAACCTCAAACTAGCTGACGTTATTGCTAATGTTAGCACACTCAAATCTGTTTTAACTTAGGTGAAAGCTAAATTGAGATGTTACTGTTAAACATTATCTATGCATTTTACAAGTAACTGACGCCAGCTAGCTGTTACTTTACATTCTATGATGCTTTTATATTCGATTTATCAAATAGTTTTAAAATGAGTAATAAAGGTGGAGAGCTCCTTGGCTAAACCAGGCTAAGAAACGCAAGGTACGGATCTGAAATATTAAGAGACAAAAAGACATCACCTTCTCTAGACAAGATTTTACCAATTGAAAAACGACTTGTAAAATGTTTATTTTACTTAAAGCTCCAAAAACTATTTTGCGCTCAAATAAAGGCCCCAAAAATTCGCTCGCGCGCTTTCACCCTATAGAAAGACATGTATTCTACAAATCTGTAACAAATTTCAAGTCGATTGGATCTATGGTTCATCAGGAGAAGGGTTTTGAAGGTTGTACCAAATGTGGACAGTACAAGAAAGGTTTCCTCCCACCGGAGGAACCCTAATAATAGGAATACTAACAAAAACAATAGGTTTCCTCTAGTGCTGTCAGTTTAACGCGTTATTAACGGCGTTAACGCAAACCCATTTTAACGGCGTCAATTTTTTTATCGCGTGATTAACGTTATTTTTGGCCTAGCAAACGTTATAGTTTTTTTCACATGCTGTTGCAACAACTACTGACGTTAGAAAAACTACAACACCACACCGGATCTAGCTAGACCGGAAACAAAACAACAGGCATGCCGCACACACTTGTTTGGGCTTGCAAACCGGCTAAAGAGTATTAGGCTAACGTTACGTTTTGAGTGGATGGCTATGGCAGGCCTAGTGGGCAAGTATTAAGACGCCCCCGTGTGTCAACCATGCGTAATTAACGCCGACGTCCATTGCGCCGACTTCCATACAAAGTCTGCGTCTTTTTCGCCTCAAATCGAACCGTGTCACGTGACACGTTCAAACATTCTTTTTTGAGACGTGTCTAGCAAACCACACGAAATTAACGCCTGGTTTGGCTCAATCAGCGTCTGGTTTTCCAAAATTAAAGTCTGCTGGCTTGAATCTCCGATGGGAAATTATGACAATAATTGTAACAACTAATACGTAAGTAAAGTAGGTCTAAGGATGCTCGTGCGAGCTACTATCAAATACAATGTTGGTTACATTTTACATTTACATTTTGTCATTTAGCAGACGCTCTTATCCAGAGCGACTTACAGTAAGTACAGGGACATTCTCCCCGAGGCAAGTAGGGTGAAGTGCCTTGCCCAAGGACACAACGTCATTTTGCACGGCCAGGAATCGAACTGGCAACCTTCAGATTACTAGCCCGCTTCCCTCACCGCTCAGCCACCTGACGCCCCGTGGTTAGCTAGTTAGCTATTAGTATGAAGTTGGTGGTCACAATTGCAATACTGTAGGATATAAAAAGGGGTGCAGACAAATAAATACAGTAATTTCAGGCTGGCTGGCTGTCTGGCTTGGAGCTTTGTGAACTTCCCTTGCGCTGAGTTTGCGTTGCCTCAGTATTGTGCGCAATTTGGTTTCACTGCCAACATCCTATGGAAGCAAATCGTTACCAAAATTCAAATGCAAATGCATTTCCAGAAATGCATTTGCATTTTAAGAGTGTGGCTGCATTATTTGACTCATAAATGAAATTAGTAATCAATCATCCTATTTGCATTTTAATTTTCTTTTTCAAGAGTGCTCAATCTTTCACTTAATTAAAATGAAAAAGAAATAGACATTTGAGATTTAATTTTCAAAACATGCCCCAGCAAATAGATACAAAAATTCAATTTGAAATGTTTTTTAAGAACGTGGCTGCAAAATCGTGACCACAATTCAAATTCAAATGCATTTCCAGAAATGCATTTTCATTTTGAAGAACGTGGCTGCAAAATCGTGACCACAATTCAAATTCAAATGCATTTCCAGAAATGCATTTTCATTTTAAGAACGTGGCTGCAAAATCGTGACCACAATTCAAATGCATTTGCAGAAATGCAAAATGAACGAAAAAGCATTCTGAGCGGTGCAGCAGAGTGACGTCAGTAGCCGCTCTTCTTCAGCTCCCTGCTGACCGAGCTACCCATCTTGTTCAGTAGGGAGCGGTGTGCACATCTGCATTGCATTACATTGCAAATGTGCCGGAAAATTGATTGAATTGCCGGGTCTTTAGAGCAGCGTTCCCCAACCGGTGCCCACCGGTCCGCGGACCGGTACCGGTCCGTGCGTCATTTCGTACCGGGCCGCACAAAAAAGAATTAATAACATTATTTCCTTTTCATTGATTATCAGAGTCTGAAAGACATTTTGTTCTGAAAAATGACCTGATTCTCTCCTTCTCCGCGGGCCTTTTCCCCTGAGCAAAAAAGCTCTGCAAAGACGTGTGTTTACTCATGTTTTAGCAAGTTTGTGGGCTTTATTGAACGGTATCATGCGCGTCTCTTCCTCTTGACACATGACAAGTGATAGTTACCACTCAATGAAGCCTGTTTGAGACAACAACTCTGTCTGTGTTTTGGATGAAGGATATCCTGAGATCGCCACTAAAGCACTGAAAACCCTGCTTCCATTTCCAACATCAAGCGGGATTTTCTGCCGTGACAGCAATCAAACAAAATTATGGAATAGGCCTGAACTGGATATAAGGAACGCACTTCGGGTGTCACTGTCGTAGCTTATAGTCACACACAACAGTGGGACTGACACATCGAAAGCTAGCTAGTAACAATATAACGCTGGAAAAACAGGCTAAGAAACTTAAAGATGGGTCAATTGAAAAAACGTCTGTTTATTTTACATAAAACTCCAAAAACAATTTTTCGCTCAATCAGCTAAACTATTTTTCTCGCGCGGTCCGCGCGCTCGCATTAGGTGTGGAAGTCACTAACTAGGATCACATCAAACCCAGAATGTGCATGCATTAGCAGTGCAGCTGTCCAGGGCCTATCTTTCCTCCCAGTCCGTCCTGCCGGTCCGTGAAAATATGCCTTACATGAAAGCGGTCCGTGGCGCAAAAAAGGTTGGGGACCGCTGCTTTAGAGGACGCATCACAGACCATGGCGCTCCCTCAAATTGTGCAAACACTGTTAGAACTAGAGAGGGTACAATTTCTGGGGAAATTGTAGGGTGTGCTTGCGTCGGTTGCACAGGGGTCCGTTTTTGAATGACATTTTTACAACTGATATTTCTGTATACTTTATATAAAAATGCATACTTATTATTTATAAATATTACATAGATTTAAAAGCATTTTTTTTTGCTGCTCATTTACAACTGAAAATACGAGTGAAGTGTAGAATAAAATAGATGTATTATTTCACCTGCAAGAGGCAGCCTCATCGTTGAATCAAAACGAATAAATTTGTCAGACCGGTGTAAAAATTGACCTAATCTCTATGACTTAAACGTCCTTTTAAGTTTTCCCCTTCTCGTGATATTTTAAGGAATTTAGCCTACTCATATTGCATTCATTCATGAATAAAGAACCCCCTTTGAAGATTATTCTACGACGTTACCGGCAGTATAAGATGGAATCGCGATTCAAACAGTGTCAATCTGCTAACTGAAAATATGCCCCCAAAAACGTAAATAAGCTTGACATTTATTTAGTGGAAAATCGCTTTCATAAAAAGCTCACTGGTAGCGATCATTGTCAATAACAACGCCAAGTGCGATATAACCCTGTGTGGAGAAGCTGCCCCGGTAAATTGTACTACTACGGTACAGTACTAGTAGACTACTGCTGTGTTCGTCTTGGTAGCGATTGGGTTGGTTGAATTGGATTTAACGTTCCGTTGTACGGTTTAGGCTGAAATTAATTATTTTGACATATTGACAAAGTTTAGGCTGTGGCAATGAAGTTAAGGTTAGTAGTTAGATAGATTTTTTGAAGTAAGGGGAGTGCCGAACATGTTCTGTCGCTGTTTGACTTCCTACAGCTGTGTAGATGTTTTTGTAGTGTCTCGCGTAGGCTACAGCGTTTCAGTGAGCAACATTGGTTTGAAACCACAGGTAATGATAATTTCACCCACAAATCGTTTACTTGTAATGTAATGTCATAATAAATCCTACAACGAAAATGTATTTGTGAGGAATGTTTATTTTAACGATTGAAAACAGATGCATCATAGACCACTGTAGTATGTGTTGCCCGGGCAACAGAGGCTAATGTCATGATGCTAATGCTTCAGTGAAATAGTAGACTACTGTTTCCGAAAGTAGATGTACTTCCTTAATAAAATCAGCTTATATTGTACATTACACGTCACAATTGTGTGTCATATCACAAAGTAAAATTAGTAAATAGTTATCACCCTGGCCTCTTTGCTTGTGGCGTTTCTGCAGCTGCCTTGCAGTAAAGCAGTTAGCTTAGCTATTTCCCAGAAGTTAACGAGCTGCTAAACTAATGTTCTGCTAGAGGTAGTCACGCGAGTTTTCGTGACGTTAGTGACGTAAGTAGCGTCATTGACTGTGGCTAGCAAGTTAGCCACCGTTAGCTTCACTTTTCGCCACAAAAACTTAATTTCCACTTAAACCATGCAACGGAACGTAAATCCCAATAGAAGCAACTCAATCGCTACCAAGACGAAACTTTTGACACCTAGGTTGTCTATGTAGGTCAAATATTGACTGAGTTTTAGGGGGGCAAAAAGAATAATAAAAAGAATAATAATAATATATATGTGAGAGAACAAAGGTTGTGCCCTTGCCGAAGGCAAAGCACACCCAATTAGCTGAGCAGGTAGAATCTAATAATATATCTGAGTCTGATGCCCGTGACCGAGTAGAACAATTCATAGAGAGCTTGGCTGCATACTCTGCCCTGCCGCCACACATTTACACATTAATAGTAGCTCTGCCACTGTTTTAGTCATTGTTTGACATCAAGTGCTCAGTCTGTGATGCGTCTTCTAAAGACCCGGCAATTCAATCAATTTCCCGGCACATTTGCAATGTAATGTAATGCAGATGTGCACACCGCTCCCTACCGAACAAGATGGGTAGCTGAGGGAGTCAGGTGGCTGAGCGGTGAGGGAATCGGGCTAGTAATCCGAAGGTTGCCAGTTCGATTCCCGGTCATGCCAACTGACGTTGTGTCCTTGGGCAAGGCACTTCACCATACTTGCCTCGGGGGAATGTCCCTGTACTTACTGTAAGTCGCTCTGGATAAGAGCGTCTGCTAAATGACTAAATGTAATGTAAATGTAGCTCGGTCAGCAGGGAGTTGAAGAAGAGCGGCTACTGACGTCTCTCTGCTGCGCCGCTCAGAATGACAGAATTTTCGTTCATTTTTGCATTTCTGCAAATGCATTTTAATTTGAATTGTGGTCACAATTTTACAGCCACGTTCTTAAAATGAAAATGCATTTCTGAAAATGCATTTTAATTTTCAAATTTTACATTTAAAATTGAATTTTGGTATCTATTTGCTGGGGCATGTTTTGAAAATTAAATCTCAAATGTCTATTTCTTTTTCATTTTAATTAAGTGAAAGATTGAGCATTCTTGAAGAATAAAATTAAAATGCAAATAGGATGATTGATTACTAATTTCATTCAAATGCATTTCTGGAAATGCATTTGCATTTGAATTTTGGTAACGATTTGCTTCCATAACATCCCTTAATGTAAGAGGCAAAGCGCAAACTCAGTTGGTGGCAATATGGTCCGTGTACTTTGCGGCCAATGGATTTTCGTTTTGAAATTAGAAAACAAAAACCGGAAAACTACCCATTTTCCGTTTTTTGTTTCGATAATAGAAAACGAAAAACGAAAAAACAACCCGTTATCTGATTTTCTTTGATGTGCTTAAACATGGAAATCGGGAATTTAAATAGTGTGTGGAAATCTCCTCTCTCAATTTTGCATAGATTTTAGTGTTGTGACCCGGAAGTTGCTCCCACGAGCTTGACAGTCACATATTCAGGATGTCAGCAGAGGGCGCGCTGCCATTTGTATGGAAGCAAATCAGTGACATAATGTTTTGAATTTGAAGGCATTGAATACTTTGAATAATTTAAACAACACCGAATTCACATATAAAAAATATTTAAAAAAAATCTGACCCAAAAATTCAAGACTCGGAAATTCAGGTTGCTCAAATTCGAGCCCCCCCCAAAAGTCGAGCTTTAAAATTTCGAGCCTATCATCTTCGAGCCAAAAAAATTCTATCTTAACAAATTTGAGCCTTATGGAACAATAGGGTCATTGTAATCAATAGGAAATCATTGTTTAAATATGATTGGTATGAAAAGGGCATTGTGTTTGTGAATGATGTTATAGATGTCTGGTAACCTTTTGTAATATATAGCTTTCTTCGACAAATATAATTTAAACTGTACTTATAGAGAATACAACAAGATCTGTAAAGCAATACCGATACCATTATTACAGTTAGTTCAAAGCACATTGTTATATGTAAGAATAAGACCCTTACCAACTTTACCAAATGTTTTTATTAATGATTGTACTTTATTTGACAGTAAATGTAATAATACATATATTAGTGATGCTTTGAAATCTAAATATGTTTTGATAACAGAGGATTGTGTGTACAGGTTCTGAATATGGTTGCATTGTCCATAAAAAAACTAACATTTAAAATTCATTAAATGGCCCATTTCCCCAAAAGTCAAAGAGACTCACTTTAAAATAATTTATCAAATATATCCGGTCGCTGACTTTCTTAGAAAAATATTCAAATTTGGTGTAGAACCTTCTTTATTTTGTGAGGTGGCTGATGAGACTCTGGAACCATGCTTCAGTCCGATGTAATCCAATATTGCATTGAGGCTCGATTGCTCTGCGAGCAATTTTATCGTTCATCTGCTCTGCTATGCGCCCTCTGCTGACATCCTGAATATGTGACTGTCAAGCTCGTGGGAGCAACTTCGTGGTTGCAACACAAAAATCTACGCAAAATTGAGAAAGAAGATTTCCACACACTATTTTAATTCCCGATTGATGTTTAAGCACATCAAAGAAAATCAGATAACGGGTCGTTTTTTTTGTTTTCCGTTTTCTATTATCAAAACAGAAAATGGAAAATGCGTCGTTTTCCGTTTTTTGTTTTCCTATTTCTAAATGGTAGTCGGGAAACAGCTTGTTTCCCGATTTTGGTTTTCTTATTTCAAAACGAAAATCCATTGGCCGCAAAGTACACGGACCCAATATACAACTGTTGTTAGGCTACTATTCAAGTCAAGTGTATTTTATTGTCATTTTCAATTACATATGGTTGTACATACTAAAAACGAAACAGAGTTTCAAGTTCAAGATGCACAGACCAACACGGTCAGACTGGGCACTGAAATTCTTAGGACAAGATAACGCAAAGCAACCTGGCATAACATGACATATAAGTAGGCTACTCAGAAGGCAATAACATGACATATAAGTACTCAGGACAAGTTTACACCTATGACAAGCAAACATATAATGTAATAAACCTCCTAAATAAATACAAAATAAACAATAGAGTATACTAAACCTATAGGACCACAGGACGAAACTTATTTCCCCAGGACCATGATGCCATATAAAACAAGATATAACAGTAATTGGTGCCAGTGCAAACGTATGTAGCCTACAGTGACATGACAGTATGTACAGTAACAGGACAGTATGTACAGTGATTGGAGGTAGCAGTTATGAAGTGATAGGTTCTCGTGCCAATATATTGTGATGCCAATTTGTTGAGCGGTCATCTTCCTTGTATAGACCTAGAAAAGTGAAATACACAGCCAAGGTGACAGAAATAAAGGTTCATCGGTTGTCCTTCACATTCACACACTGTTATCTTTATACTTAACAGATCATATACTGGACTGGGGGTCAGATGGCTGAGCGGTTAGGGAGTCGGGCTATTAATCAGGTTGTTGGTTCGATTCCCGGCCATGCGAAATGACGTGGTGTCCTTGGGCAAGGCACTTCACCCTACTTGCCTCGGGGAGAATGTCCCTGTACTTACTGTAAGTTGCTCTGGATAAGAGCGTCTGCTAAATGACTAAATGTAAATGTCAACATACAATGTCCCAAAGGCCCAACTCCTTCTCAGGTCACCTTCTGGCAGCAACCTTGCAGCTGGGTTTCACTGTGCAACCAGGCCTACCAAGCTGCTGCTGGGCCAAGGGCTGATTGTAATGGCACACTGGGACTTGCAGATTACCTGAAATAAATATTTGTCTTTCTGCTGTGTAAGATGTAGGCCTACTGCTTTTAACTTGAGTTGAACACTGTTAAACACTGCCATGGTCAGCAAACACTTGCCTTGCCTACTTCAGAAAGGATACTGTTCACAGCTGTATGAGTCAATAGGACATTACCATTACCTGAATGACTTGTAGTGATCGGGAGGTTATGCCTGTTCTGATGATGGCATAAACCATGTTAGATTGTTGGCTCTATGTGCATTGTTTCAAATCAAAATCAAATCAAATTTATTTGTATAGCCCTTTTTACACGCATGCATGTCACAGAGGGCTTCACATATGCCCATTGAACTGCCCCTCTACCAACCTAAACCCTCAAGGAAGACAAGGAAAAACTCCCTAAAAACTCAACAGGAGAAAAAAAATGGAAGAAACCTTGGGAGGAGCAATTCAGAGAGGGATCCCCTCCTCCAGAGACGGTTGGTGAGAGAGAGGAGGAGAACACAGGCTAAACATAGTCATACAGTGTCGATGGGTTTTTAAAACACCAAAATCCATTGTTCAACTTTATAGATGTAGGACAGGACCGGGAGACTCGCGACCAGGTCCAGCGTTGGCTGACCGACGACCAGGCAGGTGCTGACAACTCAAACCCCCCACACCACAAGGGATGTGTGTGGGGGGGGACAGAGAGAGGAGAGCAGGGATTAGAGAATGCCAGGAGCAGCTAACAGTTACAGTCATAATAGAATGAGATCCCCACCGGTCAAGTGTGGACTGGTGCAGCAATTTAACAGAGCAAAAAAGGGGAATTTGATGCAACCCCACACACCAAGACAGCGACAGCCCCCCTCATTTGGAACATGAAATCTGTTCCAGGGGGAGGGAACTCTAAAATAAGTTATACTTATAGAATAAGGATGGAAGCAACCCGTCCCCCGTTGCCTCCAACTAGTAACATACTTACCTTTAACAGTCGTAGAATTGACTAAACAATAACGTTTTAACCTAATTTTAAATGTCGAAACAGTATCAGGGTGTCCTCTCCATTGTCTTCTGTTTTGTCTTTGATTCTGTTGCAGGATGGCAGGCAGGTAGAGGAGCTGTGATTGCTGCAGGGGCACACCTGTGATCTGTGCCTTGGTCCTTAATAAGTTGTGCCCTAACAAGCTGGGTCTCTCCATTACTAGCAGGAACATCAAATCTAATCTTCCTATGAACCCAGTTAACACAAAATAGTGTACACTGCTAATCATCAGCTAACTAAATGGTAGGTGAATAGACAATCAAGCTTGATATGGTATAGTCATGAACTAGCACTGTTCAAAGATGTCCAACCTAAGTTCTCAATGTCAATGTCAGCAGAAAAACACGAAAGAGCAGAAACCTGCTCTCGCAATGCAGTGTTAGTCTACTAATAAAATAATTGTGATAATTTTTTAACTTTCATTTATCTTCATAGCGCCCGCTCACTAGGGATGATTTTCCATAACAAATTACGCAATGCGCCCTCTACTTTTATGAGGTGACCTGACGCTCAAGTCGTTGACCCTTTAGTGACACCATCTATATGGGTAACACAATTTTCATTATCTGGGAAATCACACCATAATCTTTTGATACATTTCCTTCTCATGTAATACACTTTCCCCTACATTCAGCCTAATAACATACTCCAAACTAACACAATGTACCATCATCAGGCTACAGTGTCTTGGTAACGGGTTTAAAGAATTATAATAGACCTTTTTGTAAGTCCAACGGTAATATCTGTAGGTTGCCACCTACACTCAGAAGCCAATGCTACTTAGAAACCCTTTTAAAATCAAACACTCTAAAAGTAAGGTTATACAATTTAATTTGATGTCTTTAATTAATTCAAATATGCCTTATGTGTTACAGTGTGTGGTGGCGTAGGACCCAAACGCAGGAGAGTAGCCAGACATTGCCTCAAACAAAGGGTTTAATCTTTTAATTGGGAAACAGACAGGGTCAGTAGCGGTCCTAGTACATATGGCGCCCTAGGCAAGATTTATCAACAGCACCCCCTCTTCATGCTGCCCTAGGCGGCTGCCTATGACGCCTATAGGAAGGACCGGCACTGGACAGGGTACTCACGTTAACAAGGGTAAGGACAAGACAAAGACTGGACACAAAACAGGAACCTAAAATACACAGAACCAAACAAGACACAGGTGGACATGATAATACAAACAAGAACTGAAACCACTGAATGAGACACAGGTGAAGACAATGGCAGACACAGACACAGTAGGGCAGGGCAAAACCAAAAACGGGGTCACGTTTGTGGCTGTGACATTATGCCTGCCCAAAGGTGGGTGACTGTATTATCCTAGACTCCATGTACTGTTTGAACTGTACATGGGTTGTGTGTATGGGCAGTCTCAGGGTTATGTCACAGGTTTTGGCCTCTGGGCACACCCTTGGTGCTGGGGGAGGACCAGGGGGACAGGGAGCTGCTGGTGCTGGGGAAGGACCAGGGAGATGGAGAGAGGCAGAATAATTGAATATCCAATACAGTGCCAATACACACATCTGTATAAGCCCGACATGAGGTGTGTAACCAACCAGGGCTTGTTTAATGCTGTCATAACTTGATTCATAGGAAAATTAGATAAGAACTTCAGGAAGTGACAAGCCACGGTAATAAGGATAACAACGTATTTATTTAATAAAAAGTGCTTACAAAGAAATGGTTGGTAAATTAGAAGTGTATGGAATGGGTGTGGGATCAGTGCAAGTGTATAGTGTGTAGAGAATCATTACAAACTAAAAAGCAAACAGTGATGATGTTCCTGCTAGTAATGGAGAGACCCAGCTTGTTAGGGCACAGCTTATTAAGGACCAAGGCACAGGTGTGCCCCTGCAGCAATCACAGCTCCTCTACCTGCCTGCCATCCTGCAACAGAACCAAAGACACAGAAACAGAACACAGAGAGAGGAGACCCAAACAATGCACATAGAGCCAACAATCTAACATGGTTTATACCATCATCAGAACAGGCATAACCTCCCGATCACTACAAGTCATTCAGGTGATGGTAATGTCCTATTGACTCATACAGCAGTGAACAGTATCCCTTCTGAAGTAGAGCAATGGCTAGTGTTTGCTGACCATGGCAGTGTTTAATAGCATTCGACTCAAGTTAAAAGCAGTAGGCCTACATCTTACACAGCAGAAAGAAAAATATGTATTTCAGGTCATCTGCAAGTCCCAGTGTGCCATTACAATCAACCCTGGGCCCAGCAGCAGCAGCTTGGGTAGGCCTGGTTGCACAGTAAAATCCAGCTGCATGGTTGCTGCCAGAAGGTGACCTGAGAAGGAGTTGGGCCTTTGGGACATCATAGATGATCTGTTAAGTATAAAGACAACAGTGTGTGAATGTGAAGGACAGCCGATGAACCTTTATTTCAATCAGGAGAGACCTTGGATGAGTGAAAGATGTTTATTACAGGCTAATACATGTACTATGGTGTTTGGAGCTTGAACCCCACGGGGAATTATATAGATCAAAGGGCGCCTGTCCAACGGCCGAAGAAGAATCCCCCACGGAGTCCAGACACTGGTGGCGGTGGCGGCAGCCGACGACCAATCGAGCCGAAGACTGAGACGGAACCGGGCGGCGACGGGGTGGTGGAGGGTCGCGCACTTGATAGCATGGACAAACTACACAGGGAGAGAATCATATTTAAAGGCAACGGATCATGTGACACCATTAATTGATAACGGGAGCGCTAATCGACCTGAACCCTAGTGACCGCCCAACCAGGGAACGGGGGGAAGGTAGGGCGTTCTTAGCGGGGGGAGTGAGAAGTGTACACTACGATTAAGCCCGAGTGCAGAGATCGGTCTTGCCTGACTGAACTTGCGCAAGCTTCATTTCTGTCACCTTGGCTGTGTATTTCACTTTTCTAGGTCTATACAAGGAAGATGACCGCTCAACAAATTGGCATCACGATATATTGGCACGAGAACCTATCACTTCATAACTGCTACCTCCAATCACTGTACATATTGTCCTGTCACTGAACATACTGTCCTGTAACTGTAGGCTACATACGTTTGCACTGGCACCAAAGGGAGTTAGATTAACTAACTAAAGTTCGGGAGGAAGATAGCGCACCAAGACTCCTCCTATACTCCAATCAAGCAAATCGCAAAAGCACGGAAGAATGCGCACCAACTCCAATCAACTTCATACGCATCAGCCTAGCGAAAGCACGGAAGAATGCGACCAAACTCCCGGTATCAATTACGAGGCTTGTATAAAGTGTCTTCCGTTGCTCTGATCCTTGTGCTAGCATGTTTTTGTCGTTCGACTTTTCATGCACCCCGCTGCTGCTGCTCTGCCTGCCGACTCTGCTACCTGCTTAGTTGCCGCCGCCTCTGCTGCTCCCGCTCCGCTGCGGTCCGGCTCGCCCGTTCTACCGGCTCCGGCTGTTCGCCTCCCGCCCTCATGGACGTCCTGGACCTCCACCCGTCCGACGAGGAGTTTCCCTCCCGGCTCGAGCGCCGGTCCCGCCCTCGGCGTTCTGGCCGCGTCCCTGAGGCCTCCGGCCGCTCTTCGTGCGGCGCTGCTCCTACCTCCTCGGCTTCCCCGGTTCCTGCGGCTTCTCCTGCTGGTCCCGGGCGTTGGCCCGACCGCCTCCCGCGGTCTCCGCCCCCCCCGGCCTTCCTGCCGGGATCACTCCAGGCGTCCCTCCCGGTCTCGGCGGCTGCCCGTGCCGGCCCTGGTTTCTCCTCCTCGGCCTTCCCGGCCTCGCCTCTCGCGACCTCGGGGGGCCCCGCTTCTCCTCCTCCGCCGGCTCTTCGCGCCGCTCCTCGTCTCCTGCGTCCCCCTCCCGGCGCTGCCCTCCGATTGGACCGTCGCCGGCCTGCAGCGCCTCCTCCGGGCTTGGGGGCTGCGTTTCAGCCGGTCCGATCCGAAAGCCAGGCTGTTCGCCCTCTGTTTCGGGGAGTCCGTGGGCCGGCGCGCCTCCCCGCTCCGCCGCCATCCTGCTGCCGGGCGCTGGACCGCGCCCCGCGTCCCCCTGCCTCCTGCCTCGCCCGCCTCCCCGCACCGGTCGTCTCCCGCTGCCGGGCGTGGGGTCGTGGCCGGCGCCTTCCTGCCACCTGCCTTGCCCGCGTCCCTCTTTCCCCTGCCCCCCCTCCCCGCCTCCTCTGCCCCGGCTCCGGCTCCCGCCCTCTCCGCCCTTCCTGGGCTGTTTGCGGCGTTCCTCGCCTCTATGGCGCCCCCCTGCCCCGTGCCTGCCCCTGCGTGCACCGTCCTGGCCGCGCCTGCTCCGGGCCCTACTCCCCTGACTGTGTGTTCTGTTCTTTCCTGTGCAGATGGCTCCGCTCCGGCCGCCTCCCCCGCCCTGGCTGCTGCCCTTCCTTCTGGTCTCCTGCCCGCCCCTCCCTTCACGCTGGCCACGGCGCCTCCCCCTGCCCGCCCCGCGGCCCCCTCTGCCTCCCGGCCTTCCCCCGTGTCTTCTGCCCTCCGGGCCACCATCCTGCTGGGTAACTATGTGGACCTGGCTGACCTTCTCCTCCCCTCGCAGGTTTCCGCCCCCCGTACCATTGACGGGTCCTGCGGCCCCGTCTTGCTTCGTCACCCCGACCCCGTCTGGCGCCGGGAGCCTACGCCTTCTCCCTGTACCGGGACGTCATCTGCTCCTCCTTTCCCGGGCGCCGTGCGGAGCTGGACGACTACCTCACCTTGGTCCTGCAGCTCGCCCTGCGGTTCGGGGGCTCCGGCTTCTACACCTACCACGTCCGGTTTGCCTCCGAGGCCGCAGGGCGGCTGTAGCAGTTTAATGAATCCACCTACTGGTGCGTGCTGGACAGCGAGGCCTACTGCCGGGTCTTCGCCGCCCGGTCCGCCCTGCCCTGTTCCCTGTGCGGCGCCCCCTCATCCGTCGCTGGAGTGCACGGTTACGGCCCCCCCAGGTCCTGCCCGCGGCCCCCCGCCCGGCCTGCCTTCTCCTCCTCTGCCCCTCCCCACCCCCTCACCCCGCGGCCCCTCATGTCCGGCCCTGCGGGCACCGACCGCCGGGGCCGCCCCATCCTGATGCAAAAGGTGCGCATGATCTGCAATAATTTCAACGCCGGGTCTTGCTCCTTGTCATCCTGCCGGAGCCTCCACGTCTGCTACTTCTGCGGTGGGGCCCACTCCCGCTCCTCCTGCTCCTTTGACCCCCCCGGCCGGCCGGCCCCCTGACTGTCTGCCCATTTGTCCACCCCCATCGTCGTCCCTGCCCTGGCTGCGGCCCTCCGCCGCCACCCCGACCCCGCCGCTGTGCGGTTACTCCTGGACGGCTTGGTCCTAGGCTTCTCCCCCCGGCCTGGTGTCCTTGCCCGCTTGCTCTTTTGCCTGCCCAAACCTCCGCTCGGTGCTCGAGGCCCCCGCCGTGGTCTCTGCCCCGTTGGCCAAGGAGGTGTCTCAGGGCTTCATGATTGGCCCGTTCGCCTCTCCCCCGTTCCCTGTCTACCGGGTGAGCCCCATCGGCGTCGCCACCCGGAAGTACTCGGGCAAGCAGAGGCTCGTGATCGACCTCTCTGCTCCCCGTCGCGGACCCGTCCCCAGCATTAACAGCTTGATCCCCAGCCCGGACTACTCCCTGGCTTACACCACCATCGACCACGCCATCTCCCTCATCCGCCTGGCCGGCCGCGGCGCCTGGCTGGTGAAGGCCGACATCACGACCGCCTTCAAGGTCCTTCCCATCCACCCAGACTACTGGGCTTTCTTTGGGGTCTGCTGGGAGGATTCCTACTACTTTGCTGTCCGACTGGCATTCGGCTGCAAAAGCAGCCCACGCTTATTCGACTGCCTCTCCGAAGCACTCTGCTGGATCCTCCTCAACGAGTCCAAGGTTCCCTTCTTAGTCCATCTCCTGGACGACTTCCTCACCATCGGCCCCCCTTCATCCCCACCGGCGCAAGGCCTCCATGCTCTCACCACGGTGTTCTCACAACTGGGTGTCCCCCTCTCCCTGGAAAAGACAGAAGGGCCAGCTACAACACTGGAGTTCCTCGGTATCACACTGGACTCCGTGGCTTTCAAAGCTTCACTCCCCACCGACAAACTGGACCGCATCACCCTCCTTCTTTCCAATTACCTGATCACCCCCACCTGCACCAACTCCTCTCCCTTCTCGGCCATCTGAACTACGCCCTCCGCATCATCCCCCAAGGCCGCTCCTTCATTTCCCACCTCCTCCTCCTGGCTTCATCCGTACAGTCGCTCCACCACACCATCACACTGGACGCTTCCTGTCTCATGGAGTTGGAGCTCTGGCATCATCTCCTTTCCCACTGGAACGGCATCACTTTCTTTTATAACGATCTCGTATCCAACCCCAACGACATGCAGCTCTTCACCGACGCCGCCCCCTCTTCTGGTTTCGGCTGCTATTATAACGGCCGCTGGTTCTCCTCCCCATGGCCTTTCGAGTTCCCTTCCTGCCCTTCTCCCTCACTGGCCCCCTCATCTGCACTTCACGAGGTCTACCCCATCATCGCCGCCCTCCTCTGGGGCCATGAATGGTCACGCCAATCCATTCTCATCCACTCCGACAACACTGCCGTCGTCTCCTGGATCAACAAAGGCTGATCAGACTCCATCACCGCCATGCCCTTCATCCGTCGCCTCACCTGGCTTTCAGTCACACATCAGTTCATAATCAGAGCCGCTCACATCCCCGGTCACCACAACACCATTGCCGACTCTCTCTCTCATCTCTCCCTGCAGAAATTCAGGCGCTTGGCCCCAAGGTCTGTCCCCCCGTACACTCTCCACCTACTGGACAGCCTGGAAAAGCTTCAGGTCCTTCCACACCATTCACCACCTCACATTCCCCTCATTCAACCAGCTTCATCTCATAGGCTCACGCGCACCTCTCTATCCGCACTTCCACCATCCACACATACCTCAGCGGCATCAACTTCTTCTGCAAGTTGCTCTCCGGTTCCCCCTGCACAGCCATCTCCAATAGCCAGACCTCCCTTCTCATGAAGGGTCTGAAGCGCCTGGAACCCCGCTCTCCCTCTGCACGACTCCCCCTCACCGCCGACCTACTAGCCGCCTGCATCACCACACTGCAGTCTGGCTACTCCTCCCCTTCCACTGACTCCACCCTGGAGGCTATGTTCCTCCTGGCTTTCTTCGGCTTTCTTCGGTGCTCCGAATTCACGTCCACCTCCTCCACTTTCGACCCTTCTGCTCACCCATGCGTCTCTGACATCACCCTACACTCCCCCGACACACTCATTTTCTCTCTGAAACGCAGCAAGACCAATCAGAGCGGGCCCGCAGTCCCCATCTTCCTATTCCGCCTCAATTCTCCTCTCAGCCCCTTCGAGTCTCTACAGAAACTCATTCACTCCAAATCCGGCAGCCACACCCTCCCATCCAGCCCACTATTCATCACGGAATCAGGACTCGTTGCCTCCCGGTTCTGGTTCCACCATCATCTCCGCCTCATCCTCACCAAATCAGGCATAGACCCCACACACTATTCCGCACATTCCTTCAGAATCGGCGCCGCCTCCTCTGCTTCCAGCCAGGGCGTCGCTGACCACACTATCCAGCTTCTGGGTCGCTGGTCCTCTCAGGCATACCGCCTATACGTCAGGACCAACCTCCCCGATCTCCACCACACTCAAGCGCTCATCAGCCTCGCAGCAGCCCGTAGGTGAGTGTTCCTTTGGGGATCCGGTTGAGCCGCTGCTCGGCCGTGACCCATAAGGACTCTCCGCCACACCCCGAGTCCATACCCGGTACCTATTCATGAACCATCCACATCACCTCCCTGGTAACTATACATGCACCATCCACATCACTTCCACCATCTCTGCATCCCCTAATCACACTCTCATCCTCCCAGGAACCCAGGCCCGGCTCTGCTACCGGCCTCCATCAGCACCAGGCTCGGCCCTGCTACCAGCCTCCACCAACCGCCTCAGGCTCGGCTCTGCTACCAGCCTCCACCAACCGCTCAAGGCTCGGCTCTGCTACCAGGCTCGGCTCTGCTACCAGCCTGCGACACCCTGCATTAGGCTTGGCTCTGCTACCAGCCTCAGGCTTGGCTCTGCTACCAGCCTGTACCACAACGCATTAGGCTTGGCTTTGCTACCAGCCCAAGTTCAATAAAAGCTATCTATTCAATCGATGGTGTGATTACTGAACTCGTGAATTACTGTTATATGTTGTTTTATATGGCATCATGGTCCTGGGGGAATAGGTTTAGTGTTTATTTTGTATTTATTTAGCTGTTTTATTATATGTTAGCTTGTCATAGGTGTACACTTGTTCTGAGTACTTATATGTCATGTTATGCCAGGTTGCTTTGCGTTGTCTTGTCCTAAGAATTTCAGTGCACAGCCTGACCCTGTGTTGGTCTGTGCATCTGACATTAAAAGACTTGAACTTGAAACTCTGTTTTGTTTTTATTATGTACAACCATATGCAATTGAAAATGACAATAAAATACACTTGACTTGAAGATTAGCCTAACAACAGTTGTATATTGCCACCAACTAAGTTTGCGCATTTGCGCACAATACTGAGGCAACGCAATCGCAGTGCAAGGGAAGTTCACAAAGCTCCAAGCCAGACAGACAGCCAGCCAGCCTGATATAACTGCATTTATTTGTCTCTGCACCAATTGTTATATCATAGAGTATTGCAATTGTGACCACCAACTTCATACTAATAGCTAACTAGCTAACCAACATTGTATTTGATAGTAGCCTAGCTTGCACGAGCATCCTAAGACCTACTTTACTTACGTATTAGATGTTACAATTGTTGTCGTAATTTCCCATCGGAGATTCAAGCAAGCAGACTTTAATTTGGGAAAACCAGACGCTGATTGAGCCAAACCAGGCGTTAATTTTGTGTGGTTTGATAGACTCGTCTCAAAAAAGCACGCGTTTATTTAGACGCGTGCTTTGTGACACGTTAAAAGCATATGGAACGCCGACAGGGTCAAATGTACTCGTAATTTAAACGCGTATTTTTTGATTGGACACCCGTTTAGGAAGCGCCTGCATCTGTTTCATAAGCGGCTGCAGCCGTAAATGTGCAGGCGAAAGTTACACATGAATGTACGCGTTAGTTAACGCTTGCAGGCGTTAAATAAACGCCTGTATATTTACACTTGCAATTACAAGCGTTAAATAAACGCCTGTATATTTACACGTGCAATTGCAGGCGTTAAATAAACGCCTTTATATTTACACGTGCAATTGCAGGCGTTAAATAAACGCCACATGCAAATCACTGCCCACAATTTCCCTAGCTCCTCCTGCAGTTATCTGGGCTAGTGTGATTTGATTCTTCCCTGTATATTCAAGTACCAGCTCCTCCCCACTGTAGAAGCGGAAGATTTCAAAACAAGTTTAGCCCAGCACACAGAAGTTTGAAGTTTGAATCCTAATAATAGGAATACTAACAAAAACAATAGGTTCCCTCCTACCGGAGGAACCTTAATAATAAGAACACTAACAAAAACAATAGGTTTCCTCCTGACGGAGGAATCCCAATAAAGCTTAGCCTACAATACTTTATTGAACAATAAAAATGGAATTCAATGTATATCATAGGAGCAATTCATGTTGGTAACAGTTTTGTTTATAAACATGTTTTAAAGCTCGAAATGGTGTCGCACTTTACCTGAACAGTGCTGTCCCACATCTGACATGTTCAGTTAATGTTGGACAGTGACATAAAACGTTTTTTAAATAAAAACAAAGCATTATTAAAATATTATTTTGGTGTGTTTCAACCAATGGTTAACTTCACTTCATTATCATCCAGGAGTACAGTTTGTTAGCTAATTTATATTCCATTGACGCCTTATCAATGAGAGATAGAGGCTGTTCAAACCGAAGAACGCTACGAACATTCTTGAGAAGAACGTTCTTGCCAAGTGTCTTGCAAGAACGGTCTTGCAACACCGCGAGAACGGAGAACAATTTGAGATGTGTTTGGGCGGATCAAGAACGCTTCCGGGTATTTTGGGAGTTCTTGGTGACTTGTGTTCTTTGGATTGGAACCATACTTGGGCAATGAAAGATGACGTCATACGAGTTCGCAAGAACGGAAAAAGGATGGATTGATTGATGGATTGATAAACAACCAATGTTTAGTGGGAAGAAGTGTTGTAATAACAATTCAAGATTGTTTGTTGGTTTTACACATATCAAATCATTAGGCCTACAATGCTTATTTGTCCCACTTTACCTGATGTCCAACATTACCTGAACTCCCCCTACAACAATATGAAAAATAACAAATTACATTAAACGATTCAAGAATTAGCAATTTGATTCAATTAGATAACCAGAAAACCCTTATTTTGTTACAAATATAGAAAATAGGATTACAGTATCAAGTATTAACATCATTTCTTTTTACATGTACAAAATCCACACCGACTAGTAACACTGCCTTGTTACCATAGCGACCACACAAGCTAGACTTATTTATGCTCAAATAAGATGGAAAAGTCTCTGAAGCACGCGTACGCAGTGGCGTCTTTATATGTAAAAAATTGGTGGGGCACAAACCATTTCGAAATATAGGATACATAC
The DNA here is from genome assembly GCF_038355195.1 of Osmerus mordax. Lineage (NCBI taxonomy): Eukaryota > Metazoa > Chordata > Actinopteri > Osmeriformes > Osmeridae > Osmerus > Osmerus mordax. The sequence goes on along the minus strand of NC_090054.1, from coordinate 8,050,251 downwards.
CATTAAAGCTACAAAACTCCCTCTTGCTACTGATGTGTTTATTTAACACATCAACAAACAGCGTGGCTCCACAAAACACTTTTAACGACAGAGCAGCTTGCTTCTACCAGGTGTTGTAGTAGCCTACACAGGCCTACTTGAGAGACCTTCTTGTGTAATTGCTCTCCTTCTCTCACACACACGTAAAATTACCACTGTCACATTTGCAAACCTAAATTAGGAATTTACATTTAGCAGACGCTCTTATCCAGAGCGATTTACAGTAAGTACAGGGACATTCCCCCGAGGCAAGTAGGGTGAAGTGCCTTGCCCAAGGACACAACGTCAGTTGGCATGACCGGGAAACGAACTGGCAACCTTCGGATTACTAGCCCGATTCCCTCACCGCTCAGCCACCTGACCTGGTTGCAGGAATGCAACCAAGCTCAGAACTAATTTGCCTACAGGGCCATACCTGAACAGCAATGAGCTCAACACCACTGACAGCCCCAACAAAGCGGAAATGTTTTGACTAAAGGTTCAATAAACACTAAAATAACTAAATAGACTAAATCTGTCTATTAGTTGATGTGTCAGGCTTCACAGGGTTAAGCATCTGGGGGCTTGTTTCAATAACTATATGGGGCCCTACCCACATAAAACATAATAGAGCAGAAAGCAAAAAGATTCCTGTTGGTTTGCATCAATGGTTTATTATTTAATTATGTGCACTTTCATCTTCATGAACAGGCAACTAAACATAGAAATAATCCAACCTTATTTGATTAAAACGATATACATACAGCGTTTTATGTTGGAATAAGCCTCGCCCTTTCGGTAACTTCACTGCTTAGCTTATTGATTAACGCAGTATATTTTCAGCTGTCTGGGCTGACTCAAACATCCCCTCAACTTGAATTATTTAACAAAAGCAAAGAAGAAAAAGTGTCTGACTGACACTGAACCGAACTTAGACTACTGGTATCATAAATAGCAACGATGAGGAAACTAACATCGGGTCAAGCGAACCATTCCTAAGTACCGTTGTACTCCCGGAACAAGTGCGTCTTGAGCCTTTTCTTGAAGGTGGGGAGACAGTCAGTGTCTCTGATGGAGGTGGGGAGTTGGTTCCACCACTGGGGGGCCAGACAGGAGAAGAGCTTGTGTTGGGACCGGGCGCTCTTGAGCGGTGGGACCACCAGGCGGTTGTCTGAAGAAGACCGTAGGTGGCGGGTGGGGGTGTAAGGCTGCAGGAGAGACTTGATGTAGTCGGGTGCAGTCCCGTTCACTGCTCGGAAGGTCAGTACCAGGGTCTTGAATCTGATGCGGGCCGTGATGGGTAGCCAGTGAAAGGAGATGAGGAGCGGGGTAATATGGGAGCGTCTGGGTAGATTGTAGACCAGGCGGGCCACTGCGTTCTGAATCCTCTGGAGAGGGCGGGTTGCGCATGCTGGGAGACCGGCGAGCAGCGAGTTGCAGTAGTCCAACTTGGAGAGGACAAGTGCTTGGACTAGCAGCTGGGTGGAGTGCTCAGACAGGTATCTCCTGATCTTCCGGATGTTGTAGAGGGTGAATCTACACGACTGGGAGACTGCAGCAATGTGAGCTGTGAGGGAGAGCTTGTCATCCATGGTAACCCCAAGGTTCCTGGCAGAGGATGAAGGGGTCACCGTCGCAGATCCCAGGGTGATTGAGAGATCGTGGGAGATGGAGGGTTTAGCCGGGATGATGAGAAGCTTTGTTTTGGCGAGGTTCAGCTGGAGGTGGTGCTCGGTCATCCAGGCGGAGATGTCTGTGAGGCAGGCCTCAATCCTAGCTGAGATCCCCGGATCGGTCGGGGGGAACGACAGGTACAGCTGTGTGTGTCGTCAGCGTAGCAGTGGTAGGAGAAGCCATGGGAGGTGATGATTGGTCCAAGTGAGGTGGTGTACAGAGAAAAGAGGAGCGGTCCAAAGACGGAGCCCTGTGGGACACCAGTGGAGAGCTGACGAGGGCCTGACAGTTTGCCTCCCCAGGAGACCTGGTAGGATCTTCCCGACAGGTAGGATGAGATCCACTGGAGTGCAGTGCCAGTGATGCCCATCTCAGAAAGTCTGGCGAGCAGGATCTGGTGGTTAACCGTATCAAACACTGCAGAAAGATCCAGCAGAATGATGACGGATGGCCTTGAAGCCGCTCTGGCAGACTGGAGGGCAGTGGTGACTGACAGGAGGGCAGTCTCTGTGGAGTGGCCAGTCTTGAAGCCCGATTGGTTGGGGTCAAGCAGGTTGTTCTGAGAGAGAAAGTTTGACAGTTGGTTAGATACAGCACGTTCAATTGTTTTTGAAAAGAAGGGTAACAGTGATACTGGTCTGTAGTTCTGGAGGACGGCAGGGTTAAGGGAGGGTTTTTTGAGTAGAGGGGTAACTCTGGCCTGTTTGAAGGCAGAGGGGAAGGTGCCGGAGGTAAGAGAGGAGTTTAGGACATGGAGAAAAAAAGTTATGATGGAGGGGGAGATGGTTTGAAAGAGAGGGGAGGGGACAGGATCAAGGGGACAGGAGGTGGGGCGATGAGAGAGAATGAGCTCAGAGATCTCTGCCTTGGACAGGGGAGAGAAAGAGTTTAGACATTTAGTTGGGTCAGTCAAGGAGGGTGAGAGGGTAGGAAAGGTGGGTTTAGGGAACCGACTGCTAATGTCGGCGACTTTTTTCTCAAAGAAGGAGGAGAAGTCGTCTGCTGTCAGGGAGTGCAGATAAAGCACTCCAATGTGTTCATGCTTCAGTTTTTGTGTTTCAGCAATACTAATGGGGGATTTAGCTATAATATATGATACTTCTAAGTACCACCTTTCATTAGAGATAACAATTATGTAACATAATACCTTTTTATCCTAAGTATTTGACCTTGGTTACAAAGGGTCATTTTGGAGTCTCCAAAAGAGAATGCCTGGATGTACTCTTATAAAAACGTGTCAAATATGAATATATTGTGGTATGTTTGACTTTTGATTTGAATTGGGTAAGGTTTCAAGCTGTTGTCCAATTCTGTCTTCCAGCTAATACCTACCACCTACAGGCCTCTGTTTTCAAAACAAAATCTAGGCGGAAATAGATACGTTCACTTTCCTTGTGTTCAAGCTTCTATTACTCAACACCAGTAGGACTGACAAGGGGTCCTGACAACAGGGGAAATAACTTCAGAGTGTCACCTTTCAAAACAGACCACAGTCATGCATGTACCCCAAATGGTTCAAGAACAGATTTCAATTTACTTTGGGTATGCTGTATAGACGTTTTCAGGCACATTTAACAGGAGTCTTAAGAGGTTTTAAGTAAGTGCAGAGCTAAAGTTGACCATATTTCAGATGTAACTGTAATCTTTCTTTTTCCAAACCCATCCCATCATCTTCCGCTTATCCGGGGGTCGGGTCGCGGGGGCAGCAACCTAAGCACGGAAGCCCAGACTTCCCTCTCCCCAGCCACTTCCACCAGCTCTTCCTAGGGACCCCGAGGCGTTCCCAGGCCAGCCGAGAGACATAGTCCCTCCAGCGTGTCCTGGGTCTTCCCCGGGGCCTTTTCCCAGTGGGACGTGCTCAGAACACCTCACCAGGGAGGCGTCCAGGAGGCATCCTTATCAGATGCCCGAGCCACCTCAACTGGCCCCTCTCTACGCGGAGGAGCAGCGGTTCTACTCTGAGCCCCTCCCGGATGACCGAGCTTCTCACCCTATCTCTAAGGGAGAGCCCGGACACCCTGCGGAGAAAACTCATTTTGGCCGCTTGTATTCGCGATCTCGTTCTTTCGGTCACTACCCACAGTTCGTGACCATAGGTGAGGGTAGGAACGTAGATCGACTGGAAAATAGAGAGCTTCGCCTTTCGACTCAGCTCCTTCTTCACCACGACGGAACGATGCAGAGCCCGCATCACTGCGGACCCCAGTGGCGGTTCTACATTGAATTACACCCAGGGCGAGACACCCTTCGCCCCCCCCCCCCCCCCCCAAACACCAAACATAATGGGAGGGTTACATAAACATGCCCTTACACGCTAAATGTCTGTTATTACATGCTATATTAATATAACTTTTAGGGAGGAACACTTTTAGTTATGACGTTAAACTATACTTGTAATATAAATATATATATAATATATATATAATATATATAATAAATATAGTTGTAGCAAATAGCAAATGTTCGTCTTTGAAACTACCTACAGATTTGAAAATTCCGTTGGCTAATTACAGGGCCTAACCTAAATAATGAAAATAAATAATAACTGAACTTGTAACAGTTTGGTTGCAAAGCACACTATTATGGTGAAATGTTATCTCGTGTTTGTTGAGTTAAAACCAAAATATTGTTGTTGCATAGCAAGCATAGCAAAAAGGCTAACAAACGTAAGAGTTAGCCTATACCCACCGCCCTTCATTCATGAAATGGATACCATAATAATCATACAGAGACATATTTGCATACCTTTATCTTCTTCTCGTTTCTCCTCTTCTTCTTTTCTTTTTTTTCGAAATTGGGCACCTGATGGCTTACTTGACCTTTTCCTGTCCATCTTCTTTGGCACTCAACAGTCAACAGATTTCCCATCCCCCCAACACTGTCACTCACGACCAGAAGTCAAGACTAAACCAATTCACAATTGTTTTGTGTTACATATTTTTATTAGCCATTTCACACAATAAAAAAAATTAAAAATGTGCAGGAACTTTAGGCCTATATTTATAATATTAAGAATGAAATGTGTGTTATTTGGAAGAAAGTCGAGGTGCAACTGACTTTAGCCCACTAATTTAGAGTATTGCACTATACAGTGGACCCCCCCCCCCCCCCCTTGTCCGTTCCATTTTGGAGACCCAGTCAGGTGAGCTGTCTGTCCCCCTCCCCTTTTTTAATCAGCTTCTGTGTACGGCACCTTCTCAGCAAGCAGGGGTGCCTGCAGCTGCCTGAAGGGGGCGCCAATTTGCCAATTCCCCACACAGTGAAATGATAGAAAAGAGAAAACCGCTTCGCGGCGCAGATTTTTATTTATTTATTTTATGCTTGTGCGCCCCCCACGTGACATGAAAAAATGCCGCCCCGGGTGGCTGCCCGGTCCGCCCGTGCCTAAAACAGCCCCTGGCGGACGCCGCACCGATCCGCCTGTCGATCTCACGCTCCATCCTTCCCTCACTCGTGAACAAGACCCCGAGATACTTGAACTCCTCCGCTTGGGACAAGATCTCCTCCCCGACCCGGAGATTGCACTCCACCCATTTCCGGTCGATAACCATGGCCTCAGATTTGGAGGTGCTGATTCCCATCCCAGCCGCTTCGCATTCGGTTGTGAACCGCTCCAGTGAGAGCTGAAGGTCACGGCCCGATGAAGCCAACAGGACCACATCATCTGTAAAAAGCAGCGACCCGATCCTGAGGTCACCGAACCGGACCCCCTCAACGCCCTGGCTGCGCCTAGAAATTCTGTCCAGATAAGTTATGAAAAGAATCGGTGACAAAGGGCAGCCCTGCTGGAGTCCAACCCTCACCGGGAATAAGTTCGACTTACTACCGGCAATGCGGACCAAACTTTGGCACCGGTCGTACAGGGACCGAACAGCCCCGATCAGGGAGTCCGGTACCCCGTACTCCCGGAGCACCCCCTACATGAGCCCCCGAGGGACACGGTCGAACGCCTTTCCAAATCCACAAAACATGTGTAGACTGGTTGGGCGAACTCCCATGCACCCTCCAGAACCCTGCCGAGGGTATAGAGCTGGTCCACAGTTCCACGGCCAGGACGAAAACCACATTGCTCCTCCTGAATCTGAGGTTCGACAATCCGACGGACCCTCCTCTCCAGAACCCCTGAATAGACTTTCCCAGGGAGGCTGAGGAGTGTGATCCCCCTAAAGTTGGAGCACACCCTCCGGTCCCCCTTTTTAAAGAGGGGAACCACCACCCCGGTCTGCCAGTCCAGAGGCACTGTCCCCGATGTCCACGCGATGTTGCAGAGTCGTGTCAACCAAGACAGCCCTACAACATCCAGAGCCAGACACCGGTCTGGCCTGGCAGGCCCAAACGTAATGTGAGGGTCTGCTGGGAACGGCTGGCGGAATCCCCTGTCAGAAGGAGCTTCAACTCCCACCTCCGGGAGAGCTTCGATCATGTCTCAGGGGAGGCCGGGGACATTGAGTCCGAATGGGCCATGTTCCGGGCCTCCATTGTTGAGGCGGCTGACCGGAGTTGCGGACGCAAGGCGGTCGGTGCATGTCGCGGCGGTAAACCTCGGACCCGGTGGTGGACGCCGGAGGTGAGGGAAGCCGTCAAGCTGAAGAAGGAGGCCTATCGGACTTTGTTGGCTGGTAGGACTCCAGAGGCAGCTGATGTGTACCGGCAGGCCAAGCGGAATGCGGCTTTGGCGGTCGCGGAGGCAAAAACCCAGGCGTGGGAGGAGTTCGGTGAGGCCATGGAGAATGACTTCTGAATGGCTTCGAAAAGGTTCTGGACCACCATCCGGCGACTCAGGAGGGGGAAGCAGTGCACTGTCAACGCTGTATATGATGGGGATAGTGCGCTGCTGACCTCGATGGGGGACATCCTGGATTGGTGGAAGGAATACTTTGAAGACCTCCTTAATCCCACCAACACGCGTTCCAACGTGGAGGCAGAGTCTGGGGACATTGGGGGGGGCCCTTCTATCTCTGGGGCTGAGGTTTGCCGAGGTGGATGAGGTCCGCCCGGAGTTCCTTTTCCAAACCCATGTGCAATAAATGCCTGTATTATTGTTTCTCTGCCACCTGCTTTTTTCCTGAGATCTATGAATGCTGTCTGTCCTTTCTTTCGGCGCCCCATCATCAATGTAACTTTAGCAGTTACAAATTACTCTTATTTCATTTTAAACAGGAACATCTATGGAAAATATGTTGTGTAGAGAAAATAAACAATTATGCGATCAACAATGAATACAACACACCAGGATGTTCCCAGTCTAGAACAGTAAAACCAGTCAATGATGCCAGTGCAGCTTCACAGAGCAAGAGTCACAGAATATAGATCAAACGAAGGCCTTCTTGAGAAAGTAGTCTTGACAGAAGTCAAAGAGAGTTCTGCCCAGTTCACATTCTGTTTACCTGTCCTCGGGAGACAGGTCTTGTACCCCCCAAGAGAGGGAGGTGTTCAGAAGACCATGGGGAGGGGATGTGGTCAACCTATTAGGGGTCCAGGGCGTTCGTGGTAGCTCAGGATGGGCAACAACCAAAACCAAAAAACTAATCAACACACTGTACCAGCCTTAATATCTCTATTACTCAAGTCAGGCAAACACAACCACTAAGTCATTCAGATGTATTGGCCAATCGGTAAACTTACATCTCCACCAAAATCATTAGGAAATCCAGTGACTGTGACATAATGTCCAGTGACATTAGGACTCCAATTACAGTGACTGTGTCCAAAGCTGCAAGTACGTCCTTTTTCAACGTTAATTTGTTTGGTCATTATCATCGTCATTGTCGTCATAGCATATGCACTAGCTCCACAGATTTATGGCTCTAGGCCACGGCATCTGACTCACAAGAAACAGATGAATGAGGGGGAAGGGTGGGGACTTGTAAGAGAAGTGATTGGGTTATCCCAGTGTCAGCATATAGAAAGAACCAATGTTATCCCTGGTTCATGGGCAGGTCGATGGGCAATTAATTTTTCTGTTTATTAAGTTTTTATTTTACACTGGCCCAAAAGGTGCCTCAGCCCACCGGGCATTTGCCCGGTATGACAGATTACCAGTCCAGGCCTATTTGACTTTAAAGTTGGCCTTTGGGTTTTACACTTGACTCCACTTCCTATGAGTCAAAGAGTTTGGATGTCTCTGTAATTACTACAAATTGTGATTAGATAAGAGAAAGTCTCAGCCTCTAAATGGACATGTGTAGATGTACTTTGTTTGCAATTAAACAGGGCTGAAATGTCACATGACCAAAAAGCTATTGAAATTTGAAATCTTCAAAACTTCACTGAAAATAATGTGAGATAAAAATTGACAAACTAAAGGCTGTGCAGCATGAATGCATACATCTTGAATAGTTTAACATTATTTTGATGCTCATAGTTCATGTTGTTGAAAAGCTATTGATTGTTGCATTTTTTAATTTGTAATTTGTTGATGGTCCCTAAACATATGCGTTGTTTAGGCAGCAAAAGCATTGGCTAAACGGACGGTCATAGCGGTTTTAAACGGTTAAAATAACAAAATACTGGGCGTCCGAATATCTGTTTAATATCGAACTTCAAACCAACTTCACCACAGTAATTTAAACCATCCTTTCAGATATGCAATTTTATAGTTTATAAGTCTGATATTTTATAATTAGTAGACATTGTATACCATAATTTTATACATGTATTACTTCATGTGGAAACATATTATGTAATCTGGAATACCACTGCTGTAGGCTATTTGTGTACCAAACCAGCTTGTTAAAAATAGTGCCTGGTTGAATTTCACATTTCACTTGGGGATCAGAACAGTCTTAACCACGTCTTAAAAAGTAACAACACCCCCCCATTCTCAGCCATAGGCTGACGCTTTATATCATCAAAAATGCTTTCCTGTTAAAAGTTTGATTTAAAATTATCAATATTCCTGAAATGCTGGAAATGATAGCTACATTAATACTGCCAATTAGCCGATCATACATAACCTCTCCCTGTGATACATCAGAGGATAGCCTACCTCAAAAAGGCCCTCTTGCGTCACACATTTCTTTAAAACCTTTCAACCAGTGGGGGGCAAGAAGAGTAGGCATTTAGAGCCAAATATATCAAAAATCACACATTTGTAAAGATTTGTCAGAATCAAGACAAGGATTGATTAGTTTAGCCCCATGAATAATGAGGGGTTATTACTTAATAAGGGGATTAACGTCAGGTTTTGGTGTGAAGTTACTCAAGGTAGGCTACCTTCATATAGAGAGTGCACAACAACAATGTGTATACTTGAATAAGGCCAGTGTTAGATGTACATTATTGTGGTAAATATCTTCCTGCTTAAATCAAAAATGTTTTTGTGTCTAGGCAAGTAAGTAAACGTTAGTTAGACACGACTAATATTCAACACACCTTTATAGGCAAGAATAAGGAACATCATGTGTAATTAGCCTATGGGGGTGATCGAATCTCGTCGACCCTCGGTCTTCAGCACAAAGGGGCTCAAACGAGGCAGATGTGATGGTTCGAGTTGATGTGAGTTATATTTAGAAGTATGCCTAGCCATACATGGGTGGCAGAAGCCGCAGGCAGCTCTCCGTCGGGTTAACGTTGTTTTCATCAGCGACTGACTCCCGAAGGGTTCAGGTTGACACACCTCTGCAAAAACCTTGCTATTCTCTTGGGGTAAGTAGTCCCTTTTTTCTTCCACCCATACCAAGATTTTCACAACAGGTGAAACAGGAGGGTGTGCACTTTCACAAGGAGGAAATGTAGGATATTTATTTTGTTTAATTAGGATACCTAATTAGAAATCTTTACAGGAAATAATTCAGTAGTTAGGCATGCTCGTTTCCATCTTAATCCCTATTTGTATATACATATTTGATAGAAACAGCAGGATTACATTGATTTTTCAGGTAATTGAGTATGAGAGTAAAAATCTGTTATGGTTCTGCTGCGGAGTTCAAGTGTCAGGTGCTGATATTTACAATGCCTGCCAGACTGATGTAAGACATTTTACAGTTGAAACCAACCCATGTAGATGGTGAGATTTGCATAAAAATGTAATATGAAAATACTCTTTTTTACATGGTTTTACATTGACCATGATACCATGACCAACAAAGATATATATACATTTGCTTTATTTTTTATTACATGTCATGGGATATATTGGGCTGCTGTAATATGTGGATTGTAAAGGAATCTGGCTCATATGGAATGCTGCCAGCTTCAAGTGAAAAAGCTGAAGATCAAATATATTCACCACACTAAAGCCATGCACAAGATCCTGATATTTATTGAAATATTCTCTCTATAGACTATTTCCAGATGAGTTTAATTCTGAAGTTGTAACTGAAACTTTGTGGATGATTTCTTTGACCACTAATTTGCCCTCAACTCTAAACCCAGGCGTAATGGAGTGTGGAATAAAGACTCCACAATCCCGTAGCCTCTATTTTAAACCTATGGAGAGTTTAAAAGAGTCAGCATTGGGTAAACAGAACAGGCACATTGTGCCTCATGCCCATCTACAATGGCAAGCTACCTCATTATTATATTGTGACTCCAAACCACGTCTACTACACTTTTACCGTTGCCAATGTGAGGTACAGTGTGTCTGGTTTGACTCACAGGTCAGTAAAAGTAATCAACTATGGCTGCAACCGTCTACAGACACAAGCACTTCAGCCATGACTACCACGATACTCAGAGCCCGTATGTGGTCAAGGAGTACTCAAGGTAAGGTGTTTAGGTACTCACCAGATACAGGCCATGTCTGAAACATTCCAGAAGTCCACAGTGCTGGACAGATTTACACACTATTACCTGCAGAGGGGAAAAAGCACCAAATAAAGCACTCAAGGCATTAAAAAACAACAAAACAATTAATTCAAATCTAAATTCAGATCTCTTCACAATGTCCTGTGAAACAAATGTTACGGTGTTGGTTTTTATACCCTGGCAGAAAAAAACTGGTACAGCAGTCGAAGTAGATCTGTTCCGGTAGACGTCCCAAATTGCTGCCAGTGTGTTCTAGTTAGCTCTAAATTATAACTCTTTAATAGCCTAACTTGCTAACTGGTTGCCTGTTCCATCACCCAATCTTACGTCTACATCCTCCCTGGTAATTGCCTGGCTCCCTTTACTATGGTCACCAGTACCATTAGAATCCACACAAACATATTTAATTCTTAAAAAATCTCTTAAGCAATGAATAGTCTCCTATTAATCAATACATTACAATTTTGCAGTGTTTACCTGTACTCAGTCTATCTGATTAGCATTCTAGAAAAATTGCAGTTATTAACACACATGTAATTATGCTAGTAGTACAAAATGACTTTCAAAATGACTTATATTAGTTCTGTACTATACTATAATACAGAACTAATATAAATAGTGCCAGGCACAAACAGATTCATTGTTTTGTGTCATCCTCAGAACTGCACAATCAAATCTCGAATTCAGGGTAATGTACTGTGGTGCTATCATGGTTGTTCCATACAGTGTCAAAAGAGAAGAGCCTAGTTTCTGTCTTCCATTATTCACACTATTCTACTGTTCTAGTAGTCTCGACAGAATAGTTTTTCTCCTGCCAAATTTCCATCCGCTTCCATTGATCCAAATTCATGATGATTCATCTACTCTAATCTCCATGTATGCAGAAATGATGAGCATTGGTCGGACTGTACTGTAGGCCCTGGTCTGTGCTGTAATACTACATGTACATTACCTGTCGACGTACCAGAAAGTTTGACCTGAACATTAAATTCAGTCTATGTAGTGGTACTCAATGTTATAGCTTTTTGCTTACAATGATTACATTTTCTTTTATTAAATTTAGACATGTTTATGATCCATGCCTGTTTGTGTTGCCATGCCACACTATGAGGCTTAATCCTACAGGCTGAGGAGTTTGTGTTGCTCAACTTTTCACCATGATGATACCATTTATACTAGTTGCATCTGCTTCAGTAACAATACTCATGCGGTTTCAGGCTAACTAAAGCCAGAGTGTGGTGATTTAACATATCCAAATACACTATTTAGGAATGTTAAAATGGTGCATTGTAAAACAATTTCCTGTTTCACACGTGAGAGTAACAGTATGTTCTTTGTTTCTGTAGCTCTGAGGTGGTGGAAGACGATTACCAGTACAAAGCAGAGAAACGAATCCAAGGAGTGGTAAGGTCTACATCCATTTGTGACTTGTTTATATGTGTGACTTGTCTATCTACCTGGCTACTTTACTTTGAGTATACTTGTCCACCTGTGTGTCAGTTATTCAAGTTGATGGGTTAAGCAGCATTCCTTCTAAGGGTGGTAAATCCTCATGTTCATAAACCTTGTTTCCCAGGTGAGGAAGAAGATGGTTGAGAAGTACATTCGAGAGGAGTCCATGATCAGGGGCCCTAAGTTTGTGGTCCGACTCCGTTCACACACTGTGTTTGAGAACACACCTATAAAACTGTTCTGCACTGTGGAAGGATACCCCACACCTGTGGTAAAATGGTCAGCAATAGTTAATATTGGCTATAATGTTGTCACATAACTACTTACAGCAAGAAGCAGTCTTTTCTATCAAGTGGTAACATTGTTTCAGTCATTATGTGGCTTAGAGTGTGTCCTCTCTACTTGTCACACACCAGGTATAAAGATGGCATCATCTTGGATAACGCATCAGGAAAATATATTGTTGGTGAAAAAGCTGGAAGCCACACTTTGGAGATTTTTAAGTAAGTGTTATTCTATGAATGCTGTATTTGTAGATGATTATTTGACCTAATTGATCTAGATAAAATCATACACAACATTATGAATTTGTTTAAATAATCCAAGACCACCTCATCTATTAGGGAAGAATATGAATGAAGATTACTGTGTGATATTTAGTTAACACATGGCTCATACTGGGTACTGTAACTGAGTACAAAGTTGAATAGGAGACTGAGGCTATAACACTGTGTTGGCAGGGAAGCTCTGCTCATTCCTATTTAGTCCCTCGCTGTGGTAGGCCACTCCCACATCTTCAGGAGTGTCAGCTGTTCATGGTCAAGTGCTGACTTCAGTGACACAAGATCCTGCAGCTACTTAAAGAGCTTTGAGCTCGTACTCATTTTACCCTTCTCTCCCCCTTTTCTGTCTGGGAGGGGATCTGGGTGCAAGTCTTAAAACTGCTGTAATTCCTCAAGGTACATGAAGGGGTTCAGTAAAATCATACAAACAATAATTACCTAAGATTCCTCTAACATGCCTCTGCGGTGAAAAATCTGAACAGTAAAGTGTGACAAAATAAAAGTAGTATGGAGAGTAAGGAAATGAGAGACGGAAAGAGAACTGAATAAAGAGAGGGAAAGACAGAGAGAGGATAGTATAGGGTAAGACAAGGGAAAGACAGGAACAAAGAAGGAGAGACAGGAGACAGAGTAACTGAAGGAAGGGAGTCTTACCGAAGGCAAGCCAGCAAGTCAAGGTTGTGTTTTGTCTCTTGCAGCTTGACATGCTTGTCATTCATGTCCTCCATGTAGAACAACTCAGCAGTGCAGGGGCCATCATTGATCAGCTCTTGTAGAAGTGCTACTAGAGGGAAAACCATTTTTTACTGAGCATTGATTGAGTCAGTAAAGGGTTTAGAATCAGGATTGCTTTTTGACATTTCCCTGTGCTGTTTACCACACTTTAAAGCTTACACTATTAATGGCAGATTTGGGTCCATTAATCAAAGTAATATAAAAAAGAATGTCTCACTCTTGAAATATATAGTTATTAGTGCCAAACAGATGGCCCACTTCAGGAAAAAAGTATTTTGGCATAATTTATATTCAAATTACCCACGGTACCGATTCTTTTTGTTATGTCCATAATTTGAATATACATGACAGCAAAATACTGTTTTTATAAAGTGGAGTGTCTAGCAGTATCAACTGTACATTTCAAAATAATTGCCCATACAGTACATGTTCATTTATTTTATACTTTAATAGTTTATCGTCATTGAACATTAATTTCATGGCATTGCTTTACCAAACTTTATCTATACATGTATCATGTATACCCGGGGGTGCGCGATTTGCGGACGTCGGTCCGTATCCGGGCTGAGTGAAAGTTCAATCTGGACCTAGATACATTTGTCATACAGAATTGTTCAATTAAATAATGATGAAACAACCGTTATTTTCAATTATCTCAGCTCAGCGCAGCTGGAAAAGTCCCAGACAAGCGTTCCATACTACGATGTGTTGTCCAATCATGTGTTATTTACATCACTTCACGAAACTCCAACAATCAAAGCGAAAGTTTACAGTGCATGTTAGGAGATAGACAGCGAGAGAAGCAGAAGCTTAAGCGAGAAAAGTAGAGAGCGAGTAGAATGGCGTGTGCAAAAGTCAAGGAAGAACATATTAAGTAAGCTAGGTAAGCTTCAGTAAGACAAATCATTGCTGTTGAATATGTTAGCAATGTGGTATTGTTTCCATCTCAAATGTGTGCAATTTTTTCTGCGTGGGGGACAGGTGTGAAACTCAGGACACTGCTCAATACACGGCTGTAGCAGGGAACATTCATGGCCAGGCCTCCACACAAGCCTCCATCATTGTCAAGAGTAAGTCTGCACACACCACACACACAAGTATTAATTCAGCTCTGCTCTTGACTTAAAGAAACATGAAACACTGAAAATGACTTGTTTGATCAGGTGCGTTTATCATATGTTTTCTACAGGGTTTAAATTAGAAGAGGAGACCTCTGTGTATGCATGGCTGCCTTACCAGAGTAAGTCCGACCAACATCTACACCTACTAGCTGAGAGCTCTAACCTTAGACCTCTACCTAAATCTTCAGGAGCTGCAGAGAGGCACATCAGGATGGTTCTCATCGACGCAGACTCAGCCATACAGTATTTAGATGGAAATACAGAAGCCTTTATCAGGCTTCCTGAAGACATGTTAGGGGAACCACTGTTGGTTAACTTAACGGCTGTTTCTGACAAACACATACTGTATCTCATTGCGCCTGAAAAGTCACAGTGTTGGTTTTATGTGTTGGTCTGTTTTTGAAAATGCGAAGGAGAGAGATCAAGCTGATTGAAAATAAATGATCTTGCACTGTGTAGATTTGGCGATAGCGTAACAAGTGATCCCTTTATCTTAGCTTATTCATAGCTTTTACTGCAGTAGAAATCCATTAAAACAGCACTAAGCTGATTTTCTGCCCTTGTATTTAGAGCCCTCTTTCAACAGAATAACTCAACCAGTATGTTGCATCAATGTGAAGCCATTGTAATACACATTGCATTTACATTTTATTCATATCTGTGTGCCTTCCCTCCAGTAAACTTTTTTGAAATTATAAAGTGAACAGATAACACCAAGGATGTGAATTTAGTTTGATGGCTCAGCGGTTAGGGAGTCAGGCTATTAATCAGAAGGTTGTTGGTTTGAATCCAGACTGTGCCAAATGGCGTTGTGTCCTTGGGCAAGGCACTTCACCCTACTTGCCTCGGGGAGAATGTCCCTGTACTTACTGTAACTGCTAAATGTCAATGATTGTGTGTATCTTCTCTGCCTTTGCTAGTTCCCATACTTCCAAAGATCCAGTACACCAAGATTAACATTACCTTCCTTGAGACCTTCGGAGCAGTGTTTGCCACAGAAGGAGTCTCAGCCACTCTGACCTGCACCATGACAATCAGTCCTAACCTGGCCAACCTGCAGCCTGAGGCCCAGTGGTTCAGAGATGGTAACACCTCAATGTGTGCAGTAACTAACACATATTTTAATATAAGCCAAAACCATTCTTCAACCATCACATTGTTCACCTTTTTGTGACTTCTCATTTTCGTCCTCATTCGTCTACTCAGAGCACCGTCTGTTTGACTCCAAGTGGGTGAAGATGGAGCAGGGGCAGTGTGTGGCCTCGCTCACTCTTCCTCACCTGTACAAGGAAGATGAGGGTCTATACACTCTTCGCATGGTGACCAAAGGGGGTGCTGCAGAGCACAGCAACTTTGTCTCCGTGGCAGGTAGGACTGGGCATCCAATCTACCATTCTTCTGACCAAAAGGATCTCCTAGTCCAAGGAAGACCCCTCAGCTGAGGCAGATATATGATTCTGATATATTAGCAGCAATCATTCTCAAGCAAAAATGCTTTTTGATAAGTAAAGGGTTAGGGATAAATTAAAGATCCTGTAAAGCAAATTCCATGATTTGCTTCTCAGTACAGTATATACGTGTGAAATGAGTTCTTGAAAGCATGTGCAAAGCGCGAAAACTTTGTCGCACTGAAATGTGGAGTTAGACCGTAGAACAGTTTCTCTTCCGTTTTCAGATCAGGTTTTAATGGGCGGAGCCAAAAAATTACCTATCTACGTCATTTTGACCCATCTACGTCAGATCACTGAATGACTCCTCCTGCTGTACTGTGATTGTAGCCTACATCAGCTAGCTAGCTAGCTTCAGGATGTCTCCCTCCATCCGCAACTGCATCTTCCCTGGATGCAAGAACTTCAGCTGCGCTGCAATGCTATTTAATTTCCCTATTGATGAGGAAAGGAAAAATACCGTATTTCTTCGAATAAACGCTGTGGCGTTTATTAAATAACGTTCATTTTTGGTGCAGCTTTTATTCGAGGGCTGCATTTACTCGAGTGTGGCATTTAATTAGTAATTGGTAAGAGAGATTTCAGCCATAGACAACTACGTTGCTGGCCTTGTGACAAGTAAAGCTTGCAGCTAAAAACGCAGGTTTCATTTAGGCTACTACCGCTGACATCCTTGTCTATTTTTTTGTTTGTCTGAGTGCGGCAACTCCCTTTCTCATTGGCTATCAATTAGGTGTGCATTGGTAATACAACTGTCTCAAATACAAGTGTTCTACATTGTGTAGAAATCTGAAGCAGCATGCCTAAACGTTCATACACGTTAGCTTTTAAACAGAAAGCTGTGCAGAAAGTGTAATAAAAACAGAAATAAATACTAGGGTTTTCAGATTATTTTTGTGTGGCGTTTATTCAAGGGCGGCGTTTATTACACAACGTTCATTTTTGGTGTGGCGTTTATTCGAGGGCGGCGTTTATTCGAAGAAATACGATAGGTGGATTGATTTTGTGAAGAGCCACGCTGATGGAAAGCTTCGGATAAACTCCAACAGCCGCCTCTGCAGTGACCATTTCACGGCGGATAATTTTAACAGGGACAGACGGGGTTCAGGGACACACGGCTTCTCTTACAGCGCGGAGCCGTACCAAGTGATCGCCCTCCCGGCCGTTTCTCCTCCGGTCGCACCTGGACTATCCACCGCTGCCAGCAGTTCATCACTCAGTTCTGTGTGCTTGTTATAATTATACTAGATAACTTTTCCAGAGGTATCTCTGCTATGAGTTAGTGCAAACCGCTAACTTGATATTAGGCTACTCGGTGTAGAATGATGGTATTTTGGTGAATTGGTAGTTAATGTGCTAGAAGTAGTGCTGTCAAACGATTAAAATATTTAATCGCGATTAATCCCATTAATGGCATAGTTAACTTGCAATTAATCGCACATTTTTATCTATTCTAAATGTCCCTTGATTTATTTTTGTCCATTTATTTTTTCTCATTTTAATACTCTTATCAACATGGAAAAGTGGATCAGATTGCTTGGTGCAAATGTTTTTTTTAAATTGAAAACAACATTGCAATCGCCTGGCTTTGATGAGGGGGCGGAGAATTTGCATCAGCTGTGTGCTTGGCCATCAAGTGGTATTTCAGACTGGACTTGCTGCGATGATAGCTCAGTTCACAACAACAAAACACACAGATCACTTTGGTCTTGTCAATGGAACTATTTGGCAACTTTTTAAAAGTAAACTTTCCATTCAGAACTTATTGGCATCCATTTCGGCGTCTCGCGCTCGCCATCCACTCAAAACGTAACGTTAGCCTAATACTCTTTAGCCGGCTCGCAAGCCCAAACAAGTGTGTGCGGCGTGCCTGTTGTTTTGTTTCCGGTCTAGCTAGATCCGGTGTGGTGTTGTAGTTTTTCTAACGTCAGTAGTTGTTGCAACAGCATGTGAAAAAAACTAAAACGTTTGCTAGGCCAAAAATAACGTTAATCAAGCGATAAAAAAATTGACGCCGTTAAAATGGGTTTGCGTTAACGCCGTTAATAACGCGTTTGCGTTAACGCCGTTAATAACGCGTAAAACTGACAGCACTAGAGGAAACCTATTGTTTTTGTTAGTATTCCTATTATTAGGGTTCCTCGGTGGGAGGAAACCTTTCTTGTACTGTCCACATTTGGTACAACCTTCAAAACCCTTCTCCTCATGAACCATAGATCCAATCGACTTGAAATTTGTTACAGATTTGTAGAATACATGTCTTTCTATAGGTTGAAATTGAATAAGGAATGCAATACAAAATGGCAGAAAGAAGTGTATTTATGTAAATGTCCACATTGCCACAATATCTTTGTGTTAATAAATCAAATATAATTTTGACTGATGGTTTTTCAAACGCTAGTGCCTTCAAGTTGACATCATTCTGAAGTACCATATGCAATTTCACCTTGATATGTCAATATATGATTGAATTCAATTGAAAGCAGGGCCGGATTAACAATTTTCTGTGCCCTGGGCAACAAGGCTCAAGCCCCCCCCCCCCCCCCCCCTGTGTTTGATGTGATGCTAGTTACGATTTCTGGAGAGAAAAAAAGCGCAAGCGAATGTTTGGGGCCTTTATTTGAGCTTAAAATTGTTTTTTGAGCTTTATGTAAAATAAACATTTAACAAGTCGTTTTTCAATTGGTAAAATATTGTCTAGAGAAGGTGATGTCTTTTTGTCTCTTAATATTTCAGATCCGTACCTTGCGTTTCTTAGCCTGGTTTATCGCGTAGAACGTTAATCGCGCGATAAAAAAATTTACGCCGTTAAAATGGGTTTGCGTTAATGCCGTTAATAACGCGTTAAACAGACAGCACTAGCTAGAAGTAGTTGGAGAGCTCTGGTGTCCATTTTTACTCCTGTGTAAAAACAATTTATTTATATGCATCTGTATGTTTCACTCATTGAACAAATAAATTATAATTCTGTCCTGTTTTGTTCGGCTTGACGTAGCAGCCATTATCTGGGTCGTAGGTAGGCAACGAGGGGCGGAGCCTCAGCTCCGTCAGGCGACATGCCTCCTCAGTCTCAAGCAGAAAGAGTGCTGATTTTCTCACGATTTCAAAACCTAATTTAACATACTTGTCTGTGTTTTTTTTTATTCTAATTCGAATGGGTAGTTAATAACACATTCTTCTGTGGTGTGGTGAACTTAAAACTTGTTTTCAATTCCACTTTACAGGATCTTTAAGTAATTTCCGTTCTATTATGGAGTGTCCTGTCTGTCATCTTAATGATGGAAATGTAAAGAACTATTCAGATTTCCAGTCAACAATTTGAAAATAACTATATTAATAGTGAAAATTGTGTAAAGAGGCACTCTGTTTCTGCCCTCATCTAGACGGCCCTCCCCCCGTGCCGGGAGCTCCTGGTGCCCCCATGGACATCAAGATCCACGATGCCAACAGAGATTATGTTATTGTGTCCTGGAAGCCCCCCAACACAACTACAGAGGG
Source organism: Osmerus mordax (assembly GCF_038355195.1). Lineage (NCBI taxonomy): Eukaryota > Metazoa > Chordata > Actinopteri > Osmeriformes > Osmeridae > Osmerus > Osmerus mordax. Next base: position 8,030,994 of record NC_090054.1, on the reverse strand, counting down.
GCCTATCATTGGATACTTTGTAGACAAGTAAGAGTTGGAGGACTGCAAAAACACTACTGTTATTCTGGATACGTATTATTATTATTGGGTGTGCTTTGCCTTCGGCAAGAGCACAACATTTGTTCTCTCACATATATATTATTATTATTTTCGCACCCCTAAGGATCCCTCAATATTTGGACTACATAGACAACGTTGGTGTCAAAATGTTCGTCTTGGTCACGATTGCGTTGCTTCTATTGGGATTTACGTTCCGTTGCATGGTTTAGGTTTGAATTACGTTTTTGTGGCAAAAAGTGCCTTTTGTCGCACAAGGGAACTCAGTGCTAGCCTACGTCACAATGTCACAACGTCACAACATCAGCACACGTGCGCAACGATGCATAGATACGACGTGCTAGTGTACTAGTAGAATCATATATTTAGGCAATTCAAGACTTGCATGTACAGTAAGTAATGTCAAACTAAACTAGAGAGGGTACAATTCCTGGGGAAATTGTAGGGTGTGCTTGCTTGCGTTGGTTGCAGGTGGGTCCATCCCATTAAGTTATTCCATTCTAGTGATATTTTCAAGCATTTAGCCTAGCTAGGCTACTCACATTGCATAATTCATTAAGAACCCCCTTTGAAACAAGCTATTGTAACAACATTGTCACCGGAAGTATTTCAGATGGAATTGCGATTCAAACAGTACCAACTGAAAATATGACCCCAAAAACGTAAATAAGCTTGACATTTATGAACAAGCTAGCTGCTATTGCTAGCTTGCTCCGTAGCACAATTCAGCTTCTGCACGCAGGGCTCTAGGCTGAGACCAAATGGTCGCTTTTGGCTTTGTTACTGACAATGATCACTTCCAGAAAACTTTTGAATTAGCCATTTTCCCCTAAATAGATATCAAGCTTATTTACATGTTTGGGAGCATATTTTCAGTTAACAGGTACTGTTTGAACCGTGATTCCATCTGAAAAATACTGCCGGTGACAACGTTGTTAGAATAGCTTGTTTCAAAGGGGGTTCAGCTTGTTTCATAATAAACGGACCCATCTGCAACCGACGCAAGAAAGCACACCCTACGATTTCCCCCAAAATTAGTTATTAGTGTGTTTGCTGAAAGCAAAGACACTACTGTTGTTCTGCATACTTATTATTAGGGGCCAAGCAGCGAAGCACCTAAGGCACCTAAGGCTAGGGTTAGGCAACTTTTGAACCGTATGACTGATTCCCTGGATCAAGACGAGTTCAACGCATCCTATGACGTCAATTTCCGTTTATATAGATTTTCCGCCATTTCCGGTTTTATCAAAAGCCTTTGAAAGTAGCCTGGCTGCCAGCCCAACTTCGTCCCGCCCACAAAAAAATTTGGTCGGGAAGTTGGGTCTGGAGGGTCTCGTATTGGGGACAACTACAGAAAACCAGAATCTGGGCGGACCAAAGAAATTGCCAGGGTGGACTTTTTACAATGATGGACAGATGATCAACAGTAACGTAATCCCCCACGTCACAAAAGAGCGCTTAAGTTGAATTAGTTTTGAACAAACATGGCTACCGCTGGAGATCTGGGATGTTATGATTCTGCCATCGAGTCTGTTTTAGAAGACATCGACAGCGCATTAATTTTAAAAGAGGAACAGAGAAACGCAATCAAGGCATTTGTCGATGGAAAAGATGTTTTTGCCGTCCTTCCTACGGGATTCGGTAAAAGTTTAATTTATCAGCTGGCCCCGATGGTCGCGAAGAAGATGGGACACAACTACTACGTTGCTCTGATTGGTTGTAGATATATCCAATTGAGCGAAGAGGCATTTGTTTTCCAGGTTCGTTTGAAACACGCCCAATAGTCACAGCCCAACGGAGAGTTCTCAGACTCATATTCTGACTAGAATTATGAGTATGACAACGTCAGGCTACTTTGAAAGCCTACTCCTCCTACAATTTTTTTCCAATCTTCCCCAGAATTGGCACCCATCATCGTCAGAGCAACCCTCAATCAAATTATTTATATATTTGATTTTCAAAACCGTTTGTCTGGTACAGCCAATCATAATTGGCAACAAAGCAACCAAACAGGAATTTGGGTAAAATCTCAGCAAATCTTTGAGATATCAAAACTAAACTTGGAAGACACTACAACATGTTACCATGTTCAAAGGCAACTTCATATCTCCAAAAATGATTCATATAAAGCAAATCGAATTTATCGCCAACGCTAAAATAATGCTTTACACATCCGCCAGTCAAAAACTGATACTCTGATACTATGAAGACTCTTGAGAATGTTTAGTACACAAATCTGAGAAAAAGTTGACTGTGAGATGAAAAGTAGATTTTTGGTGGATATTTGAAACATGCATGTTTGGCTAATTGCTAAGGAAATTGGGTGTGCTTTGCCTTCGGCAAGAGCACAACCTTTGTTCTCTCACATATATATTATTATTGTGAGAATGCTGTTAAGCATTCTCACTATTGTTTTCCTGTTTCTCTTTATTGTGAGAATGCTGTTGAGCATTCTCGCTATTGTTTTCCTGTTTCTCTTTATTATTGTGAGAATGCTGTTAAGCATTCTCACTATTGTTTTCCTGTTTCTCTTTATTGGGTGTGCTTTGCCTTCGGCAAGGGCACAACCTTTGTTCTCTCACATATATATTATTATTATTATTATTATTTTTATTCTTTTTGCCCCCCTAAAACTCAGTCAATATTTGGCCTACATAGACAACGTAGGTGTCAACAGTTTCGTCTTGGTAGCGATTGAGTTGCTTCTATTGGGATTTACGTTCCGTTGCATGGTTTGGCCTTAAGTTAAGTTTTTGTGGCGAAAAGTAAGCTAACGGTGGCTAATTTGCTAGCCACAGTCACTGACGTTACTAACGTCACTACGTCACGAAAACACGCGTGACTACCTTTGGCAGAACATTCGTTTCGCATCTGTTAACTTGGGGGATAGCTAGGCTAACTATAGCTTTACTGCAAGGCAGCTGCAGAAACGCCACAAGCAAAGAGGCCAGGGTGATAACTATTTACTCATTTTACTTTGTTATATGACACACAATTGTGGTGTGTAATGTACAATATATGCTGATATTATTAAGGAAGTACATCTACTTTCGGAAACAGTAGTCTACTATTTCACTGAAGTATTAGCATCATGACATTAGCCTGTGTTGCCCGGGCAACACATACTACAGTGGTCTATGATGTATCTGTTTTCAATCGTTAAAATAAACATTCCTCACATATACATTTTCGTTGTATGATTTATTCTGACATTAGTAAACGATTTGTTGGTGAAATTACCATTACCTGTGGTTTCAAACCAGTGTAGCTCACTGCAACGCTGTAGCCTCCCCGAGACACTAGTGTGAGTAGCTAACAAAAACTCCTCAGTCTTTCAATAGTTGAAACAATCTGACTACTAACCTGAACTTCATTGCCACAGCCTAAACTTTGTCAATCTGTTCATGAAAATAATTAATTTCAGCCTAAACCGTACAACGGAACGTTAAATCGAATTCAACCAACGCAATCGCTACCAAGACGAACACAGCAGTAGTCTAGTACTGTACCGTAGTAGTAGAATTTACCGGGGCAGCTTCTCCACACAGGGCTATATCGCATTTTGCGTTTTTACTGACAATGATCGCTACCAGTGAGCTTTTTATGAATGAGCGATTTTCCACTAAATAAATGTCAAGCTTATTTACGTTTTGGGGGGCATATTTTCAGTTAGCAGATGGTACCGTTTGAATCGCGATTCCATCTTCTACTGCCGGGTAACGTCGTAGAATAATCTTCAAAGGGGTTGTTTATTCATGAATGAATGCAATATGAGTAGGCTAAATGCCTGAAAATATCATGAGAAGGGAAAAACTTAAAATGACGTTTAAATCATAGAGATTAGGTCCATTTTTACACCGGTCTGCACTAATGTCACGAAAACACGCGTGACTACCTTTGGCAGAACATTCGTTTCGCATCTGTTAACTTGGGGGATAGCTAGGCTAACTATAGCTTTACTGCAAGGCAGCTGCAGAAACGCCACAAGAAAAGAGGCCAGGGTGATAACTATTTACTCATTTTACTTTGTGATATGACACACAATTGTGATGTGTAATGTACAATATAAGCTGATATTATTAAGGAAGTACATCTACTTTCGGAAACAGTAGTCTACTATTTCACTGAAGTATTAGCATCATGACATTAGCCTGTGTTGCCCGGGCAACACATACTACAGTGGTCTATGATGTATCTGTTTTCAATCGTTAAAATAAACATTCCTCATATATACATTTTCGTTATATGATTTATTCTGACATTAGTAAACGATTTGTTGGTGAAATTACCATTACCTGTGGTTTCAAACCAGTGTAGCTCACTGCAACGCTGTAGCCTACCCGAGACACTAGTGTGAGTAGCTAACAAAAACTCCTCAGCTGTTCAAGTCAAACGGTGACAGAACATGTTCGGCACTCCCCTTACTCAAAAGTCTTTCAATAGTTGAAACAATCTGACTACTAACCTGAACTTCATTGCCACAGCCTAAACTTTGTCAATCTGTTCATGAAAATAATTAATTTCAGCCTCAACCGTACAACGGAACGTTAAATCGAATTCAACCAACGCAATCGCTACCAAGACCAACACAGCAGTAGTCTAGTACTGTACTGTAGTAGTAGAATTTACCGGGGCAGCTTCTCCACACAGGGCTATATCGCATTTTGCGTTGTTACTGACAATGATCGCTACCAGTGAGCTTTTTATGAATGAGCGATTTTCTACTAAATAAATGTCAAGCTTATTTACGTTTTTGGGGGCATATTTTCAGTTAGCAGATGGTACTGTTTGAATCGCGATTCTATCTTCTGCCGGTAAAGTCGTAGAATAATCTTCAAAGGGGGTTCTTTATTAATGAATGAATGCAATATGAGTAGGCTAAATGCCTGAAAATATCACGAGAAGGGACAACTTAAAAGGACGTTTAAGTCATAGAGATTAGGTCAATTTTTACACCGGTCTGCCAAATGTATTCGTTTTGATTCAGCCTGTCAGCTGCCTCTTGCAGGGGAAATGAGAAGACATCATATTTCATTCGACACTTCACTCGTATTTTGAGTTGTAAATGAGCAGCAAAAAAAAGATGCTTTTAAATCTATGTAATCTTTATAAATAATAAGTAGGCCCGATGCATTTTTATATAAAATATACAGACCCCTGTGCAACCGACGCAAGCAAGCACACCCTACAATTTCCCCAGAAATTGTACCCTCTCTAGTTTAATCTGTTAAAACGATAATATTCTTGTTACGACTAGCTAGCCTACTTCTTCTGTTTAACAGTTCAGCTTTCAGCTTCTCCCACATTGTAGGCTATTTTAGCTCTTAGCTTTGTTAAGATGATGCAGTTCAGCTTCCACATTGCCTCTTTTGTGTGACTCACACATTTTTGAAATTCATTTCAGCTTGCGGGTATTTTCTCATTCTCACTTTTATACTTTTTAAAATATTAAGGTTTTTGTGCAAATTATTCTCCCTTTAAAAGTAATGGTAAATCCTTTCAAATCATTGTTGGAATGCTGCTCCAGCCCCTTTCAAAAATACCTTTCGGTTGCTTTGAAGCTTCAGCTTATAACTTTCTACTAAATGTTCACTATTTTCAGCTTTTTTAGCATGGTCAGCTATCCACATTCAGGTTTTCAGCATTCTCACTGCTGTTTCGCAGGAACAGCCTTTTCTAGTTATTATTATATCAACTTCTTAGTTCTTCCGCCGTTTTTTGGCCTTTAACTAGTTCTGCATACTTTCACCTATTCCTACAATTTTTGTATCAAAACGTTCAGCTCCTTCAGGAGATGTTGGCTATGACTTTTGGTATTTCTCACTTTTATACTTTTTAAGACATTAAGGTTTTTGTGCAAATTATTCTCCCATTAAAAGTAATGGCAAATCCTTTCAAATCATTAAAAAGCTTCCTCCTCTTTCAAACGTAACTACTTCAGCATACTTTCAGCTAGAGACACCATTCAACCTTTAAAATGTTCACAAGACATTCAGCTATTCCCAAATGATTCAGCTTTTTCAAATATTCTGCCAATTTCTAATTATGACAGTTTGAAATACATTAAAATGTTTGCTCCTTCTTGATTGTTATGAATGAGCAGCCAGCAGAGTGGCACACTGTGCTGGCTGCTCTTTTTCTGATATTCAACTAAATTGTCAAACAAATTCCTCTAACGTTCATATAGTTTAACGTACAGAAACAAGTTATACCTTAAAATGTAGGAAAATTTGTCCTCTTTCAGCCAATGTAACTACTAAAGAGCTCACATTTACAGATTTTCAGCTATGGGCCTTGAAGCGAGAGCAGCCTTTCAAATTCTCTCACTAACTTCAATGGAGAGGTGGGTAAAATCCGTCAGAGAAAGCAGGAAGGAAGACGATTTCGAAACTGCCGGTAGAGACATATTTCTGACCGCACATACATATAAAGGACATCTCTAGTTTCGGCAGAGTCTTGGGTCTCGGAAGATATCCTCATTTTATTGATTGGACGTGTAGTTTTGCGTCTAGGTCAACTTGTTTGAGGTGTGGATGCTAGGTAAATGTTCGTTTTTCTCTCTGCCTAGCTCGTTAGCGATCACAGCTGCTCCATCGCCGTGGCAACCAAACAAACACGTACCAGGAAAGCAAAAGGAACACGTTTTTGAAACTGCAGGTATAGTCGTATTTCTGACTGCACAGACATATAAAGAATATCTCTGGTTTCGGCAGAGTCTTGGGTCTCGGAAAATATCCTTATATTTTGGATTGGACGTACAGTTTTGCGTCTAGGTTATCTTGTTTGAGGTGTGGATTCTAGCTACATTTCTCTTATTCTCTGCCCTCAGCGCGTTAGCAATCATAGCTGCACCATCACCGTAACGACAGACACGCACCACTCAGTCTCTCACACAGGTGATTGGTACGTTTACTTGACCATGAGAAACCCGATTACTAGCAATTGTCGGTTTATACCAATAATACGATTACTCCGTTTACATGTGTAATTAGTTATGCGATTACTCAATAAACGCGTCTACATGATTCTTTTTTATTAATCGTTGTATGCTCCACGGCCAAAACTTGCACCATCATCCTTCTGCAACAAAGTGTCGCCGTGTCTTCCTGTATCGGCTCTACTGCTGTATGTTTCATTCCATCAACACATTGAATCCTACTAAGAAAGCCGAGTAAACACACTCAATGGTAGGCTACATCTGCTACTGCTATTACTATCCCAACTATAATTTCAGCTGTTAAAACGATAATATTCTTGTTACGACTACCTAGCCTACTTCTTCTTCTGTTTATCAGTTCAGCTTTCAGCTTCTCCCGCATTGTAGGCTATTTAAGCTCTTAGCTTTGTTAAGATGATGCAGTTCAGCTTCCACACTGCCTCTTTTGTGTCACTCACACATTTTTGAAATTCATTTCAGCTTGCGGGTATTTTCTCATTTATCACTTTTATACTTTTAAAAATATTAAGGTTTTTGTGCAAATTTTCTCCCTTTAAAAGTAATGGTAAATCATTTCAAATCATTGTTGGAATGCTGCTCCAGCCCCTTTCAAAAATACCTTTCGGTTGCTTTGAAGCTTCAGCTTATAACTTTCTACTAAATTTTCACTTTTCAGCTTTTTTAGCATGGTCAGCTATCCCCATTCCGGTTTTCAGCATTCTCACTGCTGTTTCGCAGGAACAGCCTTTTCTAGTTATTATTTCTTTTTGCCCCCCTAAATCTTCGTCAATATTTGGCCTACATAGACAACCTAGGTGTCACAAGTTTCGTCTTGGTAGCGATTGAGTTGCTTGTATTTTTATTTACGTTCCGTTGCATGGTTTAGGCTCAAGTTAAGTTTTTGTGGCAAAAAGTGAAGCTAACAGTGGCTAATTTGCTAGCCAGTCACTGACGTTACTAACGTCACTACGTCACGAAAACACGCATGACTACCTGTAGCAGAACATTCGTTTTGCATCTGTTAACTTGGAGGATAGCTAGGCTAACTATAGCTTTACTGCAAGGCAGCTGCAGAAACGCCACAAGCAAAGAGGCCAGGGTGATAACTATTTACTCATTTTACTTTGTGATGTGAAACACAATTGTGAAATGTAATGTACAATATTAGCTGATATTATTAAGGAAGTAGGCCCACATCTACTTTCGGAAACGGTAGTCTACTATTTCACTGAAGTATTAGCATCATGACATTAGCCTGTGTTGCCCGGGCAACACATACTACAATGGTCTATGATGCATCTGTTTTCAATCGTTAAAATAAACATTCCTCACAAATATATTTTTGTTGTAGGATTTATTATGACATTACATTACAAGTCAACGATTTGTTGGTGAAATTATCATTACCTGTGGTTTCAAACCAGTGTTGCTCACTGCAACGCTGTAGCCTACGCGAGACACACTACAAAAACATCTACACAGCTGTTTAGGAAGTCAAACGGCAACAGAACATGTTCGGCACTCCCCTTTCTTAAATTAAAAGTCTTTCAATAGGTGAAACTATCTGACTACTAACCTGAACTTCATTGCCACAGCCTAAACTTTGTCAATCTGTTCATGAAAATAATTAATTTCAACCTAAACCGTACAACGGAACGTTAAATCCAATTCAACCAACGCAATCGCTACCAAGACGAACACAGCAGTAGTCTAGTGCTGTTACCGTAGTAGTACAATTTACCGGGGCAGCTTCTCCACACAGGGCTATATCACATTTTGCATTGTTACTGACAATGATCGCTACCAGTGAGCTTTTTATGAATGAGCGATTTTCCACTAAATAAATGTCAAGCTTATTTACGTTTTTGGGGGCATATTTTCAGTTAGCAGATGGTACTGTTTGAATCGCGATTCCATCTTCTACTGCCGGTAAAGTCGTAGAATAATCTTCAAAGGGGTTGTTTATTCATGAATGAATGCAATATGAGTAGGCTAAATGCCTGAAAATATCACGAGAAGGGAAAAACTTAAAAGGACGTTTAACCCTTGTGTTATCTTCGGGTCATTCTGACCCATCAGTCATTGTGACCCACTGTCATATTGCGACAAATTTACCTCATAAAAAAACAAAGTGAAGCATTTTCTTTTAACCGTTGGGCTGTCTCAGACACCCCACATTGCAAAGGTTAAAAGAAAATAATTTTGATTTGTTTTTGTATTGGGTAAAATTGGGTAAACACAACGATGGTTCGTTATGAACCTTTGGGTCATGTGACCTGAAGGCAGCACAAGGGTTAAGTCATAGAGATTAGGTCAATTTTCCACCGGTCTGCCAAATGTATTCGTTTTGATTCAGCTATGAGGCTGCCTCATGCAGGGGAAATGAGAAGACATCTATTTCATTGTACACTTAAATCGTATTTAGAGTTGTAAATGAGCAGCAAAAAAAAAAAATGCTTTTAAATCTATTTTATCTTTATAAATAATAAGTATGCATTTTATGCATCTGATATTATTAAGGAAGTAGGCCCACATCTACTTTCGGAAACGGTAGTCTACTATTTCACTGAAGCATTAGCATCATGACATTAGCCTCTGTTGTCCGGGCAACACATACAAGTTGGGCAAGACGCACACACAACATTTCAGGAAATTGTTGGCTGACCACGCCCCCACTCACTCATTGGCTTGAAGCAAAGGCCCTTGTGGATCTGGATGGGATTGCATTTCAGATTTAGTATCCCATTGGTAAGTCTGCAGCATGGAATTTTCTATACAGTGGCAATTTGTAAATAATATACATTTTTCAATGGTTCTCAATGTTTTGGAGGAATCCACCATTGCTGCCTGCAGCTATATTTATTATTATTATTAAGAGCCAAGCAGCGAAGTTACTAGGGCACCTATTGTTTTTGTTAGTTGTATTATTATTATTATTAGGGGCCAAGCAGATAAGCTGCTAGGGCACCTATTATTTTTGTTAGTTTTATTATTATTATTAGGGGCTAAGCAGCGAAGCTGCTAGGGTACCTAATTGTTTTTGTTAGTTGTATTATTATTAGGGGCCAAGCAGCGAAGCTATTGTTTTTGTTAGTTTTATTATTATTATTATTAGGGGCCAAGCAGCAAAGCTGCAAGGGCACCTGTTATTTTTGTTAGTTTTATTATTATTATTACTTGGGGCCAAGCAGCGAAGCTGCTAGGGCACCTATTGTTTTTGTTAGATTTATTATTATTATTACTTGGGGCCAAGCAGCGAAGCTGCTAGTTCACCTATTGTTTTTGTATTATTATTATTATTATTATACTTAGGACTAGGAGTCTATGGCAGCCCATAGAACCGATTGGTGCAAAGTTTTGAAATTTGGCACACTGATTGGGAACGGTCTCCTGATTATTGTCACCAAGTTTCATGTCTATCACTGAAGCACTATAGCGCCATCAAGGGGTCAATGTTGAAGGTGATTTTACGCCCATAACTTTTGAACCGTAAGACTGTTTTTCTCAAGTCAGGTATCACTGGATTCCTTAGATGCAGACGATTCGACTGAACCCTGTTACGTCATTGTCGTCCAGAATGTTTCTCCGTCATTTGTATTTTAAGAAATGCCTACTTTTTTGAACTCCTCCTAGGCCGTTGCTCTGATTTTCATGAAAATTGTAACAGATCAGCTTCAGACCATGCGGACAAAAAATATTTAGAATTTTATCGATAAGTCAAACCGTTCATGAATAACACGTAAACGATTTTGACAAAGAGCACGCCAAAGCGGACGTGAGGCCTTGACTCTGCGACGGTCTACCGTATGACAATAACGGTAGACCGACAATGCTTGATACGGGAGAAACGGCTTACTTTTTTTTATAAAGTAACCGAACACAGCATTTCCCAGCAGCGAGAATATCACACTGGGATAAGACGGGCTCCTTTACATTTACATTTATTCATTTAGCAGAGCTTTTATCCAAAGCGACTTCCAAGAGAGAGCTTTACAAAGTGCATAGGTCACTGATCATAACAACAAGATAGCCAAAAAACATCGCGAGTAGCCAAAACATGAAGCACACATTGTGAACAACCAAAGTAAGTGCCAAAGGGAAGAACCATAAGAGCATGTAGTTAAACAAGTTACAATTAAACAACATGAACCGCTAAAAGTGCAAGTGTACCTGTGGAAAAAAGCAAGCAACACTAATAAAAACAATATATCACAGCGAGAACAAAAATTTAAATCAGTTACCACTAACCACAAGAGCAACAAGTCTCTAAGCAAGAGTCATTGTGATCCTTGAGGAAACTAACATCGGGTCAAGCGAACCATTCCTAAGTACCGTTGTACTCCCGGAACAAGTGCGTCTTGAGCCTTTTCTTGAAGGTGGAGAGACAGTCAGTATCTCTGATGGAGGTGGGGAGTTGATTCCACCACTGGGGGGCCAGACAGGAGAAGAGCTTGTGTTGGGACCGGGCGGTCTTGAGCGGTGGGACCACCAGGCGGTTGTCTGAAGAAGACCGTAGGTGACGGGTGGGGGTGTAAGGCTGCAGGAGAGACTTGATGTAGACGGGTGCAGTCCCGTTCACTGCTCGGAAGGTCAATACCAGGGTCTTGAATCTGATACGGGCCATGATAGGTAGCCAGTGGAGCGAGACGAGGAGCGGGGTAACATGGGAGCGTCTGGGTAGATTGTAGACCAGGCGGGCCGCTGCGTTCTGAATCCTCAGAAGAGGGCGGGTTGCACATGCTGGGAGACCAGCGAGCAGCGAGTTGCAATAGTCCAACTTGGAGAGGACGAGTGCTTGGACTAGCAGCTGGGTGGAGTGCTCAGACAGGTATCTCCTGATCTTCCGGATGTTGTAGAGGGTGAATCTACACGACCGGGAGACCGCAGCAATGTGGGCCGTGAGGGAGAGCTCGTCGTCCATGGTAACCCCAAGGTTCCTGGCAGAGGATGAAGGGGTCACCGTCGCAGATCCCAGGGTTATTGAGAGATCGTGGGAGATGGAGGGTTTAGCCGGGATGATGAGAAGTTCTGTTTTGGCGAGGTTCAGCTGGAGGTGGTGCTCGGTCATCCAGGCGGAGATGTCTGTGAGGCAGGCCTCAATCCTAGCTGAGATCCCCGGATCGGTCGGGGGGAACGACAGGTACAGCTGCGTGTCGTCAGCGTAGCAGTGGTAGGAGAAGCCATGGGAGGTGATGATTGGTCCAAGTGAGGTGGTGTACAGAGAGAAGAGGAGGGGTCCAAGGACGGAGCCCTGTGGGACGCCAGTGGAGAGCTGGCGAGGTCCTGACAGTTTGCCTCCCCAGGAAACCTGGTAGGATCTTCCCGACAGGTAGGATGAGATCCACTGGAGTGCAGTGCCAGTGATGCCCATCTGAGAAAGTCTGGCGAGCAGGATCTGGTGGTTAACCGTATCAAACGCTGCAGAAAGGTCCAGCAGAATGATGACGGATGACCTGGAAGCCGCTCTGGCAGACTGGAGGGCAGTGGTGACTGAAAGGAGGGCAGTCTCTGTGGAGTGGCCAGTCTTGAAGCCCGATTGGTTGGGGTCAAGCAGGTTGTTCTGGGAGAGAAAGTTAGACAGTTGGTTAGAAACAGCACGTTCAATTGTTTTTGAAAGGAAGGGTAACAGTGATACCGGCCTTTGAAACGCAAGGTCGTAGTATCGAATCCAGCCACAGTCATCAGGCATGTTGTGATACTGGATCATCTGTTTAGCGAAGCCAGGTACGCCACAGTAGCTTTCTAGCAGTATTATCATAATGGTAACGATAATGTTTCATTCTCAGGGGATTTATAAGATTCAGATTTATTGTGCTTTCTAGATATAACGCTGCTACATCTAGCCAGCGCATCGGATTTCTTTCTTTCATAAATTCTGAACGGTTTGACCCCAAATCACAAGATCAGACTCTTCTGATTCTTTGTGGCACACCAAGTCGTAAAATATTACACTTTCCCACGTCGGCCCATTTCAAATGTTGTCTTAAAATGACATATTTACCGAACGCATCGGCTTATCGTTACAAAACTCGGTATACGTCTTTTGCGCAACGCCATGAAGGTAATCAAAAGTTTCGGGGTAGCGCCACCGCGTTGCCAAAAAGTATAATGTGATTTAAAAAAGGCAAATACTTTTTTATACGTTTTGCTTTGCTTCTTTAGCTACTGAATTTCCATATCGAATGCTGCTTGGCCCTTTCATTACTGCTTGCAGCTATATTTATTATTATTATTATACTTAGGCATTGGAGTCTATGGCAGCCCATAGAACCGTATGGTACAAAGTTTTGAAATTTGGCACACTGATTGGGGACAGTCTCCTGATAATTGTCACCAAGTTTCATGTCGACCACTGAAGCACTATAGCGCTAGCCTGGCTCTGCCCTACGTACTTCCGCTCAATTTTCATTTTGCCTCTGTACTAGGTCTGGGATTTCGGTGTATTAGTCGGTTTTTGGAAATAAAATGTTTGTAGGTCCAATCAGCGAACAGAGGGAGTGGCTGAGAACAATCCTTGCTGAGTTTTGTTGGTGGCCATTATTTTGTGGCCCTCCTCCCCACGGGCAGGGGCGTGGCCAGGGGTGGCACTGGCCACCAGTGAAAAGTGATTTGCCACCACTGGTGCCACCCCTACCATGCGTCCGTATGCATGAATACTGGCCAATGAAAAAAAAATCTAAAATATGAGGGGCGGGAGTTCAGGCTGAGCGGCATGTTCAACAACTACACTGGAGAAGCGTGAGAAAAGACTGATGATACTAACGTCGATTTTTCCATATGTGTGCTGGGAGATATTCATAAGGATATAAACATTCAGAAACTAAATATGAGCTATTGTATGATGCTATTCAACACCATGCAGCCCCTTTACTTTCGGTGTATGGAATACAGTTCGTATTCCAAAAATAGCCTGATGTAAAGTCTCTACAGACTGTAGCTTGCTTTGATAAATAGCATGCTAGCTAGCAAGCATTCACGATATGTGAGACATTTTATTTATAAGATGTTAAATACGCATTTGTCTGTAAGTGTTTCACATGATAATTCGTTTGTAGAGTAGTTAACATAAGTAACGCAATGCATTGTATTGTTATTCTGCCAAGCTTACTATATTCAGTCATGCAAACTCCTCACCTTTTTGAAAACAAAATGGGTCACCTACGTGATTTGTGCAGATCCGATGAGAAAATATTTGGATGGGATGGGGTCGTGGCCTTGGCCAACACAGCATTTTACCCATGCTTCTACAACTGGCTCTGAACCAATTGACACTTCTAATGCCTCCACTAACGACTCCCGCCTGGCCAACGACCTGAATGAGTTCTACTGCAGATTTGAAAGACAATTGGACAGTCTTGAACTACCCCTTCCCACCCAGGAGGCCTCCCACCTCCCCCCCTCTACAGTGACGACTCTCTCCATTCAGGAGGGTGAAGTTAACAGACTTTTCAAGAGGCAGAATCCCCGCAAAGCAGCTGGGCTGGACTCTGTGTCTCCAGCCACCCTCAAGCACTGCGCTGACCAGCTGTCTCCGGTGTTTACCTACATCTTTAACACCTCCCTTGAGACATGCCATGTGCCAGCCTGTCTCAAGTCCTCCACCATTATCCCTGTGCCCAAAAAGCCAAGGCCAACAGGACATAATGACTACAGACCCGTCGCCCTGACCTCTGTGGTAATGAAGTCTTTCGAGCGCCTGGTGCTGGCACACCTTAAATCCATCACTGACCCTCTACTGGACCCCCTGCAGTTTGCCTACAGAGCCAACAGGTCTGTGGACGATGCAGTTAACATGGCCCTCCACTTCACCCTACAGCACCTGGACTCCCCAGCATCCTATGCCAGGATCCTGTTTGTGGACTTCAGCTCTGCCTTCAATACCATCATCCCCGCCCTGCTTCAGGACAAGCTCTCCCAGCTGAACGTGCCTGATTCCACCTGCAGGTGGATCACAGACTTCCTGTCTGACAGGAAGCAGTGCGTTAAGCTGGGAACACAAGTCTCTGACTCCCGGTCCATCAGCACCGGATCACCTCAGGGCTGCGTCCTTTCTCCTCTGCTCTTCTCCCTGTACACCAACAGTTGCACCTCCAGTCATCCGTCCGTCAAACTCCTGAAGTTTGCGGACGACACCACCCTTATTGGGCTCATCTCTGGTGGAGACGAGTCTGATTATAGGTGGGAAGCGGCCAACCTGGTGACCTGGTGCAGCCAGAACAACTTAGAGCTCAATGCTCTTAAGACAGTGGAGATGGTTGTGGACTTCAGGAGGAACACAGCCCCACTCACCCCCATCACCCTGTGTGACTCCCCAGTCAACACTGTGGAGTCCTTCCGCTTCCTGGGCACTATCCTCTCCCAGGATCTCAAGTGGGAACTGAACATCAGCTCCCTCATCAAGAAAGCACAACAGAGGATGTACTTCCTTCGGCAGCTGAAGAAGTTCAACCTGCCAAAGACAATGATGGTGCACTTCTACTCAGCCATCATTGAGTCCATCCTCACCTCCTCCATCACCGTCTGGTACGCTGCTGCCACTGCCAAGGACAAGAGCAGACTGCAGCGTATCATCCGTACTGCTGAGAAGGTGATTGGCTGCAATCTGCCTACCCTCGAGGACCTGCACACCTCGAGGACCCTGAGGCGAGCGAGGAAGATTGTGGCCGACTCCTCCCACCCTGGACACTCCCTGTTTCAGTCACTCCCCTCCGGCAGAAGGCTGCGGTCTATCAGGCCCAGTACCTCACGCCACAAAAACAGTTTCTTCCCTTCCGCTGTTGGCCTCTTCAACAAGGCCAAGGGACCACACTGACTCAAATGACTTATTGCTTAAACACTCTGCTTTTGCACTGCACCACAACATGGTATCTTGTACATTTGTATTTTTTGTAATATTTGTATTTTTGTATTTTTATATTGTAATTTACGGTACTTATATTTTATTGTATATTTAATTCTATTCTAATCCCACTTAGTACTTCTAGTTTATGTACCCTTAGTATAGTTAGTCCACATATTTAAATTTTAGGTATATGTTTATTGTATGCACCTTCCTGCCAAAGCAAATTCCTTGTCTGTGCAAACTTTCATGGCGAATAAATCCCTTTCTGATTCTGATTCTGATTCTAACCCTCACAGCCAATCAGGGGCAAAGTGGGGAGAGGTTTTCTACATTCATCTAGCCTCTTAATTTTGCTCTCAAAGTGCAGTAGATTGGTGCGTTTAACTATTTAAAATGTAAGACATTTTCTTCCAGGGGAGCATGCCCCCGGACCCCCCTAGAGGGTTGGGGGTTTGCTGTATCATTATAACCTTTTTTACCCCTGACCTGTTTGCATGCCTGTATATTAAGTGGAAATCATGATCCTGGCTTACTTCAGTCATAAGATGACCGAGGTGAAGTTAGTTTCATATTCAACATTCGTCTCACATTCGGAACACGCTACTTTGCAGCGTCGCGTTAGGGACCGGGTAAAAAGCTACCCATACAATTTTGACAAATGATGACTTATAATATTTTTATTAATATAAAACCTCAAACGGACACCAGAGTATTCTAACAATGTTTGGTGTAGGCCTACTTCCTCAGCCTTTACTTTTTCAATTAAGTTTCAAACAAAATTATAGAAAATCACTCTGTCACTCACTCAATCTCTGAAAATAGCTTAATCCTCACAAATCTTAATAACTTTTTCAAAATTATGTCAAAAACTCAACTCTCACCCGATTATTCTAATGTCTGGCCTACTTCCACATACAATACAAAAGAAAAAATCATTGGAATTCTACATAGGGCTGACGTGAGGTGAACTTAATATTATTGAACAATGTGAACTTTCTGAAAAACAAAGAAATTACTCTGACACAGGCAGCAATGAGCCCCCAACAGTGCCTGATGCAGTGTCTGCTCATCAAGGTATGTCCTCTGAACATCAGTAAGATTTAATAAGTATGTAATACAGTAAAGGTATGATATCAGTTATATTGTTTATGTTTGTTATTAGTCTAGGAATCTATAAATAATGGTAAATTCCTGCAGTGTTTCATTACCTACAACAAAAAGGGTAGATAAATTTTTTTAAACTTGAGTCTCGATACGTGGTTGATGGCCACCCTGCTCTGAGGCTGTGCCCCTGCCTGGCCACCCTGTTCAAAATGTTCTAGACACGCCCCTGTGTTCATATTAAGCTAATGTGGTCTTCATTTTTACGTTATACTGTGGGTTTAGTTTTCACGGTGGATTTGGAGAAACTTCAAATAAACCTGTAGCAAGAAAGCCACTTGTGTCTGCCAGTGCTTCGAGGGAATTATAGTACACTTGTGATTTGTGTAATAAATACAGTGTTTTAACTTAACCAATTAAATAATAGTTTTCAGATTTTTTGGGTGCGGCGTTTAATCGAGGGCGCCGTTTATTTGAGGGGCGGCATTTAATCGAAGATTACATTTTCTTTCTCAGTCCCACAGAAATCACATTTAATAGCTACATCAGTACAAACCCCTCTCCCAATTTTTTTTATAGCGTACACCAGATGAAGTATTTTTAAATGTACTCTCTCACCTTATTTGTTAGGCAATGATGTATGCAGCAACCATGTATATTTCCAGTCAATGCACACAAATTCTGAGGGCTGTGTACTGTTAGTAACTCCCTAATAAAGTAATTATTCCATCTTCTATCGGTAACTCCTTTAATTGAAACAACAGGTCTAAGATTCCTTGTGGTCCTCCAGCAGTATGCAAAGGTCCGAGACACACTTGTCTGTTTCTGGTAGAGTAGCAGTGTAGTCGCTGAGCATATCCATGTAGTCAGCCAAGTACTCTATAGCATGTACCCAGGAGCCCCACCTGGTATGGACAGCATAAACAGGCATTACAGAATAATTTCCCTCTAGCATGAATGCTCTAAGCTGCTAATTACCTACAACAAAAAAGTTAGATAAAAAAATGTGAACATGAGTCTCGATACGTGGTTGATGGCCACCCTGCTCTGAGGCTGTGCCCCTGCCTGGCCACCCTGTTCAAAATGTTCTAGACACGCCCCTGCCCACGGGGTTTGGGAAAAGTTTGATTTTCAAGCTATTGCAGCTAGCTCCGTTACAGTAGTGGTGAAGGAGTTGGCTAAGGCGAACGCTAGCGATTGGTTATGGCAGATCAGAGTGGCTCTGGGCAGATCCAATAGTTTTAAACTTCAACAGAGTACCTGCCTTCAAGGAAGTTAACGCTTGTCAATGGAGCGATCCCAGACTCTCTGTACAAATGAAATGTACGAGAGTCTGGTTAGGAACAGTTGTGTCATAAATCACAAGATTGGTCTCTTCTGATTCTACGTGGCATACCAAGTCGAAAGATATCACATTGTCCCGTGTCCGCCATTTTGGGCTTAGGCCATTTGGAATTTTCATGAAAACCTACTTTTTTGAACTCCTCGTTCGTCGTTGTTCCTATTTTTTTTGATTACATGTAATCAAATCATCTTCAGACCACAATCACATTTACATTTTAGTCATTTAGCAGATGCTCTTATCCAGAGCGTCATATCACCTTGATATGTCAAAATATGACTGAATTACAACTGTTTAAACTTGGGTCAAATTTGACAACGGTCGCCACAGGAGAAAAGGCTGACTGTTTTTATACAGTACCTGAACACGGCAATTTACAGCACTGAGAACAGCTCACTGGGATAAGACAGGCTCCTTTGAAGTGCAAGGTCATAGGTTCGAATCCAGCCACAGTCATCAAGCATGTCATGACACTGGATTATCTGTTTAGTGAAACAGGTGGCTGAGCGGTGAGGGAATCGGGCTAGTAATCCGAAGATTGCCTGTTTGATTCCCGGGCATGGCACAACTGACGTTGTGTCCTTGGGCAAGGCACTTCACCCTACTTGCCTCGGGGGAATGTCCCTGTACTTACTGCAAGTCGCTCTGGATAAGAGCGTCTGCTAAATGACTAAATGTAAAATGAAACTGGAAGCCAGGTACGCCACAGTAGCTGTCTAGCAGTATAATCATAATAGTAACAATAATGTTTTCTATGCGTTGTAGATATATTGCTGCTACATATAGCCAGCCCATCCGATTTCTTGCATCATAACTTCTGAACAGTTTGACCAAAAATCACAAGATTGGACTCTTCTGATTCTTAGTGGCATAAAAAGTCGTAAAATATAACACTTTCCCACGTTGGCCATTTTGAATTTTGTCCTAAAATGATATATTTACTGAACGCATTGGCCTGACACCTAACTAGTTTCACACCGTTTAAGCTAGAAACACCATTCAAAATGTATTTGATAGAGGCTGGAATGCTCTAGTGTGCTATGACTCTAACGCTACGGCTACACCAAGCGCGGAAATTTTGCTGTGCAGAAATAGAACGTTCACGGAGCGGATCTTTTATTTAGCCGGTTACACTGGACGCGTTGAAGATGAATCAGTTTTGCTGTCTTTGTTTATTTATTTTACAAACACTGTCAACTATCTTACTTCCTATTTAACACTTGAATCGATCTACTTACTATCACTGTCGTATCTTCAAATAGAAAAGCAACGTTAAAATCGTTAGAAACGTTAAATCTCCAAGGAAATAGCTCTCGGGGTTTGGGAAATAATCTGATTTATTGCTTCCTTCATTATTTACAGCAAAATATATAATAATTTTCATAGATTTATTACCAGACTTTTTTACATTGCAATAAATAATATGTAACAAGGGCCATGCAAACCTCGCGGAAAATAATAAAAATAGAAGCCAGTCT
The DNA here is from genome assembly GCF_038355195.1 of Osmerus mordax. NCBI lineage: Eukaryota > Metazoa > Chordata > Actinopteri > Osmeriformes > Osmeridae > Osmerus > Osmerus mordax. Next base: position 8,011,237 of record NC_090054.1, on the reverse strand, counting down.
ATTTGTCAATTTTCCGCGCGGAAATTGTCGGCGCGTAAATTCAGTTTCTGCATCTGGTGTAGCCACTCTCATTGCTTACAACGGATTAGAATTAGAGTCCACACCGCGTCCGCAAAGCAACATTTCCACGCTTGGTGTAGCCGTAGCGTTACAGTTTTTATGATATTCCAGTCTAATGTGTTTTTTTTATGGGGTTCAGAATGTTCACGTCAAATTTTATTGTGATATCATACATTTACATTACATTACATTTAGTCATTTAGCGGACGCTCTTATCCAGAGTGACTTACAGTAAGTACAGGGACATTCCCCCCAGAGGCAAGTAGGGTGAAGTGCCTTACCCAAGGACACAATGTCTTTTGCATGGCCGAGAATCGAACCGGCAACCTTCTGATTACTAGCCCGACTCCCTAACCGCTCAGCCATCTGACCCCCTCATAAAGGTTTCAGTTTCAGCCAGACAGTTGTACAGAGATGGCTGTCAGCAGGGTAGAGAGCACGTCATGTTTGAGGTTAAAAGTCAATTGTTTTGCTGACTATTACCTTTTTATTTTTTATCACTAGAAATCCGATTTCATTTTTGTTCTTTTTATATCCAGGATGTGTTTAATAAATGGTTAAACATGTTAACAGAATAACACAACGTATACGTCTTTGGTTTTGTTGTAACCATGATAAATTACAACTTTTGGAGGGGGGGCCTGTAAAAATTGTCTTGGGGCCAGTAACATACATGGCGAATAAACCAAATTCTGATTCTGAAATTTGCCCTGTTGAGCCCTGGACATGTTTTGAATTTTAAAAGGCGTTGAATACTTTATTGAAATTTAAACAACGCCGAATTCACATATGCATTTATTGCAATGTAAAAAAGAAATCTGATCCAAAAATTCAAGGCTAGGAAATTCAGGTTGCTCAAATATTAATAGTAAAAATTTGATCCCCCAAATTCAATACAAATCAAATTCCTATCAAATTTGATCTGAATATTTCCGAGGCATTACACACATTGTCTTCAGGAAATGTACCTTTTCTAGTTTTCAACTGTTATTTTCAGCTTACATGGATGCTGACACAAGCTAAATAGATATAAACAAAGAAGGTACAATGATATGTTAATGATGATTTTCTCAATTTAGTTAATAGCAACAACATAGCAGTTAATCTATTATAACCTTATATCAGACAATGAAGTGTCCCCAAACCTAGATGAAGGTTTGCCTATCATCTACGATAGCCCTGTGAGAATGTGTCAATGCATTTACAGGTGTGAGGTGGGCACAGACAACTGGGTGCAGTGTAATGACTCCCCCATCAAGATCTGCAAATACCCAGTACCAGGCCTATTTGAGGGTCACTCCTACTACTTCCGGGTCCGAGCGGTCAACTCCCATGGCATCAGCAAAGCCTCGCGCATGTCTCAGCCCATCGCTGCTCTTGACCCCACTGAGTTTGAACACCTCCACGGTAATGTCATTACAAGTTTAAACAACACATACACATGACCTTACAAACTCATTTATTGTGCTTGTCAGTACATAATTGGTTCTGATCTTTTAAATAAATCTTAGATTCATAATATTTTCATTAAATTCACAATGTGCTTTTGTTTTTGACAGCTAAGAAATTGGGTGGCAAGCTGGACGTGGTGTCCTACCATGATGACCTTGCAGGTTTTAAATGACTGTCTGCTCTTTGATGCTGCACAGATGAATGTGGATCCTTGAACCTCTTTGAGAGAGAAAAAAACCTAACACTTCTCTCAAAAAACTGTCCTTAAAGGGACAGTTCATCCAAAAATCTAAAATACATAGTATTTCCCCTCTTACTTGTGCTGCAATTTAATTAATATTTAAATGTAAAGGGATCTTAGCTTTTGTGTGTAGTGCAGGGCCTAACTAAAGTGTGAACACAGGCAGAGGCTATGTTTCACCCCAGGACTCCTCCAGGGTGAACAAATTATTATTATTTCATCTCTCCTTATGATAGTACCCCAGTATTTAGTGCTGATTATGCATCTAGATCTGCCTCATCAGACAGATGCGGATTGGCTTTTTATGAGGTTTCCGTCAGGATTTTCACAGCCATCTGTGAGGTTATAACACAACACAGCAACAGACTCTGTGCACAAACAGTGTGTGTGTACGTGGTAAGTTTGTGTATGCCTTCTATAGATATGGACCCCTGTCTCTGACATTCCAGAGAATTGAAGTGTGTCCACACAAGACCACAGTATGATTTGAGGCAAAATGGTTGTATGACATTCTAGGTCACATTGTGTGTGTGCATGTGTCTGTAGCTGAAGGTGCTGTTCCTGAGGTTCCCTCTGGTGTCCGTGCCTCTGAGATTGACAGAACCTATGTGGTCCTGTGTTGGAAGCCTGTGGCCTATCACGGCAAGGCTCCTATGTGGTACTATATAGAAAAGGTACTAGCATTGTAATATGTCTTTGTGTGTGACTGAGTTAAAAAATAATTGTGTTTGAATCTTTGAGTGCATGTGAGTAACAGCATGATCATTCCCCCAGAGCCTGTCTCAGAGCGGAGTGTGGCAAAGAGTGAACACCCAGGTGCCTGTGAGGTCTCCTCGCTATGCTGTGTTTGACCTGACAGAGGGCAAAGAGTACCAGTTCCGTGTTTTAGCAGCTAACATGTATGGAACCAGTGAGGCCTCAGAACCCACCAAACCCATCCACACTCTGGAACTAAAGGGTAAGGGCATTCCTTCCATATTTCTCTGCTCTCCTCTCTATTTTTCTCTCATCCACTGTCTTTGACATCCTTACCTACCTACCTACTAGAGATGCAACAATACAGTCAGCCTACGGTTCAATACAAACCTCAGTTTTTTAACCACAGTTTTTGGATCTGACTGTTTTCTGTCATTCTATGCTTAAGCGACATATATACAATTATTTTCTTGATTTAAAATCTTTAGTGCATAGTGATTGGATATTTACTCGCAGGGAGGCGTTTCTCTATCTCAGCGGGCAGACTCCAGTGTTGCCAATTTAGCGACTTTGTCAAGGTAAGTCGGTTGCCCAAAACAATCTAATTGGGCAACGAGCGACAAATCTGGCAACTTTCTGCAACTTTAAATGTTTTGGGTTGATTACTTTTATTTAGAAATGCCAATCTCATTACAAACAATGGCCGCGTTTCCCAGATTCGTTAAGAGCCTCTTAGCTCAAAGGCAAAATTAATTGTAGAGCTGTGTTCAGCGCATTGATTCGCTCAGCCCCTTCTTGCCACGCTCGCGTTCTCTCTCTCACTGTGAATAACCCCCTCTCTCTGTGCATGCTCTCAATTCATAGAGAAGCCCCTCATTGGGTGTGCTTTGCCTTCGGCAAGGGCACAACCTTTGTTCTCTCACATATATACCGTAATTTTCGGACTATAAGGCGCACCTGAATAAAAGCCACAGCAGCTAAATTGAATGATGTGTACATATATAAGCCGCACTGGACTATAAGCTGCAGGTGTTTTAATGTTTAATTACCATATGTAAGGGTTCGTGCACAGAGGGGGTTGTCGGGAAAGAGATGGCTGCTTGAGGAAGCTCCCATTTATTAACAAACAAGTTGCATTTTTGCATAACGTATTCAAGTGTTACCAGTGTGTGAAATACGGGGGGGTCCGGGGGGGGCTCGACCAAATTTAGATCGGTATTGCATAACAATCGAGAGATGGGGACCCCCCCGAATAATGATGGGTATTTCGCACACTGAGTGTTACCATTTAGTGCAATAGTAGCTACAGAACATATACTGTGCTGTGTAAACTGTACTGTATCACATAGCATTTCAGACACACAAATGTTTCAACTTTCAAACTTAAAGGGTGCGCTCCCAGCACACATAGCGGCAGTGATCTACAGCAGTGGTTTTCAACCAGTGGTCCTTGAGGGAGTGCTAGGGGTTCCCCAGCAAAATTAGTTAATAGCGTCACAATCATTTAACTACTTAACTTTGGCTATTTTTGAAAAAGCTTGAAAAAGTGTGCACATCTTTGAATATTTATATTTTTTAGAAGCGAAAATGTACTGATATCTTAGTGGCCGTTAGCTGTAAAAATCCATAGATTAGCCGCACCGTGATATAAGCCGAAGGGTCGAAAAATTGGATAAAAGGCGCGGCTTATAGTCCGAAAATTACGGTATTATTATTATTATTTTTGCCCCCCTAAAGCTCAGTCAATATTTGGACTACATAGACAACCTAGGTGTCAAAAGTTTTGTCTTGGTAGCGTTGAGTTGCTTGTATTTGTATTTACGTTCCGTTGCACGGTTTAAGTAGAAATTAAGTATTTGTGGCGTCACTAACGTCACGAAAACTCGCGTGACTATCTCTAGAAGAACATAAGTTCAGGGTTCTTGCAGGTTTCAGTTAGTCAAGACCTTTTTAAGACATTTTAAGACCATAAAGATTGAAATTTAAGACCTACACGACGCATCACCCCAAAAAATATTCAAATCAAAGAAATTCTGAAAAAAACATTTTATTTCAATGAATTCAGTCATTGAAAAAGCATAAATTTTATTTGCAGATAAAACAATCACATTAGTAATTTTTGAATATTTTTTGGGCAAAGTTTGCAGCAAGCCTTGTACCTGGAGCTGGGTACCGCTTGTAACCAACAGCGGAAATCGCTGTGATCTAGCCATGTCTCGTTGAAAGTACACTTTCCCATTTTCCATACGTAGCCGAACTTTAACAAACTCTGTGGAAGCACAGACGTATTTCGTGGGCAGGTATTGCATTTATAACAGGATTTGTAGTTTTATCACCGTGTACATACCAACACCAATATCCCCCAGAAAGAACTACAACACACCGAACCAACGTTCTGAAGGCAGCGTTCTGCTGGTTTCGTTTGTAGAGCTCCGCTTTGTAGGCTGCGACTCAATACTTTTTTGCTACTTTGTCCTAACTTTCTGCAGCCAGCGGTTCTGGAAATGAACGAGGGTAAAACCTTTTTTAGACATGACTAAATGAAATTTAAGACCTCGGATGAAAATCTGGCCGTTTTTAAGACGTTTTAAGGCCTTAAATTTAAAGTTCGGGAACCCTGTAGTTTAGCAGCTCGTTAACTTCTAGGAGATGGCTAGGCTAACTGCTTTACTGCAAGGCAGCTGAAGAAACGCAACAAGCAAAGAGGCCTGGGTGATAACTCTTTGCTCATTTTACTTTGTGATATGACACACAATTGTGATGTGTAACGTACAATATAAGCTGATATTATTAAGGAAGTATATCTACTTTCGGAAACAGTAGTCTACTATTTCACTGAAGCATTAGCATCATGACCTTAGTCTCTGTTGCCCGGGCAACACATACTGCAGCGTACCACGTTTTCAGCTGATTTACTGATTTCACGTTAAGCTAGCGTTTAAATACACTCATATGCTAACCCATATAGTAGCAGTACGATGACAGCACCGACACACTTGGCAGAGTAAAGAGCGTCGCCCGAGTGTCGCCGACTGGTCTTTCGGCCAAAGTAACTTTCCTATATCATTTAGACATGTAAAAGTCCATATATGTTCATGAAATTTGACACGTAGATGGTTTGGTATGCCTAAAATAATACTACTTACACTTTGCTGGCGATTGCAAAAGAAAAAATGCTGGCAAAAAGACCGGAAACTGGACTGGAAACTGTCCAAACCCCGTTCGGGTTTGGACAATAGGAGTTTACAGCGGTCGGGATTGGACACAGTGACGTTAGATTACAAGTAAACGATTTGTGGGTGAAATTATCATTACCTGTGGTTTCAAACCAGTGTAACTCACTGCAACGCTGTAGCCTACCCGAGACACTAGTGAGTAGCTAACATCTCCACAGCTGTTTAGGAAGTCAAACGGCGACAGAACATGTTCGGCACTCCCCTTACTCAAAAGTCTTTCAATAAGTGAAACTATCTGACTACTAACATGAACTTCATTGCCACAGCCTAAACTTTGTCAATCTGTTCATGAAAATAATTAATTTCAGCCTAAACCGTACAACGGAACGTTAAATCCAATTCAACCAACGCAATCGCTACCAAGACGAACACAGCAGTAGTCTAGTACTATACTGTAGTAGTACAATTTACCGGGGCAGCTTCTCCACACAGGGCTATATTGCATTTTGCGTTGTTACTGACAATGATCGCTACCAGTGAGCTTTTTATGAACGAGGGATTTTCCCCTTAATAAATGTCAAGCTTATTTACGTTTTTGGGGGCATATTTTCTGTTAGCAGATGGTACTGTTTGAATCGCGATTCCATCTTCTACTGCCGGTAACGTCGTAGAATAATCTTCAAAGGGGGTTCTTTATTAATGAATGAATGCAATATGAGTAGGCTAAATGCCTGAAAATATCACGAGAAGGGAAAAACTTAAAAGGACGTTTAAATCATAGAGATTAGGTCAATTTTTACACCGGTCTGCCAAATTTATTCGTTTTGATTCAACTATGAGGCTGCCTCCTGCAGGGGAAATGAGAAGACATCTATTTCATTGTACATTTCACTCGTATTTTGAGTTGTAAATGAGCAGCAAGGGAAAGATGCTTTTAAATCTATGTAATCTTTATAAATAATAAGTATGCTTTTTATATAAAATATACAGAAATATCAGTTGTAAAAATTTCATTAAAAAACGGACCCCTGTGCAACCGACGCAAGCAAGCACACCCTACAATTTCCCCAGAAATTGTACCCTCTCTCGTTGCAATGTGCAATTCGAGGCGATGCCTCAATGTGGCAGGGGCGTGTCCAGGGAGTGGCCAGGGTTGGCACTGGCCACCACTGAAAAGTGATTGGCCACCACTGGTGCCACCCCTACCATGCGATCTGCTATTTGCTGACAGTCTTGTCCATATGCATGAATACTGGCCAATGAAAAAAAATCTACAATATGATATGAGGGGCTGAGCGGCATGTTGAACAACTACACTGGAGAAGTATGAGAGAAGACTGATGATACTAACGTTGATTTTTCCATATGTGTGCTGGGAGATATTCGTAAGGATATAAACATTCAGAAACTAAACATGAGCTAGAAACTTGTATGATGCTATTCAACACCCTTTACTTTCGGTGTATGGAATACAGTTCGTATTCCAAAAATAGCCCGATGTAAAGTCTCTACAGACTGTAGTTTGCTTTGATAAATAGCATGCTAGCTAGCAAGCATTCACGATATGTGAGACATTTTATTTATAAGATGTTAAATACCGATTTGTCTGTAAGAGTTTCACATGATATTTGGTTTGTAGAGTAGTTAACATAAGTAACGCAATGAATTGTATTGTTATTCTGCCAAGCTTACGATATTCACAGCCGGGAATCAAACCGGCAACCTTCTGATTAATAGCCCGATTCCCTAACCGCTCAGCCATCTGACCCCCAACTTTACAACTGGCTCTGGAACCAATCGATACTTCTAATGCCTAAACCTCACAGCCATTCAGGGGCAAAGTGGGGAGAGGTTTTCTACATTCATCTCGCCTCTTAATTTTGCTCTCAAAGGGCAGTAGATTGGTGCGTTTAACTTTAAAATGTGAGACATTTTCTTCCAGGGGAGCATGCCCCCACCCGGACCCCCCTAGAGGGTCGGGGGTTCGCTGTATCGTTATCACCTTTTTTACCCCTGACCTGTTTGCATGCCTGTATATTACGTGGAAATCATGATCCTGGCTTACTTCAGTCATAAGATGACCGAGGTGAAGTTAGTTTCATATTCAACATTCGTCTCACATTCGGAACACGCTACTTTGCAGCGTCGCGTTAGGAACAATTTTGACAAATGATGACTTATTATATTTTATGAATATAAAACCTCAAACGGACACCAGAGTATTCTAACAATGTCTGCTGTAGGCCTACTTCCGCAGCCTTTACTTTTTCAATTAAGTTTCAAACAAAAATATAGAAAATCACTCATCTCTGAAAATAGCTTAATCCTCACAAATCTTAATAACTTTTTCAAAATTGTGTCAAAAACTCCCAACTCTCACCCGATTATTCTAATGTCTGGCCTACTTACACATACAATACAAAAGAAAAAATCATTGGAATTCTACATAAGGCTGACGTGAGGTGAACATAATATTAATGAACAATGTGAACTTTCTGAAGAACAAAGAAATGACTCTGACACAGGCAGCAATGAGCCCCCAACAGTCCCTGATGCAGTGTCTGCTCATCAAGGTATGTCCTCTGAACATCAGTAAGATTTAATAAGTATGTAATACAGTAAAGGTATGATATCAGTTATATTGTTTATGTTTGTTATTACTCTAGGAATCTATAAATAATGGTAAATTCCTGCAGTGTTTCATTACCTACAACAAAAAGGGTAGATAAAAAAAAGTGAACTCGATACGTGGTTGATGGCCATCCTGCTCTGAGGCTGTGCCCCTGCCTGGCCACCCTGTTCAAAATGTTCTAGACACGCCCCTGTGTTCATATTAAGCTAATGTGGTCTTAATTTTTTCATTATACTGTGGGTTTAGTTTTCACAGTGGATTTGGAGAAGAAGCTTCAAATAAACCTGTAGCAAGAAAGCCACTTGTGTCTGCAAGTGCTTCAAGGGAATTATAGTACACTTGTGACTTGTGTAATAAATACAGTGTTTGAACTTAACCAATTAAATAATAGTTAAAAGATTTTTTGGGTGCGGCATTTAATCGAGGGCGGCGTTTATTACACAATGTTTATTTTTGGTGCAGCGTTTATTCAAGGGCGCCGTTTATTTGAGGGGTGGCATTTAATCGAAGATAAAATTTTCTTTCTCAGTCCCACAGAAATCACATTTAATATCTACATCAGTACAAACCCCCCTCCCAATTTTTTTTTTTGCGTATGTAACGAGTGTCTAACTTTAACACCGCTACAGAGAATAATAATGTGATCAATGGGAGATGTATTATAATATGTGGTTCTTTGGAAAGATGGTACTGTTTGCACTACAGAATGAAACACACAGAACACGTTGGCTATATTTCAGAGGTAATAGAATTGTTGTTATTATTTTTGATATTTTGTTTCTCTATTACCTCTGTTTTATTTTTGTAAAAACACACATTAACAAACAAACAACAATGGTAATTGACTTAATGACAAGAACACAAAAAATAAGAAAATAGTAATTCCCCAAATCAATGTGTCAATTAATTGATTTGATTTAAAGTACAAGTACAAAAAACATCAAGTATATCAATACCCAAATCAAGTAATGGAACAACCAAATTTAGAAACCCTCAATCTAACCTCATCAATGAATGCTACAGCATGTACAAAACAGTGAGGCAGCGTGAACTCACGCGCACCTAGAAACGATTTAAAGTACGACAGTCCTTCAAAACAAAAAAATACAAAAGTGATCAGTCCAGGGGGGTATTCGTCGTAGCTCGCTAAGCGGTTTAGCGAGCTAATTTTCAGGCTAAGATAAAAAACGCCCCTCTTTTTGGTTCGTGGAAGCAACTTTCGATAAATCACCATAGTAACATATCAATTAGCACTAACCTGCTCCAGAGCAGGCTAACGTAAGTGTAGCTGGATAAGCTTGCCACACCCCCAGAAAATAACATGGCAGCTCCCTTTTTGAGAGACCCAGTTGACCAAGGAGCTATAATTTAGTTCGATTAGCTTTCCATACCAATAGAGTTCTTCGCGATTGCCAAGATCCTTTATTTCACACGGATGAGTTCTTGTTTGAGCGATATCTATTCAGCCGACATGGACTCATTTATTTGCAAGACCTTCTCGGGCCGTACATTGCAAATAATATCACACGCCGCAGCAAGCTTTATGCTTTATTATGAGCTTATGCTGCTGTATGTGAATATGTAACGCTATGTTTTAGGAAATGTCTTGTCTTATCTGTTGTGCCTGTGCTTTTTATATGTTTCACTGTGGGAGAGTGGGAAACGTCATATCGATTCCTTTTTATGTCTTGACATGTGAAGAATTGACAATAAAGCTACTTGAAACTTGAACTGTGCTTCAGACTGCATAGCCTTGAGGTTTTTTGCATCAGGTAGGCTATATGCTACATTTTTATACAGTATAGGCGATGCAGAAAACATTGGCAAAGCCGCAGCATGCGTTGCTGTAAGAAAAGTGTACTTGGCGCTTAACCAGCTGATGAATCAATTCATCATATTCCCTGGCCATGTCCCAGTCAATGACATCAAAGAGGGATTTACACATATGCCTACATGCATATACACATATATAGTACATGATATAAGCGCAGTAGCTTACATATATCCTCATAATTGTCTATGATTTCGTATCAATTAGATACTCTTTGGCCTTGTTTATATTTAGCCTACTTATTCTGAAAGAGTTGAGATCATTATTTTCGCTAGCAAGATCTCATTCGATTATTAATTTCCATTAAGCCTATACCAGCAGGCACAATTAAAGAAATGATTGTAATGAGGCACTTAAGATGAGCCTATACATTTCCCCAAAACTTTCGCATTTAGCTTATCGGCAATTGTTTCCCAAGCTGCTTGTTTTGCTCTGGCAGCGGTGGCGGTGTTTGACTTAGCCATGATTATATGCTTATTGTCTAGAGACTCATTATAATAGTTTGCTCGGATGGCGAGAATAGCCGATCACCGCTCTCTCTTTCGTCTTTTCCGCCATCATACCGTTAGAAAATCACGGTTTTGGTGATCGACCTTTCCTGCCTTTTGAAGTAGGACGTGCACGTGCAATTTCCCTGATAAGTTTAGCCTGATTGAAATTAACCACATGATTTGGATGCGGATCAGCCGTTGACGAACCGATATTTGCTGTTCTCACTCATCTCGCTAATGTTAACGGGCTAAAGGGACAATTGATTAACTTAGCTTCAACCCTTACGACGAACGGGGCCCAGGTCCAAGTGTCTGGCAAATCGCTCCAGGGTAGAAAAAATATATATAAATCAATCAAATAAAATCAGGTCCTTGTCCTACCAGTCGTAGCAAGTTGTTCTCTTTCTGTTCTGTCTCTCACAGCGATCGCTAGCACCTCGATTTGCTAGCACTGTTGATGATGGAGTTGCACTCTACTCCAGTACTGTACTCCGGGAAAGAGTACGCCGCATACTATGATTCACTCAGAACGATGGTTCACTCAGATCGATGGTTTAGTTAGATCTTCCCAAAAACAATTGAAAAAAAGAGGAGAATACGGCCGAGGTTACTCTACAGTTCTCCACCCAACCGTAGTGTAGCAGATGGGACCTCTCCTCTTCGGTTACAGTTAGCCTAGCCAACCGCAACTAAACCAATGTACAGAAACGAAAAAAACGAAACTAAATAACATATCTTCTTTTTCTCAATCACACTTCAACTACTCTCCATATCTTCACACACATACAGGAATTAACTACGTACATCAATATTTTCGTTTTTTCTTTCTTTCCTTTCAATAACTGCAATCTCTAGTCTAGCTGGTCCGTGTACTTTGCGGCCAATGGATTTTCGTTTTGAAATAAGAAAACCAAAATCAGGAAACGAGCTGTTTCCCGACTACCATTTAGAAATAGGAAAAAAAAAAAACGGAATTTTTCCATTTTGATAATAGAAAACGGAAAGCAAAAAAACGACCCGTTACCTGATTTTCTTTGATGTGCTTACACATGGAAATCGGGAATTAAAATAGTGTGTGGAAATCTCCTTTTTTAAGTTTTGCGTAGATTTTTGTGTTGTGACCCCGAAGTTGCTCCCACGAGCTTGACAGTCACATATTCAGGATGTCAGCAGAGGGCGCGCTGCCATTTGTATGGAAGCAAATCAGTGACATAATGTTTTGAATTTTAAAAGGCATTGAATACTTGGAATAATTTAAACAACACCGAATTCACATATTTCAAAAAAAATATAAAAAATCTGACCCAAATATTCAATACTCAATTCAGGTTGCTCAAATTCGAGCCCCCCCAAAAAATCGAGCTTAAAAATTTTTAGCCTATCAACTTCGAGCCTAAACATTTCTATCTCAACAAATTTGAGCCTTATGGAACACGCAGCATTTAAGCCATATAGAACATAATTTATGAGTGTATGGCTTAAATGCTGCCAATTAATAATTGACGTAACAACTTATTGTAAATGGTCCGTAGCCTAGCCTATCGATTAAGGTAGGCCACTCTGAAGCATGTACACTGCCTGCTTCATTTGATCTTGATAGGCTAAGCATTCTGTAGCTAACAATAAACCCACTTTTTATTAATTAAAACTACTTTAGCATAATAATACACCTAAAATACAAACCTGAGCAAGGGCAGCAATCGCTATCTAATCAACAGACAATTTAGCTAGCAGGGGAAGAATACAAACAACACAAATCACCAGTTGATTTACATTTGCAAGAACTATAGACTTATACAATAACAGGCTTAAATGAACTGACAACATAAGTTATACGACTAACAGTGTGTGTCCACTGCAGCGACACGATGCGAGCGACAACATGTTTTCCATTCATTTTCAATGGAGCCAGGCGAATCGCTTGCGTGGTGTATTGTGGGAAGCGACGTGACGAGTTGAGATTTTCTCAACTTGATGCAAATGAGGAGCGATTTTCGCTAGCGATGGCCAATCGGAGTGTTTTCTTGTTTCTCGTAACGTAGCAACCATGGTGAACATTTCTAGCTTTCTAGGTGGAGGAGAAACTAATCGTTTGTGTGGCTGCTTACCCAGTCCTGTACGATACATAGCTGTATTCGTACAGCGATGTTAATAAAAAACGATGCATGGCGCAAGGTTGCTGAAGTTGTTGGTGCTTGTACTTTGAAATTCAGTCTAGTCACATTACGTAACTTCGTTCTGTGGTAACTAGCTAGCTAGCCAGGCTGGAACTCCCTATCGTATCGACAGATTAGAAGACTGAGTAATATAATAAAACTTTTTTTACACATGTCAACGTTTATGTCTATTAAACAGTTTTGTATTTTGTATACAAGTTGTATTTTGATCGATGTTGCGAGTACGTAAACCCAAGTCTGCACACTTGGCCATGACAACTACAACAGTGACTTTAGATAACTACATTTTACATTAATCTGTTTGAAACGCCCCCGAGCGTGGTGAACTGTGGGAAGGCGAGCGATGGCAAGCGATTCGCATTGCTGCAGTGGACACGCACTGTTACAGTTCTCAAGGACACACACACGCAATCTCAACTGCGGTGTGAAGTGCATGTCCGTGCAATTCTCCGACATGCACTCTAACAATCACTGCTGATAGACGGCCTAAAAGTTTGTACAGCTGATTTCTGATACCGTGGCGGCAGAAATTTAGCCATAGAGGAAACACTTCACTATATATTATCATTCCAGGTTAAGAATACCAATGGAGGCTGCGTTGGAAATCGTAAATTAGACTTTTAACAGCATTTTGAGTGGAAATTTGATTTGCATTTGTACAGGTGTATTCGTGCACGTCGGGTTGGCCCTCGCAGGGGAACGACAGTTTACTGGCCGCTCTGTCCATTCGCGCACCTCACAGTTGCATATTGATCAGACAAGAAGACACGCTTATCTCGATTAGCCTACTATTGATCAAAACAGAACGAGGGTTTGGCTGTAGCCTGCTTGAAACATACTATTGAGAACATATTCGCTGACCTGCATTGCACGCGGGATGAACACAGCTTCTTTTTTTTTTTTTCATTGCTGACTTTTTTTTGCCTTTTTTAAAATTTTCTTTATGCAGGAAAAACCCTGCATGTAGTCAGCCAAGTACTCTATTCACCTTATTCCGGAAGTCACGATGCATCCATAGTTCCCGCCATTGTTATGTTACTGTACTTAAGTCGTTTTTTTGGGATATCTGTACTTTACTTTACTACTTATATTTCTGTTTACTTTTACTTTGCTACATTTTGCAAAGAAAACTGATACTTTTACTCCGCTACATTTCCCCTGAAACCTTCGTTACTCGTTAAAAAATCAAATCATCTTTTGAAAAAAAAATTATAATGAGAGTGATGAGTCCAACGTCGGGAATTCTTTTTGGAATAATATCTCCCCGATATCCTCCAGAACAGATCAAGGCAAAATGGACTGCAATATGCGCAGTGGAAGGATATATCCAAAACATTAAGATCAACAACAAAGGGGACACAACAATAATCGAAGCAAAAGCATACAGGTCTCAAACAAAAAATGAGAAACCCCACAACCTCTTCATTAAATGCCACCAGCACAACCTTGTAGAGCTTGACTAGTCATGTTCTTTCACCTCTGGGTAAGATCTGTATATAATATTTCAAGCTAGCTAATAGTGATGTGTCGTTCGTGAACGATTCATTCATTTTGAACGAATCCTTACAAGGACTCGGGAGTAACGAGTCCTCTCAAAGAGTGATTCGTTCATTTTCTCGTGGCCGCGCATCGGGACTGTTGCATAGGCTCGCCCAAGTAAACAGAAATTATTTGTAAATTTTCCGACTCGGTCTTCGGGTACGAGTCTTTGGATCATTTTTCACGTGACCTGCATAGGCTCTGTACTGGTAGCTAGAGGAAACAAACGATTCGTTCATTTCCCGACTCGGTCTTTCTACGAGTGTTTGTATCATTTTTCACGTGACCTGCATAGGCTTTGTACTGGTAGCTAGAGGAAACAAACGATTCGTTCATTTCCCGACTCGGTCTTTCTACGAGTCTTTGGATCCTTTTTTCACGTGACCCGCATTGTATTTTTTAGTAGAGGAAACAGTTTCCTCATTCCCTTTTGCGTGCCTGCTGTTTTAGTAAGACGTGAATGATATTCGCTCAAGTCATCATACTGACTGGTTTTGTTATTTTCACTTTACATTTACACTTACAGTTTAGTGCAGTGTAATTGTTTGCTGTGATAATTAAATGCTAGTGTGATAATAAATGACCAAATCATACAAACTGTCATGATACATTATTTTAATGCAGGAATTTCGTTTAAAATAGTATCTACTGGTGCACATGTCATGCACTAACCTACATGAGAATATGATACGTGTTTGCAGTCACCATTGAATGCAAACACGTATCATATTCTCCGGAACACTTCCAGGAATTGTTGCCGTTCTTGGTGACTTGTGTTCTTTGGATAGGAATCGTACTTGGGCAATGAAAGATGACGTTGAACGAGTTCGCAAGAACACAAGAACGGAGAAAAACGTGGATTGATAAACAGCCTATGAATGCCAAAAATACCCGGAAGTGTTCTTGATCTTGCTTCGCGGCGATTTGCGGCTCTAATTATTTTACCGTATGTTGTAAACTGTACAGGTGTGCCCTCCGCTCCGGGCCAGGTGATCGCCACCAGAGAGACAGACACCTCCGTTCTTATTCAATGGGCTCCACCAAAGGAACCCAACAACCTGATTGGCTACTACATTGACGTCTGTGTGAAAGGCTCCAAGGACTGGCTGTCGGCCAATCACAAGCCCCACAAAAGCACCAAGTATGTACAGGACTCAGACGTCTGAATAACCCTTTATGCTGCTCTATAGCACATGGAATTGTTCTGATTAATAGTCTGTTTTATGTGTGTGAAGGTTTGTGGTGCAGGGTCTGACTACAGGGGAGACCTATGTGTTTCGTGTCCAGGCCATCAATGAGCTAGGTTTGAGTGATGAGTCACAAGAGTCCTCTCCTTTGTCTGTTAAAGCTGCCCTCAGTGAGTACACATAAACACACTCTGTCTCTCTCTCACTCTCTCTTATTTTCTCACCCTCACTCTCCGCTCAACAGAACGGATATGCATGTTGTTAGTTAGGTAGCAAACCAAGTGCACCAATGATTTGCCAGCAGATTCAGAAACAGCAGAGACAGAATGTGACCAGTCTACTGTGTTCTAACTGGTGGCATGATCTCTTCTCTAAAGGATCTGTCTGTTTTTAGTTAGGGGGTTTTAGATCATCAATGAGGAAAACTGGTGTTTTTCCTCATTGGCAAATATGACACAATTCTGTAATTGTAACCTAAATACAATGTATTTTAAATACAATGTATTTAGTAGAAAACAATTACCACTTTGGAGAGTTATTGATTCTTAGAGAAATAAACTTAAAGCATGTACTGGATTTGGCCTGTCAGTAGAACAACACTTTGATACTCTAACATTACCAGTACTCTGCAATTCTCCTCTCCCTTACTCCTGTGCCAGTCCTAGCAAGATTAGTGTGGAAGCCAGTGTATAGCCTGCTCGAGCTCCTCAGAGAAAGCCAGCATGACATGATCTAATCTTAGGCACACCCTACACTATCATATCATCTTAAACCCTACAAATGTAAAATGTTTAAATGTAGTGAGTAACTACATACAGGAATAACAATCATGTATCATAAATGCAATGTAATCACAAAATTCAAAGGTAACAAAACAATGTATAACATGCCTTAAGACTGCTCCCCTTACTGTTACAGCAACTCCATCTGCTCCCTATGACATTGCTTTGCTAAACTGTGATGGCCAGTCCATGGTGCTGAACTGGAAGCGGCCCTCCCACTCGGGTGGAGCCAAGGTAGCAGAGTATTACATTGACAAACGCAAGATTGGCACAAGTGTGTGGAAGGAGGTCAACATTCCTCCAATTAAACAGAGACTCCATAAGGTACATCGCCATCCTAGCACTACCATAACATATCCCCGACACTATCCTAACAGACCCTGGGAACCAGTCATTTGTATCAGTGTTTTGTGGTTCTAAGTCTGGTTCTGGCTGGTGTTCCTTTTTGAGTGCAGGTGGAGAACCTGTCAGCTGGCAGTAAGTACCAGTTCCAGATCTACGGAGCAAGTCTGGCTGGCCTGGGAGCTTCCTCCGCCCCAAGCATGGTCTTCAGCTGTGAGGCTTGGACCATTGCCGAGCCAGGTATGACCCACACCTGATAAGGAGCATGCATGTCAAGGCAAAGAAGATGTTATGATACACGGTATGTGTGTCTCAGGCCCTGCCTACGACCTGACCTTCTGTGAGATACGTGATGATTCACTGGTGGTGGAGTGGAAGACCCCTGTTTATACTGGGGCTGGAGAGATCACAGGTTACTTTGTTGATTACGCCATCAAGGGGTCTGATTCATGGACAACCGCTAACGAAACAGCTGTCAATCATCGCTTCCTGAAGGTAAGCCTGATACACTATTACACACAAAATAAGATTTAAAAAGTACTTTTTGCAACATATCCCTCGATATTGTACAATCATGTTCAGTCACATGGTGTTACAATCGATATTGTAACACCATGTGACTGCTTCTCTCTTTACTAGGTGGTGGGCATGGAGGTGGGAGATACCTACGTGTTCCGTGTGCGTGCTGCTAACAGTGATGGCGTTGGGGTGGCGTCTCTGGCTTCTGACCCAGTGACTGCCAAGGCACTGCCAGGTATCACAATACAGATATGGCTATCTGCACTCATCTCAAACCTTCCATTGGTTATCTGCCCTTGACGAAGCACAGTAGACGTTGAGTCTAGAATTCAGAGCAGCATTGTGCTGGGAATCTGGGTCAGGGTTGTGGTTTTCCCATTTTGATAATAAGCGTGAAGAGAAGGTTGGAGGAGATTGTAAAAGGAGGGTATCTGATGAGTAATTGATGATCCGCTGGGTTTAGAGTGGTGGAGTGCAGGGCAGTAAACCACCTTTTGGGGGCATTGTGGAACTCTCTTAAAATAAGGCTCACAAATGGGGAAGAAGAGTGGAGTTGAGGAAAGTTATCCTGTACAGTCATATGAACAATTTACTAAAGACACACAATTCATGATTACTCCATTTTCACTACAGGTGTTAAGGAAGTGTCCTGCTCTGTGGACTCTGATTCAGGTGACATAGTAATGTCATTTGAGAGCTGTCAGATGTCCGAGGGCTCCACCTTTGTCTGGAAGAAATCCTACAAGGAAATCACTGACTTCTCCAAAGGCATCATGGTCAAGACAGTGGGCAGCATGTAAGCATAGCACAGACCTGAGGACCGCACACAAAACAACACTTGACTCAAGTACAAAAGCACTCTTAGAAATCAGATTTCTCGGCTCTGTCCTGTGACTTTTGCTTGCCATTATCTGTACAGCTCAGTTGTATTTTTCTGTGTTTTACAGCTCAAAGTTGATCTTCAAAAACCCAGATAAGGAGGATGTGGGAACCTTTTCCGTGTCAGTGACCAACACAGACGGTGTTTCTGGCAGCTACAGCATCTCAGCTGAAGGTAGCATTAGGCAATGATCTTTTCCCTTAAATGCCATATGTCTACTATAATGATAGATAATTAGAAAAGCCAATCTTTCTTATAACGTTCTTTGCGAGCCACAAATGAGCCAGACACTTTTTCTTCAAGATTTCGGGGCATAAATAAACTCTGACCCCCTCGCTATCTGAATCGTAATGTACTATTAGTGCTATCCTCCTCATTGAAGCAATCAGGCATCTTTCTCTTCTGGGAGATCTTTTTTTTGTTGCCACAATTAACCGGACAAAAAGGCGTCAACATTTGATGCACAAGTCCCTGGCCTGAATATGTCCACTATTGCAAACATTTATCATATTCCAAAGGAAGAAATCTTAATGCCTCTAAACCAGCCAAGATAAATTAGAATAGGCTATAGGAAAGGTAATTGTTTGTGTGGCAGATAATAGGCCTATTTTAAAAGACGAAATTCCTGTATTAAATACAGTAAGCTACATCAAGACAGTTTGTATGATTTGAAATGGTCATTTAATACAACACTATTTAATTATCACAGCAAAAATAACCAATGAAAATAACAAAACCTGTAATTATCACCTGTGAACAAATCATTCACGTCTTTTATGCTAAACCAAACAGTCACGTAAATATTTAACGAAACCCCGAAGACACAGTCGACTTGACATGTGAACGAATCCTTTCTGTTTCCTTTACTGAGCCTAAGCATCAGTCACATGAAAAAGGAACCAAAGAGTCGTACCCGAAGATACAGTCGAGAGGTGAACAAATCTTTTACCTGAAGACACAGTGGAGAGGGGAACAAATCCCTTACCCAAAGACACAGTTAAGAAGTGAACAAATTATTTCTCAGTCATTAATCAGTCCCAATGCGCGGTCACGAGAAAATGAACAAATCACTCTCTGAGACTACTCGTTACTCCCGATTCATAAAAAAATAAAAAATAAAGAATCATTCACTAACGACACCACTACAATACAGCTGCCTTGCAGCGCTCCTTTTCTGAAAGTCTGTGAAGGACAGAACAAAACCTAATTGGAGCCCACGTCACAGACGCGCCTGATGCCTGTTCCATAAAGGCCGCTCAAAAAAGCTTGACTTAAAGCCAATTTCAGCTCATGCAATCCTACTAATTCAAGTCAGATTTAAGTAGTCAAGCTAATTGCACGTGCCCCTATTCTTAAGCATCCCGACAGGTAGAACATGGATTATATCGATCCACCACGGCAAAAAGCAATGCACACGACCACGTGACTTCTTCCAGAAAGAATGTTCCCTTTAAGCAGCTCCTTCATCTACCACTTCATCAAAATAAAATGACACGCCATGATTGACATGAACGACGTAGGTCGAGGTCCGTTTTTATAGACCTTTACTTCATTGATTAAAAAAATACACCCTCTAAACACATACAATTAAATTGACTTTTTTGACATTGTTTTATAAATACCCTACTATTAAAGGCCATATGGCAGGTTAAACACTATGGAAGCAAATTGTTACCAAAATTCAAATGCAAATGCATTTCCAGAAATGCATTAGCATTTTAAGAATGTGGCTGCATTATTTGACTCATAAATTAAATTAGTAATCAATCATCCTATTTGCATTTAAATTTTCTTCAAGAGTGCTCAATCTTTCACCTAATTAAAATGAAAAATAAATTTCAAAATTCAATTTGAAATGTAAAATTTGAAAATTAAATTAAAATTTCCAGAAATGCATTTTCATTTTAAGAACGTGGCTGCAAAATCGTGACCACAATTCAAATTCGAATGCATTTGCAGAAATGCAAAATGAATGAAAAAGCATTCTGAGCGGCGCAGCAGAGTGACGTCAGTAGCCGCTCTTCTTCGGTAGGGGGCGGTGTGCACATCTGCATTGCATTACATTGCAAATGTGCCGGGAAATTGATTGAATTGACGGGTCTTTTGTTCTAATACCGGATTATAAACCGCTTCGAAATATAAGCCGAACAAGAAAACTGCGGACGTTCGACTCCGTTGGCCGGCAACGCGGACGAGACATCTAGCCTTTATATATATCTATGGGTCGTCTCCCCAACGTGACGTCATGCAATGCATTGTGGGGGAAAGAAGAATCATTGCAAAAAGTAGCTACTTTTTCGTATTATATTCCGTTTTGTGACACCCAACAACATCAAATACAATGGATAACAGTTAAAATGTTTATTAGCAACCAGCAAATAGCACAAATTCGTTGGAAAAATAAACCTGCCATATGGCCTTTAATCAATACATTATCCAGTAGCCTAACTTTTTAACATGGTTTTTGTGTTGGGAAATATAAGGATAGATGTATGGATTTAGGTTCGTTTTGCAATTGCCTACTGTTAACAATTATGTAGCTATGATAATTATACTGGGATAATTTAGATTGAGATATAGGCCTATATGCCTGATGCCTAAACCTTTGAAATCACAAACTACCATATAGCCATACGTTTAACGTAGGCTATGAAGGTTTGTATCATTCTGAAATCATTGTTCATCATTGTTTAATGCATTAGGCTAAATGTTGTAGCCTATGTATTTAACTTGATTTTCTCTAAATGTAGCCTACATATTGAACTGAGGGAGATCATCGTTTTCCCGTTGGGTCAGTGTTACAGGAACGTCTGGTTAAGCAACAACACGGGCTAAGCCTGACAGTTAGCCTGAACTAGCCTGAACAGGCTAGTTTCGAAGCATAAGTTGCCATAGTAACTGAGTTCGAACTACGTTGAGCTGGCTTTATGGAATCGAATGAACTACAAATTAGTCTGACTAACTGACAAAAGCCTGGTTTATTTGGTAAACTCGCTTCATGGAACAGGCCTCTGGTGTAAATTGAGGCCGCGTGGAGGACGAAAGATAAACTTGTGTGCCTCAGATGCGCCTGGTGTAAGTAAGGGGTTAGGAAATCGTTCATCTGCTGATTGGATGATCATGCAACAGCACAGAATCGACAAGAAGGCTATCATGCTGTGATATTGCATTATGGTTATTTGACCTGATTGGGTAAGAAAGCTCAGGCCACAGACCCAGGACGGTTAGAAAAAGTTATGCAGGTGTAGGGGTGTAATATTGGCCAATTAACCAATTGATCATAGAATCCATCGTATGATTGAAAACACTTAGTTTTACGGGCTGTTACCCAAAGCCATCGTAGCTCTTGAAAATGGTCGTAGATTAACAAGAGCTCCTGAGTACGACGATGTATTAGCATAGCCGCGGGAACATATTTTGTCAGGGGGGTGCTGGGGGGGGGCTTAATGTTGCGGGCCGGTGCTGCGGTGGTGGATTTTCAAGTCATATCATTTTAAATTCTTGTGCTGTCAGCAGGAGGTGCTGCAGCACCCTCAGCACCCCTAGTTGCCATGCGTATTAGGGCCAGTGTAGGTAAACAAAAAAGAAAATGGAGCCGGAGGATGGGGGCAGGGTAATATTCTGAGATTAAAGTCATAAATTTGCAAGAAAAAAAGTCTGAGATTCTCAGAGTTTATAAAGTCATAAATTTGCAAGAAAAAAAGTGTGAATTATACTTTATAATAGGATTCAGAAATAAGGAAATACTCCTGATTTTATCCCAGAATCACCACATTGCAATAAGCATTTGGACTTTGAAAAGACATTGCCATGATTTGGGACAATACAGAAGGAAACATCATGCTTATTTAGATGAGGTGATAGCTTTTGTGCATCAGGAACTATAATGCAATGGACATATGCAAGGACATAGCTGGTTACATCTACGGGCAATTCAAATGGGATTCGTGGTTCAACAGGACACAACACGACAGATCCTCAAATTAGTCGATGATCAAGGTGTGGGTCAGCTTAGAAGAGCGCAGAAGTTTTTTTCTAGCAAAATTACTAGTTTTTTTCTCACAAATTAGTGACTTTAATCTCGGAATATTACCCCTTCTCCTCCGGTTCCGATTTTTTTTTAACTACCTGGCCCTAATTACGTTTTGTCATTTTTATATTATCTAATACACCGTCGTACCTGAGCAATCATAGATCGCTAGGTGCATCTTAAGCAAAGACATTCAGTGGAGACACCAACAGGCCAACCCTAAAAATAAGTAAATAAGAATCTTTGTGTACCGTGATTAATCAATTATTTTGGTAAAAGTTAATTTAACCAAAGTCTTAAAGTTACAACAGAACATTTCCGCATCTGGAAATGATCTTAAGTAGTTCTTAAGAGACAGGTACGAATGTTTTTGTGATGAGCATGTTTGTGAAACGCAGGTAAAATATAACGATTGTTCATTATTTTGCTAATAGAAAAGGCTCTTAACAGCAAAGATCAATCGTTATCGGGAAACGCAGCCCAAAACTATTCTCCTAGGTTTAAAGGAAGAGGGGTAAACTGAACAGTTTATTAATATTAACCAATTGTGCTGGAATTACTATTAGTCTATGGGTTAAATCAGAGCAAGAACGGTCAAAGTAAAGTTAAAGGAAATAGATATTTAATAACATTGCAAATCAATTAAATCAATTAAGAGGCAAACGTTACAGAATAAAGGTTTGAACTCTTACCTACTCTACCTTGATTATTGTAAATCAGAGAGAGAAAGAGTAATAGGCAAGTAGGGCTAAAAACGATTTGTCGACGTTATCGACAGCGTCGACAATAAATACATTACGATGAATATTTCTGTTGTCGACTCGTCGTTAGATCTCAAATGACCTATTTTAAGGGTCTGCAATAACGCGTATTGATCAGTGCGGGACTGTAGCGCTAGACTGTAACGCTACCCTCCCTTATGCAATCCAATAGAAGACGAGATAACACAGTGCTTACGATAAAGTGCAAACAACGCCAAACTAGCAGATCTTTTCTATGCATATGTAGCGCCCTCTACCCTGGTATATCCAATGGCCGGGCGCCCAAATTCCTATGTGTGCCTCTCGGCGAATGACCTATAAATCCCCTCCTGTGTCCTATTAACGTTAAGTCCTATTTACCAGTGTATCTAGTCATAGATATAATGTATGTTTTATCTTAAGGCTAATAATTACCATGTACACACCCTGTACTTAGTCCAAATAACACTTCTCTTTATTCACGTCAAATAAATGAATGCAATTTCACCCTGGGGTGGTTCTTCATGTAAAATAAATACATAAACGTTTCCTTACCCCTCAACTGGATGGTTACATTGGTGTTATAAAATTAAATAAACCTTCAGTGACTGAAAACCAAGTTAGTTATTTCCGGTAGTTGTACACCAGCATAAGAAAAACACAAACTTCAATTCCAATAATCAAACTTAACAGATAGCAAAGATGCTAAGGCGCTACAATATATTAATTACTTATCACAACAGTGCACTGTGGGCCCACACACACTCACATTCACACGCATACCACTCTCCGTTGCAGGCCTGTATGGTGGCTTGAGAGCGTGGTGGCCGTGAAACTCACAAATGGCCGCTTCACTCCGAAGAGCCAACTCTAGAACAAAGTTGAACTGGTCCACCAGTGCTCACGTTCCTCCGTCTGTAACCAGCTCCAGCAGTACGCGGACCTAGCAGACAATCCTCTTCTCCTCCGCACGCCGACAGTCCATTCCACCACGCTTTGTAGCGAAACCGCCTAGCTAGCCAGGTCCAAACTCAGTCCGTCACTATAGGTTACAGACAAGGTTTATCAGAATCAGAATCAGAATCAGAAAGGGATTTATTCGCCATGAAAGTTTGCACAGACAAGGAATTTGCTTTGGCAGGAAGGTGCATACAATAAACATATACCTAAAATTTAAATATGTGGACTAACTATACTAAGGGTACATAAACTAGCAGTACTAAGTGGGATAAATATAAGTTGCCGTAAATTACAATATAAAAATACAAAAATACAAATATTACAAAAAATACAAATGTACAAGATACCATGTTGTGGTGCAGTGCAAAAGCAGAGTGTTTTAAGCAATAAGTCATTTGAGTCAGTGTGGTCCCTTGGCCTTGTTGAAGAGGCCAACAGCGGAAGGGAAGAAACTGTTTTTGTGGCGTGAGGTATTGGTCCTGATAGACCGCAGCCTTCTGCCGGAGGGGAGTGACTGAAACAGGGAGTGTCCAGGGTGGGAGGAGTCGGCCACAATCTTCCTCGCTCGCCTCAGGGTCCTCGAGGTGTGCAGGTCCTCGAGGGTAGGCAGATTGCAGCCAATCACCTTCTCAGCAGTACGGATGATACGCTGCAGTCTGCTCTTGTCCTTGGCAGTGGCAGCAGCGTACCAGACGGTGATGGAGGAGGTGAGGATGGACTCAATGATGGCTGAGTAGAAGTGCACCATCATTGTCTTTGGCAGGTTGAACTTCTTCAGCTGCCGAAGGAAGTACATCCTCTGTTGTGCTTTCTTGATGAGGGAGCTGATGTTCAGTTCCCACTTGAGGTCCTGGGAGAGGATAGTGCCCAGGAAGCGGAAGGACTCCACAGTGTTGACTGGGGAGTCACACAGGGTGATGGGGGTGAGTGGGGCTGTGTTCCTCCTGAAGTCCACAACCATCTCCACTGTCTTAAGAGCATTGAGCTCTAAGTTGTTCTGGCTGCACCAGGTCACCAGGTTGGCCGCTTCCCACCTATAATCAGACTCGTCTCCACCAGAGATGAGCCCAATAAGGGTGGTGTCGTCCGCAAACTTCAGGAGTTTGACGGACGGATGACTGGAGGTGCAACTGTTGGTGTACAGGGAGAAGAGCAGAGGAGAAAGGACGCAGCCCTGAGGTGATCCGGTGCTGATGGACCGGGAGTCAGAGACTTGTGTTCCCAGCTTAACGCACTGCTTCCTGTCAGACAGGAAGTCTGTGATCCACCTGCAGGTGGAATCGGGCACGTTCAGCTGGGAGAGCTTGTCCTGAAGCAGGGCGGGGATGATGGTGTTGAAGGCAGAGCTGAAGTCCACAAACAGGATCCTGGCATAGGATGCTGGGGAGTCCAGGTGCTGTAGGGTGAAGTGGAGGGCCATGTTAACTGCATCGTCCACAGACCTGTTGGCTCTGTAGGCAAACTGCAGGGGGTCCAGTAGAGGGTCAGTGATGGATTTAAGGTGTGCCAGCACCAGGCGCTCGAAAGACTTCATTACCACAGAGGTCAGGGCGACGGGTCTGTAGTCATTATGTCCTGTTGGCCTTGGCTTTTTGGGCACAGGGATGATGGTGGAGGACTTGAGACAGGCTGGCACATGGCATGTCTCAAGGGAGGTGTTAAAGATGTGGGTAAACACCGGAGACAGCTGGTCAGCGCAGTGCTTGAGGGTGGCTGGAGAGACAGAGTCCGGCCCAGCTGCTTTGCGGGGGTTCTGCCTCTTGAAAAGTCTGTTAACTTCACCCTCCTGAATGGAGAGAGTCGTCACTGTAGAGGGGGGGAGGTGGGAGGCCTCCTGGGTGGGAAGGGGTAGTTCAAGTCTGTCCAATTGTCTTTCAAATCTGCAGTAGAACTCATTCAGGTCGTTGGCCAGGCGGGAGTCGTTAGTGGAGTGGGGGGCTCTGGGCTTGTAGTTGGTAATTTGCCTGAGCCCTCTCCAGACAGAAGCAGAGTCGTTTGCAGAGAATTGGTGTTTTAGCCTCTCTGAGTACAGTCGTTTAGCCTCCCTCACCGCCTTGCTAAACCTGTTCTTCGACTCCTTGAAACTGTCTTTGTCCCCACTCCTAAACGCGGCCTCTTTCTCTGACCTCAACCTTCTGAGTTTAGCTGTAAACCAGGGTTTGTCGTTGTTGTAGCTTACCCTGGTGCGTGTTGGTATACAGCAGTCCTCACAGAAGCTGATGTATGATGTCACAGCCTCTGTGAGCTCATCCAGACTATTGGTAGCAGTCGTGAACATGTCCCAGTCAGTGCAGTCCAAGCACGCCCGCAGATCCTCCATAGCTTCACTGGTCCACTGTTTTGATGTCCTCACAGCAGGCTTACAGCGCTTTAGCTTTTGCCTGTATGCAGGAATCAGGTGGACCATGGCGTGGTCAGAGTGACCCAGTGCTGCTCGGGGGACCGCATGGTATGCTTTGCTGATTGTAGAGTAGCAGTGATCCAGGGTGTTTCCTTCTCTGGTAGGGCATTTGATGAATTGTCTATATTTTGGGAGTTCTTGAGTGAGATTGCCTTTGTTAAAGTCGCCTAGCACAATAACCAAGGAATCCGGATTTTCATGCTCCACACTCAGTATCTGGCTGGCGAGCACACGTTGAGCCTCGTTAACGCTAGCCTGCGGAGGCATGTAGACGCCAACCAGAATGAATGATGCAAACTCTCGTGGCGAGTAAAAAGATCTACAGTTAATAAAAAATGATTCCAGATCAGGAGAACAGTGCTGCAGAATCACTGTCACATCTTCACACCAGCCGCTGTTAATGTAAAAACAAATACCACCGCCTTTCGTTTTGCCAGAGAGCACAGGGTTACGATCCGCTCTCAGCAGTTTGAAACCTGCTAGCTGTAGCGCAGAGTCTGGGATCAGTTCACTCAGCCATGTCTCCGTAAAGCACAAAACGGAAGATGAATGAAAGTCTCTGTTTTTCCACACCAGTAGCTGAGGTTCATCCAGTTTGTTGCTCAGTGAACGCACGTTGGAGAGAAATATCCCCGGTAACGCTGTGCGTGCCCCACGCCGACGGAGTCGCACCAGAGCACCGGCTCGTTTACCTCTCCTACGGCGCTTCGCTGCTAGGACAAAGCCGAGGGTGGCTTTGACTATAATTCCCACTAATTCCGCCGCTGGAAGCAGAAAAGTGGGAAATAAATCCACAGGAGTTGTAGTCCTGATGTTTAGAAGTACTTCTCTAGTTAGAGAACCCCGGAAATCTTGGCAGAACACTGAATTAACAGACAAAACAAGACAAAAAAGAGCGCACCTAACGACCGAGGCAGCCATCATCGGCGCCATCTTGGATCAAAAGCCAGTGACTCGCACTATATCTTACAGAAAGTAACGATCACTTTACTCAAGCGGTGCATACGACTCTGGGTATAACATAGGCTTACTTTAATCAATAAATCAGAACAAAACGTTTGTCCATTCGTGCTTCTTCACGCCGTTTCTCTTTCTCCCTTCTCTCTTTTTCTTTCGCGGCCTTCCGCTCGCTGTCCTTACCAATCCCAATCCCAGTCTCTATTAGAGGCGGGATTAATCTAAATAGCATCCAATTAGACCTTGACTCCACAAACTTGATAGCACGACCCACATGTTCTGTATGTACATTGCTCACCAACTTAACTACCAGGTTTAACTCAGGAACACAAACCATTATTTCTCAATCAAACAAGAAACAAAACCAAAATGTTTATATTTGTAATAGACCCTTCTTAAAATAATTAAACCCATCCACAAATAAAATGATAATACTAATAACCCTAGCCGGGTTACACATACATGCATAGTCACTCACCCTTGTTTTGTTTCATATTCATATGACATACAAAAGGTCATATTAGGCAGAATTCTGCATCAGTCAGTCCGTTACTTGTTAATAAAGTTAATTAAATGGTGAATGACATGGGTTAATGTCTCTCAACGATTAGTCGATTCATCGTTCTAATAATCGTTAGATTAGTCGATTAACAAAATAATTGTTTGTTTCAGCCCTAGAGGTGAGCAAGGAGAAGGAGTAGGAGAAGCCAGAACTGAGGATCCTATCTGTAGGATCAAATCTTGACCCTTACTTATGAACATATGACCAAAAATAAAAGTGCATAAAAACTTTTAAAGTTGTTTTCTTGCTTGCCAGTGTTTCTCGACCTAGGGTTATAATGGAATATTGAAATGTTATTCAGTTGTTACTTGCATTGTTTACATCCATTGTATAGCTGTTGTTCACTGTGTGTTGCAGCACTGGAGAAGATGCTGGCCCAGAGTTTCGACATTCGCCACCCCAGTAGGTTGACCTTTTGATCTGGCATTTAATTATCACCTCCATCAACTTCACCAGTCATCATAACCCTCTCAGAGTTCCCTATCCTCTTTGTGACTTTGAATTGTGTACTGGTATGTTTCAGCCTGCTGGAGCCTAGATTACTGCTTTTGGTTTGGAATGACCAAATGTATATATAAATAAGATGGATAGATTAACAGATCAATCTTTGTCAGTGCTGGCTTAGCCTTTTAGGTCAGGAGAGTGTCTTCCTTTGAGCTAATGGCATTTCATTCATGAGAAAAATATATTTAATGTATTACATCCTTATCTCTTCTTTCCTCTCTCTCACTCTTTAGTCATCCCCTTGAAGACTGAGCTGGCCTATAAGATCCTAGAGAGAGGTCGTATGCGTTTCTGGCTGCAGGCAGAGAATGTCTCCTCCGGAGTTTCTTACAACTTCTTTGCCAACAACAAGGAGCTTTCAGGAGCTGATGTAATATAACATTTCTACTTTATTTTCAGTGTAATGTCTTCTTATTTTTATGCTGTCTGATTGGGTTTTGTACTGGGTTTGACATGAGCTTCTGTGTTTGTGTCTGTCCCTGCAGCCCAACAAGATGGGTCATGATGTTGCCACAGGAGTGATTGAGTTTATCCTGGATCACTTCACTGAGGATAGTGAGGGCACCTTCACAGTGCAGATCCAGGATGGGAGGGGCAAAGCTCAGTCCTCCCTGGTCCTTATAGGAGATGGTGTGTATGTATGTATTTGTGTGAGAGTGAGAGATTATGTGCATGATGTTTAATCTGTTGCAGTGGTCTCTGTGCTCAATCCAGGACTTCAATGTTACTTGTTTGTGCTGCAGCTTTCAAGGCGGCCTTGGCCGAGGCTGACTACCAGAGAAGAGAGTACATCAGGGTTAAGGAGGGTGAGAAAAACTTCTATCATGTCATAAACACATAAAACATCAGGCTCCCTTATCTGAAGATGAACTAGACCAGGGGTACTCAATTAGAAACTCAAAAGGTCCACTCACCAAATTTCCAGTCAGTCCAGGGTCTGGAACAGTGATGGTTTATTTTTCTGGCCCTTACCTCAGAGTTCTGGGGGTAATTTTGTTCAAAGTGTCTATGCTTTGTGTCATAGTGACGTTTCACGTTAGCTCTACCACAAGGGCAACCGTCTCATTGCAGATTAAACACATCGGTTTTGTGCTCCCCACTGGAAACACAAATGCATACTTGTCAGTCCATTCTGTCTGAAATTTGCGCTTTTCTGAATCAACTTTTCGCTTTTTGCTGGGTTTTGTCACACCATGATTTTTGCTAAGGAAGAAACAGGTAGGCTACTGTTAGCAAATCGATTAGCCTGCGTTGTTGCGAATGACACACACAACCTGCGTGACCCACAGATGTTGCTGCCAACGTTGAGTGAGTGAGTTGTCATGGTGATTACTATTACAACTCCTGATTGGATCTTTGGATTGGATGGATCTTTGGATTGGACACAAAAGATAGAAACCAAATCTAGTAGGAAAACAATATAGTTGTGAAATCACGCACCAATGAAAACTCGCTTGGATCATGACTAAATTAGAATGTTGATTTTGGCTTCAGTCCAAATTGTATTGCGTCTGGGTCCGGATCCGGACCGCGGTCCGCCTATTGAGTAACCCCAAACTAGACCCATTTTCACACTACAACGTTATTTCATGCAACTACTTTTGTACTCCTGATAAAGTAGACAACAGTAATAATTGGCACAAATAGGTTATTATCTAAATTTACTGTAAATGAATTAATGAAATCTCCCAACCTACTCCCTCAGGCCCCCACTTCAGTGAATTTCTGTCTGTGCATGTGGGGGATGACTGCTCTGTGTCTCTGGTCTGTAAGGTGAGTCAGAAGTCTACTGGGAGAGTAAGGCTATAGCTGTGACTGACTATGCAAGTAATACTATGACTATGTAGTTGTGTACTATTATGATCCTGTTGCTGTGATACTGTGACAATGTGTGTGTTGTAAAGTCGGGACCATATATGGATGTCTGTGTGTGGTCCTGCAGGTGGCTAATCTGACAAAGGAGTCTGAATTCCACTGGTTTAAGGAAGACACTGAGATCGTCCCTAATGAAAAAACAGACCTATCCTCTGGGGCCTGCAAGCTTCCCCTTGCCCAGGTAACCCTCCCTCATCGCCCCTAACCCACGTAACACTCCCTAATTACAACATGCCGGAGAACCTCTCTGAATTTACTTCTCTTCCAGAGCAAAGCAGAGCAGTGAAAGTATGGTTGTTAGCTATCCAGAGGGCTGTTGAGAGATTCAGTCAGGCAAGGTCACCAGTGACCAAGGTAACATGTGTTTATGTGAGAGCACTCCAGACCCCAAAAAGAGACCCTGAGGGAACAGATTAGAACACTATTTAACACAACGTATCCTACATTCCTGCAGATCTACATGCACACACAAACAAACCAAAAATGCTGCCTTCACATGCTAGTCAGAAGATCCATTTTCCCATTTGTAAAATCGAGATTACGAGGAAGTCATGTTCAGGTGCTTTTGTTGTCAAAGAGATAAAAAATTGCGTCCGCAAACGTTTTTGGCACCATCATATTGTGGAAATCCTTTTTTGATTCCATTATGCACCTGCTAGAGGAGGAAATGGATGCAACAAAATGTAAAGGTAAGTAATCCATGTAAATATATTATACTAGTCAATCTAAACCAGTGGCCAGGATTTCTTTATTTATATAGTGTATTTTACACGTTATACAAAAAAAGAGAATAAAATATAAACAAAATTTTACAAGGAATGGTAGGCAAATATATGTGCTTTGAGAGTATATACATTAAAAAACACATTAGGCATTTAAAAGCAAGCTACTGGAAAATATTGGACTAACGAGAGGCCTACTTACCTGCCTAAATGGTTCTATTTTACCAGAAATACCATCGGACACGAACAACATTATAGAACACAAGAAACATTTAACAGCAAGCTTGTAAAGCTAGTTATGCAGCAAAGGTAAAGAGCTAGTGGAGATGCTCCTGGCTTGTAAAGCCCGCTCACCAGCAATAGTAAAGAGACAGTACAGACCAAAAAGTATCTATCCGTTCCGCTGGCTTTTAAATCCCGCTCAGCAGAATGATGAAAAGGCACTGCAGACTATGACGTTCCTATCTATGCCGCTGATGGCGGACAGCACATTGAAGAATAGCCTGCGATTGACCATAGATCAGTTCCAATTCTTTTCCAGGAAACTGAGAGAACATGGGGTGACTGATGACCATCAACAAGGAGGTTCTGCAAGGATTCCATTAGAGAAGTAGTGTCACAAAAACTGGTACCCCGGTACGCAGTCGGTACTCAAACCAAAAAATCTTTACGATACCAGAATTTCTTAAGTATCGGGTTGCAGTCAGATGCTGACAAGCACAGTGTTGTAAGCACAGTGTTGCCAACAAAATCTCACCAGAAGTTGCTAGTGGCTCTCTGTAAAATCGCCAAAAGTCGCTAGATTTGTCGCTAGATGAGATTTTTTTGTACTAGGGAAGGCAAAATGTCTCGACAACGTCATTAAATTGGCAACACTGAACAAGCAGCTAATGTTGCAGGGTCTCCACTAAAAGTTGTCAACAAGAAAAGTGGAATGTGGAAATAGCATCGGTGTGAGGCAGATGACAATGAGAACATTGTTGATCACCACGAAACCATTAGCAAACATCACCGTCCAGAGCTCTCAAGTTTGATCAAAAGTTTGGCGTGAGGTTTCCATACATGTAATGTATGGTGTGAGTGTCACGGCAAATGCGTGAGACTTGAGAGCCCTGGCAGTTCAATACTTAATACTGGGGCATACGAAAGGAGAGGGCACACATTTTACAGAGGCTTTTAGATTACATAGTTTGCTGAAATTTGTGTTTTGGAGTTTGGGATGTATATTTACCTTTTGTGCTTGTAGTGCGACCAAACTTTTAAAGAGCCCCTTGAGTTCTGTTAATGTCTCCACTCAGTCCACAGTTTCCAAACACATTTTCTTTTGCCTTTAGGCCTACATGCATTGTGATTGTATTAATGCTCTGTTGTTGTCATAAGTAGGCTACAGCCTTAAACCAGAACTCTTTTTGGGAGCTTTCTGATCAATGTAATGTTAGTCAATAAGCAGCTCATAATGTAGTGACTGAAATGATAAACCACACGCGTGCCATTGCCGAGCAGTTCATCACCTGGCCTAGTGAATGTCAGAAACTTGTCCAGGCAGCCCTGTTCAAACGAGTGTGTCGATGGTTGTTACTTCAGAATGCAGCAAGCACCTGGGTCGTTCTACGAAAACGTGCCATTTCCCATACTTAAGGTTCGATTTTTAAAGTACCGTTTTTAAAGTCTTTAAGTCTCTATTTGGATATTGTAGATCCTTACCTCTCAGAAAAATATGTGGTGCCATCTTAGGCTATTTTTAGGGTTTCTTCGGTAGGAGAACCCTATTGTTATTAGGGTTCCTCCGGTAGGAAGGAACCCTATTGTTATTGTGCATACTTATGAATAATTCTTTTTTTTTTAATATATATATATATATAGAATAGAAGTATGCAGTGGCATAACGACATCTCTGACGTTGATAACAAACCAAACCGTTTAAAAAAAAAGCTATTCGTCATAGCTTGTTAAGCGGTTTAGCAAGCTAATTTTCAGGCTAAGATAAAAAACGCCCCTCTTTTTGGTTAGTGGAAGCAACTTTCGATAAATCACCATAGTAACATATCAATTAGCACTAACCTGCTCCAGAGCAGGCTAACGTAAGTGTAGCTGGATAAGCTTGCCACACCCCGGAAAATAACATGGCAGCTCCCTTTTTGAGAGACCCAGTTGACCAAGGAGCTATATTTTAGTTGGATTAGCTTTCCATACCAATAGAGTTCTTCGCGATTGCCAAGATCCTTTATTTCACACGGATGAGTTCTTGTTTGAGTGATATCGATTCAGCGGACAAGGACTCATTTGCAAGACCTTCTCGTACATTGCAAATAATATCACACGCCGCAGCAAGCTTTATGCTTTATTATGAGCTTATGCTGCTGTATGTGAATATGTAACGCTATGTTTTAGGAAATGTCTTGTCTTATCTGTTGTGTCTGTGCTTTTAAATGTTTCACTGTGGGAGAGTGGGAAACGTCATATCGATTCCTTTTTATGTCTTGACATGTGAAGAAATTGACAATAAGCTTTAACTGTGCTTCAGACTCTGCATAGCCTAGAGTTTTTTTGCGTCAGGTATAGGCTAAATTTTTATACAGTATAGGCGATGCAGAAAACATTGGCAAAGCCGCAGCATGCGTTGCTGTAAGTAAAGTGTACTTGGCGCTTAACCAGCTGATGAATCAATTCATCATATTCCCTGGCCATGTCCCAGTCAATGAACTCAAAGAGGGATTTACACATAGGCCTACATGCATATACACATATATAGTACATGATATAAGCTCAGTAGCCTACATATATCCTCATAAGTGTCTATGAATTCGTATCAATTAGATACTCTTTGGCCTTGTTTTTATCTAGCCTACTTATTCTGAAAGAGTTGAGATCATTATTTTCGCTTGCAAGATCTCATTCGATTATTAATTTCCATTAAGCCTACTGCCAGCAGGCACATTTAAAGAAATGTTATCTGATTGGGGTAATGAGGCACTTAAGATGAGCCTATACATTTCCCCAAAACTTTCGCATTTATAGCTTATCGGCAATGTTTTGCCAAGCTGCTTGTCTTGCTCTGGCAGCGGCGGTGTTTGACTTAGCCATGATAATATGCTTATTGTCTTCGTAGAGACAGACTCATTATAATAGTTTGCTCGGATGGCGAGAATAGCCTATCACCGCTCTCTCTTTCGTCTTTTCCGCCATCATACCGTTAGAAAATCACGGTTTTGGTGATCGACCTTTCCTGCCTTTTGAAGTAGGACGTGCACGTGCAATTTCCCTGATAAGTTTAGCCTGATTGAAATTAACCACATGATTTGGATGCGGATCAGCCGTTGACGAACCGATATTTGCTGTTCTCACTCATCTCGCTAATGTTAACGGGCTAAAGGGACAATTGATTAACTTAGCTTCAACCCTTACACGAACGGGGCCCTGGTCCCACATCCCATTGTTGACTACTGCACATCTGGGGCCCGTTCTCCGTACGTCGCTTATTACATCCGAGATCAAATGACACATCCAAGATGACATCATCTTGCTTATCATGATCTGGCTAATTCGGTTCTTCGAACACACTTGTTGTTTATGATTAGTATAGCTGGATTGAGTTATAAAAGGGGGTATGTATCGATAGTATAAACCTTGATCAGCAACGCTGCTATTGGCTGCTCACATAAGTCTATGGCTGCTCACCGTGGCCAAAATGAGCGCCCTGTTTTTTCCCCAACAGAGCAACAGCTTGTTCGACGGTTACTCTGAATTTGAAGATTTTATCAGAACGCCAGGGAACACCTCAAAGTCTGCAAAATCCAAGAAAGAGGGCTGGCAAGAAGTAGCAGACCAAATTAAATGTAGAGGAGTGACGCGTTTTATCGCTTATTACAGTAAGCTGGGCCTATGTTTTTTTTATTTTCATTTATCATCTTTAATGTCAAATGATGTGGTTTCAACAAATGTATTATGTAAATAACACCCTCACAAAAAAACGATAGGCTATCCCTCAAAAAGTATAGGCTAGCATAATATTGCGCTGTGCTTAAGGAGCCTATCTATCACGCAATGAGCAATTAATTCGGTTTCATGTTAAATTCTGCTAATTATTCTTGCACCTTCTGCAACAGGTTCCTGTAGTAAAAACGGACAAGACATGTCTGTAACAGACTTCCTGTATCACCTCTGCTTGTAAAGCCTCAATCTAATCGTGTTTACATAAAATAAACCTGCTCCCGAGCAGTTTTAAGCATACGGACCTGTTGCTATGACAGCAAGTCCAGGATGAGCTTCGAAGAACCGAACAATCCAAGATAATGACAAATCGTCAACAATCAAATCCAGCTAACTGAGTTAGCGACGTACGGAGAACGGGCCCCTGGAACGAATGTATATGTTAATATAACATGTCCAGTTGGTGCAATAGACATACACAAATCCATTAAATGCATTAGACTCAGACATACTGAAGATACATTTAATTTCATAATGAGACTTGCAAAACACAATTTCAAATTCAATAATTGTGCTTGATAGGGAGCGCTAAAAAGCATGTTTTAAATGGAGCGTTGATAATAAGCATGTCTGGCTTGGTAGCTGACCAATGCCTAGGAGTGCCTACTGATTGCGGAGAGAGGTACTGTGTGTAAGTGATGTCCGCAAACACCCCCTGTGGATAAAGGGTAATGTGAGTTTAGATATAGAGACATGGAGGAGAAAGGGGAAGAGGTGAGATGCTCTGCAGCGTTGAAGCATGTGATGTAGGGACAGTTAAGGAGGGCTCAAATGTTCTAGAAAGCTGAAATGGGGTGAATGATAGCTGTCAATCATCCATATATGCTCCTTTGTTAAGAGAAACAAAATTAGTTTTGCTTTGCATAGTATAGTACACCTGTACACCTCATCATAAATAATCAAATTACTTTTAATGGGCATGGTTGCATTTGCCACAATTCTGCTGCTGAAACCATCTACAGTAACCACGTGGGTGGCCCCAAACATGCCAATTTTGCCAACAGTCCAAAATTTCATTTTTGGACTTTGGGGATTTTGGCTGAAAAGGTTCCACTTCCGCATTGCGGTCATGGGGAAAAACAAACTTTAAGTGAATTTATATGCCTTGATTTTCTGTTTTCTGTTTTCCCTTTCCCATTTTGGTTTTGAAACAGAAAAACTGCTACAGAACTAGTGATTTCTGTTGTTCTTTTTCCCCGTTTTTTCTGTTCGGGTTTTAAAACAGAAAAGTTTTTTCCGATTTTGTTTTGAAACGGAAAAATGAAAGAACGAAGGCTACACAGATTGTTATACCGTTTGTGTTATATGGATATTCCATTATTCCAAAATGAAACAAAACCAAGCATTTCTCCATAATCCGGTTCTGACATCCGAAATGGACAAAACGATATTACGAGCCTATTTTTCATTTTTTGCAGATACCACCATAAAGGATATGGAATAATACAAACAACGATTAATGGATCGTTATTCCATTTGTGTTATATGGTTATTTCATTATTCCAAAAAAAACGAAACAACCAAAACAAGCCGTTATACTTAAATGTGTGTTCGACTTACTAAAGTGACAAAACGATATTACGACCCTATTTTGCGTTTGTCAACACGGGTTGCAAAATAGAAAAACCAATGGCCACAAGGTACACGGACCACGCAAGAACTACTAGTGATGTGGACCATTATTGTAAAGTGACAAACATGTTAACTCCTCACTAATTACTCAAGCGTTGTCATCCCGCAGTAACTGTGATCTGGACCATTATTTCAAAGTGAAAAACAAGTTAACACCTCACTAACATGTCACCCCGCAGGAACTACAACATAAAACAACTGCAGTGATTGGGTCGAACGTTTTTTTTGTTAATTATATGCACTGGAATATTACCATGAAATCAAAGAACAACAAAGAAAATCCTACATAATGCAAAAATGCACATGGGCATGCAAGAATAAAGAACTTTGTAAAATATGTCTGAATTAAACATTCTTTGTTTGGCACAATGATGAAACCTAGCATTTAAACAAAAATTCTGTATTTTGGAATGAAACGTTCAACAAACTGTGATGAGAAACGGAGTCAAACATAATGGTTAAATAAGTAATAAGTACATGGCTAACCCAAACCCAAACCAACCAGCAGTCACATCGAAATTGCCCACATAATCATACAGTATGATATAATATTGGGGGGACGTGTCCCATAATCATACAGTATGATGAAATATTGGGGGGGACGTGTTACAATATTAATATTCATAAACTGGTTTCCTCAAAGAACCCATTTGAGGCACAAGATTCTGAAATGTTTGTTAAAAAACACAATTGTTCACTTTTTAGAC
Organism: Osmerus mordax; assembly: GCF_038355195.1. NCBI lineage: Eukaryota > Metazoa > Chordata > Actinopteri > Osmeriformes > Osmeridae > Osmerus > Osmerus mordax. Next base: position 7,974,152 of record NC_090054.1, on the reverse strand, counting down.
ATGTTACTTTTGTGATTAGTAATTAATTGGTTATTCTTTCTTAATTGGTCATAGTTCACAAGTAGTTCTCAATGAGGATATATTTATTTAGTAATAAACAAATACCTACCAAGGAACTACCTTTGTACTCAATTTGCTATTACTTACTGCTTAGTTAATCTTGGTTCCATATTAGTTAATAGTATTAATTTTGGTGTTAATGTAGCACTACCTGTTACTTCCTGCATAGCTACTCGTTAACAACAGACCATTATTCTAAAGTGTTACCGTGTTATGTCCAGCTGCTTGCAAGTGTACCTGGAGATGGTATAGCAGCCTGACAATACTTAAGAATGGTCAGACTCTCTGATCTTATTAATTTACACAACATGCACAATCAGGGTGACCAACAGGATTATATTAACTAACAATAACACTACAAACATCTAACTGAATGAACACTACAACTGAAATCCCTCACACGGCTGTTGTAACCAAACTATTTTCCACAAGTCTTTGCGTTTTTTGACATGATGCACAGCATGCTGGGTACCCTAGGGCGCTGACGCTGATTATCTAGCTGTGCTCCGACTGCGTGATATGACGAGATGCTAGTGACGCGCTAAGGTCTCGGAGTCTCCTGCACCAGTTCTGCCCGATTAGCAAGCTGTTTGGACAACAAACTCTGATGCTAGCAGTAACTGAATCATTGGTGAACATAAGGTTTAATGCTTGTTAAAGCAGACCTGCCAACATGTACGCATTTTGCGTACCTGGTACGCATTTTGTCATCAAAGTACGCTGGTATGAGTTGATGCTCTAAAAGTACGCATAACGCTCGATAATGCATTGCCGGTTTTCAACAGGTTCAACCTTCAAAGTCTCACTGTGCCGAGTCGCCAAAGCGTACATGGGAAGCTGCAGCGGAGCAAGAAGCAGAAGAGGAGTTTGACCAATCGCAGACCCCCTGCCATTACTATCGTTACTATCCTCTGTATTACCCTTGAAATCAGAGCGTACAAGGTTACTATTCAGTCAGTAGAATCACCCGCTGTTTAGGTATCAGTTAGCGATTTTTCACTCTGACTTACCTCTCTAACTAACTGACTAACTCTCCCTTCTCGCCCACATCTGGCCAATTCTTCCAGTGAGCACATTAAGCAAATTTGAAAAACACTGGTAAACTGACGAGTAATGCAGAGATAAGATTAAATTAATTTAATGTATCTCTGCATGGTTAGGCTAACGATGTTAGCCTAACCATGCGGTAGTCATGTTTGCCGTCAATTTAAAATGGCAAACAGATCTAAGTGTCTTGGCTGTGTTACAAATGGTTTAACGTTACGTTTTCTTGGTGTTTTATGTCCGTGGTTCTCAAACTCATGCTCGAAGTCCGCGACAGCCTTCTACGGTTTCCACACATAGGCCTACGCACAGCTCTTGTCATGTGCAATAGGCTATATGATTCTACTAATAATAGGCTAATGATAATAGCCTAATAAAACTCTCAGACTGTCTAGAATTTAATTAAATGATAAGTCAAAGTCAAAAGTCAAACTAGCTTTATTGTCAATTTCTTCATATGTCAAGACATACAAAGGAATCGATAGGACGTTTCCCACTCTCCCACGGTGAAACATATAAAAGTGCACAGGGAATTTAGCTTCCTGACAGCTTGGTGTATGAAGCCATTTCTGAGTCTAGTGGTGCGGCAACGGAGGCTCATATACCTTCTTCCAGAGGGTAGGAGGCTGAACAGACTGTGTGCAGGGTGGCTGGTGTCATTCACAATCGAGGTAGCTTTCTGGGTGAGGCGGGTGGTGTATATGTCTTGCAAGGAGGGGAGTGGGGCACCAATGATCTTACCAGCTGTGTTCACTATGCGTTGCAGTGCTTTCTTGCTGTGTTCAGTGCAGCTACTGCCCCACACAGTGATGCAGCTGGACAGGATGCTTTCAATGGTGCCTCGGTAGAATGTGTTCAGGATGGGTATGGGAGCTTTCGCTCTCTTGAGCTTGCGGAGAAAGTAGAGGCGCCGCTGGGCTTTCTTCGTCAGTGATGCAGAGTTGGTTGCCCAGGAGAGGTCCTCACTGATGTGCACCCCCAGGAATATAAAGAAGCGAACCATCATTTGGTCTTAGCAGTTCTCTAGTCCTGGTATCACGTGTTAAATATGTTAATTAAAAAGGAAAAATATACAACATGACCATTGTTTGAGAAGGTCCTAAGTAGCCTAGAGTGAAATAACATCCCCAAGGAAATTGAATAGGCCTTCTGCTTATTGCTCAATTCTGCAGAGAAAGTTTTTATTAGGCTATGAATTTGTTGTCACAGTTATCACTTATAACAGTAGCCTACCACAGTCTTTTTTTTCTTTCATTAGTGTTTCAGAACTGCATTATTTATAAGATCAGAATGCTGTCTATTGGTTCAAACATGCAACAGCATAGTAACTAATAAAATGAAGGCCACAAAATCTTGGACAGGACAACAGAAATATCATGGGGGTATACTACATTTACAACAGTTCTCTCTACGCCTCAGATAAATAAGGTCTTTCTTATGAATCATGTATTTATATCTAGAAGAGCTAGAGATTAGCCAACATGAATTTCATATTCCTTTCCTCTGGGATGAAATGGTCATATTGGTCTAAGGTGTTATAAGGGAGAGTTTGGTTAAATCATATATTTTTTATAGCATGCAAGAATATGATAGTGATACATTTAATACTACATGTAATATATATACCTTTTTTAGATTGCAGACCCCACGTTGAAGGGGCAAAACATAAAAAGCTGGAAAGCACTATATCATCAGTCCCTAAAATAACCTTGACATTTCAGGATACGCGCACAATACGCACAGTTTTTTTTTCCCAAATGTTATAGCAGAGCACAATTTGCCGCTATCCATTGCTGATCATGCAGGGCCATTATTTCGGAAAATGTTCCCTGATAGACAAATACGGTGGTATTTGTAAATATGGTGAGAAGCCTCCCCTGCATATCTGTCAATATGATCGATCCCAGAGAGAGAGTGCGCGTGCACGTGGAAACTTACAGAGTTCTCCGACCCTAGGCATGACAGAATAAATTGTCTCACAAAAAGGCAGAGAAAGAAAAGAAAGAAGAAAATACAGAGTTGACAAAACCAAAGAAGGTTTACAAATTCTTGACTGATCCACAGTCAAAGCTATATGCTCTGTTTTTAAAACGGGCCATTCCATTGTTTGAAACTGCAAACCAAAACCAAAACCTTCAGCTAGAAGGATTCTTCAGCGATGTGAAGAAATATTTCACAACAGCAGTTGATTACATGGTCTCCAAGTTTCCCTATGGGGATGAACTGCTGCACTGGCTGACATAAGTAGACGCAAAACTGTCACCTTTTCCACTCTAAGGTATTTCATGGAGAGGTTCGTGCCCAAGGGAGTCACAGTGGATGATGTTGAAGAGGAGTTTCGGCTGTTTTAATCCACAACCTTGTATGATGATAATGTCCTCACAAAGAGGGCTGATGAAGCTTGGAGAGAACTGGGTATGATGGCAACAGGAGGAAGAAAACTCTTTGCAAGCCTATCTTCTGTCATGCTTGGTGTCCTTGTAATTTTGCACAGTAATGCAGACTGTGAAAGAGTCTTCAGTTTGGTGACAAAGAAAAAGACAGTACCGTGCCAGCCTTAGCACAGAGATGCTTAGCTCCCTTGTCACCAGAAAAGTAATGATGTCTTCCAAAGACACTGTGCTACATGGAGAACTTCAGTGACACATTGTTAAAACCTCTTAAGATTCCTGTTAAATGTGCCTAAAAACGCCTAAACAGCATACCCAAAGTAAATTGGAAGCTGTTCTTGAACCATTTGGAGTACATGCATGTAAATGATCTCTTTTGAAAGCTGACACTCTGAAGTTATGTCCCCTGTTGTCAGGACCCCTGTCAGTCCTACTAGTGTTGAGTAATAGAAGCTTGAACACAAGGAAAGTGAAAATTTCTATTTCCGCCTAGATTTTGTTTTGAAAACAGAGGCCTGAAGAGGCCTAGAGGTGGTAGGTATTAGCTGGAAGACTAAATTGGACCACAGGTTGAAGCCTTACCCAATTCAAATCAAAAGTCAAACATAATACCACAATATATTCATATTTGACACATGTTTTTATAAGAGTACATCCAGGCGTTTTCTAAAAGGGCCTTTTGGAGACTCCAAAATGACCCTTTGTAACCAAGGTCAAATACTCAGGATAAAAAGGTATTATTTTTCATAATTGTTATCTCTAATGAAAGGTGGTACTTAGAACTATCATATATAATAGCTAAATCCCTAATTAGTATTACTGAAACACAAAAATTGAAGCATGAACACATTGGAGTGCTTTATCTGATTCCAAGGATTGGCGCACAAAGAACACTGATTCTGTCAACCATATTGCGCAATCGACTTTTATTTTGAAGGCTCCACAGACACATACAAATGAGGTATTGGCATTTTCAGCTAGCTGTCAGCTACAAGGCTAACGAGCTAATTTCAGAGCCAGTCGAAGCCAGTTTGAGAAATTTGTTTTGAACGAGTGTGGGGGGGGGGGGCAGGACGCACAGACCTAGTTGGCTTTAGAGGGCTGTCAACGGGGCATGGAAGCTCCTATTGGGTCAAACAAGGTGTCAATCAAAAGGGGAGGGTTCAACGGACATTTTGATGCCTTCATTTTGTAAATACTCCGTTGCTAACCGGAGAAAATAACACTTTTTTGTGAACAAGTTGTTTCTTCCGTCGGCTAACTTGCATAATGAAACAAAGGATAATGGCTATTCATGAACGTAAAACATTGTATTTGGACGAATTACTTTACATGGTTAGATACTTTGAACCCTTGGGACTGTAAGCAGATCAAGTTTTGATGGCATGATTTGCACACCTGGACCTATTTGAACCACTTAGGGTGAGTAAAACCTTTTTCTTTGGCATTGTTGAAGGAATGTTCACCGTTAAAAGACTTTGCTTGCTATTGCGACTTGATCTTGAATTGGTTTATTTCAATGGAAGCACAAGAATCGTAGCTTTCCAATGATGTATAACATGTGTAGCGTCTAAAAAATATATTTGTTAGAATTTAGTGCGTCGTAACTGAGGGAGGGGGGGGCAGCATTTTTGTAACGCGGGCGAACAGGAGCGTAAACAGGTTAAAACAGAAGATCTAATGGCCTTCCACAATTGTAAATATCCTATGGCTTCTTCTCCAATTGGGCCTCGATACAATGCCATCTAATATCTTCTGCCCATTCTGCACAGTTTTAGGGGACTTTCCACACCAGCACCCTTTGACCAGTTCCTCTATTCTTCCCTACTACATGTGTTTTCCAACACCAGTTACAATCAACCCTGGACAGGGCCTGGGCGGCACCAGATAATTTTTAATGCAGGAGCTGAGGGGGTGCTAGATCATTGAAAGGGGGAGCTGCGCAATTATATATATATATATATATATATTATATATAAATACTATTAATAAACAAGCAGCGATGCGGGTTCCTCCGCAAAATGGCAAAATATTATAAAAATGTACATGTACCATGAACATGGTGAGGAGGATGTTCAGGAGGAAGATGTTTACATCTTCTCATAGGGCACCAAGGGCCTCATGTATAAAGGATTGCGCAGCTTTTATACCAGAAGATGGCGTATGGCCAAAACTCGAAAAGTACCTACGCACAGAAATATTCACATGTATAAAACCGGTCGTACGCCAGGTCCTGCGCACCTTTCCTTTATAAATCACAATCAACGTGAGATTGACCGCACGTGAACGAGCCACTGACCCCGCCTTGCCTCCTCCCATAAATGAATATGCAGATGGCCTATAAATGCGCTCCTGAGGTCATTTCTTGAATTACCGTATTTCTTCGAATAAACGCCGCCCTCGAATAAACGCTGCACCAAAAATGAACGTTATTTAATAAACGCTGCGGCGTTTATTCGAAGAAATACGGTGACTGTGAGATCGAGGTTCTGACAACAGAGGTGGAGGTGAGAAAATGTGTCCTGTTTGTCGGCCTGTCATCAGGTATTAGCGACAAAAGAAAGTCGGCGGAGTGGAAAACTGTCACTATTTGCGCCCTTTCTTGTTTTTAACCTGTAGCACTTTGAGATTTAGCTAAATGTGAAGTTAATTACAAATAAAATCACTATTATTATTATAGGGCCATAAATGATGTGGCTTCAGAGAACCGGACCATGGCAGAAATAAAAAAATGGTCCGATGTAAAACTTTAAATGAAGAAACGAGTGGTGGCACATCGTAACAGCATGGCAGCTATAGGTTTAGCGTGACATGCATTTCCTGAGTGATTTTGTCGTTCATTTGACACCCTCAAGTTTAACAGAAGTTAATAAATCGATGCGGATTAAACAGAAGGCTATATAGCATTTCCCGTTTTGGCATTTTGATGTGATCATCCACATTAATGATCAAACTTTTATTTTTATGTTTTTTGAATAGTCAACGTCATAAACGTAGTAGTGGAAACTTTATTTTGTAATGTTTGGTGAGTTTCGGCACTTTTCAGTTAGAATCGCCACGTAACAGAGCCAGACAAGACTTTGCGGACGGTCCGCACATTGTCACGTCTGCTCAAAACTTTCCGTGACGACCCGCACATTCTCACGTCAAGTAAATCTTTATACATCGCAAAGTGTGCGTGAAAACCAGCGTACGCAAGCTTTTTGTGCGTACTTAACGTTTATACATGAGGCCCCAGGGCCCTGTGAATAGAGGATTTAGTGACTCCTATCTGGCCAAATGGAAGTGCATCCACAGACCCAAAAGCTCATGAATCCCATGGAAACAAAGGCAAATGTGTGAGATGTACCGATGTGGAGCACAAATCATCCAAGAAGCAGTACTTCTTTTGAGTGGTTTTATTCAGATGAATAATCATTGGATTCAGGTCAAAAGTATATCACTTGAACTGGTTTCATCACTTAAGACACTAAAAGTCAGCAGCTTGCATGCTGGGACATAGAAAGGATTAAACATTTAGACTTTCATCAAAGTAAAAATTGTTGGTTTGTTCTTTTTCATCAATGTCCTCAAAAAAGCAGTCTGTAGAGCTACTGTGTCTGTGGGGTGATTGTCTGTCTCTGGAGGGCTGGCAGGCAGGGGCAAGCAGTGCCTGCAGGCAGGCAGGCCCTGGGGTCAGGACTGAAGAGAAGCTGTCCAGCTAGAGAGGGGTAGTCCAGCAAGGGGTCTGTGTTGCTCTCAGCATCCTCGGTTGCATCCTCTCTTACACTCAGCATCCTCTGTTGTTGCTCTCAGCATCCCCTGTTGTACTCTTTTGAGCAGGCCTCTGCATGACCCTCCAGACCTGTAAAAGTGAAGAAAGGGTCCATGTCAGTTGTGAAAAATTAAGCTTTTTCCATACACTTGATACAGACTTCAGTTTTGACTGTGAACTGCAGTGGCAATACTTGAACTTGAATCCAAATGTGTTGGAGACCCATGCAAAGTCACTCAAAACACTGGTTCTATTCCAGGCTCTGGCAGTAGTATTTAGCTCTAAACTGGTCAATATACACATCTGACCAAAGACCAGCTCGACCTTTGCCTGTAAACAGTGAATCTGACTGTCAGAGACATTTAAATAGGCTGACCGAGTGATGTATTTCCGTATGAAGCTCATACGGAAATACATCCGTATGAGCCGTATTTGAGCCGTATTAGGTAAGTAGAATTTTTTTCTTTCACGTTCTTGAAATTTTCGTGGTCGGACAAAGATGGGATTGTAACTGCTGTTGCAACTTGATCTTGAAATGGTTTATATCAATATAATCACAAGACTCGTACCTTTCCAATGATGTATGACATGTGTAGCAGTCTAAAAAGATAGTATTTGTTATCTTTAGGGCCCAACATCAGGCCTGGACCGCTAACTTAAGTTTTCTTGTGATCCTATAAACATACTGTTGAAAGCTACATGTTAATGCTAAATTAATCTCATGCGACACACGTGCCATACCCCATCCAAATCCGGCCTGGTGCGGTAGATTAACCGCAGCGGTGAGGATTGCATTCTATTGAAACGAATAGACTAGAAAGTTTAATAAAAATGAATATATCGTGACTTATACCATTACTGTCCGTGCTTCAAAATTATACTGTGATACACATTTTAGGCCATACCGTCCAGCCCTAGCTACAGGGCATTGTTGATGACTTGGGAACATCTTTGCTGGGCCTGATTCCTGTATGCTCAGCGTATCACCATTCCACGCTGCATGGAGACGGAAGCTGGGGAATTACCAACTGCTTGGAGACATTGTACATCAGCAACAGCTTCCCATTCTTAGTCACACCAAAACGTGACAATGATACCTTGAGGGATGATGACTTGCACAGACATGCAATAATCAGCAGAGGGAAGGTAGTAGTGGAACAGGCATTTTATTTAGCTGAAATGTAAATGCTACATGAACTAAAAAACTCTCGGGTGGACATTGTTGTAAAAATCATTGTGGCTGCTTGTGCATTACACAACTTGTGCATTGAGGGGTATGACACAACTTGTGTAGAGCATCCACATGGGTGCCCAAGGGAAGAAGATGAGAATGACTAGTTTTGTCCACTACACAGAAACAAATTATACTCATACCTCAAATTTTCCATTAATTTAATTCATTACCCTAAAGGTCCCATGACATGCTGTTTTTGGATGCTTTTATATAGGCCTTAGTGGTCCCATAATACTGTATCTGAAGTCTCTTTCCCGAGATTCAGCTTTGGTGCATAATTAGAGCCACTACGAGCAGTCCCACAATGAGCTTTCCTCAGGACGTGCCATATCTGTGTCTGTAGCTTAAAATGCTAATGAGGAGGAGAGAGGAGGCTCCATGCGCTAATGTTTACAGTGGATGTATCGCAATGGCTCGTAGCCCCGTTGCTTTAAGATGCCTTGAATTTGCCCATTATCATCTGATCACCCTGGTTTGCAGAGGTGCACACTCAGTCATTTCAATGAGGGAAAAGGCAGATATCCAAATAACAAAGAAGTGTACAACACTCGCGTTACAGTGTGTGTATTCACACACGTACTTGATGCTATCTACCTTTACATTACCGACAGTAACTGAGCTGTTAGCTGCAGAGCTAATGTTACAGCCACATTCTAAGGGTAGCAAGCTAGGTAACCATATACAGTAAAGCAACAAAATGATATAGCGTTAGTAGACTTATTTGTCTGAGGTTTGTAGCTGGACCAAGGAGAGTTGGTGCTGATCCAGAATTAAATTTCAGACGGTCAGCAAGGCCAGCTTTGTATTGCCCCAAATTGAGGAAACAGTCGTGCCTGAAATGTTATGCACAAATACAAAACTTTGGGAAGTTGTGTCGGCGCATTTGCAGAGAAAATGAAACTAGAGAGGATACAATTTCTGGGGAAATTGTAGGGTGTGCTTGCTTGCGTCGGTTGCACAGGGGTCTGTATATTTTATATAAAAATGCATCGGGCCTACTTATTATTTATAAAGATTACATAGATTTAAAAGCATCTTTTTTTTGCTGCTCATTTACAACTCAAAATACGAGTGAAGTGTCGAATGAAATATGATGTCTTCTCATTTCCCCTGCAAGAGGCAGCTGACAGGCTGAATCAAAACGAATACATTTGGCAGACCGGTGTAAAAATTTACCTAATCTCTACGACTTAAACGTCCTTTTAAGTTGTCCCTTCTCGTGATATTTTCAGGCATTTAGCCTACTCATATTGCATTCATTCATTAATAAAGAACCCCCTTTGAAGATTATTCTACGACTTTACCGGCAGAAGATAGAATCGCGATTCAAACAGTACCATCTGCTAACTGAAAATATGCCCCCAAAAACGTAAATAAGCTTGACATTTATTTAGTGGAAAATCGCTCATTCATAAAAAGCTCACTGGTAGCGATCATTGTCAGTAACAACGCAAAATGCGATATAGCCCTGTGTGGAGAAGCTGCCCCGGTAAATTCTACTACTACAGTACAGTACTAGACTACTGCTGTGTTCGTCTTGGTAGCGATTGCGTTGGTTGAATTCGATTTAACGTTCCGTTGTACGGTTTAGGCTGAAATTAATTATTTTCATGAACAGATTGACAACGTTTATGCTGTGGCAATGAAGTTCAGGTTAGTAGTTAGATAGACTTTTGATTTAAGTAAGGGGAGTGCCGAACATTTTCTGTCGCCGTTTGACTTCCTAAACAGCTGTGTACTGTAGCTAGATGTTTTTGTAGTGTGTCTCGCGTAAGCTACAGCTTACGTAGTGTAGTGTAGTGTAGTGAGCTACACTGGTTTGAAACCACAGGTAATGGTAATTTCACCAACAAATCGTTTTCTAATGTCAGAATAAATCCTACAACGAAAATGTATATGTGAGGAATTGAAAAAACGATTGAAAACAGATAACGCTACATCATAGACCACTGTAGTATGTGTTGCCCGGGAAACACAGGCTAATGTCATGATGCTAATACTTCAGTGAAATGGTAGACTACTGTTTCCGAAAGTAGATGTACTTCCTTAATAATATCAGCTTATATTGTACATTACACATCACAATTGTGTGTCATATCACAAAGTAAAATGAGTAAATAGTTATCACCCTGGCCTCTTTTCTTGTGGCGTTTCTGCAGCTGCCTTGCAGTAAAGCTATAGTTAGCCTAGCTATCCCCCAAGTTAACAGATGCTAAACGAATGTTCTGGCAAAGGTAGTCACGCGTGTTTTCGTGACGTTAGTGACGCAGTGACGTTAGTAACGTCAGTGACTGTGGCTAGCAAATTAGCCACCGTTAGCTTCACTTTTCGCCACAAAAACTTAACTGAAGCTTAAACCATGCAACGGAACGTAAATTCCAATAGAAGCAACTCAATCGCTACCAAGACGAAACTTTTGACACCTACGTTGTCTATGTAGGCCAAATATTGACTGAGTTTTAGGGGGGCAAAAAGAAGAAAAAAAAATAATAATAATAATATAGCTTGGCCAAGAGAACAAAGGTTGTGCTCTCGCCGAAGGCTTGAGCACACCCAATTAAGGACTCATATACGTACATTTGCAAACATAGCGTTATTAGCGCCATGGCCAACCCACAGATTGCGCAAGCTGTGATACTTCAGTTTACGTCGTATTTACGAAACCTGCAGTTCATCGGGTAATCAGCGTAATCAGTTTCTCCGGCCACTATATCTTAAATCGCGAGCATTTAAATGTGCAATTGAATGGGCCTTATTTCTTTCTATCATGGATCAGCCACCAAAGTCAAAACAGCGAAAACAAAGATTTAGTGATAACGAAATTGATGTGCTTGTTCATAAGGTAACAGCTCATTTTTAATTTAAATATTATACATGGCCGGAATTCCACACCGACACAAAAAAATGCAATCTGGACCGAAATTACAAATTCCAGTAAATGTAATATTGCATGGCTGCTTAATCTGTAACACGTAATTATTATGTGTTCACTCAACTGAAAAAGTGTGATCCTTGTGGCAAAAATCCTTTCAGATCGTCTCCTCGGCCTATGTCTTCGTCTTGCTCGTATTACTGCTGTCATTTCACCAGGAGGCATATGCAAGGGAACCTGCGTGCACCCAGGTTTACACCTGCTTTTAAGAGGCGCAGAATTTTCACCGCAAAATAGATGCACACTTTCACGGGCGGTTTTTATACATACCGCGGAATACATTTACATTTATTCATTTAGCAGACGCTTTTATCCAAAGCGACTTCCAAGAGAGAGCTTTACAAAGTGCATAGGTCACTGATCATAACAACGAGATAGCCACAAAACATTGCAAGTAGCCAAAACATGAAGCACACATTGTGAACAACCAAAGTAAGTGCCAAAGGGAAGAACCATAAGAGCATGTAGTTAAACAAGTTACAATTAAACAACATGAACTGCTATAAGTGCAAGTGTACCTGTGGAAAAAACAACAAAAACAAAAAAAACGACAAGCAATAATAATAAAAAACAATATATCACAGCGAGTACAAACAATTTTAAATCAGTTACCACTAACCACAAGAGCAACAAGTCTCTTAGCAAGAGTCATTGTGATCCTTGAGGAAACGAACATCGGGTCAAGCGAACCATTCCTAAGTACCGTTGTACTCCTGGAACAAGTGCGGCTTGAGCCTTTTCTTGAAGGTGGAGAGACAGTCAGTGTCTCTGATGGAGGTGGGGAGTTGATTCCACCACTGGGGGGCCAGACAGGAGAAGAGCTTGTGTTGGGACCGGGCGGTCTTGAGCGGTAGGACCACCAGGCGGTTGTCTGAAGAAGACCGTAGGTGACGGGTGGAGGTGTAAGGCTGCAGGAGAGACTTAATGTAGACGGGTGCAGTCCCGTTCACTGCTCGGAAGGTCAATACCAGGGTCTTGAATCTGATACGGGCCATGATAGGTAGCCAGTGGAGAGAGATGAGGAGCGGGGTAACATGGGAGCGTATGGGTAGATTGTAGACCAGGCGGGCCGCTACGTTCTGAATACTCTGAAGAGGGCGGGTTGCACATGCTGGGAGACCAGCGAGCAGCGAGTTGCAATAGTCCAACTTGGAGAGGACAAGTGCTTGGACTAGCAGCTGGGTGGAGTGCTCAGACAGGTATCTCCTGATCTTCCGGATGTTGTAGAGGGTGAATCTACACGACCGGGAGACCTCAGCAATGTGGGCCGTGAGGGAGAATACATAATTAGGCGCACTTTACGCATCCCTTCCCATCTCTTTATGGAAAAGTCCCACTTTCCCAATGACCCTCCCGTGAATGCATATGCATGACACGGTAAAGCGCAATTTACCACATCGTCAACTACTTTTTCTTCCATCTTTTCCTCACTCGCTCCCATGGCCCTGTCATGGTCACTCTCCTCCCGGCTTCTTCCCTGACCCTGTCAGTATGTTTCTGCCTCTCTAAGCCAGCCGCCTCCCTCCTTCCTCTACAGGTATGCTGATTTTGAAGCAGCTAAAGCCCCCCCCCCCCCCCCCAAACATGTTCGAATTTTTTGCACATTTTGTGGCATTCGCCTGTAGATTTTTTATATTTTTTACCCTTCACTTTTCTGCACCTCCCTTGCGCTTTGGTGTTCGTTTATCCATTTTAGCGATGCTAAACGTTACCGATGCTAAACCAGCATACGCATTAGCCAACAGCTCGTGTCTCAGGGCCTACGGGAGGCGATATTATGAAAGGAAGGGGAAAGGGGGTTCCTGGATTTGATTGGGTCAGGCAAGTGCCAATAAAGAGAATTAACCAATGGGCTGCCGTCAGTTCTTTATGGGCCGGCCCGACCAAAAAAAATGAACCAATGGGCCGCTGTCAGTTCTTTATGGGCCGGCCCGACCAAAAAGAAAAAAAGAAAGAAAAGAAAAGGCCTATAAATTATATTGCCGATTCGGTCCAAAAGTGCGTCGGCCCACCGGGCAAATGCCCGGTATGCCAGATGGCCAGTCCAGCCCTGCTTATACAATATTAAATTCCTATGCAAATCTATAATGTTTATTTGCTTTATAATATATGTATGTTTGTATAATATTAACCCTAATGGTGCCATGATCAAATATTTTGTGTAGATGTTATAATTATTTTTATCATATTCTGATTTTAAATAGGGATAAGCAACCAAGTGAGCAATGAAATGGAAGTTAGTGTATTTTGCCTTAGCATGACCCCGTATTATTTTGCAGACAATTCAAAGGCAGAGTACAGTAACTTTCACTTCGCTGTGAAATATTTTACTGTTAGTTTTTCTACAGGTACACTCGCACTTTTTGAGTTTCATGTTGTTTAATTGTAACTTGTTTAACTGCATGCTCTTATGGTTCTTCCCTTTGGCACTTTTTTGTTTTTTCACAATGTATGCTTCATGTTTTTGGCCGCTCGCAATGTTTGGGGCTATCTCGTTGTTATGATCAGTGACCTATGCTCTTTTGTAAAGTTCTCTCTTGGAAGTCGCTTTGGATAAAAGCGTCCGCTAAATGCGTAAATAGGGGTCAAAAGTGACTTTTGACCTCATAAAAAAAAAAGAATCATTACTAAAACATCTAATTGACAGATTTCCAGTGTCCTAAATTTGGCTGGACAACTCAAAACCTGTCATTTTTCTCAGTTCTACCCGCTGTTGAGGTAAGGTATTTTGCCTTTGTAGGGCAGAACTGACATCACCAGCTGCATCACGAGCACTGCACCATCTATAATTCCAGAAATCTGTGTGTGTGCCACCAATTGTGTCACGGACACTATGCACTATCTATAGTTCAAGTAATCTGTATTTGTGTGCTTCACCGACTGCATTACAGGCACTGTACACAAGTTTACCATAATTCCGATAGCACGTGAAGGCAGCATAACTTCAACCACACCTGTGTTGTCAGTAGTTCCTCATAGGACACTGATTTGTCCAAACCACTGTTGGTCAGACATAAACGACTTGGAGCTCGGCCAGATGGATTCCCGCATGTTTGTGATCTTGCTAAACCAGCTGTCTTGCAAGGTTAATGGAATTCTGGATTAATCCAGAAAAGTCACATCCCTGGAGGATGGCCCTGTCATTAGTCTTGTTTGAGATTCGATTTGCCTAATGCCTAATACCTTTTCTCGTGATGTTATTGTGGCCCGTGTCACCATGACAATACCGGTGACAACTCAATGCGTCAGACAACATTTCTAACTGGCATACACTGCACTGAACCAGGCAGCGATCGGTGCTGTGTCCACCTAGCTTATCTCAAATTGGCCTATTGTCAGTTACATTCAGAGTAATTACCACATCTGGAAATTTATGGTGGGATTTGCCATCACTGTCATGCAATCAGTATGGATAGTCAGTGTGGATGAATTTTTATTTTGCTGTTAGGTTATACGGGCGTTAAAAGGGTGGGACATTCATTCGTCAAAATATTCTTTATTTTACATCTCAGATGCAAGTCTTTATTGAATAAGTCTTTAATGAATAATCCGTGTCTTCTAACAGCGATCGGTCCGAATTTTTGTAATACAAATGAACAAGCAAATAGAAAACATACTGTTTCCTACCAGTGATGTAAGCTAGTTCCCCCCTTGAGTCAGTCAGTTACAAATGTCAAAGTGGTAATTATAAAAACATTATCTCTCTAATAATTACAGGAATGTGTGTGTGTACAAATTAGAATGGGTTTAGTTCCCCACGATCAGCTCAAGAACTGGGCACTCTGCAAAGTTAATATTCTGCATGTGTCCTCTTTATAACCCAACGCAGTGAAGTGCCGCAATTGACGTTGTTTGGATGAGCATCTCAACATTAAATAATGAAAAAATAATTTGCCGCCAGTTTGGCTTGGCTGATATACTGGGACCCAGGCACTCTGCAAATAATCACTGACTGCATCATGGGCACTGTGCACTAGTGACTTTAATGGTTAATAGTCAAAAGATGCGTCCCTCCTATTAACGCTCCATCCACAATAATGATTAACAAAACCCAATGTATGTACATAAAGTGTAACAGGGTTTTCTCAGTAAAAGATACAAAATATAAATACTTAGCTAGCTATTTGCTATCAATCATAGGTAGTTAATTTGTTTTCAAAGGACATGATGGCTAAATAACATTTGGTGTTGACTACAATAGTTAACTACCTCAGATTATTCCTCAAATGTTATTATCCATTCAAACATAAAAAACCTTTAAGGTTGTTTCCATCCTGTAAGCTGATTGGCTGACACCATGGCCTACTGTGACTTAAAATTTGCAGCCAGATCGCCGCTTAGAATCAGAATCAGAATTTGGTTTATCCGCCATATACAAACCCGGAATTTACTGTGGCAGGGAGGTGCAAAACACTAAACATATACGAATCTTAAATTAAGTAAAACTACAAAAGTTTAACTATTTCTAAGAACTAAACAATCTAAGAATACAACAATTTAAATATAAAATAAAATATATATAAAAATAACAATAAGAATGAGCAGCGTGAGTGGTCAACATAGTGCAATCGGATACTGAGGTTTGCTTGTGCGTACTGTAATTGCCATTAGATGGACTTAAATAAGTAATAGTTAAATAAGTGAATGAATGTCAATGGGAGTCCTTGGCCTTGTTGAAGAGGCCAGTAGCAGATGGAAAGAAACTGTTCTTATGGCGTGAGGTTTTGGTCCTGATGGACCGCAGCCTTCTGCCAGAGGGGAGTAGCTGGAACAGGGAGTGACCAGGGTGGGAGAGGTCGGCCACAATCTTCCTCGCACGCCTCAGGGTCCTCGAGGTGTGCAGGTCCTCGAGGGTAGGCAGATTGCAGCCGATCACCTTCTCGGCAGTGCGGATGATACGCTGCAGTCTGCTCTTGTCCTTGGCAGTGGCAGCAGCGTACCAGATGGTGATGAAAGAGGTGAGGATGGACTCATGATGGCTGTGTAGAAGTGCACCATCATTGTCTTTGGCAGGTTGAATTTCTTCAGCTGCCGCAGGAAGTACATCCTCTGTTGTGCTTTTTTGGTGAGGGAGCTGATGTTCAGTTCCCACTCGAGGTCCTGGGAGAGGATGGTGCCCAGGAAGCGGAAGGACTCCACAGTGTTGACTGGGGAGTCGCACAGGGTGATGGGGGTGAGTGGGGCTGGATTCTTCCTGAAGTCCACAACCATCTCCACTGTCTTAAGAGCATTGAGCTCTAAGTTGTTCTGGCTACACCAGGTCACCAGGTTGTCAGCTTCCCACCTATAATCAGACTCATCCCCGTCAGAGATGAGCCCAATGAGGGTGGTGTCGTCCGCAAACTTCAGAAGTTTGACAGACGGATGACTGGAGGTGCAGCTGTTGGTGTACAGGGAGAAGAGCAGAGGGGAAAGGACGCAGCCCTGAGGAGATCCGATGCTGATGGACCGGGAGTCAGAGACTTGTGTTCCCAGCTTAACGCACTGCTCCCTGTCAGACAGGAAGTCTGTGATCCACCTGCAGGTGGAGTCGGGCACGTTCAGCTGGGAGAGCTTGTCCTGAAGCAGGGCGGGGATGATGGTGTTGAAGGCAGAGCTGAAGTCCACAAACAGGATCCTGGCATAGGATGCTGGGGAGTCCAGGTGCTGTAGGGTGAAGTGGAGGGCCATGTTAACAGCGTCATCCACAGATCTGTTGACTCTGTAGGCAAACTGCAGTGGGTCCAGGAAAGGGTCTGTGATGGATTTGAGGTGTGCCAGCACAAGGCGCGCAAAAGACTTCATTACCACAGAGGTCAGGGCGACGGGTCTGTAGTCATTGAGTCCTGTTGGCCTTGGCTTTTTGGGCACAGGGATAGTGGCACAAAGTCAACATTTCAGTGTGATGAATAAATGCACAAATGGAGACCAATCCATAGTCGTTGTCCTTAGTCTCTTGCTTTCCGAGTTGCTTTGATTTAATGTTTAACTTGATTTAATGTTTAACACGTCTGTTTTTAATGGTAAATAGTACATTGCATTTTCTTTTCTAAAATTAATAGAAAATATTGGTAATATAGGCATTTTGTTCACAAGGAAGTGACCTGAAGGATTACTCCATTATACCAAAACCTAATGGCAGGAATGATGGAGGGAGAAATGGAGGATAGGGCGGGGAGGTGTCTTGTACTTCTGGTAGACAGCCTCATTAAGTTATTTTCTTAATCTCTGACCTCCTCTTCACCTCTATTCCTTCTAGTTCTCCAATAAGTCCACAGGAATATACAAAGCTTCCATCAGTGACAACAGAGGAAAGGACCTGTCCCAGATTGACATCTCTGGACAAGGTATCATCTCTATCATATCACTTAAACTAATTATTGATGATAGTAGAGATGTAGAAGATAGTAGAAGATGTAGAATGGCTTAATTAGACTTTACATCTGTTTTGTTCACACAGTTTTTGCTGACATCATCGACGAGATTTCTAAACTTGCTGGTAAGTTTAGGAGCTCTGCAACTGTCATCACTTCTGCCCCTCTTTCCGCCACCAGCCACCTTCTCAGTGCATGTTAAAGGAGCTCGATAACATGAGTGTAAATACAATATACAATACTGATAATACTAAACAGAGTTCATTACGATCTCTAGTTGTGTGTTAGTGATCTCTTATGTGTTATCTGGGCCTCAAAATAATATGATGAAATATCTGTCCAGGTTCCACTGCTGCAGAGCTGTCCATTCACTGCACTGCTACAGGCATCCAACTTCAGTGCCACATGAAATACTACACCTCAGAGATGAACATCTGTTGGTTGCACACGTAAGACTCAGAGAGCAAGGATGTGTGTGCATTTTTCTGAAAGAGTTTCATGGATGTTTGTACGTTAGATGTTTGTGTTGTGGAGGGAGTGTTTGTTATCACATTAAATTATGTAAACAATAAAACTGTATGGAAATAATTATGGAAATTAAGGTTGTATCCCAAGGGATAACATGAAACAGGCATGTTAACATGATGTGAGATTATGTCTTAAACTGAGCCTCTCCACCATGACTCACTACTGACATGCTTTTATTGAAAACGCTAGAGTAAGAGATAGCTTCCCCATACACATTTTCATATCAGTAAATACAGCTCCCTATGCCTATCTCTCACTTTCCCAAAGCAATACAATCCCACTATAACACCCACTTCTAGATCTAGGACTCCAGCTATTGACACACAACAGTAGAAACATGCTACAATACTGACACACGTTTGATAGAGAAAGCATGTTCAGACCCACCATTGATTTGTTTATAGTAAACCAATAAATTCATCACTGCTGGGACATGCCCCATAAAGCAAGTTGACCTAATAAGCCAGGCTTATGCCAGCAAAAGTAACTGGTCAAATTGTATAATGTAATGTTGACTGTGTTGTACTGTAAACATCCAGGCAATTTTTGTTTACAAAAATGTTTATGCCCATCAGTGAGACTAAGCTTTCCAGCTCAGAGAAGGTGGTGATTGGAGGAACACCATCCATGGCTGTCTTGGAGATTATTGAGCCAGTTGATAAGGACAAGGGTGTATACTCCATCCAGATATCTGATGCTGAGAAGACCTACACCCGTACCCTAGACCTTTCTGGAGAAGGTATGCAAACTGACTACACATTCCATCCCCCTATAGAGTTGCACACCTACACTCGATAACCCTGGAGCTGTCAGGAGACTGCATATACAGTACCTACATCTTGTGTATAACCTACCAACAGCTTAACTATATATTACTTGCCTGCTACTGTGGCTACACTTACACCCAAAACTATATTGAAGTACATATTTAAGTACTCACAAAACTACATCTGAGGTGATAATCTTTTTTAATTTATTTTGTATCTAGTTGGACTTGTTTCTAGTATAAATGGTTTATCTAATGACTTAATAAGTAAACAGCATATTATCATATCAAGTAGAATTGTCTTACTGCACTGGCAGCCACATTCTTTTATTTTAAAGGATAAGCAAGCTCAAATTTGTGAATTTAAATTTGATAGGGCATTTTTGCAGTGCACCCACACTCTGTAGCTGTCTGGTGACCATCAGTACCACATTCTTACTAGTCTACCACAAATCCTAGACCTGTCTGGGTAAAGACACAACCTGTTATACCAAAGTCATCTGCTGTGGCTCTTACAGTTTGTATGACAAACATGATTACGACTAGTCTCTGAAAGGTTGGGGATTAGTGTACTGTAAACATTAACTAGAACCAGAGAAAGAGAGAGAGACTTGGGTGGAAAGCTATTTCAGGTAAAACAAGTAAGCACGGAGAGTGAGTGAGAGAGCAAGACAGAGAAAGAGAAATGGGTTTAGTATGAAACACAATGACATGATATTACTGTACTTATTATTAGCTCAATTGTGTGTATTGTTTTTCAATTCTACAGTTTATGAAAAAGCCTATGCAGAGTTCCAGAGACTCAAGTAAGATAATCACAATACACCCCCTTCACCTGCTACCTCATTAATGAGGTGTAATTTACCCGTGCTCACATTAATCAAATATTTACATGTTACTTGTCTGTCAGTTTACCAGAATCCCATCGCTAATGTCCATGTATCATATATCTCTTTATGTCCTTTTTATTCTGTTTAAAACTCAAACAAGTTGTCATCATCTTCGCTGAAAACAGCTTGTAAAAAGCAGAACCTCTAGTTTGCACTTTTTAAGAGACATTGAGGCACTGCCATATTGTTTCAAGAAGCCAGCAGTAATATAATATTCTAATGAAAACCCAATGATGTGATGTGCGATGGGCGGACTTGTGCTGATGACCTCCCTAATGCTCTTGCTTTCCTGTGTTTTAGAGCGGAAGCGTATGCTGAGAAGAGTAAGTTTGTTTCGGATCAGGGTTCTTAGTTGATTCTGACGTATCGCTTCTCACTCAGGAATGTGTGTTGACCTGAGATGATAATGATACATTGTGTTTTATCCTCAGACCGTGGCAAGGTTGTAGGTGGTCTTCCTGATGTGGTCACCATCATGGAGAAAAAGGTATGAAAGTAGTCTGTGGAACACAGAGACCTGGAAAATTAAGCCTAAAGATATTGTAGTCCTCGACCTCCTAGAGAGAGAAAGAGACACATAAAAACACTGTAATATGAGCTCATATTTGATTTTTACTCTAGACAGTAGGAGTTATGGTGCTAAAAACCTGCTATATATTGACAGACAGGTACTGTGTGTGTGTGCGTCTGTCCGTGTTTATTAAATCAATTTGCTCCATTCTGTTGCCCCCAGACCCTGAGTCTAACATGCACAGTGTGTGGTGACCCCAAGCCCCAGGTGACTTGGTTGAAGAATGGCCAGGAGGTTGAGCCTGATGACCAGTACGTGGTCTCTCTGGACTCTGGCAAATTTGCCAGCCTCACCATCAAGGGTGTGTCCCTTGAGGACTCAGGCCGCTACACTATGATCGTTCAGAACAAGTATGGTGGCGAGTCCATCGACATCGTAGTCAGTGTGTACAAACATGGAGAGAAGATACCTGAGGCCAAGCCAGCCCCCACGCCTATAACCATTATCCCTCCCAAAGGCCCCATCGAGATCCCCACCTCTAAGATGGCAGCACCCACTCCTGCAGCCCCTGCCGCTGCTAAGTCCCCTATTCCCCCAAAGGGAACCAAGTCCCCTAGCCCTGCCCGCAGCATGAAGAGCCCCACCCCCACCAAGAAGAAGTAAACTCTCACCATGTTGCTATGCCATCACGACAACCAGTTCTTACCCTGGACTGGAGCATGAGTCTATTGTGGTGTTGTGTTACATACCAGTGATTTGTTTTGGAGTGGTTATCTGTCTCATACTTTCTGCTCTTTCCTCCTCCTTCTCTGTTGCCTTTGATGAGCTCTGGTGATTCATTTGTCAAATCACTGTTTTCAAAACTGCTCTTACAGCAGGACATTGAACTACAGGCTTACCCACAGGTTAGATAAGCCTGTAGTGTGTGGTCCTCTATTACACCCTCTTTACCCACCCTCTCTCAACTCTCCACCCAACCCTTTTTGTCCCTCCCCTCTTGCAATGGTCAGATAAATCAGTTTTAGCTACTGGTCTGCTAGCCTACTGTCTCCCTCCTTTGTTGTTAATAAAATGAGCAGAAATCATTGTGTTGTACCTGTGCTGACTACCACACACACACTCAAGCTAAAGGTGTCTGAATGGCTCAGCAGTATTAAATATGTCAGCGTTACAGTAGCTACAGGCCAATGCACCCATCTCTCTGCCCCTCTCACACTCCATTGTTGCTATTAAAGGGGTGATTGACTGGGTTTTTTGGGTATTTCACACTGTTCCTTAAGGTCTCCGAATAGGGTATGTAACATTGGTTGGGTTGAAAATGGCCCGGGTGCTGTTCTATGCCCCCTGATAGATCCTCTGAAATTTTCCCGGGAAAAAACACTAGCTTTTCTCCTTTTATGGTATGCTCATTAATATTTAGATGAGCTGCGCGCTGATTGGTTGGTTTTCAACGAGTGAAGCTGGGGAGCAAAAACGCAACACAGCCAACAGCACTCACTGAAACACCGAAGGTGGAGACTTGATATAAAAACGCGCAAATAAATCTATTCTGTCTACACAACACTGTTTTCAAACAGATTGACTAGATATCATTTGAAATGATAACGTTAGTTATTTCCACTTCTGTTGTCGATGCAAACTGGATTGACTTAGGTGGGTAGAACGTTACAGCTTACAGAAACCAAACTATATCGTGATTCAACTCAGCTTCAGTTAGCTAGCTCTAGACATCTTGCTGAAAAATAACCTGTTAAAGATCTGGACAAACATGCATCGTGAATTGTCAGTTGGCTGAGCGGTGAGGGCAGGGGCGTCTTAATAGCACTTGAGGCCCCTGGGCTACTGACTTGTTTTTCATTTTTTGAGGCCCTCCACACGTTAATCGCACAATCGCACGAGTTGCTTGTATTGTTATTTACATTCCGTTGCACGGTTTAGGCTGAAATTCAGTTTTTGTGGCAAAAAGTGCCTTGTGTCAACGAAGGGAACTCAGTGCTAGCCTACGTCACAACGTCAGCACACGTTAGCAACGACGCATGGATACAACGTGCATTGCTGTTGCACAGCAAGTATCGTATCGTGCCGTGGTGTACTAGCAGCATTATACATTTAAGAAATTCAAGACTTGCATGTACAGTAAGTAATGTCACAATAAATTATGTATTTAAACTCAAGCTTGTGTGGTGCGTCCCTGTATTCAATGCCACAGCCTAAACTTTATGTCAAAAGAAACGTTTTAAATTTCTGGCGCATTCAAACAATCCCCTCAGTGAAGTTTGGCTAGCAACAGCAGCTAGGCTAGCTTGCTCCTAGCATAATTCAGCTTCTCCACGCAGGGCTCTAGACTGAGACCAAAAAGTCGCGTTTGAGGGCATATTTTCAGTTAGCAGATGGTACCGTTTGAATCGCGATTCCATCTGAAAAATACTGCCGGTGACAACGTTGTTAGAATAGCTTGTCTCAAAGGGGGTTCAGCTTGTTTCATATTAAATGGACCCATCTGCAACCGACGCAAGCAAGCACACCCTACAAATTGTACGCTCTCTAGTTTTTGTTACATTTTGTTACATTTTGTTTAGATAAGGGGGGGGGGGCTCCCCTCCCTCCACATACACCACCAGATGCCACTGTAGAGCAGAGTAATGACACCGCGAATACGGACGTTTATCATCATTATTATTTTGTATTATTATTAAGAGGCCCCTGATTGGTCGAAGCCCCGGGCTTCAGCCCAGGTAAGCCCGTGCATTAAGGCGCCACTGGGTGAGGGAATCGGGCTAGTAATCCGAAGGTTGCCAGTTCGATTCCCGGTCATGCCAACTGACGTTGTGTCCTTGGGCAAGACACTTCACCCTACTTGCCTCGGGGAAATGTCCCTGTACTTACTGTAAGTCGCTCTGGATAAGAGCGTCTGCTAAATGACTAAATGTAAATGTAATTGTAGATTTACATAAAAACACGGGTTATTTATTTTAATGAAACAGTCAGGAACATGAAACAACGTTAGCCCCATTGCCAATAAACTAGGCTAAATCATCACACATTCTACCTATGCTCTTGCGTTAGCAAGCTAAACTAGTTTACATGCCTACAGTCTAGGTGTTTTCGCTATCTAGCTGTTCTTGCATTCCTTGCAAATCGCCGTTAATAAAAAGCAGATGAGCTTCAGTCCAGCTAACATTGACTAGACGGGCATGGCTGATGTTTGTCTATACCGTACCGTGGAAGATCCCTGTGCAGTTCGACCCTCAACACATTTGCGCGAACCATTTCACCAAGGACGGTTTTGAAAACCTGGGACAATGTAGCTAAAGCAGGATTTGCTATGAACCTGTTGCTGAAAAGAGGTGCGTTCCGACCTTAGTTCATCACAACCGCAAGCTGTAGTATGATTTTGTCGGTAACAGTTATTAGCAATGCTAACGTATCCTGTATCTAGCACTTTCTCCAGTTCTTTCAAATAGATAATCTAGACAGGCGTTACCAATAGGCCAGACTATTTGTTTTCTGGCTATTTTTTCGGAAGCTTCCCTTCTAATGCCGACTACAGCTAGTCTAGCTAGAGTCATTTGCTAAGTAAAGTATGTTGATGTGTTTAGAAACGTATTTAGTATTCTACTTTAGCATTGCTAATAATTGTTACCGACAAAATCATAGTAGCCTACTTACAGCTAGCGGTTGTGATGAGCGTATGGTCGGAACAGCACATCTTTTCAGGTTCAGCTTCTTAGCAAATCCTGCTTGAAATTGTCCAAGGTTGTCAGAACTGTCTTGGGTGAAATGTTCAGGGCAAATGAATAATTGAGTGTCGAACTTCGCCGGGATCTTCTCATAGACAAACAGCAGCCATGCCTGTCGAATGTTTGGCTCCTTGGGAAGACGATGAGTGTTAGCCTTCCCTGTACAGCCTGGAACACAGCATTTGCGACCGTGGTCCATTTTCAATATCCTTGTTATACTTCAAAACGTTATTCTTTGTAATTGCTTATAAGTAGCCTACACAGAGCAGCGCGCAGCTAAACTAGCATCGGAGATCTACGCTACCTCGGACTGGGCAAGAACACCAGTGAGTGGGCTGGTCTGGATGTACATTTTGGGGCGTGACAAAGATACAGACAAGAGCCAAAAAAGCCGGTCCCCGGACTGACAATTTTTTTCATTTTGAGATTTGCATAGGAAAGAGGTGTCGATTGAGGTTCACTGTATGTTCATTTTACCCACCGAACTGTCGTTATTCAACTATGACGAGGTAAAATCCGTTTAGCAATCAATCACCCCTTTAAGTATTGCATAGTATACATATATTTATATAGTTATAGAATTATGTCTACGAGATACATACTGTCACACAGGATTGTGCAAGGTGACAGATATACATATAATTAAGGGGTTTGGTGGGTCACTGCGTTTCACCTCTCCAATAATTAAAAATAAAAATGCAGAAAGCCTCCCTTAGGTAAACGTCAATTTAGACTTAAGCCGTTGCACTAATGTTCCGTTCCACGAACAATCAACTCTAATTTAAGATGGAACTCAATAAACTTTGATTGTGCAGCACTCCCTCCTCAGGCCCCTCTAAACCGGAACTCTCTCCTCAAGCCCCTGAAGCCAGAACTCTCTCCTCAGGTGTATTGCATTCATATACATAAGCCAATGGGATTTGTACATGAGTGGTATCTCGCCAACGCTAGTTAGAGGATGTATTGCATTTATATGTAGCCTATGACTTAAACTTCGGTTTTAACTTAAGTCAATAGTGTTTAACATAGCGAAAATGTGCATTGTGGCTAGCGTTACGTATAGCGAATATTATCACAAAATATTATGTTTTAAAAAAACATAATATTGTGGTTAAAAACATAAACATAACCCATATAGTCATAACTTTTATGTTTTACTAGCTAGACTACATAAAAAGAGCCAGAACTATTAGTGTTTATGTTTTTTGGATAAGATTATGTGCATTTATTATTAATGCATCATGTGTGTTGAAGTTGAGTTGATGACCAAGCACTACCTCCAGCTGAACCTCGCCAAAACAGAACTTCTCATCATCCCAGCCAAACCTTCCATCTCCCACAATCTCTCAATCACACAGGGATCTGCAACGGTGACCCCTTCATCCTCTGCCAGGAACCTCGGGGTTACCATGGATGACAAGCTCTCCATCACTGCCCACATTGCTGCAGTCTCCCGGTCGTGTAGATAACAACATCGAAGATCAGGAGATACCAGTCTGAGCATTCCACCAGGGGCGTGTCCAGGGAGTGGCCAGGGGTGTCACTGGCCACCACTGAAAAGTGATTGGCCACCTCTGGTGCCACCCCTACCATTGTCCATATGCATGAATACTGGCCATTGAAAATATGAGGGGGAGTTAAGGCTGAGCGGCATGTTCAACAACTACACTGGAGAAGCATGAAAGAAGACTGATGATACTAACATCGATTTTTCCATGTGTGCTGGGAGATATTCGTAAGGATATAAACATTCAGAAACCAAACATGAGCTAGAAATTTGTATGATGTTATTCAACACCATGCAGCCCCTTTACTTTCGGTGTATGGAATACAGTTCGTATTCCAAAAATAGCCTGATGTTAAGTCTCTACAGACTGTAGCTTGCTTTGCTAAATAGCATGCTAGCTAGCAAGCATTCACGATATGTGAGATATTTTATTTATAAGATAAATAAAATGGGTTAAATACCCATTTGTCTGTAAGTGTTTCACATGATAATTGGTTTGTAGAGTAGTTAACGTAAGTAACGCAATGCATTGTATTGTTATTCTGCCAAGCTTAATAAGTGGAAATCATGATCCTGGCTTACTTCAGTCATAAGATGACCGAAGTGAAGTTAGTTTCATATTCGACATTCGTCTCACATTCAGAAGACGCTACTTTGCAGCGTGGTGTTAGACCGGCTAAAAACTACCAATACAATTTTGACAAATTATGATTTATAATATTTTTATGAATATAAAACCTCAAACGGACACCAGAGTATTCTAACAATGTCTGGTGTAGGCCTACTTCCTCAGCCTTTACTTTTTCAATTAAGTTTCAAAATAAATTATAGACAATCACTAATCTCTGAAAATAGCTTAATCCTCGCAAATCTTAACTTTTTCAAAATTGTGTCAAAAACTCTCAAATATACACCAGATTATTCTAATAATGTCTGGCCTACTTCCACATACAATACAAAAGAAAAATTCTTTGGAATTCTACATAGGGCTGACGAGAGGTGAACATAATATTATTGAAAGAACAAAGAAAAGACTGACACAGGCAGCAATGAGCCCCCAACAGTGCCTGATGCAGTGTCTGCTCATCAAGGTATGTCCTCTGAACATCAGTAAGATTTAATAAGTATGTAACACAGTATGGTATGATATCAGTTATATCGTTTATGTCTGTTATTACTCTAGGAATCTATAAGCAGCTGGGCCGGACTGCACCTGGGCCGGACTCTGTCTCTCCAGCCACCCTCAAGCACTGTGCTGACCAGCTGTCTCCGGTGTTTACCTACATCTTTAACACCTCCCTTGAGACATGCCATGTGCCAGCCTGTCTCAAGTCCTCCACCATCATCCCTGTGCCCAAAAAGCCAAGGCCAACAGGACATAATGACTACAGACCCGTCGCCCTGACCTCTGTGGTAATGAAGTCTTTCGAGCGCCTGGTGCTGGCACACTTTAAATACATCACTGACCCTCTACTGGACCCCCTGCAGTTTGCCTACAGAGCCAACAGGTCTGTGGACGATGCAGTTAACATGGCCCTCCACTTCACTCTACAGCACCTGGACTCCCCAGCATCCTATGCCAGGATCCTGTTTGTGGACTTCAGCTCTGCCTTCAATACCATCATCCCCGCCCTGCTTCAGGACAAGCTCTCCCAGCTGAACGTGCCTGATTCCACCTGCAGGTGGATCACAGACTTCCTGTCTGACAGGAAGCAGTGCTTTAAGCTGGGAACACAAGTCTCTGACTTGGAGGTCCATCAGCACCAGATCACCTCAGGGCTGCGTCCTTTCTCCTCTGCTCTTCTCCCTGTAACACCAACAGTTGCACCGCCAGTCATCCGTCCGTCAAACTCCTGAAGTTTGCGGACGACACCACCCTTATTGGGCTCATCTCTGGTGGAGACGAGTCTGATTATAGGTGGGAAGCGGCCAACCTGGTGACCTGGTGCAGCCAGAACAACTTAGAGCTCAATGCTCTTAAGACAGTGGAGATGGTTGTGGACTTCAGGAAGAACACAGCCCCACTCACCCCTATCACCCTGTGTGACTCCCCAGTCAACACTGTGGAGTCCTTCCGCTTCCTGGGCACTATCCTCTCCCAGGACCTCAAGTGGGAACTGAACATCAGCTCCCTCATCAAGAAAGCACAACAGAGGATGTACTTCCTTCGGCAGCTGAAGAAGTTCAACCTGCCAAAGACAATGATGGTGCACTTCTACTCAGCCATCATTGAGTCCATCCTCACCTCCTCCATCACCATCTGGTACGCTGCTGCCACTGCCAAGGACAAGAGCAGGCTGCAGCATATCATCCGCACTGCTGAGAAGGTGATTGGCTGCAATCTGCCTACCCTCAAGGACCTGCACACCTCGAGGACCCTGAGGCGAGCGAGGAAGATTGTGGCCGACTCCTCCCACCCTGGACACTCCCTGTTTCAGTCACTCCCCTCCAGCAGAAGGCTGCGGTCCATCAGGACCAATACCTCACGCCACAAAAACAGTTTATTCCCTTCCGCTGTTGGCCTCTTCAACAAGGCCAAGGGACCACACTGACTCTAATGACTTCCTGCTTAAAACACACTGCTTTTTGCACTGCATTACAAAATTGTATCTTGTACATTTGTATTTTTTGTAATATTTGTATTTTTGTATTTTCATATTGTAATTTACGGCAACTTATATTTTATTTTATTGTATATTTAATTCAATTCTAACCCCACTTAGTACTGCTAGTTTATGTACCCTTTTTTATAGTCCACATATTTAAATTTTAGGTCCCTATATGTTTATTGTATGCACCTTCCTGCCAAAGCAAATTCCTTGTCTGTGCAAACTTTCATGGCGAATAAATCCCATTCTGATTCTGATTCTGATAAATAATGGTAAAATTACTGAATAAATGGTTCTAAATGTATGAGTAGGCCTACAAATAATAAATCTGTCATTTCAAGTTTGCAGTTAGAATGTTTCTGACGTGTATGACTGGTAGAACTTAGGCAATCCATCGAAGAAACTGTAGACTAATTTCTAGACTGTTGAAAATAATTATAAATACATTAGAATAAATCATAATTTGTAATAGGGAAATCCCATATGTGGGATGCTCAATTTAGATTAACCCTTGTGTTATCTTCGGGTCATTCTGACCCATCAGTCATTGTGACCCACCGTCGTATTGCGACAACTTTACCGCATACAAAAACAAAGTGAAGCATTTTCTTTTAACCGTTGGGCTGTCTCAGACCCCCCACATTGCAAAGGTTAAAAGAAAATTATTTTATTTGTTTTTGTATTGGGTAAAATTGGGTAAATACAACGATGGTTCGTTATGAACCTTTGGGTCATGTGACCCGAAGGCAGCACAAGGGTTAAGGATGTGACCATTTACTAACAACTACACACAGGAGAAAAATGTTAATAGAAAATGTTTAGTTTATTGAGAAGTTTATTGAGATGAGTTTCATTACCTACAACAAAAAGGGTAGATAAAAAAACGTGAACTTGAGTCTCGATACGTGGTTGATGGCCACCCTGCTCTGAGGCTGTGCCCCTGCCCGGTCACCCTGTTCAAAATGTTCTAGACATGCCCCTGCATTCCACCCAGCTGCTAGTCTAAGCACTTGTCCTTTCCAAGTTGGACTACTGCAACTCGCTGCTCGCTGGTCTCCCAGCATGCGCAACCCGCCCTCTCCAGAGGATTCAGAACGCAGCAGAGAATGCTCAGATAGGTATCTCCTGATCTTCCGGATGTTGTAGAGGGTGAACCTACACGACCGGGAGACCGCAGCAATGTGGGCTGTGAGGGAGAGCTCGTCATCCATGGTAACCCCGAGGTTCCTGGCAGAGGATGACGGGGTCACCGTCGCCGATCCCAGGGTGATTGAGAGATCGTGGGAGATGGAGGGTTTGGCTGGGATGATGAGGAGTTCTGTTTTGGCGAGGTTCAGCTGGAGGTGGTGCTCGGTCATCCAGGCGGAGATGTCTGTGAGGCAGGCCTCGATCCTAGCTGAGATCCCCGGATCAGTCGGGGGGAACGACAGGTACAGCTGGGTGTCGTCAGCATAGCAGTGGTAGGAGAAGCCGTGGGAGGTGATGATTGGTCCAAGCGAGGTGGTGTAGAGGGAGAAGAGGAGGGGTCCAAGGCCGGATCCCTGTGGGACACCAGTGGAGAGCTGGTGGGGGCCTGACACTTTGCCTCCCCAGGAGACCTGGTAAGATCTTCCCGACAGGTAGGATGAGATCCACTGAAGTGCAGTGCCAGTGATGCCCATCTCAAAAAGTCTGGCCAGCAGGATTTGATGGTTAACCGTATCAAACGCTGCAAACGTCTTCAGTCTACTCAGACGCTCCCATGTTACCCCGCCTTCATGTTGGTTTGTGCGGTCTGAAGAGGCCAGTGAAGGTTTGCTGTAGTAGGGCCAGGCCATCTTTGAAAATAATAATTTGATCTTAAATGATTCTGCCTGGTTAAATAAAAATAAAATAGGGGGGAAGGTTGTGCTGCCACAACCAGGTAACTTTGTTTGAGTTATGATTTAATTCTGTCAATTAGTTTTGTTTATTTGGCTTATGTTTCTTTTGGTTCTTGGAGTGAAGAACATCTTGAACCACATTCCTGGATGTTTGAGCTACACTACTTTACAGGCTGCTTGAGGATTACTGTATAAGACCTTGACCCATCTAATAAAATTATCCCCTAAACCAAATTTATCCAAGCAGTAAAATAAATATGATTTGCATCCAGGGAAAGCACTAAACCATCAACTCGTCTACGCTTGAAAACCTGAATGATATTGAGCAGACGCCTAACATTATGAGTTTCGCCCTTTTATGAAACCAGTTTGATCCTCTTTTCTAATTTTAGGCAGGAGCCCTTCAAGGCGTATAGCCAGAATTTTCGCCAAGATCTTTAGGTCTACATTTAGAAGAGATATGGGCCTATAAGTGGCACAGGACTCTGGACATTTCCCCATTTTCAGTATGAGTGAGATATTTGCTTCTCTCAAGGTCTGAGGTACAGTTAGGTCCATAAATATTTGGACATTGACACAATTTATCATTTTGGCTCTGTATACCAGCACAATGGATTTGAAATGAAACAATCAAGATGTGCTTTAAGTGCAGACTTTCAGCTGTAATTTCTGGGTATTTACATCCAAATCGGGTGAACGGTGTAGGAATTACAACACATTTTATATGTGGCCCCCCCCCTTTTTAAGGGACCAAAAATAATTGGACAAACTAACATAATCATAAATCTAATTGTCACTTTTAATACTTGGTTGCAAATCCTTTGCAGTCAATGACAACCTGAAGTCTGGAACCCATAGACATCACCAGACGCTGGGTTTCGTCCCTGGTAATGCTCTGCCAGGCCTCTACTGAAACTGTCTTCAGTTCCTGCTTGTGCTTGGGGCATTTTCCCTTCAGTTTTGTCTTTAGCAAGTGAAATGCATGCTCAATTGGATTTAGGTCAGGTGATTGACTTGGCCATCGCAGAACATTCCACTTCTTTGCCTTAAAAAACTCTGGTTGCTTTCGCAGTATGCTTCGGGTCATTGTCCATCTGCACTGTGAAGCGCCGTCCTATGAGTTCTGAAGCATTTGGCTGAATCTGAGCAGATAATATTTCCCGAAAAACTTCAGAATTCATCCTACTGCTTTTGTCAGCAGTCACATCATCGATAAATACAAGGTAACCAGTTCCATTGGCAGCCATACATGCCCACGCCATAACACTACCTCCACCATGCTTCACTGATGAGGTGGTATGCTTTGGATCATGAGCAGTTCCTTCCCTTTTCCATACTCTTCTCTTCCCATCATTCTGGTACAAGTTGATCTTGGTCTCATCTGTCCAATAGGATGTTGTTCCAGAACTGTACAGTCTCTTTTAGATGTTTTTTGGCAAACTCTAATCTGGTCTTCCTGTTTTTGAGACTCACCAATGGTTTACATCTTGTGGTGAATCCTCTGTATTTACTCTGGTGAAGTCTTCTCTTAATGGTTGACTTTGACACAGATACGCCTACCTCCTGGAGAGTGTTCTTGATCTGGCCAACTGTTGTGAAGGGGTTTTTCTTCACCAGGGAAAGAATTCTTCTGTCATCCACCACAGTTGTTTTCCGTGGTCTTCCGTGTCTTTTGGTGTTGCTGAGCTCACCAGGGCTTTCTTTCTTTTTAACAATGTACCAAACAGTTAATTTGGCCACACCTTATGTTTTTGCTATCTCTCTGATAGGTTTGTTTTGATTTTTCAGCCTAACCAAAATGATGAAAATTGTGTCAATGTCCAAATACTTATGGACCTAACTATAACTCTTCATTTAAGAAAGCATCATTAAACATGTTGACTAAAGGGTCTACTAATACGTCTGAAAACTCCAGGAGCTTTTCCATTCTGAAGAGTTCCTATGGCATTAACCACATCTTCTCTGGAAATGGGAGAATTAAGGGAAAGTTTATGCTCTGATGGTATAGTGAGCAGGTTTAGCTGGTCAAAGAACTTATCCATCAAAACAGACGCATCACTTGGCTGTTCAGAACTGTAGAGACTATGATCAAATGTGGTTGCCTTGAGCATCACAAAGGGCCGCAATGGTTTGTGACTGGTCTGACATTTTGTGAGATATGCCAGGTATTTCCCAGGTTTATCCCCATGTTCATAACATTTTTGTCTAAATTTGACTTTGACTTCCTCATCTTGTGTTAAAAGGTTGTCTAGGGTTGTTCTGATTGCAGATATTTCTGTCAAAGTAGTGGGTGACGGGGACTCGACATAAGCATTTTCTTTAGTTTTAAGTTCAGTCATTAACAAATTCTGCTTTTCTCTTTTTTTACTTGCTGAAAAGGAAATAAACAACCCCCTAAAATATGGGTTTAGCAGTTTCCCATAGTAAGGCAGGGCTGTCCGTGGACCAAGTGTTAATGGAAATAAAGTACTGAAATTCAGTGGTAAAATAAGTAACAAATGTATGATCTTTCAAGATGGACGTGTCCAGTCTCCAGAATTTCTCTCCACTATTTACACCCTTGAAGGAGAGGTCCAAAATTACCTTGGCATGATCATAAATCAGAATACTGCCAATAGAGCAAGACAAAACCCTGTGCATCGTTAGACCTGACAAGAAGAAATAGTCAATCCTACTGTGAGAACCATGAAGTGCAGAAAAGAATCAGAATGGGATTTATTCGCCATGAAAGTTTGCACAGACAAGGAATTTGCTTTGGCAGGAAGGTGCATACAATAAACATATAGGGACCTAAAATTTAAATATGTGGACTATCTATACTAATGGTACATAAACTAGCAGCACTAAGTGGAATTAGAATAAAATAAAATATACAATAAAATTAAATATAAGTTGCCGTAATTTACAATATAAAAATACAAATATTACAAAAAATACAAATGTACAAGATACAATTTTGTAATGCAGTGCAAAAAGCAGTGCGTTATAGTTAGTGTGGTCCCTTGGCCTTGTTGAAGAGGCCAACAGCGGAAGGGAAGAAACTGTTTTTTTGGCGTGAAAAAAACAAAAACAAAAGAAGTAATTTAAACAAGGATCAAAAACAAATTAAACTTACAAATTCAAGGGGGTTGTCCCTGCTACCTAACCTGCAGGGAGTAACAAACATCACCCATGGCAAGACTAAAGATCGTGCCACCCCATCTTCATTCTTTATCACCATCACCATCATCAGAAAAACAACAACACGTCAGCTTACTCGCAGTGGCTACATATGGCTAATAGAATATAACGTTTCTGTATAGATAAACTCAAACAGGAAGTACCCGCATACCGCATAAATCTTCAACAATCAGTGACTTGAGTCCAGTCTTCAGTCTGACATTCCTTTGCGTCATTCCTTGCGTCTGACATGTCATTGCGTCCCTTCCTCTAATGAGGAAGGACGCAATGACACAATGACGCAATGATGTTAATCTTGGTGGTTGAGACATTCATTTTTTTATTGCTTTAAAGTGCATTTGCAATGCTTTGTATGAACCTTACCATGGTAATCTTGGTGGTTTATACATGAGAAAGGGGTTTCGGCATTGAAATTGAGTGTTACTAGTCAGTAATATCATGTTTAATGCTGACAAGATCTTCAGACAAGATTTTGGCTTCAGAATCCGTTTTTGAGAATTTAAGTTTTTATTGCTTTGAAGTGCTTTTCAGCTCCTGATTAGCGTTTTCAATGCATTTGCAATGTTTTGTCTGAAACTTCTGGGTGAATGGTTTCCCATCACTATGACTATTCTACCATGTTAATATTGGTGGTTTATACGTGAAAAAAGGGTTTTGGCATCGAAATTGAGTGTTACTAGTCAGTAATATCATGTTTACTGCTGACAAGATCTTCAAACAAGATTTTGGCTTCAGAATCCTTTTTTGAGACCTTCGCGTTTTAATTGCTTTACTGTCCATTTCAGCTCCTGAATAGCGTTTTCAATGCTTTTGCAATGTTTTGTATGAAACTTCTGGGTGAATGGTTTCCCATCACTATGACTATTTTACCATGTTAATCTTGGTGGTTTATACATGAGAAAATGGTTTTGGCATCGAAATTGAGTGTTACTAGTCAGTAATATCATGTTTAATGTTGACAAGATCTTCAGACAAGATTTTGCCTTCAGAATCCGTTTTTCATACTTTCACGTTTTTATTGCTTTAAATTCATTTTCAGCTCCTGAATAGCGTTTTCAATGCTTTTGCAATGTTTTGTAGGAAACTTCTGGGTGAATGGTTTCCCATCACTATGACTATTCTACCATGTTAATCTTGGTGGTTTATACATGAGAAAATTGTTTTGGCATTGAAAATGAGTGTTAGAAGTCAATAATATCATGTTTAATTCTGACAAGATCTTCAGACAAGATTTTGGCTTCAGAATCCGTTTTTGAGAATTTCAGTTTTTTATTGCTTTGAAATCATTTTCAGTTCCTGAATAGCGTTTTCAATGTTTTTGCAATGTTTTGTATGAAACTTCTGGGTGAATGGTTTCCCATCACTATGACTATTTTACCATGTTAATCTTGGTGGTTTATACATGAGAAAATTGTTTTGGCATCGAAATTGAGTGTTACTAGTCAGTAATATCATGTTTAATGTTGACAAGATCTTCAGACAAGATTTTGCCTTCAGAATCCGTTTTTCATACTTTCACGTTTTTATTGCTTTAAATTCATTTTCAGCTCCTGAATAGCGTTTTCAATGCTTTTGCAATGTTTTGTATGAAACTTCTGGGTGAATGGTTTCCCATCACTATGACTATTCTACCATGTTAATCTTGGTGGTTTATACATGAGAAAATTGTTTTGGCATTGAAATTGAGTGTTAGAAGTCAATAATATCATGTTTAATTCTGACAAGATCTTCAGACAAGATTTTGCCTTCAGAATCCGTTTTTGAGAATTTCAGTTTTTTATTGCTTTGAAATCATTTTCAGTTCCTGAATAGCGTTTTCAATGTTTTTGCAATGGTTTGTATAAAACTTCTGGGTGAATGGTTTCCCATCACTATGACTATTCTACCATGTTAATCTTGGTGGTTTATACATGAGAAAATGGTTTTGACATCGAAATTGAGTGTTAGAAGTCAATAATATCATGTTTACTTCTGACAAGATCTCCAGGCAGGATTTTGGCTTCAGAATCCTTTTTTGAGACTTTCAAGACTTTCACGTTTTTATTGCATTACTGTCCTTTTCAGCTCCTGAATAGCGTTTTCAATGCTTTTGCAATGTCTCGTATGAAACTTCTGGGTGAATGGTTTCCCATCACTATGACTATTCTACCATGTTAATCTTGGTGCTTTATACATGAGAAAAGGGTTGTGGCATTGAAATTGAGTGTTACTAGTCAGTAATATCATGTTTATTTCTGACAAGATCTCCAAGCAGGATTTTGGCTTCAGAATCCTTTTTTGAGACTTTCACGTTTTTATTGCTTTGAAGTGCTTTCAGATCCTGATAAGCGTTTTCAATGTTTTTGCAATGTTTTGTATGAAACTTCTGGGTGAATGGTTTCCCATCACTATGACTATCCTACCATGTTAATCTTGGTGGTTTATACATGAGAAAAGGGTTGTGGCATTGAAATTGAATGTTACTAGTCAGTAATATCATGTTTAATGCTGACAAGATCTTCAGACAAGATTTTGGCTTCAGAATCCTTTTTTGAGACCTTCGGGTTTTAATTGCTTTACTGTCCTTTTCAGCTCCTGAATAGCGTTTTCAATGCTTTTGCAATGTTTTGTATGAAACTTCTGGGCGAATGGTTTCCCATCACTATGACTATTCTACCATGTTAATCTTGGTGGTTTATACATGAGAAAATTGTTTTGGCATTGAAATTGAGTGTTAGAAGTCAATAATATCATGTTTAATTCTGACAAGATCTTCAGACAAGATTTTGGCTTCAGAATCCTTTTTTGAGACTTTCAAGACTTTCACGTTTTTATTGCATTACTGTCCTTTTCAGCTCCTGAATAGCGTTTTCAATGCTTTTGCAATGTCTTGTATGAAACTTCTGGGTGAATGGTTTCCCATCACTATGACTATTCTACCATGTTAATATTGGTACTTTATACATGAGAAAAGGGTTGTGGCATTGAAATTGAGTGTTACTAGTCGATAATATCATGTTTATTTCTGACAAGATCTCCAAGCAGGATTTTGGCTTCAGAATCCTTTTTTGAGACTTTCAAGACTTTCACGTTTTTATTGCATTACTGTCCTTTTCAGCTCCTGAATAGCGTTTTCAATGCTTTTGCAATGTTTTGTATGAAACTTCTGGGTGAATGGTTTCCCATCACTATGACTATTCTACCATGTTAATCTTGGTGGTTTATACATGATAAAATTGTTTTGGCATTGAAATTGAGTGTTAGAAGTCAATAATATCATGTTTAATTCTGACAAGATCTTCAGACAAGATTTTGGCTTCAGAATCCGTTTTTGAGAATTTCAGTTTTTTATTGCTTTGAAATCATTTTCAGTTCCTGAATAGCGTTTTCAATGTTTTTGCAATGTTTTGTATGAAACTTCTGGGTGAATGGTTTCCCATCACTATGACTATTATACCATGTTAATCTTGGTGGTTTATACATGAGAAAATTGTTTTGGCATTGAAATTGAGTGTTAGAAGTCAATAATATCATGTTTAATTCTGACAAGATCTTCAGACAAGATTTTGGCTTCAGAATCCGTTTTTGAGAATTTCAGTTTTTTATTGCTTTGAAATCATTTTCAGTTCCTGAATAGCGTTTTCAATGTTTTTGCAATGTTTTGTATGAAACTTCTGGGTGAATGGTTTCCCATCACTATGACTATTTTACCATGTTAATCTTGGTGGTTTATACATGAGAAAATGGTTTTGGCATCAAAATTGAGTGTTACTAGTCAGTAATGTCATGTTTAATGTTGACAAGATCTTCAGACAAGATTTTGCCTTCAGAATCCGTTTTTCATACTTTCACGTTTTTATTGCTTTAAATTCATTTTCAGCTCCTGAATAGCGTTTTCAATGCTTTTGCAATGTTTTGTATGAAACTTCTGGGTGAATGGTTTCCCATCACTATGACTATTCTACCATGTTAATCTTGGTGGTTTATACATGAGAAAATTGTTTTGGCATTGAAATTGAGTGTTAGAAGTCAATAATATCATGTTTAATTCTGACAAGATCCTCAGACAAGATTTTGGCTTCAGAATCCTTTTTTGAGACCTTCGCGTTTTAATTGCTTTACTGTCCTTTTCAGCTCCTGAATAACGTTTTCAATGTTTTTGCAATGTTTTGTATGAAACTTCTGGGTGAATGGTTTCCCATCACTATGACTATTCTACCATGTTAATCTTGGTGGTTTATACATGAGAAAATTGTTTTGGCATTGAAATTGAGTGTTAGAAGTCAATAATATCATGTTTAATTCTGACAAGATCTTCAGACAAGATTTTGCCTTCAGAATCCGTTTTTGAGACTTTCAAGACTTTCACGTTTTTTTTGCATTACTGTCCTTTTCAGCTCCTGAATAGCGTTTTCAATGCTTTTGCAATGTCTTGTATGAAACTTCTGGGTGAATGGTTTCCCATCACTATGACTATTCTACCATGTTAATATTGGTGCTTTATACATGAGAAAAGGGTTGTGGCATTGAAATTGAGTGTTACTAGTCAGTAATATCATGTTTATTTCTGACAAGATCTTCAGACAAGATTTTGGTTTCAGAATCCTTTTTTGAGACTTTCACGTTTTTATTGCTTTGAAGTGCTTTCAGATCCTGATTAGCGTTTTCAATGTTTTTGCAATGTTTTGTATGAAACTTCTGGGTGAATGGTTTCCCATCACTATGACTATTCTACCATGTTAATCTTGGTGGTTTATACATGAGAAAAGGGTTGTGGCATTGAAACTGAATGTTACTAGTCAGTAATATCATGTTTAATGCTGACAAGATCTTCAGACAAGATTTTGGCTTCAGAATCCTTTTTTGAGACCTTAGCGTTTTAATTGCTTTACTGTCCTTTTCAGCTCCTGAATAGCGTTTTCAATGCTTTTGCAATGTTTTGTATGAAACTTCTGGGTGAATGGTTTCCCATCACTATGACTATTTTACCATGTTAATCTTGGTGGTTTATACATGAGAAAATGGTTTTGGCATCGAAATTGAGTGTTACTAGTCAGTAATATCATGTTTAATGTTGACAAGATCTCCAAGCAGGATTTTGGCTTCAGAATCCTTTTTTGAGACCTTCGCGTTTTAATTGCTTTACTGTCCTTTTCAGCTCCTGAATAGCGTTTTCAATGCTTTTGCAATGTTTTGTATGAAACTTCTGGGTGAATGGTTTCCCATCACTATGACTATTCTACCATGTTAATCTTGGTGGTTTATACATGAGAAAATGGTTTTGGCATCGAAATTGAGCTTTACTCGTCAGTAATATCATGTTTAATGTTGACAAGATCTTCAGACAAGATTTTGCCTTCAGAATCCGTTTTTCATACTTTCACGTTTTTATTGCTTTAAATTCATTTTCAGCTCCTGAATAGCGTTTTCAATGCTTTTGCAATGTTTTGTATGAAACTTCTGGGTGAATGGTTTCCCATCACTATGACTATTCTACCATGTTAATCTTGGTGGTTTATACATGAGAAAATGGTTTTGGCATCGAAATTGAGTGTTACTAGTCAATAATATCATGTTTAATTCTGACAAGATCTTCAGACAAGATTTTGCCTTCAGAATCCGTTTTTGAGAATTTCAGTTTTTTATTGCTTTGAAATCATTTTCAGCTCCTGAATAGCGTTTTCAATGTTTTTGCAATGGTTTGTATAAAACTTCTGGGTGAATGGTTTCCCATCACTATGACTATTCTACCATGTTAATATTGGTGCTTTATACATGAGAAAAGGGTTGTGGCATTGAAATTGAGTGTTACTAGTCAGTAATATCATGTTTATTTCTGACAAGATCTCCAAGCAGGATTTTGGTTTCAGAATCCTTTTTTGAGACTTTCACGTTTTTATTGCTTTGAAGTGCTTTCAGATCCTGATTAGCGTTTTCAATGTTTTTGCAATGTTTTGTATGAAACTTCTGGGTGAATGGTTTCCCATCACTATGACTATTCTACCATGTTAATCTTGGTGGTTTATACATGAGAAAAGGGTTGTGGCATTGAAACTGAATGTTACTAGTCAGTAATATCATGTTTAATGCTGACAAGATCTTCAGACAAGATTTTGGCTTCAGAATCCTTTTTTGAGACCTTCGCGTTTTAATTGCTTTACTGTCCTTTTCAGCTCCTGAATAGCGTTTTCAATGCTTTTGCAATGTTTTGTATGAAACTTCTGGGTGAATGGTTTCCCATCACTATGACTATTCTACCATGTTAATCTTGGTGGTTTATACATGAGAAAATTGTTTTGGCATTGAAATTGAGTGTTAGAAGTCAATAATATCATGTTTAATTCTGACAAGATCTTCAGACAAGATTTTGGCTTCAGAATCCTTTTTTGAGACCTTCGCGTTTTAATTGCTTTACTGTCCTTTTCAGCTCCTGAATAGCGTTTTCAATGCTTTTGCAATGTTTTGTATGAAACTTCTGGGTGAATGGTTTCCCATCACTATGACTATTCTACCATGTTAATCTTGGTGGTTTATACATGAGAAAATGGTTTTGGCATCGAAATTGAGCTTTACTAGTCAGTAATATCCTGTTTAATGTTGACAAGATCTTCAGACAAGATTTTGCCTTCAGAATCCGTTTTTCATACTTTCACGTTTTTATTGCTTTAAATTCATTTTCAGCTCCTGAATAGCGTTTTCAATGCTTTTGCAATGTTTTGTATGAAACTTCTGGGTGAATGGTTTCCCATCACTATGACTATTCTACCATGTTAATCTTGGTGGTTTATACATGAGAAAATTGTTTTGGCATTGAAATTGAGTGTTAGAAGTCAATAATATCATGTTTAATTCTGACAAGATCTTCAGACAAGATTTTGCCTTCAGAATCCGTTTTTGAGAATTTCAGTTTTTTATTGCTTTGAAATCATTTTCAGTTCCTGAATAGCGTGTTCAATGTTTTTGCAATGGTTTGTATAAAACTTCTGGGTGAATGGTTTCCCATCACTATGACTATTCTACCATGTTAATCTTGGTGGTTTATACATGAGAAAAGGGTTGTGGCATTGAAACTGAATGTTACTAGTCAGTAATATCATGTTTAATGCTGACAAGATCTTCAGACAAGATTTTGGCTTCAGAATCCTTTTTTGAGACCTTCGCGTTTTAATTGCTTTACTGTCCTTTTCAGCTCCTGAATAGCGTTTTCAATGCTTTTGCAATGTTTTGTATGAAACTTCTGGGTGAATGGTTTCCCATCACTATGACTATTCTACCATGTTAATCTTGGTGGTTTATACATGAGAAAATGGTTTTGGCATCGAAATTGAGCTTTACTAGTCAGTAATATCATGTTTAATGTTGACAAGATCTTCAGACAAGATTTTGCCTTCAGAATCCGTTTTTCATACTTTCACGTTTTTATTGCTTTAAATTCATTTTCAGCTCCTGAATAGCGTTTTCAATGCTTTTGCAATGTTTTGTATGAAACTTCTGGGTGAATGGTTTCCCATCACTATGACTATTCTACCATGTTAATCTTGGTGGTTTATACATGAGAAAATTGTTTTGGCATTGAAATTGAGTGTTAGAAGTCAATAATATCATGTTTAATTCTGACAAGATCTTCAGACAAGATTTTGCCTTCAGAATCCGTTTTTGAGAATTTCAGTTTTTTATTGCTTTGAAATCATTTTCAGTTCCTGAATAGCGTGTTCAATGTTTTTGCAATGGTTTGTATAAAACTTCTGGGTGAATGGTTTCCCATCACTATGACTATTCTACCATGTTAATCTTGGTGGTTTATACATGAGAAAATGGTTTTGACATCGAAATTGAGTGTTAGAAGTCAATAATATCATGTTTACTTCTGACAAGATCTCCAGGCAGGATTTTGGCTTCAGAATCCTTTT
Source organism: Osmerus mordax (assembly GCF_038355195.1). Taxonomy (NCBI): domain Eukaryota; kingdom Metazoa; phylum Chordata; class Actinopteri; order Osmeriformes; family Osmeridae; genus Osmerus; species Osmerus mordax. Next base: position 7,932,903 of record NC_090054.1, on the reverse strand, counting down.
TTGAGACTTTCAAGACTTTCACGTTTTTTTTGCATTACTGTCCTTTTCAGCTCCTGAATAGCGTTTTCAATGCTTTTGCAATGTCTTGTATGAAACTTCTGGGTGAATGGTTTCCCATCACTATGACTATTCTACCATGTTAATATTGGTGCTTTATCCATGAGAAAAGGGTTGTGGCATTGAAATTAAGTGTTACTAGTCAGTAATATCATGTTTATTTCTGACAAGATCTCCAAGCAGGATTTTGGCTTCAGAATCCTTTTTTGAGACTTTCACGTTTTTATTGCTTTGAAGTGCTTTCAGATCCTGATAAGCGTTTTCAATGTTTTTGCAATGTTTTGTATGAAACTTCTGGGTGAATGGTTTCCCATCACTATGACTATCCTACCATGTTAATCTTGGTGGTTTATACATGAGAAAAGGGTTGTGGCATTGAAATTGAATGTTACTAGTCAGTAATATCATGTTTAATGCTGACAAGATCTTCAGACAAGATTTTGGCTTCAGAATCCTTTTTTGAGACCTTCGGGTTTTAATTGCTTTACTGTCCTTTTCAGCTCCTGAATAGCGTTTTCAATGCTTTTGCAATGTTTTGTATGAAACTTCTGGGCGAATGGTTTCCCATCACTATGACTATTCTACCATGTTAATCTTGGTGGTTTATACATGAGAAAATTGTTTTGGCATTGAAATTGAGTGTTAGAAGTCAATAATATCATGTTTAATTCTGACAAGATCTTCAGACAAGGTTTTGGCTTCAGAATCCGTTTTTGAGAATTTCATTTTTTTATTGCTTTGAAATCATTTTCAGTTCCTGAATAGCGTTTTCAATGTTTTTGCAATGGTTTGTATAAAAATTCTGGGTGAATGGTTTCCCATCACTATGACTATTCTACCATGTTAATCTTGGTGGTTTATACATGAGAAAATGGTTTTGACATCGAAATTGAGTGTTAGAAGTCAATAATATCATGTTTACTTCTGACAAGATCTCCAGGCAGGATTTTGGCTTCAGAATCCTTTTTTGAGACTTTCAAGACTTTCCCGTTTTTATTGCATTACTGTCCTTTTCAGCTCCTGAATAGCGTTTTCAATGCTTTTGCAATGTCTTGTATGAAACTTCTGGGTGAATGGTTTCCCATCACTATGACTATTCTACCATGTTAATATTGGTGCTTTATACATGAGAAAAGGGTTGTGGCATTGAAATTGAGTGTTACTAGTCAGTAATATCATGTTTATTTCTGACAAGATCTCCAAGCAGGATTTTGGCTTCAGAATCCTTTTTTGAGACTTTCACGTTTTTATTGCTTTGAAGTGCTTTCAGATCCTGATTAGCGTTTTCAATGTTTTTGCAATGTTTTGTATGAAACTTCTGGGTGAATGGTTTCCCATCACTATGACTATTTTACCATGTTAATCTTGGTGGTTTATACATGAGAAAATGGTTTTGACATCGAAATTGAGTGTTAGAAGTCAATAATATCATGTTTACTTCTGACAAGATCTCCAGGCAGGATTTTGGCTTCAGAATCCTTTTTTGAGACTTTCAAGACTTTCCCGTTTTTATTGCATTACTGTCCTTTTCAGCTCCTGAATAGCGTTTTCAATGCTTTTGCAATGTCTTGTATGAAACTTCTGGGTGAATGGTTTCCCATCACTATGACTATTCTACCATGTTAATATTGGTGCTTTATACATGAGAAAAGGGTTGTGGCATTGAAATTGAGTGTTACTAGTCAGTAATATCATGTTTATTTCTGACAAGATCTCCAAGCAGGATTTTGGTTTCAGAATCCTTTTTTGAGACTTTCACGTTTTTATTGCTTTGAAGTGCTTTCAGATCCTGATAAGCGTTTTCAATGTTTTTGCAATGTTTTGTATGAAACTTCTGGGTGAATGGTTTCCCATCACTATGACTATCCTACCATGTTAATCTTGGTGGTTTATACATGAGAAAAGGGTTGTGGCATTGAAATTGAATGTTACTAGTCAGTAATATCATGTTTAATGCTGACAAGATCTTCAGACAAGATTTTGGCTTCAGAATCCTTTTTTGAGACCTTCGGGTTTTAATTGCTTTACTGTCCTTTTCAGCTCCTGAATAGCGTTTTCAATGCTTTTGCAATGTTTTGTATGAAACTTCTGGGCGAATGGTTTCCCATCACTATGACTATTCTACCATGTTAATCTTGGTGGTTTATACATGAGAAAATTGTTTTGGCATTGAAATTGAGTGTTAGAAGTCAATAATATCATGTTTAATTCTGACAAGATCTTCAGACAAGATTTTGGCTTCAGAATCCTTTTTTGAGACTTTCAAGACTTTCACGTTTTTATTGCATTACTGTCCTTTTCAGCTCCTGAATAGCGTTTTCAATGCTTTTGCAATGTCTTGTATGAAACTTCTGGGTGAATGGTTTCCCATCACTATGACTATTCTACCATGTTAATATTGGTACTTTATACATGAGAAAAGGGTTGTGGCATTGAAATTGAGTGTTACTAGTCGATAATATCATGTTTATTTCTGACAAGATCTCCAAGCAGGATTTTGGCTTCAGAATCCTTTTTTGAGACTTTCAAGACTTTCACGTTTTTATTGCATTACTGTCCTTTTCAGCTCCTGAATAGCGTTTTCAATGCTTTTGCAATGTTTTGTATGAAACTTCTGGGTGAATGGTTTCCCATCACTATGACTATTCTACCATGTTAATCTTGGTGGTTTATACATGATAAAATTGTTTTGGCATTGAAATTGAGTGTTAGAAGTCAATAATATCATGTTTAATTCTGACAAGATCTTCAGACAAGATTTTGGCTTCAGAATCCGTTTTTGAGAATTTCAGTTTTTTATTGCTTTGAAATCATTTTCAGTTCCTGAATAGCGTTTTCAATGTTTTTGCAATGTTTTGTATGAAACTTCTGGGTGAATGGTTTCCCATCACTATGACTATTATACCATGTTAATCTTGGTGGTTTATACATGAGAAAATTGTTTTGGCATTGAAATTGAGTGTTAGAAGTCAATAATATCATGTTTAATTCTGACAAGATCTTCAGACAAGATTTTGGCTTCAGAATCCGTTTTTGAGAATTTCAGTTTTTTATTGCTTTGAAATCATTTTCAGTTCCTGAATAGCGTTTTCAATGTTTTTGCAATGTTTTGTATGAAACTTCTGGGTGAATGGTTTCCCATCACTATGACTATTTTACCATGTTAATCTTGGTGGTTTATACATGAGAAAATGGTTTTGGCATCAAAATTGAGTGTTACTAGTCAGTAATGTCATGTTTAATGTTGACAAGATCTTCAGACAAGATTTTGCCTTCAGAATCCGTTTTTCATACTTTCACGTTTTTATTGCTTTAAATTCATTTTCAGCTCCTGAATAGCGTTTTCAATGCTTTTGCAATGTTTTGTATGAAACTTCTGGGTGAATGGTTTCCCATCACTATGACTATTCTACCATGTTAATCTTGGTGGTTTATACATGAGAAAATTGTTTTGGCATTGAAATTGAGTGTTAGAAGTCAATAATATCATGTTTAATTCTGACAAGATCCTCAGACAAGATTTTGGCTTCAGAATCCTTTTTTGAGACCTTCGCGTTTTAATTGCTTTACTGTCCTTTTCAGCTCCTGAATAACGTTTTCAATGTTTTTGCAATGTTTTGTATGAAACTTCTGGGTGAATGGTTTCCCATCACTATGACTATTCTACCATGTTAATCTTGGTGGTTTATACATGAGAAAATTGTTTTGGCATTGAAATTGAGTGTTAGAAGTCAATAATATCATGTTTAATTCTGACAAGATCTTCAGACAAGATTTTGCCTTCAGAATCCGTTTTTGAGACTTTCAAGACTTTCACGTTTTTTTTGCATTACTGTCCTTTTCAGCTCCTGAATAGCGTTTTCAATGCTTTTGCAATGTCTTGTATGAAACTTCTGGGTGAATGGTTTCCCATCACTATGACTATTCTACCATGTTAATATTGGTGCTTTATACATGAGAAAAGGGTTGTGGCATTGAAATTGAGTGTTACTAGTCAGTAATATCATGTTTATTTCTGACAAGATCTTCAGACAAGATTTTGGTTTCAGAATCCTTTTTTGAGACTTTCACGTTTTTATTGCTTTGAAGTGCTTTCAGATCCTGATTAGCGTTTTCAATGTTTTTGCAATGTTTTGTATGAAACTTCTGGGTGAATGGTTTCCCATCACTATGACTATTCTACCATGTTAATCTTGGTGGTTTATACATGAGAAAAGGGTTGTGGCATTGAAACTGAATGTTACTAGTCAGTAATATCATGTTTAATGCTGACAAGATCTTCAGACAAGATTTTGGCTTCAGAATCCTTTTTTGAGACCTTAGCGTTTTAATTGCTTTACTGTCCTTTTCAGCTCCTGAATAGCGTTTTCAATGCTTTTGCAATGTTTTGTATGAAACTTCTGGGTGAATGGTTTCCCATCACTATGACTATTTTACCATGTTAATCTTGGTGGTTTATACATGAGAAAATGGTTTTGGCATCGAAATTGAGTGTTACTAGTCAGTAATATCATGTTTAATGTTGACAAGATCTCCAAGCAGGATTTTGGCTTCAGAATCCTTTTTTGAGACCTTCGCGTTTTAATTGCTTTACTGTCCTTTTCAGCTCCTGAATAGCGTTTTCAATGCTTTTGCAATGTTTTGTATGAAACTTCTGGGTGAATGGTTTCCCATCACTATGACTATTCTACCATGTTAATCTTGGTGGTTTATACATGAGAAAATGGTTTTGGCATCGAAATTGAGCTTTACTCGTCAGTAATATCATGTTTAATGTTGACAAGATCTTCAGACAAGATTTTGCCTTCAGAATCCGTTTTTCATACTTTCACGTTTTTATTGCTTTAAATTCATTTTCAGCTCCTGAATAGCGTTTTCAATGCTTTTGCAATGTTTTGTATGAAACTTCTGGGTGAATGGTTTCCCATCACTATGACTATTCTACCATGTTAATCTTGGTGGTTTATACATGAGAAAATGGTTTTGGCATCGAAATTGAGTGTTACTAGTCAATAATATCATGTTTAATTCTGACAAGATCTTCAGACAAGATTTTGCCTTCAGAATCCGTTTTTGAGAATTTCAGTTTTTTATTGCTTTGAAATCATTTTCAGCTCCTGAATAGCGTTTTCAATGTTTTTGCAATGGTTTGTATAAAACTTCTGGGTGAATGGTTTCCCATCACTATGACTATTCTACCATGTTAATATTGGTGCTTTATACATGAGAAAAGGGTTGTGGCATTGAAATTGAGTGTTACTAGTCAGTAATATCATGTTTATTTCTGACAAGATCTCCAAGCAGGATTTTGGTTTCAGAATCCTTTTTTGAGACTTTCACGTTTTTATTGCTTTGAAGTGCTTTCAGATCCTGATTAGCGTTTTCAATGTTTTTGCAATGTTTTGTATGAAACTTCTGGGTGAATGGTTTCCCATCACTATGACTATTCTACCATGTTAATCTTGGTGGTTTATACATGAGAAAAGGGTTGTGGCATTGAAACTGAATGTTACTAGTCAGTAATATCATGTTTAATGCTGACAAGATCTTCAGACAAGATTTTGGCTTCAGAATCCTTTTTTGAGACCTTCGCGTTTTAATTGCTTTACTGTCCTTTTCAGCTCCTGAATAGCGTTTTCAATGCTTTTGCAATGTTTTGTATGAAACTTCTGGGTGAATGGTTTCCCATCACTATGACTATTCTACCATGTTAATCTTGGTGGTTTATACATGAGAAAATTGTTTTGGCATTGAAATTGAGTGTTAGAAGTCAATAATATCATGTTTAATTCTGACAAGATCTTCAGACAAGATTTTGGCTTCAGAATCCTTTTTTGAGACCTTCGCGTTTTAATTGCTTTACTGTCCTTTTCAGCTCCTGAATAGCGTTTTCAATGCTTTTGCAATGTTTTGTATGAAACTTCTGGGTGAATGGTTTCCCATCACTATGACTATTCTACCATGTTAATCTTGGTGGTTTATACATGAGAAAATGGTTTTGGCATCGAAATTGAGCTTTACTAGTCAGTAATATCATGTTTAATGTTGACAAGATCTTCAGACAAGATTTTGCCTTCAGAATCCGTTTTTCATACTTTCACGTTTTTATTGCTTTAAATTCATTTTCAGCTCCTGAATAGCGTTTTCAATGCTTTTGCAATGTTTTGTATGAAACTTCTGGGTGAATGGTTTCCCATCACTATGACTATTCTACCATGTTAATCTTGGTGGTTTATACATGAGAAAATTGTTTTGGCATTGAAATTGAGTGTTAGAAGTCAATAATATCATGTTTAATTCTGACAAGATCTTCAGACAAGATTTTGCCTTCAGAATCCGTTTTTGAGAATTTCAGTTTTTTATTGCTTTGAAATCATTTTCAGTTCCTGAATAGCGTGTTCAATGTTTTTGCAATGGTTTGTATAAAACTTCTGGGTGAATGGTTTCCCATCACTATGACTATTCTACCATGTTAATCTTGGTGGTTTATACATGAGAAAAGGGTTGTGGCATTGAAACTGAATGTTACTAGTCAGTAATATCATGTTTAATGCTGACAAGATCTTCAGACAAGATTTTGGCTTCAGAATCCTTTTTTGAGACCTTCGCGTTTTAATTGCTTTACTGTCCTTTTCAGCTCCTGAATAGCGTTTTCAATGCTTTTGCAATGTTTTGTATGAAACTTCTGGGTGAATGGTTTCCCATCACTATGACTATTCTACCATGTTAATCTTGGTGGTTTATACATGAGAAAATGGTTTTGGCATCGAAATTGAGCTTTACTAGTCAGTAATATCATGTTTAATGCTGACAAGATCTTCAGACAAGATTTTGGCTTCAGAATCCTTTTTTGAGACCTTCGCGTTTTAATTGCTTTACTGTCCTTTTCAGCTCCTGAATAGCGTTTTCAATGCTTTTGCAATGTTTTGTATGAAACTTCTGGGTGAATGGTTTCCCATCACTATGACTATTCTACCATGTTAATCTTGGTGGTTTATACATGAGAAAATTGTTTTGGCATTGAAATTGAGTGTTAGAAGTCAATAATATCATGTTTAATTCTGACAAGATCTTCAGACAAGATTTTGCCTTCAGAATCCGTTTTTGAGAATTTCAGTTTTTTATTGCTTTGAAATCATTTTCAGTTCCTGAATAGCGTGTTCAATGTTTTTGCAATGGTTTGTATAAAACTTCTGGGTGAATGGTTTCCCATCACTATGACTATTCTACCATGTTAATCTTGGTGGTTTATACATGAGAAAATGGTTTTGACATCGAAATTGAGTGTTAGAAGTCAATAATATCATGTTTACTTCTGACAAGATCTCCAGGCAGGATTTTGGCTTCAGAATCCTTTTTTGAGACTTTCAAGACTTTCACGTTTTTTTTGCATTACTGTCCTTTTCAGCTCCTGAATAGCGTTTTCAATGCTTTTGCAATGTCTTGTATGAAACTTCTGGGTGAATGGTTTCCCATCACTATGACTATTCTACCATGTTAATATTGGTGCTTTATCCATGAGAAAAGGGTTGTGGCATTGAAATTAAGTGTTACTAGTCAGTAATATCATGTTTATTTCTGACAAGATCTCCAAGCAGGATTTTGGCTTCAGAATCCTTTTTTGAGACTTTCACGTTTTTATTGCTTTGAAGTGCTTTCAGATCCTGATAAGCGTTTTCAATGTTTTTGCAATGTTTTGTATGAAACTTCTGGGTGAATGGTTTCCCATCACTATGACTATCCTACCATGTTAATCTTGGTGGTTTATACATGAGAAAAGGGTTGTGGCATTGAAATTGAATGTTACTAGTCAGTAATATCATGTTTAATGCTGACAAGATCTTCAGACAAGATTTTGGCTTCAGAATCCTTTTTTGAGACCTTCGGGTTTTAATTGCTTTACTGTCCTTTTCAGCTCCTGAATAGCGTTTTCAATGCTTTTGCAATGTTTTGTATGAAACTTCTGGGCGAATGGTTTCCCATCACTATGACTATTCTACCATGTTAATCTTGGTGGTTTATACATGAGAAAATTGTTTTGGCATTGAAATTGAGTGTTAGAAGTCAATAATATCATGTTTAATTCTGACAAGATCTTCAGACAAGGTTTTGGCTTCAGAATCCGTTTTTGAGAATTTCATTTTTTTATTGCTTTGAAATCATTTTCAGTTCCTGAATAGCGTTTTCAATGTTTTTGCAATGGTTTGTATAAAAATTCTGGGTGAATGGTTTCCCATCACTATGACTATTCTACCATGTTAATCTTGGTGGTTTATACATGAGAAAATGGTTTTGACATCGAAATTGAGTGTTAGAAGTCAATAATATCATGTTTACTTCTGACAAGATCTCCAGGCAGGATTTTGGCTTCAGAATCCTTTTTTGAGACTTTCAAGACTTTCCCGTTTTTATTGCATTACTGTCCTTTTCAGCTCCTGAATAGCGTTTTCAATGCTTTTGCAATGTCTTGTATGAAACTTCTGGGTGAATGGTTTCCCATCACTATGACTATTCTACCATGTTAATATTGGTGCTTTATACATGAGAAAAGGGTTGTGGCATTGAAATTGAGTGTTACTAGTCAGTAATATCATGTTTATTTCTGACAAGATCTCCAAGCAGGATTTTGGCTTCAGAATCCTTTTTTGAGACTTTCACGTTTTTATTGCTTTGAAGTGCTTTCAGATCCTGATTAGCGTTTTCAATGTTTTTGCAATGTTTTGTATGAAACTTCTGGGTGAATGGTTTCCCATCACTATGACTATTTTACCATGTTAATCTTGGTGGTTTATACATGAGAAAATGGTTTTGACATCGAAATTGAGTGTTAGAAGTCAATAATATCATGTTTACTTCTGACAAGATCTCCAGGCAGGATTTTGGCTTCAGAATCCTTTTTTGAGACTTTCAAGACTTTCCCGTTTTTATTGCATTACTGTCCTTTTCAGCTCCTGAATAGCGTTTTCAATGCTTTTGCAATGTCTTGTATGAAACTTCTGGGTGAATGGTTTCCCATCACTATGACTATTCTACCATGTTAATATTGGTGCTTTATACATGAGAAAAGGGTTGTGGCATTGAAATTGAGTGTTACTAGTCAGTAATATCATGTTTATTTCTGACAAGATCTCCAAGCAGGATTTTGGTTTCAGAATCCTTTTTTGAGACTTTCACGTTTTTATTGCTTTGAAGTGCTTTCAGATCCTGATTAGCGTTTTCAATGTTTTTGCAATGTTTTGTATGAAACTTCTGGGTGAATGGTTTCCCATCACTATGACTATTCTACCATGTTAATCTTGGTGGTTTATACATGAGAAAAGGGTTGTGGCATTGAAACTGAATGTTACTAGTCAGTAATATCATGTTTAATGCTGACAAGATCTTCAGACAAGATTTTGGCTTCAGAATCCTTTTTTGAGACCTTCGCGTTTTAATTGCTTTACTGTCCTTTTCAGCTCCTGAATAGCGTTTTCAATGCTTTTGCAATGTTTTGTATGAAACTTCTGGGTGAATGGTTTCCCATCACTATGACTATTCTACCATGTTAATCTTGGTGGTTTATACATGAGAAAATTGTTTTGGCATTGAAATTGAGTGTTAGAAGTCAATAATATCATGTTTAATTCTGACAAGATCTTCAGACAAGATTTTGGCTTCAGAATCCTTTTTTGAGACCTTCGCGTTTTAATTGCTTTACTGTCCTTTTCAGCTCCTGAATAGCGTTTTCAATGCTTTTGCAATGTTTTGTATGAAACTTCTGGGTGAATGGTTTCCCATCACTATGACTATTCTACCATGTTAATCTTGGTGGTTTATACATGAGAAAATGGTTTTGGCATCGAAATTGAGCTTTACTAGTCAGTAATATCATGTTTAATGTTGACAAGATCTTCAGACAAGATTTTGCCTTCAGAATCCGTTTTTCATACTTTCACGTTTTTATTGCTTTAAATTCATTTTCAGCTCCTGAATAGCGTTTTCAATGCTTTTGCAATGTTTTGTATGAAACTTCTGGGTGAATGGTTTCCCATCACTATGACTATTCTACCATGTTAATCTTGGTGGTTTATACATGAGAAAATTGTTTTGGCATTGAAATTGAGTGTTAGAAGTCAATAATATCATGTTTAATTCTGACAAGATCTTCAGACAAGATTTTGCCTTCAGAATCCGTTTTTGAGAATTTCAGTTTTTTATTGCTTTGAAATCATTTTCAGTTCCTGAATAGCGTGTTCAATGTTTTTGCAATGGTTTGTATAAAACTTCTGGGTGAATGGTTTCCCATCACTATGACTATTCTACCATGTTAATCTTGGTGGTTTATACATGAGAAAATGGTTTTGACATCGAAATTGAGTGTTAGAAGTCAATAATATCATGTTTACTTCTGACAAGATCTCCAGGCAGGATTTTGGCTTCAGAATCCTTTTTTGAGACTTTCAAGACTTTCACGTTTTTTTTGCATTACTGTCCTTTTCAGCTCCTGAATAGCGTTTTCAATGCTTTTGCAATGTCTTGTATGAAACTTCTGGGTGAATGGTTTCCCATCACTATGACTATTCTACCATGTTAATATTGGTGCTTTATCCATGAGAAAAGGGTTGTGGCATTGAAATTAAGTGTTACTAGTCAGTAATATCATGTTTATTTCTGACAAGATCTCCAAGCAGGATTTTGGCTTCAGAATCCTTTTTTGAGACTTTCACGTTTTTATTGCTTTGAAGTGCTTTCAGATCCTGATAAGCGTTTTCAATGTTTTTGCAATGTTTTGTATGAAACTTCTGGGTGAATGGTTTCCCATCACTATGACTATCCTACCATGTTAATCTTGGTGGTTTATACTTGAGAAAAGGGTTGTGGCATTGAAATTGAATGTTACTAGTCAGTAATATCATGTTTAATGCTGACAAGATCTTCAGACAAGATTTTGGCTTCAGAATCCTTTTTTGAGACCTTCGGGTTTTAATTGCTTTACTGTCCTTTTCAGCTCCTGAATAGCGTTTTCAATGCTTTTGCAATGTTTTGTATGAAACTTCTGGGCGAATGGTTTCCCATCACTATGACTATTCTACCATGTTAATCTTGGTGGTTTATACATGAGAAAATTGTTTTGGCATTGAAATTGAGTGTTAGAAGTCAATAATATCATGTTTAATTCTGACAAGATCTTCAGACAAGGTTTTGGCTTCAGAATCCGTTTTTGAGAATTTCATTTTTTTATTGCTTTGAAATCATTTTCAGTTCCTGAATAGCGTTTTCAATGTTTTTGCAATGGTTTGTATAAAAATTCTGGGTGAATGGTTTCCCATCACTATGACTATTCTACCATGTTAATCTTGGTGGTTTATACATGAGAAAATGGTTTTGACATCGAAATTGAGTGTTAGAAGTCAATAATATCATGTTTACTTCTGACAAGATCTCCAGGCAGGATTTTGGCTTCAGAATCCTTTTTTGAGACTTTCAAGACTTTCCCGTTTTTATTGCATTACTGTCCTTTTCAGCTCCTGAATAGCGTTTTCAATGCTTTTGCAATGTCTTGTATGAAACTTCTGGGTGAATGGTTTCCCATCACTATGACTATTCTACCATGTTAATATTGGTGCTTTATACATGAGAAAAGGGTTGTGGCATTGAAATTGAGTGTTACTAGTCAGTAATATCATGTTTATTTCTGACAAGATCTCCAAGCAGGATTTTGGCTTCAGAATCCTTTTTTGAGACTTTCACGTTTTTATTGCTTTGAAGTGCTTTCAGATCCTGATTAGCGTTTTCAATGTTTTTGCAATGTTTTGTATGAAACTTCTGGGTGAATGGTTTCCCATCACTATGACTATTCTACCATGTTAATCTTGGTGGTTTATACATGAGAAAAGGGTTGTGGCATTGAAATTGAATGTTACTAGTCAGTAATATCATGTTTAATGCTGACAAGATCTTCAGACAAGATTTTGGCTTCAGAATCCTTTTTTGAGACCTTCGCGTTTTAATTGCTTTACTGTCCTTTTCAGCTCCTGAATAGCGTTTTCAATGCTTTTGCAATGTTTTGTATGAAACTTCTGGGTGAATGGTTTCCCATCACTATGACTATCTTACCATGTTAATCTTGGTGGTTTATACATGAGAAAATGGTTTTGGCATCGAAATTGAGTGTTACTAGTCAGTAATATCATGTTTAATGTTGACAAGATCTTCAGACAAGATTTTGCCTACAGAATCCGTTTTTCATACTTTCACGTTTTTATTGCTTTAAATTCATTTTCAGCTCCTGAATAGCGTTTTCAATGCTTTTGCAATGTTTTGTATGAAACTTCTGGGTGAATGGTTTCCCATCACTATGACTATTCTACCATGTTAATCTTGGTGGTTTATACATGAGAAAATTGTTTTGGCATTGAAATTTAGTGTTAGAAGTCAATAATATCATGTTTAATTCTGACAAGATCTTCAGACAAGATTTTGGCTTCAGAATCCTTTTTTGAGACCTTCGCGTTTTAATTGCTTTACTGTCCTTTTCAGCTCCTGAATAGCGTTTTCAATGCTTTTGCAATGTTTTGTATGAAACTTCTGGGTGAATGGTTTCCCATCACTATGACTATTTTACCATGTTAATCTTGGTGGTTTATACATGAGAAAATGGTTTTGGCATCGAAATTGAGTGTTACTAGTCAGTAATATCATGTTTAATGTTGACAAGATCTTCAGACAAGATTTTGCCTTCAGAATCCGTTTTTCATACTTTCACGTTTTTATTGCTTTAAATTCATTTTCAGCTCCTGAATAGCGTTTTCAATGCTTTTGCAATGTTTTGTATGAAACTTCTGGGTGAATGGTTTCCCATCACTATGACTATTCTACCATGTTAATCTTGGTGGTTTATACATGAGAAAATTGTTTTGGCATTGAAATTGAGTGTTAGAAGTCAATAATATCATGTTTAATTCTGACAAGATCTTCAGACAAGATTTTGGCTTCAGAATCCTTTTTTGAGACCTTCGCGTTTTAATTGCTTTACTGTCCTTTTCAGCTCCTGAATAGCGTTTTCAATGCTTTTGCAATGTTTTGTATGAAACTTCTGGGTGAATGGTTTCCCATCACTATGACTATTCTACCATGTTAATCTTGGTGGTTTATACATGAGAAAATGGTTTTGGCATCGAAATTGAGCTTTACTAGTCAGTAATATCATGTTTAATGTTGACAAGATCTTCAGACAAGATTTTGCCTTCAGAATCCGTTTTTCATACTTTCACGTTTTTATTGCTTTAAATTCATTTTCAGCTCCTGAATAGCGTTTTCAATGCTTTTGCAATGTTTTGTATGAAACTTCTGGGTGAATGGTTTCCCATCACTATGACTATTCTACCATGTTAATCTTGGTGGTTTATACATGAGAAAATTGTTTTGGCATTGAAATTGAGTGTTAGAAGTCAATAATATCATGTTTAATTCTGACAAGATCTTCAGACAAGATTTTGCCTTCAGAATCCGTTTTTGAGAATTTCAGTTTTTTATTGCTTTGAAATCATTTTCAGTTCCTGAATAGCGTGTTCAATGTTTTTGCAATGGTTTGTATAAAACTTCTGGGTGAATGGTTTCCCATCACTATGACTATTCTACCATGTTAATCTTGGTGGTTTATACATGAGAAAATGGTTTTGACATCGAAATTGAGTGTTAGAAGTCAATAATATCATGTTTACTTCTGACAAGATCTCCAGGCAGGATTTTGGCTTCAGAATCCTTTTTTGAGACTTTCAAGACTTTCACGTTTTTTTTGCATTACTGTCCTTTTCAGCTCCTGAATAGCGTTTTCAATGCTTTTGCAATGTTTTGTATGAAACTTCTGGGTGAATGGTTTCCCATCACTATGACTATTTTACCATGTTAATCTTGGTGGTTTATACATGAGAAAATGGTTTTGGCATCGAAATTGAGTGTTACTAGTCAGTAATATCATGTTTAATGTTGACAAGATCTTCAGACAAGATTTTGCCTTCAGAATCCGTTTTTCATACTTTCACGTTTTTATTGCTTTAAATTCATTTTCAGCTCCTGAATAGCGTTTTCAATGCTTTTGCAATGTTTTGTATGAAACTTCTGGGTGAATGGTTTCCCATCACTATGACTATTCTACCATGTTAATCTTGGTGGTTTATACATGAGAAAATTGTTTTGGCATTGAAATTGAGTGTTAGAAGTCAATAATATCATGTTTAATTCTGACAAGATCTTCAGACAAGATTTTGGCTTCAGAATCCTTTTTTGAGACCTTCGCGTTTTAATTGCTTTACTGTCCTTTTCAGCTCCTGAATAGCGTTTTCAATGCTTTTGCAATGTTTTGTATGAAACTTCTGGGTGAATGGTTTCCCATCACTATGACTATTCTACCATGTTAATCTTGGTGGTTTATACATGAGAAAATGGTTTTGGCATCGAAATTGAGCTTTACTAGTCAGTAATATCATGTTTAATGTTGACAAGATCTTCAGACAAGATTTTGCCTTCAGAATCCGTTTTTCATACTTTCACGTTTTTATTGCTTTAAATTCATTTTCAGCTCCTGAATAGCGTTTTCAATGCTTTTGCAATGTTTTGTATGAAACTTCTGGGTGAATGGTTTCCCATCACTATGACTATTCTACCATGTTAATCTTGGTGGTTTATACATGAGAAAATTGTTTTGGCATTGAAATTGAGTGTTAGAAGTCAATAATATCATGTTTAATTCTGACAAGATCTTCAGACAAGATTTTGCCTTCAGAATCCGTTTTTGAGAATTTCAGTTTTTTATTGCTTTGAAATCATTTTCAGTTCCTGAATAGCGTGTTCAATGTTTTTGCAATGGTTTGTATAAAACTTCTGGGTGAATGGTTTCCCATCACTATGACTATTCTACCATGTTAATCTTGGTGGTTTATACATGAGAAAATGGTTTTGACATCGAAATTGAGTGTTAGAAGTCAATAATATCATGTTTACTTCTGACAAGATCTCCAGGCAGGATTTTGGCTTCAGAATCCTTTTTTGAGACTTTCAAGACTTTCACGTTTTTTTTGCATTACTGTCCTTTTCAGCTCCTGAATAGCGTTTTCAATGCTTTTGCAATGTCTTGTATGAAACTTCTGGGTGAATGGTTTCCCATCACTATGACTATTCTACCATGTTAATATTGGTGCTTTATCCATGAGAAAAGGGTTGTGGCATTGAAATTAAGTGTTACTAGTCAGTAATATCATGTTTATTTCTGACAAGATCTCCAAGCAGGATTTTGGCTTCAGAATCCTTTTTTGAGACTTTCACGTTTTTATTGCTTTGAAGTGCTTTCAGATCCTGATAAGCGTTTTCAATGTTTTTGCAATGTTTTGTATGAAACTTCTGGGTGAATGGTTTCCCATCACTATGACTATCCTACCATGTTAATCTTGGTGGTTTATACATGAGAAAAGGGTTGTGGCATTGAAATTGAATGTTACTAGTCAGTAATATCATGTTTAATGCTGACAAGATCTTCAGACAAGATTTTGGCTTCAGAATCCTTTTTTGAGACCTTCGGGTTTTAATTGCTTTACTGTCCTTTTCAGCTCCTGAATAGCGTTTTCAATGCTTTTGCAATGTTTTGTATGAAACTTCTGGGCGAATGGTTTCCCATCACTATGACTATTCTACCATGTTAATCTTGGTGGTTTATACATGAGAAAATTGTTTTGGCATTGAAATTGAGTGTTAGAAGTCAATAATATCATGTTTAATTCTGACAAGATCTTCAGACAAGGTTTTGGCTTCAGAATCCGTTTTTGAGAATTTCATTTTTTTATTGCTTTGAAATCATTTTCAGTTCCTGAATAGCGTTTTCAATGTTTTTGCAATGG
Source organism: Osmerus mordax (assembly GCF_038355195.1). Classification (NCBI taxonomy): domain Eukaryota; kingdom Metazoa; phylum Chordata; class Actinopteri; order Osmeriformes; family Osmeridae; genus Osmerus; species Osmerus mordax. The sequence goes on along the minus strand of NC_090054.1, from coordinate 7,916,974 downwards.
TTTGTATAAAAATTCTGGGTGAATGGTTTCCCATCACTATGACTATTCTACCATGTTAATCTTGGTGGTTTATACATGAGAAAATGGTTTTGACATCGAAATTGAGTGTTAGAAGTCAATAATATCATGTTTACTTCTGACAAGATCTCCAGGCAGGATTTTGGCTTCAGAATCCTTTTTTGAGACTTTCAAGACTTTCCCGTTTTTATTGCATTACTGTCCTTTTCAGCTCCTGAATAGCGTTTTCAATGCTTTTGCAATGTCTTGTATGAAACTTCTGGGTGAATGGTTTCCCATCACTATGACTATTCTACCATGTTAATATTGGTGCTTTATACATGAGAAAAGGGTTGTGGCATTGAAATTGAGTGTTACTAGTCAGTAATATCATGTTTATTTCTGACAAGATCTCCAAGCAGGATTTTGGCTTCAGAATCCTTTTTTGAGACTTTCACGTTTTTATTGCTTTGAAGTGCTTTCAGATCCTGATAAGCGTTTTCAATGTTTTTGCAATGTTTTGTATGAAACTTCTGGGTGAATGGTTTCCCATCACTATGACTATCCTACCATGTTAATCTTGGTGGTTTATACATGAGAAAAGGGTTGTGGCATTGAAATTGAATGTTACTAGTCAGTAATATCATGTTTAATGCTGACAAGATCTTCAGACAAGATTTTGGCTTCAGAATCCTTTTTTGAGACCTTCGGGTTTTAATTGCTTTACTGTCCTTTTCAGCTCCTGAATAGCGTTTTCAATGCTTTTGCAATGTTTTGTATGAAACTTCTGGGCGAATGGTTTCCCATCACTATGACTATTCTACCATGTTAATCTTGGTGGTTTATACATGAGAAAATTGTTTTGGCATTGAAATTGAGTGTTAGAAGTCAATAATATCATGTTTAATTCTGACAAGATCTTCAGACAAGGTTTTGGCTTCAGAATCCGTTTTTGAGAATTTCATTTTTTTATTGCTTTGAAATCATTTTCAGTTCCTGAATAGCGTTTTCAATGTTTTTGCAATGGTTTGTATAAAAATTCTGGGTGAATGGTTTCCCATCACTATGACTATTCTACCATGTTAATCTTGGTGGTTTATACATGAGAAAATGGTTTTGACATCGAAATTGAGTGTTAGAAGTCAATAATATCATGTTTACTTCTGACAAGATCTCCAGGCAGGATTTTGGCTTCAGAATCCTTTTTTGAGACTTTCAAGACTTTCCCGTTTTTATTGCATTACTGTCCTTTTCAGCTCCTGAATAGCGTTTTCAATGCTTTTGCAATGTCTTGTATGAAACTTCTGGGTGAATGGTTTCCCATCACTATGACTATTCTACCATGTTAATCTTGGTGGTTTATACATGAGAAAATGGTTTTGACATCGAAATTGAGTGTTAGAAGTCAATAATATCATGTTTACTTCTGACAAGATCTCCAGGCAGGATTTTGGCTTCAGAATCCTTTTTTGAGACTTTCAAGACTTTCCCGTTTTTATTGCATTACTGTCCTTTTCAGCTCCTGAATAGCGTTTTCAATGCTTTTGCAATGTCTTGTATGAAACTTCTGGGTGAATGGTTTCCCATCACTATGACTATTCTACCATGTTAATATTGGTGCTTTATACATGAGAAAAGGGTTGTGGCATTGAAATTGAGTGTTACTAGTCAGTAATATCATGTTTATTTCTGACAAGATCTCCAAGCAGGATTTTGGCTTCAGAATCCTTTTTTGAGACTTTCACGTTTTTATTGCTTTGAAGTGCTTTCAGATCCTGATTAGCGTTTTCAATGTTTTTGCAATGTTTTGTATGAAACTTCTGGGTGAATGGTTTCCCATCACTATGACTATTTTACCATGTTAATCTTGGTGGTTTATACATGAGAAAATTGTTTTGGCATTGAAATTGAGTGTTAGAAGTCAATAATATCATGTTTAATTCTGACAAGATCTTCAGACAAGATTTTGCCTTCAGAATCCGTTTTTTAGAATTTCAGTTTTTTATTGCTTTGAATTCATTTTCAGATCCTGATTAGCGTTTTCAATGTTTTTGCAATGTTTTGTATGAAACTTCTGGGTGAATGGTTTCCCATCACTATGACTATTCTACCATGTTAATCTTGGTGGTTTATACATGAGAAAAGGGTTGTGGCATTGAAATTGAATGTTACTAGTCAGTAATATCATGTTTAATGCTGACAAGATCTTCAGACAAGATTTTGGCTTCAGAATCCTTTTTTGAGACCTTCGCGTTTTAATTGCTTTACTGTCCTTTTCAGCTCCTGAATAGCGTTTTCAATGCTTTTGCAATGTTTTGTATGAAACTTCTGGGTGAATGGTTTCCCATCACTATGACTATTTTACCATGTTAATCTTGGTGGTTTATACATGAGAAAATGGTTTTGGCATCGAAATTGAGTGTTACTAGTCAGTAATATCATGTTTAATGTTGACAAGATCTCCAAGCAGGATTTTGGCTTCAGAATCCTTTTTTCATACATTCACGTTTTTATTGCTTTAAATTCATTTTCAGCTCCTGAATAGCGTTTTCAATGCTTTTGCAATGTCTTGTATGAAACTTCTGGGTGAATGGTTTCCCATCACTATGACTATTCTACCATGTTAATATTGGTGCTTTATACATGAGAAAAGGGTTGTGGCATTGAAATTGAGTGTTACTAGTCAGTAATATCATGTTTATTTCTGACAAGATCTCCAAGCAGGATTTTGGTTTCAGAATCCTTTTTTGAGACTTTCACGTTTTTATTGCTTTGAAGTGCTTTCAGATCCTGATTAGCGTTTTCAATGTTTTTGCAATATTTTGTATGAAACTTCTGGGTGAATGGTTTCCCATCACTATGACTATTTTACCATGTTAATCTTGGTGGTTTATACATGAGAAAATGGTTTTGGCATCGAAATTGAATGTTACTAGTCAGTAATATCATGTTTAATGTTGACAAGATCTTCAGACAAGATTTTGCCTTCAGAATCCGTTTTTCATACTTTCACGTTTTTATTGCTTTAAATTCATTTTCAGCTCCTGAATAGCGTTTTCAATGCTTTTGCAATGTTTTGTATGAAACTTCTGGGTGAATGGTTTCCCATCACTATGACTATTCTACCATGTTAATCTTGGTGGTTTATACATGAGAAAATGGTTTTGACATCGAAATTGAGTGTTAGAAGTCAATAATATCATGTTTACTTCTGACAAGATCTCCAGGCAGGATTTTGGCTTCAGAATCCTTTTTTGAGACTTTCAAGACTTTCCCGTTTTTATTGCATTACTGTCCTTTTCAGCTCCTGAATAGCGTTTTCAATGCTTTTGCAATGTCTTGTATGAAACTTCTGGGTGAATGGTTTCCCATCACTATGACTATTCTACCATGTTAATATTGGTGCTTTATACATGAGAAAAGGGTTGTGGCATTGAAATTGAGTGTTACTAGTCAGTAATATCATGTTTATTTCTGACAAGATCTCCAAGCAGGATTTTGGCTTCAGAATCCTTTTTTGAGACTTTCACGTTTTTATTGCTTTGAAGTGCTTTCAGATCCTGATTAGCGTTTTCAATGTTTTTGCAATGTTTTGTATGAAACTTCTGGGTGAATGGTTTCCCATCACTATGACTATTTTACCATGTTAATCTTGGTGGTTTATACATGAGAAAATTGTTTTGGCATTGAAATTGAGTGTTAGAAGTCAATAATATCATGTTTAATTCTGACAAGATCTTCAGACAAGATTTTGCCTTCAGAATCCGTTTTTGAGAATTTCAGTTTTTTATTGCTTTGAATTCATTTTCAGATCCTGATTAGCGTTTTCAATGTTTTTGCAATGTTTTGTATGAAACTTCTGGGTGAATGGTTTCCCATCACTATGACTATTCTACCATGTTAATCTTGGTGGTTTATACATGAGAAAAGGGTTGTGGCATTGAAATTGAATGTTACTAGTCAGTAATATCATGTTTAATGCTGACAAGATCTTCAGACAAGATTTTGGCTTCAGAATCCTTTTTTGAGACCTTCGCGTTTTAATTGCTTTACTGTCCTTTTCAGCTCCTGAATAGCGTTTTCAATGCTTTTGCAATGTTTTGTATGAAACTTCTGGGTGAATGGTTTCCCATCACTATGACTATTTTACCATGTTAATCTTGGTGGTTTATACATGAGAAAATGGTTTTGGCATCGAAATTGAGTGTTACTAGTCAGTAATATCATGTTTAATGTTGACAAGATCTCCAAGCAGGATTTTGGCTTCAGAATCCTTTTTTCATACATTCACGTTTTTATTGCTTTAAATTCATTTTCAGCTCCTGAATAGCGTTTTCAATGCTTTTGCAATGTCTTGTATGAAACTTCTGGGTGAATGGTTTCCCATCACTATGACTATTCTACCATGTTAATATTGGTGCTTTATACATGAGAAAAGGGTTGTGGCATTGAAATTGAGTGTTACTAGTCAGTAATATCATGTTTATTTCTGACAAGATCTCCAAGCAGGATTTTGGTTTCAGAATCCTTTTTTGAGACTTTCACGTTTTTATTGCTTTGAAGTGCTTTCAGATCCTGATTAGCGTTTTCAATGTTTTTGCAATATTTTGTATGAAACTTCTGGGTGAATGGTTTCCCATCACTATGACTATTTTACCATGTTAATCTTGGTGGTTTATACATGAGAAAATGGTTTTGGCATCGAAATTGAATGTTACTAGTCAGTAATATCATGTTTAATGTTGACAAGATCTTCAGACAAGATTTTGCCTTCAGAATCCGTTTTTCATACTTTCACGTTTTTATTGCTTTAAATTCATTTTCAGCTCCTGAATAGCGTTTTCAATGCTTTTGCAATGTTTTGTATGAAACTTCTGGGTGAATGGTTTCCCATCACTATGACTATTCTACCATGTTAATCTTGGTGGTTTATACATGAGAAAATTGTTTTGGCATTGAAATTGAGTGTTAGAAGTCAATAATATCATGTTTAATTCTGACAAGATCTTCAGACAAGATTTTGGCTTCAGAATCCTTTTTTGAGACCTTCGCGTTTTAATTGCTTTACTGTCCTTTTCAGCTCCTGAATAGCGTTTTCAATGCTTTTGCAATGTTTTGTATGAAACTTCTGGGTGAATGGTTTCCCATCACTATGACTATTCTACCATGTTAATCTTGGTGGTTTATACATGAGAAAATGGTTTTGGCATCGAAATTGAGCTTTACTAGTCAGTAATATCATGTTTAATGTTGACAAGATCTTCAGACAAGATTTTGCCTTCAGAATCCGTTTTTCATACTTTCACGTTTTTATTGCTTTAAATTCATTTTCAGCTCCTGAATAGCGTTTTCAATGCTTTTGCAATGTTTTGTATGAAACTTCTGGGTGAATGGTTTCCCATCACTATGACTATTCTACCATGTTAATCTTGGTGGTTTATACATGAGAAAATTGTTTTGGCATTGAAATTGAGTGTTAGAAGTCAATAATATCATGTTTAATTCTGACAAGATCTTCAGACAAGGTTTTGGCTTCAGAATCCGTTTTTGAGAATTTCATTTTTTTATTGCTTTGAAATCATTTTCAGTTCCTGAATAGCGTTTTCAATGTTTTTGCAATGGTTTGTATAAAACTTCTGGGTGAATGGTTTCCCATCACTATGACTATTCTACCATGTTAATCTTGGTGGTTTATACATGAGAAAATGGTTTTGACATCGAAATTGAGTGTTAGAAGTCAATAATATCATGTTTACTTCTGACAAGATCTCCAGGCAGGATTTTGGCTTCAGAATCCTTTTTTGAGACTTTCAAGACTTTCCCGTTTTTATTGCATTACTGTCCTTTTCAGCTCCTGAATAGCGTTTTCAATGCTTTTGCAATGTCTTGTATGAAACTTCTGGGTGAATGGTTTCCCATCACTATGACTATTCTAACATGTTAATATTGGTGCTTTATACATGAGAAAAGGGTTGTGGCATTGAAATTGAGTGTTACTAGTCAGTAATATCATGTTTATTCTGACAAGATCTCCAAGCAGGATTTTGGCTTCAGAATCCTTTTTTGAGACTTTCACGTTTTTATTGCTTTGAAGTGCTTTCAGATCCTGATTAGCGTTTTCAATGTTTTTGCAATGTTTTGTATGAAACTTCTGGGTGAATGGTTTCCCATCACTATGACTATTTTACCATGTTAATCTTGGTGGTTTATACATGAGAAAATTGTTTTGGCATTGAAATTGAGTGTTAGAAGTCAATAATATCATGTTTAATTCTGACAAGATCTTCAAACAAGATTTTGCCTTCAGAATCCGTTTTTGAGAATTTCAGTTTTTTATTGCTTTGAATTCATTTTCAGATCCTGATTAGCGTTTTCAATGTTTTTGCAATGTTTTGTATGAAACTTCTGGGTGAATGGTTTCCCATCACTATGACTATTCTACCATGTTAATCTTGGTGGTTTATACATGAGAAAAGGGTTGTGGCATTGAAATTGAATGTTACTAGTCAGTAATATCATGTTTAATGCTGACAAGATCTTCAGACAAGATTTTGGCTTCAGAATCCTTTTTTGAGACCTTCGCGTTTTAATTGCTTTACTGTCCTTTTCAGCTCCTGAATAGCGTTTTCAATGCTTTTGCAATGTTTTGTATGAAACTTCTGGGTGAATGGTTTCCCATCACTATGACTATTTTACCATGTTAATCTTGGTGGTTTATACATGAGAAAATGGTTTTGGCATCGAAATTGAGTGTTACTAGTCAGTAATATCATGTTTAATGTTGACAAGATCTCCAAGCAGGATTTTGGCTTCAGAATCCTTTTTTCATACATTCACGTTTTTATTGCTTTAAATTCATTTTCAGCTCCTGAATAGCGTTTTCAATGCTTTTGCAATGTCTTGTATGAAACTTCTGGGTGAATGGTTTCCCATCACTATGACTATTCTACCATGTTAATATTGGTGCTTTATACATGAGAAAAGGGTTGTGGCATTGAAATTGAGTGTTACTAGTCAGTAATATCATGTTTATTTCTGACAAGATCTCCAAGCAGGATTTTGGCTTCAGAATCCTTTTTTGAGACTTTCACGTTTTTATTGCTTTGAAGTGCTTTCAGATCCTGATTAGCGTTTTCAATGTTTTTGCAATGTTTTGTATGAAACTTCTGGGTGAATGGTTTCCCATCACTATGACTATTTTACCATGTTAATCTTGGTGGTTTATACATGAGAAAATGGTTTTGGCATCGAAATTGAGTGTTACTAGTCAGTAATATCATGTTTAATGTTGACAAGATCTTCAGACAAGATTTTGCCTTCAGAATCCGTTTTTCATACTTTCACGTTTTTATTGCTTTAAATTCATTTTCAGCTCCTGAATAGCGTTTTCAATGCTTTTGCAATGTTTTGTATGAAACTTCTGGGTGAATGGTTTCCCATCACTATGACTATTCTACCATGTTAATCTTGGTGGTTTATACATGAGAAAATTGTTTTGGCATTGAAATTGAGTGTTAGAAGTCAATAATATGTTTAATTCTGACAAGATCTTCAGACAAGGTTTTGGCTTCAGAATCCGTTTTTGAGAATTTCATTTTTTTATTGCTTTGAAATCATTTTCAGTTCCTGAATAGCGTTTTCAATGTTTTTGCAATGGTTTGTATAAAACTTCTGGGTGAATGGTTTCCCATCACTATGACTATTCTACCATGTTAATCTTGGTGGTTTATACATGAGAAAATGGTTTTGACATCGAAATTGAGTGTTAGAAGTCAATAATATCATGTTTACTTTTGACAAGATCTCCAGGCAGGATTTTGGCTTCAGAATCCTTTTTTGAGACTTTCAAGACTTTCACGTTTTTATTGCATTACTGTCCTTTTCAGCTCCTGAATAGCGTTTTTAATGCTTTTGCAATGTCTTGTATGAAACTTCTGGGTGAATGGTTTCCCATCACTATGACTATTCTACCATGTTAATATTGGTGCTTTATACATGAGAAAAGGGTTGTGGCATTGAAATTGAGTGTTACTAGTCAGTAATATCATGTTTATTTCTGACAAGATCTCCAAGCAGGATTTTGGCTTCAGAATCCTTTTTTGAGACTTTCACGTTTTTATTGCTTTACTGTCCTTTTCAGCTCCTGAATAGCGTTTTCAATGTTTTTGCAATGGTTTGTATAAAACTTCTGGGTGAATGGTTTCCCATCACTATGACTATTCTACCATGTTAATCTTGGTGGTTTATACATGAGAAAATGGTTTTGACATCGAAATTGAGTGTTAGAAGTCAATAATATCATGTTTACTTCTTACAAGATCTCCAGGCAGGATTTTGGCTTCAGAATCCTTTTTTGAGACTTTCAAGACTTTCACGTTTTTATTGCATTACTGTCCTTTTCAGCTCCTGAATAGCGTTTTCAATGCTTCTGCAATGTTTTGTATGAATCTTCTGGGTGAATGGTTTCCCATCACTATGACTATTCTACCATGTTAATCTTGGTGGTTTATACATGAGAAAATTGTTTTGGCATTGAAATTGAGTGTTAGAAGTCAATAATATCATGTTTAATTCTGACAAGATCTTCAGACAAGATTTTGGCTTCAGAATCATTTTTCGAGAATTTCAGTTTTTTATTGCTTTGAAATCATTTTCAGCTCCTGAATAGCGTTTTCAATGCTTTTGCAATGTCTTGTATGAAACTTCTGGGTGAATGGTTTCCCATCACTATGACTATTCTACCATGTTAATCTTGGTGGTTTATACATGAGAAAATGGTTTTGACATCGAAATTGAGTGTTAGAAGTCAATAATATCATGTTTACTTCTTACAAGATCTCCAGGCAGGATTTTGGCTTCAGAATCCTTTTTTGAGACTTTCAAGACTTTCACGTTTTTATTGCATTACTGTCCTTTTCAGCTCCTGAATAGCGTTTTCAATGCTTCTGCAATGTTTTGTATGAATCTTCTGGGTGAATGGTTTCCCATCACTATGACTATTCTACCATGTTAATCTTGGTGGTTTATACATGAGAAAATTGTTTTGGCATTGAAATTGAGTGTTAGAAGTCAATAATATCATGTTTAATTCTGACAAGATCTTCAGACAAGATTTTGGCTTCAGAATCATTTTTCGAGAATTTCAGTTTTTTATTGCTTTGAAATCATTTTCAGCTCCTGAATAGCGTTTTCAATGCTTTTGCAATGTCTTGTATGAAACTTCTGGGTGAATGGTTTCCCATCACTATGACTATTCTACCATGTTAATCTTGGTGGTTTATACATGAGAAAATGGTTTTGACATCGAAATTGAGTGTTAGAAGTCAGTAATATCATGTCTACTTCTGACAAGATCTCCAGGCAGGATTTTGGCTTCAGAATCCTTTTTTGAGACTTTCAAGACTTTCACGTTATTATTGCATTACTGTCCTTTTCAGCTCCTGAATAGCGTTTTCAATGCTTTTGCAATGTTTTGTATGAAACTTCTGGGTGAATGGTTTCCCATCACTATGACTATTTTACCATGTTAATCTTGGTGGTTTATACATGAGAAAATGGTTTTGGCATCGAAATTGAGTGTTACTAGTCAGTAATATCATGTTTAATGTTGACAAGATCTTCAGACAAGATTTTGGCTTCAGAATCCTTTTTTGAGACCTTCGCGTTTTAATTGCTTTACTGTCCTTTTCAGCTCCTGAATAGCGTTTTCAATGCTTTTGCAATGTTTTGTATGAAACTTCTGGGTGAATGGTTTCCCATCACTATGACTATTTTACCATGTTAATCTTGGTGGTTTATACATGAGAAAATGGTTTTGGCATCGAAATTGAGTGTTACTAGTCAGTAATATCATGTTTAATGTTGACAAGATCTTCAGACAAGATTTTGCCTTCAGAATCCGTTTTTCATACTTTCACGTTTTTATTGCTTTAAATTCATTTTCAGCTCCTGAATAGCGTTTTCAATGCTTTTGCAATGTTTTGTATGAAACTTCTGGGTGAATGGTTTCCCATCACTATGACTATTCTACCATGTTAATCTTGGTGGTTTATACATGAGAAAATTGTTTTGGCATTGAAATTGAGTGTTAGAAGTCAATAATATCATGTTTACTTCTTACAAGATCTCCAGGCAGGATTTTGGCTTCAGAATCCTTTTTTGAGACTTTCAAGACTTTCACGTTTTTATTGCATTACTGTCCTTTTCAGCTCCTGAATAGCGTTTTCAATGCTTCTGCAATGTTTTGTATGAATCTTCTGGGTGAATGGTTTCCCATCACTATGACTATTCTACCATGTTAATCTTGGTGGTTTATACATGAGAAAATTGTTTTGGCATTGAAATTGAGTGTTAGAAGTCAATAATATCATGTTTAATTCTGACAAGATCTTCAGACAAGATTTTGGCTTCAGAATCATTTTTCGAGAATTTCAGTTTTTTATTGCTTTGAAATCATTTTCAGCTCCTGAATAGCGTTTTCAATGCTTTTGCAATGTCTTGTATGAAACTTCTGGGTGAATGGTTTCCCATCACTATGACTATTCTACCATGTTAATCTTGGTGGTTTATACATGAGAAAATGGTTTTGACATCGAAATTGAGTGTTAGAAGTCAGTAATATCATGTCTACTTCTGACAAGATCTCCAGGCAGGATTTTGGCTTCAGAATCCTTTTTTGAGACTTTCAAGACTTTCACGTTATTATTGCATTACTGTCCTTTTCAGCTCCTGAATAGCGTTTTCAATGCTTTTGCAATGTTTTGTATGAAACTTCTGGGTGAATGGTTTCCCATCACTATGACTATTTTACCATGTTAATCTTGGTGGTTTATACATGAGAAAATGGTTTTGGCATCGAAATTGAGTGTTACTAGTCAGTAATATCATGTTTAATGTTGACAAGATCTTCAGACAAGATTTTGGCTTCAGAATCCTTTTTTGAGACCTTCGCGTTTTAATTGCTTTACTGTCCTTTTCAGCTCCTGAATAGCGTTTTCAATGCTTTTGCAATGTTTTGTATGAAACTTCTGGGTGAATGGTTTCCCATCACTATGACTATTTTACCATGTTAATCTTGGTGGTTTATACATGAGAAAATGGTTTTGGCATCGAAATTGAGTGTTACTAGTCAGTAATATCATGTTTAATGTTGACAAGATCTTCAGACAAGATTTTGCCTTCAGAATCCGTTTTTCATACTTTCACGTTTTTATTGCTTTAAATTCATTTTCAGCTCCTGAATAGCGTTTTCAATGCTTTTGCAATGTTTTGTATGAAACTTCTGGGTGAATGGTTTCCCATCACTATGACTATTCTACCATGTTAATCTTGGTGGTTTATACATGAGAAAATTGTTTTGGCATTGAAATTGAGTGTTAGAAGTCAATAATATCATGTTTAATTCTGACAAGATCTTCAGACAAGATTTTGGCTTCAGAATCCTTTTTTGAGACCTTCGCGTTGTAATTGCTTTACTGTCCTTTTCAGCTCCTGAATAGCGTTTTCAATGCTTTTGCAATGTTTTGTATGAAACTTCTGGGTGAATGGTTTCCCATCACTATGACTATTCTACCATGTTAATCTTGGTGGTTTATACATGAGAAAATTGTTTTGGCATTGAAATTGAATGTTACTAGTCAGTAATATCATGTTTAATGCTGACAAGATCTTCAAACAAGATTTTGGCTTCAGAATCCTTTTTTGAGACTTTCACGTTTTTATTGCTTTACTGTCCTTTTCAGCTCCTGAATAGCGTTTTCAATGCTTTTGCAATGGTTTGTATAAAACTTCTGGGTGAATGGTTTCCCATCACTATGACTATTCTACCATGTTAATCTTGGTGGTTTATACATGAGAAAATGGTTTTGACATCGAAATTGAGTGTTAGAAGTCAATAATATCATGTTTACTTCTGACAAGATCTCCAGGCAGGATTTTGGCTTCAGAATCCTTTTTTGAGACTTTCAAGACTTTCACGTTTTTATTGCATTACTGTCCTTTTCAGATCCTGAATAGCGTTTTCAATGCTTTTGCAATGTCTTGTATGAAACTTCTGGGTGAATGGTTTCCCATCACTATGACTATTCTACCATGTTAATCTTGGTGGTTTATACATGAGAAAATTGTTTTGGCATTGAAATTGAATGTTACTAGTCAGTAATATCATGTTTAATGCTGACAAGATCTTCAAACAAGATTTTGGCTTCAGAATCCTTTTTGGAGACTTTCACGTTTTTATTGCTTTACTGTCCTTTTCAGCTCCTGAATAGCGTTTTCAATGCTTTTGCAATGTTTTGTATGAAACTTCTGGGTGAATGGTTTCCCATCACTATGACTATTTTACCATGTTAATCTTGGTGGTTTATACATGAGAAAATGGTTTTGTTATTGAAATTGAGTGTTAGAAGTCAATAATATCATGTTTAATTCTGACAAGATCTTCAGACAAGATTTTGGCTTCAGAATCCTTTTTTGAGACCTTCGCGTTTTAATTGCTTTACTGTCCTTTTCAGCTCCTGAATAGCGTTTTCAATGCTTTTGCAATGTTTTGTATGAAACTTCTGGGTGAATGGTTTCCCATCACTATGACTATTTTACCATGTTAATCTTGGTGGTTTATACATGAGAAAATGGTTTTGGCATCGAAATTGAGTGTTACTAGTCAGTAATATCATGTTTAATGTTGACAAGATCTTCAGACAAGATTTTGCCTTCAGAATCCGTTTTTCATACTTTCACGTTTTTATTGCTTTAAATTCATTTTCAGCTCCTGAATAGCGTTTTCAATGCTTTTGCAATGTTTTGTATGAAACTTCTGGGTGAATGGTTTCCCATCACTATGACTATTCTACCATGTTAATCTTGGTGGTTTATACATGAGAAAATTGTTTTGGCATTGAAATTGAGTGTTAGAAGTCAATAATATCATGTTTAATTCTGACAAGATCTTCAGACAAGATTTTGGCTTCAGAATCCTTTTTTGAGACCTTCGCGTTGTAATTGCTTTACTGTCCTTTTCAGCTCCTGAATAGCGTTTTCAATGCTTTTGCAATGTTTTGTATGAAACTTCTGGGTGAATGGTTTCCCATCACTATGACTATTCTACCATGTTAATCTTGGTGGTTTATACATGAGAAAATTGTTTTGGCATTGAAATTGAATGTTACTAGTCAGTAATATCATGTTTAATGCTGACAAGATCTTCAAACAAGATTTTGGCTTCAGAATCCTTTTTTGAGACTTTCACGTTTTTATTGCTTTACTGTCCTTTTCAGCTCCTGAATAGCGTTTTCAATGCTTTTGCAATGGTTTGTATAAAACTTCTGGGTGAATGGTTTCCCATCACTATGACTATTCTACCATGTTAATCTTGGTGGTTTATACATGAGAAAATGGTTTTGACATCGAAATTGAGTGTTAGAAGTCAATAATATCATGTTTACTTCTGACAAGATCTCCAGGCAGGATTTTGGCTTCAGAATCCTTTTTTGAGACTTTCAAGACTTTCACGTTTTTATTGCATTACTGTCCTTTTCAGATCCTGAATAGCGTTTTCAATGCTTTTGCAATGTCTTGTATGAAACTTCTGGGTGAATGGTTTCCCATCACTATGACTATTCTACCATGTTAATCTTGGTGGTTTATACATGAGAAAATTGTTTTGGCATTGAAATTGAATGTTACTAGTCAGTAATATCATGTTTAATGCTGACAAGATCTTCAAACAAGATTTTGGCTTCAGAATCCTTTTTGGAGACTTTCACGTTTTTATTGCTTTACTGTCCTTTTCAGCTCCTGAATAGCGTTTTCAATGCTTTTGCAATGTTTTGTATGAAACTTCTGGGTGAATGGTTTCCCATCACTATGACTATTTTACCATGTTAATCTTGGTGGTTTATACATGAGAAAATGGTTTTGTTATTGAAATTGAGTGTTAGAAGTCAATAATATCATGTTTAATTCTGACAAGATCTTCAGACAAGATTTTGGCTTCAGAATCCGTTTTTTCATACTTTCACGTTTTTATTGCTTTAAATTCATTTTCAGCTCCTGAATAGCGTTTTCAATGCTTTTGCAATGTTTTGTATGAAACTTCTGGGTGAATGGTTTCCCATCACTATGACTATCCTACCATGTTTATATTGGTGGTTTATACGTGACAAAAGGGTTTTGGCATCGAAATTGAGTGTTACTAGTCAGTAATATCATGTTTAATGTTGACAAGATCTTCAGACAAGATTTTGCCTTCAGAATCCGTTTTTCATACTTTCACGTTTTTATTGCTTTAAATTCATTTTCAGCTCCTGAATAGCGTTTTCAATGCTTTTGCAATGTTTTGTATGAAACTTCTGGGTGAATGGTATCCCATCACTATGCTATTCTACCATGTTAATCTTGGTGGTTTATACATGAGAAAATTGTTTTGGCATTGAAATTCAGTTAGAAGTCAATAATATCATGTTTAATTCTGACAAGATCTTCAGACAAGATTTTGGCTTCAGAATCCTTTTTTGAGACCTTCGCGTTTTAATTGCTTTACTGTCCTTTTCAGCTCCTGAATAGCGTTTTCAATGCTTTTGCAATGTTTTGTATGAAACTTCTGGGTGAATGGTTTCCCATCACTATGACTATTCTACCATGTTAATCTTGGTGGTTTATACATGAGAAAATTGTTTTGGCATTAAAATTGAATGTTACTAGTCAGTAATATCATGTTTAATGCTGACAAGATCTTCAAACAAGATTTTGGCTTCAGAATCCTTTTTGGAGACTTTCACGTTTTTATTGCTTTACTGTCCTTTTCAGCTCCTGAATAGCGTTTTCAATGTTTTTGCAATGGTTTGTATAAAACTTCTGGGTGAATGGTTTCCCATCACTATGACTATTCTACCATGTTAATCTTGGTGGTTTATACATGAGAAAATGGTTTTGACATCGAAATTCAGTGTTAGAAGTCAATAATATAATGTTTACTTCTGACAAGATCTCCAGGCAGGATTTTGGCTTCAGAATCCTTTTTTGAGACTTTCAAGACTTTCACGTTTTTATTGCATTACTGTCCTTTTCAGCTCCTGAATAGCGTTTTCAATGCTTTTGCAATGTCTTGTATGAAACTTCTGGGTGAATGGTTTCCCATCACTATGACTATTCTACCATGTTAATATTGGTGCTTTATACATGAGAAAATTGTTTTGGCATTGAAATTGAATGTTACTAGTCAGTAATATCATGTTTAATGCTGACAAGATCTTCAAACAAGATTTTGGCTTCAGAATCCTTTTTTGAGACTTTCACGTTTTTATTGCTTTACTGTCCTTTTCAGCTCCTGAATAGCGTTTTCAATGTTTTTGCAATGGTTTGTATAAAACTTCTGGGTGAATGGTTTCCCATCACTATGACTATTCTACCATGTTAATCTTGGTGGTTTATACATGAGAAAATGGTTTTGACATCGAAATTGAGTGTTAGAAGTCAATAATATCATGTTTACTTCTGACAAGATCTCCAGGCAGGATTTTGGTTTCAGAATCCTTTTTTGAGACTTTCAAGACTTTCACTTTTTTATTGCATTACTGTCCTTTTCAGCTCCTGAATAGCGTTTTCAATGCTTTTGCAATGTCTTGTATGAAACTTCTGGGTGAATGGTTTCCCATCACTATGACTATTCTACCATGTTAATCTTGGTGGTTTATACATGAGAAAATGGTTTTGGCATTGAAATTGAATGTTACTAGTCAGTAATATCATGTTTAATGCTGACAAGATCTTCAAACAAGATTTTGGCTTCAGAATCCTTTTTGGAGACTTTCACGTTTTTATTGCTTTACTGTCCTTTTCAGCTCCTGAATAGCGTTTTCAATGCTTTTGCAATGTTTTGTATGAAACTTCTGGGTGAATGGTTTCCCATCACTATGACTATTTTACCATGTTAATCTTGGTGGTTTATACATGAGAAAATGGTTTTGTTATTGAAATTGAGTGTTAGAAGTCAATAATATCATGTTTAATTCTGACAAGATCTTCAGACAAGATTTTGGCTTCAGAATCCGTTTTTTCATACTTTCACGTTTTTATTGCTTTAAATTCATTTTCAGCTCCTGAATAGCGTTTTCAATGCTTTTGCAATGTTTTGTATGAAACTTCTGGGTGAATGGTTTCCCATCACTATGACTATCCTACCATGTTTATATTGGTGGTTTATACGTGACAAAAGGGTTTTGGCATCGAAATTGAGTGTTACTAGTCAGTAATATCATGTTTAATGTTGACAAGATCTTCAGACAAGATTTTGCCTTCAGAATCCGTTTTTCATACTTTCACGTTTTTATTGCTTTAAATTCATTTTCAGCTCCTGAATAGCGTTTTCAATGCTTTTGCAATGTTTTGTATGAAACTTCTGGGTGAATGGTATCCCATCACTATGCTATTCTACCATGTTAATCTTGGTGGTTTATACATGAGAAAATTGTTTTGGCATTGAAATTCAGTTAGAAGTCAATAATATCATGTTTAATTCTGACAAGATCTTCAGACAAGATTTTGGCTTCAGAATCCTTTTTTGAGACCTTCGCGTTTTAATTGCTTTACTGTCCTTTTCAGCTCCTGAATAGCGTTTTCAATGCTTTTGCAATGTTTTGTATGAAACTTCTGGGTGAATGGTTTCCCATCACTATGACTATTCTACCATGTTAATCTTGGTGGTTTATACATGAGAAAATTGTTTTGGCATTAAAATTGAATGTTACTAGTCAGTAATATCATGTTTAATGCTGACAAGATCTTCAAACAAGATTTTGGCTTCAGAATCCTTTTTGGAGACTTTCACGTTTTTATTGCTTTACTGTCCTTTTCAGCTCCTGAATAGCGTTTTCAATGTTTTTGCAATGGTTTGTATAAAACTTCTGGGTGAATGGTTTCCCATCACTATGACTATTCTACCATGTTAATCTTGGTGGTTTATACATGAGAAAATGGTTTTGACATCGAAATTGAGTGTTAGAAGTCAATAATATAATGTTTACTTCTGACAAGATCTCCAGGCAGGATTTTGGCTTCAGAATCCTTTTTTGAGACTTTCAAGACTTTCACGTTTTTATTGCATTACTGTCCTTTTCAGCTCCTGAATAGCGTTTTCAATGCTTTTGCAATGTCTTGTATGAAACTTCTGGGTGAATGGTTTCCCATCACTATGACTATTCTACCATGTTAATATTGGTGCTTTATACATGAGAAAATTGTTTTGGCATTGAAATTGAATGTTACTAGTCAGTAATATCATGTTTAATGCTGACAAGATCTTCAAACAAGATTTTGGCTTCAGAATCCTTTTTTGAGACTTTCACGTTTTTATTGCTTTACTGTCCTTTTCAGCTCCTGAATAGCGTTTTCAATGTTTTTGCAATGGTTTGTATAAAACTTCTGGGTGAATGGTTTCCCATCACTATGACTATTCTACCATGTTAATCTTGGTGGTTTATACATGAGAAAATGGTTTTGACATCGAAATTGAGTGTTAGAAGTCAATAATATCATGTTTACTTCTGACAAGATCTCCAGGCAGGATTTTGGTTTCAGAATCCTTTTTTGAGACTTTCAAGACTTTCACTTTTTTATTGCATTACTGTCCTTTTCAGCTCCTGAATAGCGTTTTCAATGCTTTTGCAATGTCTTGTATGAAACTTCTGGGCTAATGGTTTCCCATCACTATGACTATTCTACCATGTTAATCTTGGTGGTTTATACATGAGAAAATGGTTTTGGCATTGAAATTGAATGTTACTAGTCAGTAATATCATGTTTAATGCTGACAAGATCTTCAAACAAGATTTTGGCTTCAGAATCCTTTTTGGAGACTTTCACGTTTTTATTGCTTTACTGTCCTTTTCAGCTCCTGAATAGCGTTTTCAATGCTTTTGCAATGTTTTGTATGAAACTTCTGGGTGAATGGTTTCCCATCACTATGACTATTTTACCATGTTAATCTTGGTGGTTTATACATGAGAAAATGGTTTTGTTATTGAAATTGAGTGTTAGAAGTCAATAATATCATGTTTAATTCTGACAAGATCTTCAGACAAGATTTTGGCTTCAGAATCCGTTTTTTCATACTTTCACGTTTTTATTGCTTTAAATTCATTTTCAGCTCCTGAATAGCGTTTTCAATGCTTTTGCAATGTTTTGTATGAAACTTCTGGGTGAATGGTTTCCCATCACTATGACTATCCTACCATGTTTATATTGGTGGTTTATACGTGACAAAAGGGTTTTGGCATCGAAATTGAGTGTTACTAGTCAGTAATATCATGTTTAATGTTGACAAGATCTTCAGACAAGATTTTGCCTTCAGAATCCGTTTTTCATACTTTCACGTTTTTATTGCTTTAAATTCATTTTCAGCTCCTGAATAGCGTTTTCAATGCTTTTGCAATGTTTTGTATGAAACTTCTGGGTGAATGGTATCCCATCACTATGCTATTCTACCATGTTAATCTTGGTGGTTTATACATGAGAAAATTGTTTTGGCATTGAAATTCAGTTAGAAGTCAATAATATCATGTTTAATTCTGACAAGATCTTCAGACAAGATTTTGGCTTCAGAATCCTTTTTTGAGACCTTCGCGTTTTAATTGCTTTACTGTCCTTTTCAGCTCCTGAATAGCGTTTTCAATGCTTTTGCAATGTTTTGTATGAAACTTCTGGGTGAATGGTTTCCCATCACTATGACTATTCTACCATGTTAATCTTGGTGGTTTATACATGAGAAAATTGTTTTGGCATTAAAATTGAATGTTACTAGTCAGTAATATCATGTTTAATGCTGACAAGATCTTCAAACAAGATTTTGGCTTCAGAATCCTTTTTGGAGACTTTCACGTTTTTATTGCTTTACTGTCCTTTTCAGCTCCTGAATAGCGTTTTCAATGTTTTTGCAATGGTTTGTATAAAACTTCTGGGTGAATGGTTTCCCATCACTATGACTATTCTACCATGTTAATCTTGGTGGTTTATACATGAGAAAATGGTTTTGACATCGAAATTGAGTGTTAGAAGTCAATAATATAATGTTTACTTCTGACAAGATCTCCAGGCAGGATTTTGGCTTCAGAATCCTTTTTTGAGACTTTCAAGACTTTCACGTTTTTATTGCATTACTGTCCTTTTCAGCTCCTGAATAGCGTTTTCAATGCTTTTGCAATGTCTTGTATGAAACTTCTGGGTGAATGGTTTCCCATCACTATGACTATTCTACCATGTTAATATTGGTGCTTTATACATGAGAAAATTGTTTTGGCATTGAAATTGAATGTTACTAGTCAGTAATATCATGTTTAATGCTGACAAGATCTTCAAACAAGATTTTGGCTTCAGAATCCTTTTTTGAGACTTTCACGTTTTTATTGCTTTACTGTCCTTTTCAGCTCCTGAATAGCGTTTTCAATGTTTTTGCAATGGTTTGTATAAAACTTCTGGGTGAATGGTTTCCCATCACTATGACTATTCTACCATGTTAATCTTGGTGGTTTATACATGAGAAAATGGTTTTGACATCGAAATTGAGTGTTAGAAGTCAATAATATCATGTTTACTTCTGACAAGATCTCCAGGCAGGATTTTGGTTTCAGAATCCTTTTTTGAGACTTTCAAGACTTTCACTTTTTTATTGCATTACTGTCCTTTTCAGCTCCTGAATAGCGTTTTCAATGCTTTTGCAATGTCTTGTATGAAACTTCTGGGTGAATGGTTTCCCATCACTATGACTATTCTACCATGTTAATCTTGGTGGTTTATACATGAGAAAATGGTTTTGGCATTGAAATTGAATGTTACTAGTCAGTAATATCATGTTTAATGCTGACAAGATCTTCAAACAAGATTTTGGCTTCAGAATCCTTTTTTGAGACTTTCACGTTTTTATTGCTTTACTGTCCTTTTCAGCTCCTGAATAGCGTTTTCAATGTTTTTGCAATGGTTTGTATAAAACTTCTGGGTGAATGGTTTCCCATCACTATGACTATTCTACCATGTTAATCTTGGTGGTTTATACATGAGAAAATGGTTTTGACATCGAAATTGAGTGTTAGAAGTCAATAATATCATGTTTACTTCTGACAAGATCTCCAGGCAGGATTTTGGTTTCAGAATCCTTTTTTGAGACTTTCAAGACTTTCACTTTTTTATTGCATTACTGTCCTTTTCAGCTCCTGAATAGCGTTTTCAATGCTTTTGCAATGTCTTGTATGAAACTTCTGGGCTAATGGTTTCCCATCACTATGACTATTCTACCATGTTAATCTTGGTGGTTTATACATGAGAAAATGGTTTTGGCATTGAAATTGAATGTTACTAGTCAGTAATATCATGTTTAATGCTGACAAGATCTTCAAACAAGATTTTGGCTTCAGAATCCTTTTTGGAGACTTTCACGTTTTTATTGCTTTACTGTCCTTTTCAGCTCCTGAATAGCGTTTTCAATGCTTTTGCAATGTTTTGTATGAAACTTCTGGGTGAATGGTTTCCCATCACTATGACTATTTTACCATGTTAATCTTGGTGGTTTATACATGAGAAAATGGTTTTGTTATTGAAATTGAGTGTTAGAAGTCAATAATATCATGTTTAATTCTGACAAGATCTTCAGACAAGATTTTGGCTTCAGAATCCGTTTTTTCATACTTTCACGTTTTTATTGCTTTAAATTCATTTTCAGCTCCTGAATAGCGTTTTCAATGCTTTTGCAATGTTTTGTATGAAACTTCTGGGTGAATGGTTTCCCATCACTATGACTATCCTACCATGTTTATATTGGTGGTTTATACGTGACAAAAGGGTTTTGGCATCGAAATTGAGTGTTACTAGTCAGTAATATCATGTTTAATGTTGACAAGATCTTCAGACAAGATTTTGCCTTCAGAATCCGTTTTTCATACTTTCACGTTTTTATTGCTTTAAATTCATTTTCAGCTCCTGAATAGCGTTTTCAATGCTTTTGCAATGTTTTGTATGAAACTTCTGGGTGAATGGTATCCCATCACTATGCTATTCTACCATGTTAATCTTGGTGGTTTATACATGAGAAAATTGTTTTGGCATTGAAATTCAGTTAGAAGTCAATAATATCATGTTTAATTCTGACAAGATCTTCAGACAAGATTTTGGCTTCAGAATCCTTTTTTGAGACCTTCGCGTTTTAATTGCTTTACTGTCCTTTTCAGCTCCTGAATAGCGTTTTCAATGCTTTTGCAATGTTTTGTATGAAACTTCTGGGTGAATGGTTTCCCATCACTATGACTATTCTACCATGTTAATCTTGGTGGTTTATACATGAGAAAATTGTTTTGGCATTAAAATTGAATGTTACTAGTCAGTAATATCATGTTTAATGCTGACAAGATCTTCAAACAAGATTTTGGCTTCAGAATCCTTTTTGGAGACTTTCACGTTTTTATTGCTTTACTGTCCTTTTCAGCTCCTGAATAGCGTTTTCAATGTTTTTGCAATGGTTTGTATAAAACTTCTGGGTGAATGGTTTCCCATCACTATGACTATTCTACCATGTTAATCTTGGTGGTTTATACATGAGAAAATGGTTTTGACATCGAAATTGAGTGTTAGAAGTCAATAATATAATGTTTACTTCTGACAAGATCTCCAGGCAGGATTTTGGCTTCAGAATCCTTTTTTGAGACTTTCAAGACTTTCACGTTTTTATTGCATTACTGTCCTTTTCAGCTCCTGAATAGCGTTTTCAATGCTTTTGCAATGTCTTGTATGAAACTTCTGGGTGAATGGTTTCCCATCACTATGACTATTCTACCATGTTAATATTGGTGCTTTATACATGAGAAAATTGTTTTGGCATTGAAATTGAATGTTACTAGTCAGTAATATCATGTTTAATGCTGACAAGATCTTCAAACAAGATTTTGGCTTCAGAATCCTTTTTTGAGACTTTCACGTTTTTATTGCTTTACTGTCCTTTTCAGCTCCTGAATAGCGTTTTCAATGTTTTTGCAATGGTTTGTATAAAACTTCTGGGTGAATGGTTTCCCATCACTATGACTATTCTACCATGTTAATCTTGGTGGTTTATACATGAGAAAATGGTTTTGACATCGAAATTGAGTGTTAGAAGTCAATAATATCATGTTTACTTCTGACAAGATCTCCAGGCAGGATTTTGGTTTCAGAATCCTTTTTTGAGACTTTCAAGACTTTCACTTTTTTATTGCATTACTGTCCTTTTCAGCTCCTGAATAGCGTTTTCAATGCTTTTGCAATGTCTTGTATGAAACTTCTGGGTGAATGGTTTCCCATCACTATGACTATTCTACCATGTTAATCTTGGTGGTTTATACATGAGAAAATGGTTTTGGCATTGAAATTGAATGTTACTAGTCAGTAATATCATGTTTAATGCTGACAAGATCTTCAAACAAGATTTTGGCTTCAGAATCCTTTTTGGAGACTTTCACGTTTTTATTGCTTTACTGTCCTTTTCAGCTCCTGAATAGCGTTTTCAATGCTTTTGCAATGTTTTGTATGAAACTTCTGGGTGAATGGTTTCCCATCACTATGACTATTTTACCATGTTAATCTTGGTGGTTTATACATGAGAAAATGGTTTTGTTATTGAAATTGAGTGTTAGAAGTCAATAATATCATGTTTAATTCTGACAAGATCTTCAGACAAGATTTTGGCTTCAGAATCCGTTTTTTCATACTTTCACGTTTTTATTGCTTTAAATTCATTTTCAGCTCCTGAATAGCGTTTTCAATGCTTTTGCAATGTTTTGTATGAAACTTCTGGGTGAATGGTTTCCCATCACTATGACTATCCTACCATGTTTATATTGGTGGTTTATACGTGACAAAAGGGTTTTGGCATCGAAATTGAGTGTTACTAGTCAGTAATATCATGTTTAATGCTGACAAGATCTCCAGGCAGGATTTTGGCTTCAGAATCCTTTTTTGAGACTTTCAAGACTTTCACGTTTTTATTGCATTACTGTCCTTTTCAGCTCCTGAATAGCGTTTTCAATGCTTTTGCAATGTCTTGTATGAAACTTCTGGGTGAATGTTTTCCCATCACTATGACTATTCTACCATGTTAATATTGGTGCTTTATACATGAGAAAATTGTTTTGGCATTGAAATTGAATGTTACTAGTCAGTAATATCATGTTTAATGCTGACAAGATCTTCAAACAAGATTTTGGCTTCAGAATCCTTTTTTGAGACTTTCACGTTTTTATTGCTTTACTGTCCTTTTCAGCTCCTGAATAGCGTTTTCAATGTTTTTGCAATGGTTTGTATAAAACTTCTGGGTGAATGGTTTCCCATCACTATGACTATTCTACCATGTTAATCTTGGTGGTTTATACATGAGAAAATGGTTTTGACATCGAAATTGAGTGTTAGAAGTCAATAATATCATGTTTACTTCTGACAAGATCTCCAGGCAGGATTTTGGTTTCAGAATCCTTTTTTGAGACTTTCAAGACTTTCACTTTTTTATTGCATTACTGTCCTTTTCAGCTCCTGAATAGCGTTTTCAATGCTTTTGCAATGTCTTGTATGAAACTTCTGGGTGAATGGTTTCCCATCACTATGACTATTCTACCATGTTAATCTTGGTGGTTTATACATGAGAAAATGGTTTTGGCATTGAAATTGAATGTTACTAGTCAGTAATATCATGTTTAATGCTGACAAGATCTTCAAACAAGATTTTGGCTTCAGAATCCTTTTTGGAGACTTTCACGTTTTTATTGCTTTACTGTCCTTTTCAGCTCCTGAATAGCGTTTTCAATGCTTTTGCAATGTTTTGTATGAAACTTCTGGGTGAATGGTTTCCCATCACTATGACTATTTTACCATGTTAATCTTGGTGGTTTATACATGAGAAAATGGTTTTGTTATTGAAATTGAGTGTTAGAAGTCAATAATATCATGTTTAATTCTGACAAGATCTTCAGACAAGATTTTGGCTTCAGAATCCGTTTTTTCATACTTTCACGTTTTTATTGCTTTAAATTCATTTTCAGCTCCTGAATAGCGTTTTCAATGCTTTTGCAATGTTTTGTATGAAACTTCTGGGTGAATGGTATCCCATCACTATGCTATTCTACCATGTTAATCTTGGTGGTTTATACATGAGAAAATTGTTTTGGCATTGAAATTCAGTTAGAAGTCAATAATATCATGTTTAATTCTGACAAGATCTTCAGACAAGATTTTGGCTTCAGAATCCTTTTTTGAGACCTTCGCGTTTTAATTGCTTTACTGTCCTTTTCAGCTCCTGAATAGCGTTTTCAATGCTTTTGCAATGTTTTGTATGAAACTTCTGGGTGAATGGTTTCCCATCACTATGACTATTCTACCATGTTAATCTTGGTGGTTTATACATGA
The DNA here is from genome assembly GCF_038355195.1 of Osmerus mordax. Lineage (NCBI taxonomy): Eukaryota > Metazoa > Chordata > Actinopteri > Osmeriformes > Osmeridae > Osmerus > Osmerus mordax. The sequence continues at coordinate 7,892,569 of NC_090054.1, read as the reverse complement.
GAAAATTGTTTTGGCATTAAAATTGAATGTTACTAGTCAGTAATATCATGTTTAATGCTGACAAGATCTTCAAACAAGATTTTGGCTTCAGAATCCTTTTTGGAGACTTTCACGTTTTTATTGCTTTACTGTCCTTTTCAGCTCCTGAATAGCGTTTTCAATGTTTTTGCAATGGTTTGTATAAAACTTCTGGGTGAATGGTTTCCCATCACTATGACTATTCTACCATGTTAATCTTGGTGGTTTATACATGAGAAAATGGTTTTGACATCGAAATTCAGTGTTAGAAGTCAATAATATAATGTTTACTTCTGACAAGATCTCCAGGCAGGATTTTGGCTTCAGAATCCTTTTTTGAGACTTTCAAGACTTTCACGTTTTTATTGCATTACTGTCCTTTTCAGCTCCTGAATAGCGTTTTCAATGCTTTTGCAATGTCTTGTATGAAACTTCTGGGTGAATGGTTTCCCATCACTATGACTATTCTACCATGTTAATATTGGTGCTTTATACATGAGAAAATTGTTTTGGCATTGAAATTGAATGTTACTAGTCAGTAATATCATGTTTAATGCTGACAAGATCTTCAAACAAGATTTTGGCTTCAGAATCCTTTTTTGAGACTTTCACGTTTTTATTGCTTTACTGTCCTTTTCAGCTCCTGAATAGCGTTTTCAATGTTTTTGCAATGGTTTGTATAAAACTTCTGGGTGAATGGTTTCCCATCACTATGACTATTCTACCATGTTAATCTTGGTGGTTTATACATGAGAAAATGGTTTTGACATCGAAATTGAGTGTTAGAAGTCAATAATATCATGTTTACTTCTGACAAGATCTCCAGGCAGGATTTTGGTTTCAGAATCCTTTTTTGAGACTTTCAAGACTTTCACTTTTTTATTGCATTACTGTCCTTTTCAGCTCCTGAATAGCGTTTTCAATGCTTTTGCAATGTCTTGTATGAAACTTCTGGGTGAATGGTTTCCCATCACTATGACTATTCTACCATGTTAATCTTGGTGGTTTATACATGAGAAAATGGTTTTGGCATTGAAATTGAATGTTACTAGTCAGTAATATCATGTTTAATGCTGACAAGATCTTCAAACAAGATTTTGGCTTCAGAATCCTTTTTGGAGACTTTCACGTTTTTATTGCTTTACTGTCCTTTTCAGCTCCTGAATAGCGTTTTCAATGCTTTTGCAATGTTTTGTATGAAACTTCTGGGTGAATGGTTTCCCATCACTATGACTATTTTACCATGTTAATCTTGGTGGTTTATACATGAGAAAATGGTTTTGTTATTGAAATTGAGTGTTAGAAGTCAATAATATCATGTTTAATTCTGACAAGATCTTCAGACAAGATTTTGGCTTCAGAATCCGTTTTTTCATACTTTCACGTTTTTATTGCTTTAAATTCATTTTCAGCTCCTGAATAGCGTTTTCAATGCTTTTGCAATGTTTTGTATGAAACTTCTGGGTGAATGGTTTCCCATCACTATGACTATCCTACCATGTTTATATTGGTGGTTTATACGTGACAAAAGGGTTTTGGCATCGAAATTGAGTGTTACTAGTCAGTAATATCATGTTTAATGCTGACAAGATCTCCAGGCAGGATTTTGGCTTCAGAATCCTTTTTTGAGACTTTCAAGACTTTCACGTTTTTATTGCATTACTGTCCTTTTCAGCTCCTGAATAGCGTTTTCAATGCTTTTGCAATGTCTTGTATGAAACTTCTGGGTGAATGGTTTCCCATCACTATGACTATTCTACCATGTTAATATTGGTGCTTTATACATGAGAAAATTGTTTTGGCATTGAAATTGAATGTTACTAGTCAGTAATATCATGTTTAATGCTGACAAGATCTTCAAACAAGATTTTGGCTTCAGAATCCTTTTTTGAGACTTTCACGTTTTTATTGCTTTACTGTCCTTTTCAGCTCCTGAATAGCGTTTTCAATGTTTTTGCAATGGTTTGTATAAAACTTCTGGGTGAATGGTTTCCCATCACTATGACTATTCTACCATGTTAATCTTGGTGGTTTATACATGAGAAAATGGTTTTGACATCGAAATTGAGTGTTAGAAGTCAATAATATCATGTTTACTTCTGACAAGATCTCCAGGCAGGATTTTGGTTTCAGAATCCTTTTTTGAGACTTTCAAGACTTTCACTTTTTTATTGCATTACTGTCCTTTTCAGCTCCTGAATAGCGTTTTCAATGCTTTTGCAATGTCTTGTATGAAACTTCTGGGTGAATGGTTTCCCATCACTATGACTATTCTACCATGTTAATCTTGGTGGTTTATACATGAGAAAATGGTTTTGGCATTGAAATTGAATGTTACTAGTCAGTAATATCATGTTTAATGCTGACAAGATCTTCAAACAAGATTTTGGCTTCAGAATCCTTTTTGGAGACTTTCACGTTTTTATTGCTTTACTGTCCTTTTCAGCTCCTGAATAGCGTTTTCAATGCTTTTGCAATGTTTTGTATGAAACTTCTGGGTGAATGGTTTCCCATCACTATGACTATTTTACCATGTTAATCTTGGTGGTTTATACATGAGAAAATGGTTTTGTTATTGAAATTGAGTGTTAGAAGTCAATAATATCATGTTTAATTCTGACAAGATCTTCAGACAAGATTTTGGCTTCAGAATCCGTTTTTTCATACTTTCACGTTTTTATTGCTTTAAATTCATTTTCAGCTCCTGAATAGCGTTTTCAATGCTTTTGCAATGTTTTGTATGAAACTTCTGGGTGAATGGTTTCCCATCACTATGACTATCCTACCATGTTTATATTGGTGGTTTATACGTGACAAAAGGGTTTTGGCATCGAAATTGAGTGTTACTAGTCAGTAATATCATGTTTAATGTTGACAAGATCTTCAGACAAGATTTTGCCTTCAGAATCCGTTTTTCATACTTTCACGTTTTTATTGCTTTAAATTCATTTTCAGCTCCTGAATAGCGTTTTCAATGCTTTTGCAATGTTTTGTATGAAACTTCTGGGTGAATGGTATCCCATCACTATGCTATTCTACCATGTTAATCTTGGTGGTTTATACATGAGAAAATTGTTTTGGCATTGAAATTCAGTTAGAAGTCAATAATATCATGTTTAATTCTGACAAGATCTTCAGACAAGATTTTGGCTTCAGAATCCTTTTTTGAGACCTTCGCGTTTTAATTGCTTTACTGTCCTTTTCAGCTCCTGAATAGCGTTTTCAATGCTTTTGCAATGTTTTGTATGAAACTTCTGGGTGAATGGTTTCCCATCACTATGACTATTCTACCATGTTAATCTTGGTGGTTTATACATGAGAAAATTGTTTTGGCATTAAAATTGAATGTTACTAGTCAGTAATATCATGTTTAATGCTGACAAGATCTTCAAACAAGATTTTGGCTTCAGAATCCTTTTTGGAGACTTTCACGTTTTTATTGCTTTACTGTCCTTTTCAGCTCCTGAATAGCGTTTTCAATGTTTTTGCAATGGTTTGTATAAAACTTCTGGGTGAATGGTTTCCCATCACTATGACTATTCTACCATGTTAATCTTGGTGGTTTATACATGAGAAAATGGTTTTGACATCGAAATTCAGTGTTAGAAGTCAATAATATAATGTTTACTTCTGACAAGATCTCCAGGCAGGATTTTGGCTTCAGAATCCTTTTTTGAGACTTTCAAGACTTTCACGTTTTTATTGCATTACTGTCCTTTTCAGCTCCTGAATAGCGTTTTCAATGCTTTTGCAATGTCTTGTATGAAACTTCTGGGTGAATGGTTTCCCATCACTATGACTATTCTACCATGTTAATATTGGTGCTTTATACATGAGAAAATTGTTTTGGCATTGAAATTGAATGTTACTAGTCAGTAATATCATGTTTAATGCTGACAAGATCTTCAAACAAGATTTTGGCTTCAGAATCCTTTTTTGAGACTTTCACGTTTTTATTGCTTTACTGTCCTTTTCAGCTCCTGAATAGCGTTTTCAATGTTTTTGCAATGGTTTGTATAAAACTTCTGGGTGAATGGTTTCCCATCACTATGACTATTCTACCATGTTAATCTTGGTGGTTTATACATGAGAAAATGGTTTTGACATCGAAATTGAGTGTTAGAAGTCAATAATATCATGTTTACTTCTGACAAGATCTCCAGGCAGGATTTTGGTTTCAGAATCCTTTTTTGAGACTTTCAAGACTTTCACTTTTTTATTGCATTACTGTCCTTTTCAGCTCCTGAATAGCGTTTTCAATGCTTTTGCAATGTCTTGTATGAAACTTCTGGGTGAATGGTTTCCCATCACTATGACTATTCTACCATGTTAATCTTGGTGGTTTATACATGAGAAAATGGTTTTGGCATTGAAATTGAATGTTACTAGTCAGTAATATCATGTTTAATGCTGACAAGATCTTCAAACAAGATTTTGGCTTCAGAATCCTTTTTGGAGACTTTCACGTTTTTATTGCTTTACTGTCCTTTTCAGCTCCTGAATAGCGTTTTCAATGCTTTTGCAATGTTTTGTATGAAACTTCTGGGTGAATGGTTTCCCATCACTATGACTATTTTACCATGTTAATCTTGGTGGTTTATACATGAGAAAATGGTTTTGTTATTGAAATTGAGTGTTAGAAGTCAATAATATCATGTTTAATTCTGACAAGATCTTCAGACAAGATTTTGGCTTCAGAATCCGTTTTTTCATACTTTCACGTTTTTATTGCTTTAAATTCATTTTCAGCTCCTGAATAGCGTTTTCAATGCTTTTGCAATGTTTTGTATGAAACTTCTGGGTGAATGGTTTCCCATCACTATGACTATCCTACCATGTTTATATTGGTGGTTTATACGTGACAAAAGGGTTTTGGCATCGAAATTGAGTGTTACTAGTCAGTAATATCATGTTTAATGTTGACAAGATCTTCAGACAAGATTTTGCCTTCAGAATCCGTTTTTCATACTTTCACGTTTTTATTGCTTTAAATTCATTTTCAGCTCCTGAATAGCGTTTTCAATGCTTTTGCAATGTTTTGTATGAAACTTCTGGGTGAATGGTATCCCATCACTATGCTATTCTACCATGTTAATCTTGGTGGTTTATACATGAGAAAATTGTTTTGGCATTGAAATTCAGTTAGAAGTCAATAATATCATGTTTAATTCTGACAAGATCTTCAGACAAGATTTTGGCTTCAGAATCCTTTTTTGAGACCTTCGCGTTTTTATTGCTTTGAAATCATTTTCAGCTCCTGAATAGCGTTTTCAATGTTTTTCTAATGGTTTGTATAAAACTTCTGGGCTAATGGTTTCCCATCACTATGACTATTCTACCATGTTAATCTTGGTGGTTTATACCTGAGAAAATTGTTTTGGCATTGAAATTGAGTTAGAAGTCAATAATATCATGTTTAATTCTGACAAGATCTTCAGACAAGATTTTGGCTTCAGAATCCGTTTTTTCATACTTTCACGTTTTTATTGCTTTAAATTCATTTTCAGCTCCTGAATAGCGTTTAAATGCTTTTGCAATGTTTTGTATGAAACTTCTGGGTGAATGGTTTCCCATCACTATGACTATTCTACCATGTTAATCTTGGTGGTTTATACATGAGAAAAAAATTTGGCATTGAAATTGAATGTTACTAGTCAGTAATATCATGTTTAATGCTGACAAGATCTTCAAACAAGATTTTGGCTTCAGAATCCGTTTTTGAGACTTTCACGTTTTTATTGCTTTAAATTCATTTTCAGCTCCTGAATAGCGTTTTCAATGCTTTTGCAATGTTTTGTATGAAACTTCTGGGTGAATGGTATCCCATCACTATGCTATTCTACCATGTTAATCTTGGTGGTTTATACATGAGAAAATTGTTTTGGCATTGAAATTGAGTTAGAAGTCAATAACATCATGTTTAATTCTGACAAGATCTTCAGACAAGATTTTGGCTTCAGAATCCGTTTTTTCATACTTTCACGTTTTTATTGCTTTAAATTCATTTTCAGCTCCTGAATAGCGTTTTCAATGCTTTTGCAATGTTTTGTATGAAACTTCTGGGTGAATGGTATCCCATTCACTATGCTATTCTACCATGTTAATCTTGGTGGTTTATACCTGAGAAAATTGTTTTGGCATTGAAATTCAGTTAGAAGTCAATAATATCATGTTTAATTCTGACAAGATCTTCAGACAAGATTTTGGCTTCAGAATCCTTTTTTGAGACCTTCGCGTTTTTTATTGCTTTGAAATCATTTTCAGCTCCTGAATAGCGTTTTCAATGTTTTTGCAATGGTTTGTATAAAACTTCTGGGCTAATGGTTTCCCATCACTATGACTATTCTACCATGTTAATCTTGGTGGTTTATACATGAGAAAATTGTTTTGGCATTAAAATTGAATGTTACTAGTCAGTAATATCATGTTTAATGCTGACAAGATCTTCAAACAAGATTTTGGCTTCAGAATCCTTTTTGGAGACTTTCACGTTTTTATTGCTTTACTGTCCTTTTCAGCTCCTGAATAGCGTTTTCAATGTTTTTGCAATGGTTTGTATAAAACTTCTGGGTGAATGGTTTCCCATCACTATGACTATTCTACCATGTTAATCTTGGTGGTTTATACATGAGAAAATGGTTTTGACATCGAAATTGAGTGTTAGAAGTCAATAATATAATGTTTACTTCTGACAAGATCTCCAGGCAGGATTTTGGCTTCAGAATCCTTTTTTGAGACTTTCAAGACTTTCACGTTTTTATTGCATTACTGTCCTTTTCAGCTCCTGAATAGCGTTTTCAATGCTTTTGCAATGTCTTGTATGAAACTTCTGGGTGAATGGTTTCCCATCACTATGACTATTCTACCATGTTAATATTGGTGCTTTATACATGAGAAAATTGTTTTGGCATTGAAATTGAATGTTACTAGTCAGTAATATCATGTTTAATGCTGACAAGATCTTCAAACAAGATTTTGGCTTCAGAATCCTTTTTTGAGACTTTCACGTTTTTATTGCTTTACTGTCCTTTTCAGCTCCTGAATAGCGTTTTCAATGTTTTTGCAATGGTTTGTATAAAACTTCTGGGTGAATGGTTTCCCATCACTATGACTATTCTACCATGTTAATCTTGGTGGTTTATACATGAGAAAATGGTTTTGACATCGAAATTGAGTGTTAGAAGTCAATAATATCATGTTTACTTCTGACAAGATCTCCAGGCAGGATTTTGGTTTCAGAATCCTTTTTTGAGACTTTCAAGACTTTCACTTTTTTATTGCATTACTGTCCTTTTCAGCTCCTGAATAGCGTTTTCAATGCTTTTGCAATGTCTTGTATGAAACTTCTGGGTGAATGGTTTCCCATCACTATGACTATTCTACCATGTTAATCTTGGTGGTTTATACATGAGAAAATGGTTTTGGCATTGAAATTGAATGTTACTAGTCAGTAATATCATGTTTAATGCTGACAAGATCTTCAAACAAGATTTTGGCTTCAGAATCCTTTTTGGAGACTTTCACGTTTTTATTGCTTTACTGTCCTTTTCAGCTCCTGAATAGCGTTTTCAATGCTTTTGCAATGTTTTGTATGAAACTTCTGGGTGAATGGTTTCCCATCACTATGACTATTTTACCATGTTAATCTTGGTGGTTTATACATGAGAAAATGGTTTTGTTATTGAAATTGAGTGTTAGAAGTCAATAATATCATGTTTAATTCTGACAAGATCTTCAGACAAGATTTTGGCTTCAGAATCCGTTTTTTCATACTTTCACGTTTTTATTGCTTTAAATTCATTTTCAGCTCCTGAATAGCGTTTTCAATGCTTTTGCAATGTTTTGTATGAAACTTCTGGGTGAATGGTTTCCCATCACTATGACTATCCTACCATGTTTATATTGGTGGTTTATACATGACAAAAGGGTTTTGGCATCGAAATTGAGTGTTACTAGTCAGTAATATCATGTTTAATGTTGACAAGATCTTCAGACAAGATTTTGCCTTCAGAATCCGTTTTTCATACTTTCACGTTTTTATTGCTTTAAATTCATTTTCAGCTCCTGAATAGCGTTTTCAATGCTTTTGCAATGTTTTGTATGAAACTTCTGGGTGAATGGTATCCCATCACTATGCTATTCTACCATGTTAATCTTGGTGGTTTATACATGAGAAAATTGTTTTGGCATTGAAATTCAGTTAGAAGTCAATAATATCATGTTTAATTCTGACAAGATCTTCAGACAAGATTTTGGCTTCAGAATCCTTTTTTGAGACCTTCGCGTTTTTATTGCTTTGAAATCATTTTCAGCTCCTGAATAGCGTTTTCAATGTTTTTCTAATGGTTTGTATAAAACTTCTGGGCTAATGGTTTCCCATCACTATGACTATTCTACCATGTTAATCTTGGTGGTTTATACCTGAGAAAATTGTTTTGGCATTGAAATTGAGTTAGAAGTCAATAATATCATGTTTAATTCTGACAAGATCTTCAGACAAGATTTTGGCTTCAGAATCCGTTTTTTCATACTTTCACGTTTTTATTGCTTTAAATTCATTTTCAGCTCCTGAATAGCGTTTAAATGCTTTTGCAATGTTTTGTATGAAACTTCTGGGTGAATGGTTTCCCATCACTATGACTATTCTACCATGTTAATCTTGGTGGTTTATACATGAGAAAAAAATTTGGCATTGAAATTGAATGTTACTAGTCAGTAATATCATGTTTAATGCTGACAAGATCTTCAAACAAGATTTTGGCTTCAGAATCCGTTTTTGAGACTTTCACGTTTTTATTGCTTTAAATTCATTTTCAGCTCCTGAATAGCGTTTTCAATGCTTTTGCAATGTTTTGTATGAAACTTCTGGGTGAATGGTATCCCATCACTATGCTATTCTACCATGTTAATCTTGGTGGTTTATACATGAGAAAATTGTTTTGGCATTGAAATTGAGTTAGAAGTCAATAACATCATGTTTAATTCTGACAAGATCTTCAGACAAGATTTTGGCTTCAGAATCCGTTTTTTCATACTTTCACGTTTTTATTGCTTTAAATTCATTTTCAGCTCCTGAATAGCGTTTTCAATGCTTTTGCAATGTTTTGTATGAAACTTCTGGGTGAATGGTATCCCATCACTATGCTATTCTACCATGTTAATCTTGGTGGTTTATACCTGAGAAAATTGTTTTGGCATTGAAATTCAGTTAGAAGTCAATAATATCATGTTTAATTCTGACAAGATCTTCAGACAAGATTTTGGCTTCAGAATCCTTTTTTGAGACCTTCGCGTTTTTTATTGCTTTGAAATCATTTTCAGCTCCTGAATAGCGTTTTCAATGTTTTTGCAATGGTTTGTATAAAACTTCTGGGCTAATGGTTTCCCATCACTATGACTATTCTACCATGTTAATCTTGGTGGTTTATACATGAGAAAATTGTTTTGGCATTAAAATTGAATGTTACTAGTCAGTAATATCATGTTTAATGCTGACAAGATCTTCAAACAAGATTTTGGCTTCAGAATCCTTTTTGGAGACTTTCACGTTTTTATTGCTTTACTGTCCTTTTCAGCTCCTGAATAGCGTTTTCAATGTTTTTGCAATGGTTTGTATAAAACTTCTGGGTGAATGGTTTCCCATCACTATGACTATTCTACCATGTTAATCTTGGTGGTTTATACATGAGAAAATGGTTTTGACATCGAAATTGAGTGTTAGAAGTCAATAATATAATGTTTACTTCTGACAAGATCTCCAGGCAGGATTTTGGCTTCAGAATCCTTTTTTGAGACTTTCAAGACTTTCACGTTTTTATTGCATTACTGTCCTTTTCAGCTCCTGAATAGCGTTTTCAATGCTTTTGCAATGTCTTGTATGAAACTTCTGGGTGAATGGTTTCCCATCACTATGACTATTCTACCATGTTAATATTGGTGCTTTATACATGAGAAAATTGTTTTGGCATTGAAATTGAATGTTACTAGTCAGTAATATCATGTTTAATGCTGACAAGATCTTCAAACAAGATTTTGGCTTCAGAATCCTTTTTTGAGACTTTCACGTTTTTATTGCTTTACTGTCCTTTTCAGCTCCTGAATAGCGTTTTCAATGTTTTTGCAATGGTTTGTATAAAACTTCTGGGTGAATGGTTTCCCATCACTATGACTATTCTACCATGTTAATCTTGGTGGTTTATACATGAGAAAATGGTTTTGACATCGAAATTGAGTGTTAGAAGTCAATAATATCATGTTTACTTCTGACAAGATCTCCAGGCAGGATTTTGGTTTCAGAATCCTTTTTTGAGACTTTCAAGACTTTCACTTTTTTATTGCATTACTGTCCTTTTCAGCTCCTGAATAGCGTTTTCAATGCTTTTGCAATGTCTTGTATGAAACTTCTGGGTGAATGGTTTCCCATCACTATGACTATTCTACCATGTTAATCTTGGTGGTTTATACATGAGAAAATGGTTTTGGCATTGAAATTGAATGTTACTAGTCAGTAATATCATGTTTAATGCTGACAAGATCTTCAAACAAGATTTTGGCTTCAGAATCCTTTTTGGAGACTTTCACGTTTTTATTGCTTTACTGTCCTTTTCAGCTCCTGAATAGCGTTTTCAATGCTTTTGCAATGTTTTGTATGAAACTTCTGGGTGAATGGTTTCCCATCACTATGACTATTTTACCATGTTAATCTTGGTGGTTTATACATGAGAAAATGGTTTTGTTATTGAAATTGAGTGTTAGAAGTCAATAATATCATGTTTAATTCTGACAAGATCTTCAGACAAGATTTTGGCTTCAGAATCCGTTTTTTCATACTTTCACGTTTTTATTGCTTTAAATTCATTTTCAGCTCCTGAATAGCGTTTTCAATGCTTTTGCAATGTTTTGTATGAAACTTCTGGGTGAATGGTTTCCCATCACTATGACTATCCTACCATGTTTATATTGGTGGTTTATACGTGACAAAAGGGTTTTGGCATCGAAATTGAGTGTTACTAGTCAGTAATATCATGTTTAATGTTGACAAGATCTTCAGACAAGATTTTGCCTTCAGAATCCGTTTTTCATACTTTCACGTTTTTATTGCTTTAAATTCATTTTCAGCTCCTGAATAGCGTTTTCAATGCTTTTGCAATGTTTTGTATGAAACTTCTGGGTGAATGGTATCCCATCACTATGCTATTCTACCATGTTAATCTTGGTGGTTTATACATGAGAAAATTGTTTTGGCATTGAAATTCAGTTAGAAGTCAATAATATCATGTTTAATTCTGACAAGATCTTCAGACAAGATTTTGGCTTCAGAATCCTTTTTTGAGACCTTCGCGTTTTTATTGCTTTGAAATCATTTTCAGCTCCTGAATAGCGTTTTCAATGTTTTTGCAATGGTTTGTATAAAACTTCTGGGCTAATGGTTTCCCATCACTATGACTATTCTACCATGTTAATCTTGGTGGTTTATACCTGAGAAAATTGTTTTGGCATTGAAATTGAGTTAGAAGTCAATAATATCATGTTTAATTCTGACAAGATCTTCAGACAAGATTTTGGCTTCAGAATCCGTTTTTTCATACTTTCACGTTTTTATTGCTTTAAATTCATTTTCAGCTCCTGAATAGCGTTTAAATGCTTTTGCAATGTTTTGTATGAAACTTCTGGGTGAATGGTTTCCCATCACTATGACTATTCTACCATGTTAATCTTGGTGGTTTATACATGAGAAAAAAATTTGGCATTGAAATTGAATGTTACTAGTCAGTAATATCATGTTTAATTCTGACAAGATCTTCAGACAAGATTTTGGCTTCAGAATCCGTTTTTTCATACTTTCACGTTTTTATTGCTTTAAATTCATTTTCAGCTCCTGAATAGCGTTTTCAATGCTTTTGCAATGTTTTGTATGAAACTTCTGGGTGAATGGTTTCCCATCACTATGACTATCCTACCATGTTTATATTGGTGGTTTATACGTGACAAAAGGGTTTTGGCATCGAAATTGAGTGTTACTAGTCAGTAATATCATGTTTAATGTTGACAAGATCTTCAGACAAGATTTTGCCTTCAGAATCCGTTTTTCATACTTTCACGTTTTTATTGCTTTAAATTCATTTTCAGCTCCTGAATAGCGTTTTCAATGCTTTTGCAATGTTTTGTATGAAACTTCTGGGTGAATGGTATCCCATCACTATGCTATTCTACCATGTTAATCTTGGTGGTTTATACATGAGAAAATTGTTTTGGCATTGAAATTCAGTTAGAAGTCAATAATATCATGTTTAATTCTGACAAGATCTTCAGACAAGATTTTGGCTTCAGAATCCTTTTTTGAGACCTTCGCGTTTTAATTGCTTTACAGTCCTTTTCAGCTCCTGAATAGCGTTTTCAATGCTTTTGCAATGTTTTGTATGAAACTTCTGGGTGAATGGTTTCCCATTACTATGACTATCCTACCATGTTAATCTTGGTGGTTTATACGTGACAAAAGGGTTTTGGCATCGAAATTGAGTGTTACTAGTTAGTAATATCATGTTTAATGTTGACAAGATCTTCAGACAAGATTTTGCCTTCAGAATCCGTTTTTCATACTTTCACGTTTTTATTGCTTTAAATTCATTTTCAGCTCCTGAATAGCGTTTTCAATGCTTTTGCAATGTTTTGTATGAAACTTCTGGGTGAATGGTATCCCATCACTATGCTATTCTACCATGTTAATCTTGGTGGTTTATACATGAGAAAATTGTTTTGGCATTGAAATTCAGTTAGAAGTCAATAATATCACGTTTAATTCTGACAAGATCTTCAGACAAGATTTTGGCTTCAGAATCCTTTTTTGAGACCTTCGCGTTTTTTATTGCTTTGAAATCATTTTCAGCTCCTGAATAGCGTTTTCAATGTTTTTGCAATGGTTTGTATAAAACTTCTGGGCTAATGGTTTCCCATCATTATGACTATTCTACCATGTTAATATTGGTCTTTATACATGAGAAAATTGTTTTGGCATTGAAATTGAGTGTTATAAGTCAATAATATCATGTTTAATTCTGACAAGATCTTCAGACAAGATTCTGGCTTCAGAATCCGTTTTTGAGAATTTCAGTTTTTTATTGCTTTGTAATCATTTTCAGCTCCTGAATAGCGTTTTCAATGTTTTTGCAATGGTTTGTATAAAACTTCTGGGCTAATGGTTTCCCATCACTATGACTATTCTACCATGTTAATCTTGGTGGTTTATACCTGAGAAAATTGTTTTGGCATTGAAATTGAGTTAGAAGTCAATAATATCATGTTTAATTCTGACAAGATCTTCAGACAAGATTTTGGCTTCAGAATCCGTTTTTTCATACTTTCACGTTTTTATTGCTTTAAATTCATTTTCAGCTCCTGAATAGCGTTTTCAATGCTTTTGCAATGTTTTGTATGAAACTTCTGGGTGAATGGTTTCCCATCACTATGACTATTCTACCATGTTAATCTTGGTGGTTTATACATGAGAAAAAATTTTGGCATTGAAATTGAATGTTACTAGTCAGTAATATCATGTTTAATGCTGACAAGATCTTCAAACAAGATTTTGGCTTCAGAATCCTTTTTTGAGACTTTCACGTTTTTATTGCTTTAAATTCATTTTCAGCTCCTGAATAGCGTTTTCAATGCTTTTGCAATGTTTTGTATGAAACTTCTGGGTGAATGGTTTCCCATCACTATGACTATCCTACCATGTTAATCTTGGTGGTTTATACGTGACAAAAGGGTTTTGGCATCGAAATTGAGTGTTACTAGTTAGTAATATCATGTTTAATGTTGACAAGATCTTCAGACAAGATTTTGCCTTCAGAATCCGTTTTTCATACTTTCACGTTTTTATTGCTTTAAATTCATTTTCAGCTCCTGAATAGCGTTTTCAATGCTTTTGCAATGTTTTGTATGAAACTTCTGGGTGAATGGTTTCCCATCACTATGACTATTTTACCATGTTAATCTTGGTGGTTTATACATGAGAAAATGGTTTTGTTATTGAAATTGAGTGTTAGAAGTCAATAATATCATGTTTAATTCTGACAAGATCTTCAGACAAGATTTTGGCTTCAGAATCCGTTTTTTCATACTTTCACGTTTTTATTGCTTTAAATTCATTTTCAGCTCCTGAATAGCGTTTTCAATGCTTTTGCAATGTTTTGTATGAAACTTCTGGGTGAATGGTTTCCCATCACTATGACTATCCTACCATGTTTATATTGGTGGTTTATACGTGACAAAAGGGTTTTGGCATCGAAATTGAGTGTTACTAGTCAGTAATATCATGTTTAATGCTGACAAGATCTCCAGGCAGGATTTTGGCTTCAGAATCCTTTTTTGAGACTTTCAAGACTTTCACGTTTTTATTGCATTACTGTCCTTTTCAGCTCCTGAATAGCGTTTTCAATGCTTTTGCAATGTCTTGTATGAAACTTCTGGGTGAATTGTTTCCCATCACTATGACTATTCTACCATGTTAATATTGGTGCTTTATACATGAGAAAATTGTTTTGGCATTGAAATTGAATGTTACTAGTCAGTAATATCATGTTTAATGCTGACAAGATCTTCAAACAAGATTTTGGCTTCAGAATCCTTTTTTGAGACTTTCACGTTTTTATTGCTTTACTGTCCTTTTCAGCTCCTGAATAGCGTTTTCAATGTTTTTGCAATGGTTTGTATAAAACTTCTGGGTGAATGGTTTCCCATCACTATGACTATTCTACCATGTTAATCTTGGTGGTTTATACATGAGAAAATGGTTTTGACATCGAAATTGAGTGTTAGAAGTCAATAATATCATGTTTACTTCTGACAAGATCTCCAGGCAGGATTTTGGTTTCAGAATCCTTTTTTGAGACTTTCAAGACTTTCACTTTTTTATTGCATTACTGTCCTTTTCAGCTCCTGAATAGCGTTTTCAATGCTTTTGCAATGTCTTGTATGAAACTTCTGGGTGAATGGTTTCCCATCACTATGACTATTCTACCATGTTAATCTTGGTGGTTTATACATGAGAAAATGGTTTTGGCATTGAAATTGAATGTTACTAGTCAGTAATATCATGTTTAATGCTGACAAGATCTTCAAACAAGATTTTGGCTTCAGAATCCTTTTTGGAGACTTTCACGTTTTTATTGCTTTACTGTCCTTTTCAGCTCCTGAATAGCGTTTTCAATGCTTTTGCAATGTTTTGTATGAAACTTCTGGGTGAATGGTTTCCCATCACTATGACTATTTTACCATGTTAATCTTGGTGGTTTATACATGAGAAAATGGTTTTGTTATTGAAATTGAGTGTTAGAAGTCAATAATATCATGTTTAATTCTGACAAGATCTTCAGACAAGATTTTGGCTTCAGAATCCGTTTTTTCATACTTTCACGTTTTTATTGCTTTAAATTCATTTTCAGCTCCTGAATAGCGTTTTCAATGCTTTTGCAATGTTTTGTATGAAACTTCTGGGTGAATGGTTTCCCATCACTATGACTATCCTACCATGTTTATATTGGTGGTTTATACGTGACAAAAGGGTTTTGGCATCGAAATTGAGTGTTACTAGTCAGTAATATCATGTTTAATGTTGACAAGATCTTCAGACAAGATTTTGCCTTCAGAATCCGTTTTTCATACTTTCACGTTTTTATTGCTTTAAATTCATTTTCAGCTCCTGAATAGCGTTTTCAATGCTTTTGCAATGTTTTGTATGAAACTTCTGGGTGAATGGTATCCCATCACTATGCTATTCTACCATGTTAATCTTGGTGGTTTATACATGAGAAAATTGTTTTGGCATTGAAATTCAGTTAGAAGTCAATAATATCATGTTTAATTCTGACAAGATCTTCAGACAAGATTTTGGCTTCAGAATCCTTTTTTGAGACCTTCGCGTTTTAATTGCTTTACTGTCCTTTTCAGCTCCTGAATAGCGTTTTCAATGCTTTTGCAATGTTTTGTATGAAACTTCTGGGTGAATGGTTTCCCATCACTATGACTATTCTACCATGTTAATCTTGGTGGTTTATACATGAGAAAATTGTTTTGGCATTAAAATTGAATGTTACTAGTCAGTAATATCATGTTTAATGCTGACAAGATCTTCAAACAAGATTTTGGCTTCAGAATCCTTTTTGGAGACTTTCACGTTTTTATTGCTTTACTGTCCTTTTCAGCTCCTGAATAGCGTTTTCAATGTTTTTGCAATGGTTTGTATAAAACTTCTGGGTGAATGGTTTCCCATCACTATGACTATTCTACCATGTTAATCTTGGTGGTTTATACATGAGAAAATGGTTTTGACATCGAAATTCAGTGTTAGAAGTCAATAATATAATGTTTACTTCTGACAAGATCTCCAGGCAGGATTTTGGCTTCAGAATCCTTTTTTGAGACTTTCAAGACTTTCACGTTTTTATTGCATTACTGTCCTTTTCAGCTCCTGAATAGCGTTTTCAATGCTTTTGCAATGTCTTGTATGAAACTTCTGGGTGAATGGTTTCCCATCACTATGACTATTCTACCATGTTAATATTGGTGCTTTATACATGAGAAAATTGTTTTGGCATTGAAATTGAATGTTACTAGTCAGTAATATCATGTTTAATGCTGACAAGATTTTCAAACAAGATTTTGGCTTCAGAATCCTTTTTTGAGACTTTCACGTTTTTATTGCTTTACTGTCCTTTTCAGCTCCTGAATAGCGTTTTCAATGTTTTTGCAATGGTTTGTATAAAACTTCTGGGTGAATGGTTTCCCATCACTATGACTATTCTACCATGTTAATCTTGGTGGTTTATACATGAGAAAATGGTTTTGACATCGAAATTGAGTGTTAGAAGTCAATAATATCATGTTTACTTCTGACAAGATCTCCAGGCAGGATTTTGGTTTCAGAATCCTTTTTTGAGACTTTCAAGACTTTCACTTTTTTATTGCATTACTGTCCTTTTCAGCTCCTGAATAGCGTTTTCAATGCTTTTGCAATGTCTTGTATGAAACTTCTGGGTGAATGGTTTCCCATCACTATGACTATTCTACCATGTTAATCTTGGTGGTTTATACATGAGAAAATGGTTTTGGCATTGAAATTGAATGTTACTAGTCAGTAATATCATGTTTAATGCTGACAAGATCTTCAAACAAGATTTTGGCTTCAGAATCCTTTTTGGAGACTTTCACGTTTTTATTGCTTTACTGTCCTTTTCAGCTCCTGAATAGCGTTTTCAATGCTTTTGCAATGTTTTGTATGAAACTTCTGGGTGAATGGTTTCCCATCACTATGACTATTTTACCATGTTAATCTTGGTGGTTTATACATGAGAAAATGGTTTTGTTATTGAAATTGAGTGTTAGAAGTCAATAATATCATGTTTAATTCTGACAAGATCTTCAGACAAGATTTTGGCTTCAGAATCCGTTTTTTCATACTTTCACGTTTTTATTGCTTTAAATTCATTTTCAGCTCCTGAATAGCGTTTTCAATGCTTTTGCAATGTTTTGTATGAAACTTCTGGGTGAATGGTTTCCCATCACTATGACTATCCTACCATGTTTATATTGGTGGTTTATACGTGACAAAAGGGTTTTGGCATCGAAATTGAGTGTTACTAGTCAGTAATATCATGTTTAATGTTGACAAGATCTTCAGACAAGATTTTGCCTTCAGAATCCGTTTTTCATACTTTCACGTTTTTATTGCTTTAAATTCATTTTCAGCTCCTGAATAGCGTTTTCAATGCTTTTGCAATGTTTTGTATGAAACTTCTGGGTGAATGGTATCCCATCACTATGCTATTCTACCATGTTAATCTTGGTGGTTTATACATGAGAAAATTGTTTTGGCATTGAAATTCAGTTAGAAGTCAATAATATCATGTTTAATTCTGACAAGATCTTCAGACAAGATTTTGGCTTCAGAATCCTTTTTTGAGACCTTCGCGTTTTTATTGCTTTGAAATCATTTTCAGCTCCTGAATAGCGTTTTCAATGTTTTTCTAATGGTTTGTATAAAACTTCTGGGCTAATGGTTTCCCATCACTATGACTATTCTACCATGTTAATCTTGGTGGTTTATACCTGAGAAAATTGTTTTGGCATTGAAATTGAGTTAGAAGTCAATAATATCATGTTTAATTCTGACAAGATCTTCAGACAAGATTTTGGCTTCAGAATCCGTTTTTTCATACTTTCACGTTTTTATTGCTTTAAATTCATTTTCAGCTCCTGAATAGCGTTTAAATGCTTTTGCAATGTTTTGTATGAAACTTCTGGGTGAATGGTTTCCCATCACTATGACTATTCTACCATGTTAATCTTGGTGGTTTATACATGAGAAAAAAATTTGGCATTGAAATTGAATGTTACTAGTCAGTAATATCATGTTTAATGCTGACAAGATCTTCAAACAAGATTTTGGCTTCAGAATCCGTTTTTGAGACTTTCACGTTTTTATTGCTTTAAATTCATTTTCAGCTCCTGAATAGCGTTTTCAATGCTTTTGCAATGTTTTGTATGAAACTTCTGGGTGAATGGTATCCCATCACTATGACTATTCTACCATGTTAATCTTGGTGGTTTATACATGAGAAAATTGTTTTGGCATTGAAATTGAGTTAGAAGTCAATAACATCATGTTTAATTCTGACAAGATCTTCAGACAAGATTTTGGCTTCAGAATCCTTTTTTGAGACCTTCGCGTTTTTTATTGCTTTGAAATCATTTTCAGCTCCTGAATAGCGTTTTCAATGTTTTTGCAATGGTTTGTATAAAACTTCTGGGCTAATGGTTTCCCATCACTATGACTATTCTACCATGTTAATCTTGGTGGTTTATACATGAGAAAATTGTTTTGGCATTAAAATTGAATGTTACTAGTCAGTAATATCATGTTTAATGCTGACAAGATCTTCAAACAAGATTTTGGCTTCAGAATCCTTTTTGGAGACTTTCACGTTTTTATTGCTTTACTGTCCTTTTCAGCTCCTGAATAGCGTTTTCAATGTTTTTGCAATGGTTTGTATAAAACTTCTGGGTGAATGGTTTCCCATCACTATGACTATTCTACCATGTTAATCTTGGTGGTTTATACATGAGAAAATGGTTTTGACATCGAAATTGAGTGTTAGAAGTCAATAATATAATGTTTACTTCTGACAAGATCTCCAGGCAGGATTTTGGCTTCAGAATCCTTTTTTGAGACTTTCAAGACTTTCACGTTTTTATTGCATTACTGTCCTTTTCAGCTCCTGAATAGCGTTTTCAATGCTTTTGCAATGTCTTGTATGAAACTTCTGGGTGAATGGTTTCCCATCACTATGACTATTCTACCATGTTAATATTGGTGCTTTATACATGAGAAAATTGTTTTGGCATTGAAATTGAATGTTACTAGTCAGTAATATCATGTTTAATGCTGACAAGATCTTCAAACAAGATTTTGGCTTCAGAATCCTTTTTTGAGACTTTCACGTTTTTATTGCTTTACTGTCCTTTTCAGCTCCTGAATAGCGTTTTCAATGTTTTTGCAATGGTTTGTATAAAACTTCTGGGTGAATGGTTTCCCATCACTATGACTATTCTACCATGTTAATCTTGGTGGTTTATACATGAGAAAATGGTTTTGACATCGAAATTGAGTGTTAGAAGTCAATAATATCATGTTTACTTCTGACAAGATCTCCAGGCAGGATTTTGGTTTCAGAATCCTTTTTTGAGACTTTCAAGACTTTCACTTTTTTATTGCATTACTGTCCTTTTCAGCTCCTGAATAGCGTTTTCAATGCTTTTGCAATGTCTTGTATGAAACTTCTGGGTGAATGGTTTCCCATCACTATGACTATTCTACCATGTTAATCTTGGTGGTTTATACATGAGAAAATGGTTTTGGCATTGAAATTGAATGTTACTAGTCAGTAATATCATGTTTAATGCTGACAAGATCTTCAAACAAGATTTTGGCTTCAGAATCCTTTTTTGAGACTTTCACGTTTTTATTGCTTTACTGTCCTTTTCAGCTCCTGAATAGCGTTTTCAATGCTTTTGCAATGTTTTGTATGAAACTTCTGGGTGAATGGTTTCCCATCACTATGACTATTTTACCATGTTAATCTTGGTGGTTTATACATGAGAAAATGGTTTTGTTATTGAAATTGAGTGTTAGAAGTCAATAATATCATGTTTAATTCTGACAAGATCTTCAGACAAGATTTTGGCTTCAGAATCCGTTTTTTCATACTTTCACGTTTTTATTGCTTTAAATTCATTTTCAGCTCCTGAATAGCGTTTTCAATGCTTTTGCAATGTTTTGTATGAAACTTCTGGGTGAATGGTTTCCCATCACTATGACTATCCTACCATGTTTATATTGGTGGTTTATACGTGACAAAAGGGTTTTGGCATCGAAATTGAGTGTTACTAGTCAGTAATATCATGTTTAATGTTGACAAGATCTTCAGACAAGATTTTGGCTTCAGAATCCTTTTTGGAGACTTTCACGTTTTTATTGCTTTACTGTCCTTTTCAGCTCCTGAATAGCGTTTTCAATGCTTTTGCAATGTTTTGTATGAAACTTCTGGGTGAATGGTTTCCCATCACTATGACTATTTTACCATGTTAATCTTGGTGGTTTATACATGAGAAAATGGTTTTGTTATTGAAATTGAGTGTTAGAAGTCAATAATATCATGTTTAATTCTGACAAGATCTTCAGACAAGATTTTGGCTTCAGAATCCGTTTTTTCATACTTTCACGTTTTTATTGCTTTAAATTCATTTTCAGCTCCTGAATAGCGTTTTCAATGCTTTTGCAATGTTTTGTATGAAACTTCTGGGTGAATGGTTTCCCATCACTATGACTATCCTACCATGTTTATATTGGTGGTTTATACGTGACAAAAGGGTTTTGGCATCGAAATTGAGTGTTACTAGTCAGTAATATCATGTTTAATGTTGACAAGATCTTCAGACAAGATTTTGCCTTCAGAATCCGTTTTTCATACTTTCACGTTTTTATTGCTTTAAATTCATTTTCAGCTCCTGAATAGCGTTTTCAATGCTTTTGCAATGTTTTGTATGAAACTTCTGGGTGAATGGTATCCCATCACTATGCTATTCTACCATGTTAATCTTGGTGGTTTATACATGAGAAAATTGTTTTGGCATTGAAATTCAGTTAGAAGTCAATAATATCATGTTTAATTCTGACAAGATCTTCAGACAAGATTTTGGCTTCAGAATCCTTTTTTGAGACCTTCGCGTTTTTATTGCTTTGAAATCATTTTCAGCTCCTGAATAGCGTTTTCAATGTTTTTGCAATGGTTTGTATAAAACTTCTGGGCTAATGGTTTCCCATCACTATGACTATTCTACCATGTTAATCTTGGTGGTTTATACCTGAGAAAATTGTTTTGGCATTGAAATTGAGTTAGAAGTCAATAATATCATGTTTAATTCTGACAAGATCTTCAGACAAGATTTTGGCTTCAGAATCCGTTTTTTCATACTTTCACGTTTTTATTGCTTTAAATTCATTTTCAGCTCCTGAATAGCGTTTAAATGCTTTTGCAATGTTTTGTATGAAACTTCTGGGTGAATGGTTTCCCATCACTATGACTATTCTACCATGTTAATCTTGGTGGTTTATACATGAGAAAAAAATTTGGCATTGAAATTGAATGTTACTAGTCAGTAATATCATGTTTAATTCTGACAAGATCTTCAGACAAGATTTTGGCTTCAGAATCCGTTTTTTCATACTTTCACGTTTTTATTGCTTTAAATTCATTTTCAGCTCCTGAATAGCGTTTTCAATGCTTTTGCAATGTTTTGTATGAAACTTCTGGGTGAATGGTTTCCCATCACTATGACTATCCTACCATGTTTATATTGGTGGTTTATACGTGACAAAAGGGTTTTGGCATCGAAATTGAGTGTTACTAGTCAGTAATATCATGTTTAATGTTGACAAGATCTTCAGACAAGATTTTGCCTTCAGAATCCGTTTTTCATACTTTCACGTTTTTATTGCTTTAAATTCATTTTCAGCTCCTGAATAGCGTTTTCAATGCTTTTGCAATGTTTTGTATGAAACTTCTGGGTGAATGGTATCCCATCACTATGCTATTCTACCATGTTAATCTTGGTGGTTTATACATGAGAAAATTGTTTTGGCATTGAAATTCAGTTAGAAGTCAATAATATCATGTTTAATTCTGACAAGATCTTCAGACAAGATTTTGGCTTCAGAATCCTTTTTTGAGACCTTCGCGTTTTAATTGCTTTACAGTCCTTTTCAGCTCCTGAATAGCGTTTTCAATGCTTTTGCAATGTTTTGTATGAAACTTCTGGGTGAATGGTTTCCCATTACTATGACTATCCTACCATGTTAATCTTGGTGGTTTATACGTGACAAAAGGGTTTTGGCATCGAAATTGAGTGTTACTAGTTAGTAATATCATGTTTAATGTTGACAAGATCTTCAGACAAGATTTTGCCTTCAGAATCCGTTTTTCATACTTTCACGTTTTTATTGCTTTAAATTCATTTTCAGCTCCTGAATAGCGTTTTCAATGCTTTTGCAATGTTTTGTATGAAACTTCTGGGTGAATGGTATCCCATCACTATGCTATTCTACCATGTTAATCTTGGTGGTTTATACATGAGAAAATTGTTTTGGCATTGAAATTCAGTTAGAAGTCAATAATATCATGTTTAATTCTGACAAGATCTTCAGACAAGATTTTGGCTTCAGAATCCTTTTTTGAGACCTTCGCGTTTTTTATTGCTTTGAAATCATTTTCAGCTCCTGAATAGCGTTTTCAATGTTTTTGCAATGGTTTGTATAAAACTTCTGGGCTAATGGTTTCCCATCATTATGACTATTCTACCATGTTAATATTGGTGCTTTATACATGAGAAAATTGTTTTGGCATTGAAATTGAGTGTTATAAGTCAATAATATCATGTTTAATTCTGACAAGATCTTCAGACAAGATTCTGGCTTCAGAATCCGTTTTTGAGAATTTCAGTTTTTTATTGCTTTGAAATCATTTTCAGCTCCTGAATAGCGTTTTCAATGTTTTTGCAATGGTTTGTATAAAACTTCTGGGCTAATGGTTTCCCATCACTATGACTATTCTACCATGTTAATCTTGGTGGTTTATACCTGAGAAAATTGTTTTGGCATTGAAATTGAGTTAGAAGTCAATAATATCATGTTTAATTCTGACAAGATCTTCAGACAAGATTTTGGCTTCAGAATCCGTTTTTTCATACTTTCACGTTTTTATTGCTTTAAATTCATTTTCAGCTCCTGAATAGCGTTTTCAATGCTTTTGCAATGTTTTGTATGAAACTTCTGGGTGAATGGTTTCCCATCACTATGACTATTCTACCATGTTAATCTTGGTGGTTTATACATGAGAAAAAATTTTGGCATTGAAATTGAATGTTACTAGTCAGTAATATCATGTTTAATGCTGACAAGATCTTCAAACAAGATTTTGGCTTCAGAATCCTTTTTTGAGACTTTCACGTTTTTATTGCTTTAAATTCATTTTCAGCTCCTGAATAGCGTTTTCAATGCTTTTGCAATGTTTTGTATGAAACTTCTGGGTGAATGGTTTCCCATCACTATGACTATCCTACCATGTTAATCTTGGTGGTTTATACGTGACAAAAGGGTTTTGGCATCGAAATTGAGTGTTACTAGTTAGTAATATCATGTTTAATGTTGACAAGATCTTCAGACAAGATTTTGCCTTCAGAATCCGTTTTTCATACTTTCACGTTTTTATTGCTTTAAATTCATTTTCAGCTCCTGAATAGCGTTTTCAATGCTTTTGCAATGTTTTGTATGAAACTTCTGGGTGAATGGTATCCCATCACTATGCTATTCTACCATGTTAATCTTGGTGGTTTATACATGAGAAAAAATTTTGGCATTGAAATTGAATGTTACTAGTCAGTAATATCATGTTTAATGCTGACAAGATCTTCAAACAAGATTTTGGCTTCAGAATCCTTTTTTGAGACTTTCACGTTTTTATTGCTTTAAATTCATTTTCAGCTCCTGAATAGCGTTTTCAATGCTTTTGCAATGTTTTGTATGAAACTTCTGGGTGAATGGTTTCCCATCACTATGACTATCCTACCATGTTAATCTTGGTGGTTTATACGTGACAAAAGGGTTTTGGCATCGAAATTGAGTGTTACTAGTTAGTAATATCATGTTTAATGTTGACAAGATCTTCAGACAAGATTTTGCCTTCAGAATCCGTTTTTCATACTTTCACGTTTTTATTGCTTTAAATTCATTTTCAGCTCCTGAATAGCGTTTTCAATGCTTTTGCAATGTTTTGTATGAAACTTCTGGGTGAATGGTATCCCATCACTATGCTATTCTACCATGTTAATCTTGGTGGTTTATACATGAGAAAATTGTTTTGGCATTGAAATTCAGTTAGAAGTCAATAATATCACGTTTAATTCTGACAAGATCTTCAGACAAGATTTTGGCTTCAGAATCCTTTTTTGAGAACTTCGCGTTTTAATTGCTTTACTGTCCTTTTCAGCTCCTGAATAGCGTTTTCAATGCTTTTGCAATATTTTGTATGAAACTTCTGGGTGAATGGTTTCCCATCACTATGACTATTCTACCATGTTAATATTGGTGCTTTATACGTGAGAAAATTGTTTTGGCATTGAAATTGAGTGTTATAAGTCAATAATATCATGTTTAATTCTGACAAGATCTTCAGACAAGATTCTGGCTTCAGAATCCGTTTTTGAGAATTTCAGTTTTTTATTGCTTTGAAATCATTTTCAGCTCCTGAATAGCGTTTTCAATGTTTTTGCAATGGTTTGTATAAAACTTCTGGGTGAATGGTATCCCATCACTATGCTATTCTACCATGTTAATCTTGGTGGTTTATACCTGAGAAAATTGTTTTGGCATTGAAATTGAGTTAGAAGTCAATAATATCATGTTTAATTCTGACAAGATCTTCAGACAAGATTTTGGCTTCAGAATCCTTTTTTGAGACCTTCGCGTTTTAATTGCTTTACTGTCCTTTTCAGCTCCTGAATAGCGTTTTCAATGCTTTTGCAATGTTTTGTATGAAACTTCTGGGTGAATGGTTTCCCATCACTATGACTATTCTACCATGTTAATCTTGGTGGTTTATACATGAGAAAATTGTTTTGGCATTAAAATTGAATGTTACTAGTCAGTAATATCATGTTTAATGCTGACAAGATCTTCAAACAAGATTTTGGCTTCAGAATCCTTTTTGGAGACTTTCACGTTTTTATTGCTTTACTGTCCTTTTCAGCTCCTGAATAGCGTTTTCAATGTTTTTGCAATGGTTTGTATAAAACTTCTGGGTGAATGGTTTCCCATCACTATGACTATTCTACCATGTTAATCTTGGTGGTTTATACATGAGAAAATGGTTTTGACATCGAAATTGAGTGTTAGAAGTCAATAATATAATGTTTACTTCTGACAAGATCTCCAGGCAGGATTTTGGCTTCAGAATCCTTTTTTGAGACTTTCAAGACTTTCACGTTTTTATTGCATTACTGTCCTTTTCAGCTCCTGAATAGCGTTTTCAATGCTTTTGCAATGTCTTGTATGAAACTTCTGGGTGAATGGTTTCCCATCACTATGACTATTCTACCATGTTAATATTGGTGCTTTATACATGAGAAAATTGTTTTGGCATTGAAATTGAATGTTACTAGTCAGTAATATCATGTTTAATGCTGACAAGATCTTCAAACAAGATTTTGGCTTCAGAATCCTTTTTTGAGACTTTCACGTTTTTATTGCTTTACTGTCCTTTTCAGCTCCTGAATAGCGTTTTCAATGTTTTTGCAATGGTTTGTATAAAACTTCTGGGTGAATGGTTTCCCATCACTATGACTATTCTACCATGTTAATCTTGGTGGTTTATACATGAGAAAATGGTTTTGACATCGAAATTGAGTGTTAGAAGTCAATAATATCATGTTTACTTCTGACAAGATCTCCAGGCAGGATTTTGGTTTCAGAATCCTTTTTTGAGACTTTCAAGACTTTCACGTTTTTATTGCTTTAAATTCATTTTCAGCTCCTGAATAGCGTTTTCAATGCTTTTGCAATGTTTTGTATGAAACTTCTGGGTGAATGGTTTCCCATCACTATGACTATCCTACCATGTTTATATTGGTGGTTTATACGTGACAAAAGGGTTTTGGCATCGAAATTGAGTGTTACTAGTCAGTAATATCATGTTTAATGTTGACAAGATCTTCAGACAAGATTTTGCCTTCAGAATCCGTTTTTCATACTTTCACGTTTTTATTGCTTTAAATTCATTTTCAGCTCCTGAATAGCGTTTTCAATGCTTTTGCAATGTTTTGTATGAAACTTCTGGGTGAATGGTATCCCATCACTATGCTATTCTACCATGTTAATCTTGGTGGTTTATACATGAGAAAATTGTTTTGGCATTGAAATTCAGTTAGAAGTCAATAATATCATGTTTAATTCTGACAAGATCTTCAGACAAGATTTTGGCTTCAGAATCCTTTTTTGAGACCTTCGCGTTTTAATTGCTTTACTGTCCTTTTCAGCTCCTGAATAGCGTTTTCAATGCTTTTGCAATGTTTTGTATGAAACTTCTGGGTGAATGGTTTCCCATCACTATGACTATTCTACCATGTTAATCTTGGTGGTTTATACATGAGAAAATTGTTTTGGCATTAAAATTGAATGTTACTAGTCAGTAATATCATGTTTAATGCTGACAAGATCTTCAAACAAGATTTTGGCTTCAGAATCCTTTTTTGAGACTTTCACGTTTTTATTGCTTTACTGTCCTTTTCAGCTCCTGAATAGCGTTTTCAATGTTTTTGCAATGGTTTGTATAAAACTTCTGGGTGAATGGTTTCCCATCACTATGACTATTCTACCATGTTAATCTTGGTGGTTTATACATGAGAAAATGGTTTTGACATCGAAATTGAGTGTTAGAAGTCAATAATATCATGTTTACTTCTGACAAGATCTCCAGGCAGGATTTTGGTTTCAGAATCCTTTTTTGAGACTTTCAAGACTTTCACTTTTTTATTGCATTACTGTCCTTTTCAGCTCCTGAATAGCGTTTTCAATGCTTTTGCAATGTCTTGTATGAAACTTCTGGGTGAATGGTTTCCCATCACTATGACTATTCTACCATGTTATTCTTGGTGGTTTATACATGAGAAAATGGTTTTGGCATTGAAATTGAATGTTACTAGTCAGTAATATCATGTTTAATGCTGACAAGATCTTCAAACAAGATTTTGGCTTCAGAATCCTTTTTGGAGACTTTCACGTTTTTATTGCTTTACTGTCCTTTTCAGCTCCTGAATAGCGTTTTCAATGCTTTTGCAATGTTTTGTATGAAACTTCTGGGTGAATGGTTTCCCATCACTATGACTATTTTACCATGTTAATCTTGGTGGTTTATACATGAGAAAATGGTTTTGTTATTGAAATTGAGTGTTAGAAGTCAATAATATCATGTTTAATTCTGACAAGATCTTCAGACAAGATTTTGGCTTCAGAATCCGTTTTTTCATACTTTCACGTTTTTATTGCTTTAAATTCATTTTCAGCTCCTGAATAGCGTTTTCAATGCTTTTGCAATGTTTTGTATGAAACTTCTGGGTGAATGGTTTCCCATCACTATGACTATCCTACCATGTTTATATTGGTGGTTTATACATGAGAAAATGGTTTTGGCATTGAAATTGAATGTTACTAGTCAGTAATATCATGTTTAATGCTGACAAGATCTTCAAACAAGATTTTGGCTTCAGAATCCTTTTTGGAGACTTTCACGTTTTTATTGCTTTACTGTCCTTTTCAGCTCCTGAATAGCGTTTTCAATGCTTTTGCAATGTTTTGTATGAAACTTCTGGGTGAATGGTTTCCCATCACTATGACTATTTTACCATGTTAATCTTGGTGGTTTATACATGAGAAAATGGTTTTGTTATTGAAATTGAGTGTTAGAAGTCAATAATATCATGTTTAATTCTGACAAGATCTTCAGACAAGATTTTGGCTTCAGAATCCGTTTTTTCATACTTTCACGTTTTTATTGCTTTAAATTCATTTTCAGCTCCTGAATAGCGTTTTCAATGCTTTTGCAATGTTTTGTATGAAACTTCTGGGTGAATGGTTTCCCATCACTATGACTATCCTACCATGTTTATATTGGTGGTTTATACGTGACAAAAGGGTTTTGGCATCGAAATTGAGTGTTACTAGTCAGTAATATCATGTTTAATGTTGACAAGATCTTCAGACAAGATTTTGCCTTCAGAATCCGTTTTTCATACTTTCACGTTTTTATTGCTTTAAATTCATTTTCAGCTCCTGAATAGCGTTTTCAATGCTTTTGCAATGTTTTGTATGAAACTTCTGGGTGAATGGTATCCCATCACTATGCTATTCTACCATGTTAATCTTGGTGGTTTATACATGAGAAAATTGTTTTGGCATTGAAATTCAGTTAGAAGTCAATAATATCATGT
Source organism: Osmerus mordax (assembly GCF_038355195.1). Taxonomy (NCBI): domain Eukaryota; kingdom Metazoa; phylum Chordata; class Actinopteri; order Osmeriformes; family Osmeridae; genus Osmerus; species Osmerus mordax. The sequence continues at coordinate 7,863,958 of NC_090054.1, read as the reverse complement.
TTAATTCTGACAAGATCTTCAGACAAGATTTTGGCTTCAGAATCCTTTTTTGAGACCTTCGCGTTTTTATTGCTTTGTAATCATTTTCAGCTCCTGAATAGCGTTTTCAATGTTTTTGCAATGGTTTGTATAAAACTTCTGGGCTAATGGTTTCCCATCACTATGACTATTCTACCATGTTAATCTTGGTGGTTTATACCTGAGAAAATTGTTTTGGCATTGAAATTGAGTTAGAAGTCAATAATATCATGTTTAATTCTGACAAGATCTTCAGACAAGATTTTGGCTTCAGAATCCGTTTTTTCATACTTTCACGTTTTTATTGCTTTAAATTCATTTTCAGCTCCTGAATAGCGTTTAAATGCTTTTGCAATGTTTTGTATGAAACTTCTGGGTGAATGGTTTCCCATCACTATGACTATTCTACCATGTTAATCTTGGTGGTTTATACATGAGAAAAAAATTTGGCATTGAAATTGAATGTTACTAGTCAGTAATATCATGTTTAATGCTGACAAGATCTTCAAACAAGATTTTGGCTTCAGAATCCGTTTTTGAGACTTTCACGTTTTTATTGCTTTAAATTCATTTTCAGCTCCTGAATAGCGTTTTCAATGCTTTTGCAATGTTTTGTATGAAACTTCTGGGTGAATGGTATCCCATCACTATGCTATTCTACCATGTTAATCTTGGTGGTTTATACATGAGAAAATTGTTTTGGCATTGAAATTGAGTTAGAAGTCAATAACATCATGTTTAATTCTGACAAGATCTTCAGACAAGATTTTGGCTTCAGAATCCGTTTTTTCATACTTTCACGTTTTTATTGCTTTAAATTCATTTTCAGCTCCTGAATAGCGTTTTCAATGCTTTTGCAATGTTTTGTATGAAACTTCTGGGTGAATGGTATCCCATCACTATGCTATTCTACCATGTTAATCTTGGTGGTTTATACCTGAGAAAATTGTTTTGGCATTGAAATTCAGTTAGAAGTCAATAATATCATGTTTAATTCTGACAAGATCTTCAGACAAGATTTTGGCTTCAGAATCCTTTTTTGAGACCTTCGCGTTTTTTATTGCTTTGAAATCATTTTCAGCTCCTGAATAGCGTTTTCAATGTTTTTGCAATGGTTTGTATAAAACTTCTGGGCTAATGGTTTCCCATCACTATGACTATTCTACCATGTTAATCTTGGTGGTTTATACATGAGAAAATTGTTTTGGCATTAAAATTGAATGTTACTAGTCAGTAATATCATGTTTAATGCTGACAAGATCTTCAAACAAGATTTTGGCTTCAGAATCCTTTTTGGAGACTTTCACGTTTTTATTGCTTTACTGTCCTTTTCAGCTCCTGAATAGCGTTTTCAATGTTTTTGCAATGGTTTGTATAAAACTTCTGGGTGAATGGTTTCCCATCACTATGACTATTCTACCATGTTAATCTTGGTGGTTTATACATGAGAAAATGGTTTTGACATCGAAATTGAGTGTTAGAAGTCAATAATATAATGTTTACTTCTGACAAGATCTCCAGGCAGGATTTTGGCTTCAGAATCCTTTTTTGAGACTTTCAAGACTTTCACGTTTTTATTGCATTACTGTCCTTTTCAGCTCCTGAATAGCGTTTTCAATGCTTTTGCAATGTCTTGTATGAAACTTCTGGGTGAATGGTTTCCCATCACTATGACTATTCTACCATGTTAATATTGGTGCTTTATACATGAGAAAATTGTTTTGGTATTGAAATTGAATGTTACTAGTCAGTAATATCATGTTTAATGCTGACAAGATCTTCAAACAAGATTTTGGCTTCAGAATCCTTTTTTGAGACTTTCACGTTTTTATTGCTTTACTGTCCTTTTCAGCTCCTGAATAGCGTTTTCAATGTTTTTGCAATGGTTTGTATAAAACTTCTGGGTGAATGGTTTCCCATCACTATGACTATTCTACCATGTTAATCTTGGTGGTTTATACATGAGAAAATGGTTTTGACATCGAAATTGAGTGTTAGAAGTCAATAATATCATGTTTACTTCTGACAAGATCTCCAGGCAGGATTTTGGTTTCAGAATCCTTTTTTGAGACTTTCAAGACTTTCACTTTTTTATTGCATTACTGTCCTTTTCAGCTCCTGAATAGCGTTTTCAATGCTTTTGCAATGTCTTGTATGAAACTTCTGGGTGAATGGTTTCCCATCACTATGACTATTCTACCATGTTAATCTTGGTGGTTTATACATGAGAAAATGGTTTTGGCATTGAAATTGAATGTTACTAGTCAGTAATATCATGTTTAATGCTGACAAGATCTTCAAACAAGATTTTGGCTTCAGAATCCTTTTTGGAGACTTTCACGTTTTTATTGCTTTACTGTCCTTTTCAGCTCCTGAATAGCGTTTTCAATGCTTTTGCAATGTTTTGTATGAAACTTCTGGGTGAATGGTTTCCCATCACTATGACTATTTTACCATGTTAATCTTGGTGGTTTATACATGAGAAAATGGTTTTGTTATTGAAATTGAGTGTTAGAAGTCAATAATATCATGTTTAATTCTGACAAGATCTTCAGACAAGATTTTGGCTTCAGAATCCGTTTTTTCATACTTTCACGTTTTTATTGCTTTAAATTCATTTTCAGCTCCTGAATAGCGTTTTCAATGCTTTTGCAATGTTTTGTATGAAACTTCTGGGTGAATGGTTTCCCATCACTATGACTATCCTACCATGTTTATATTGGTGGTTTATACGTGACAAAAGGGTTTTGGCATCGAAATTGAGTGTTACTAGTAAGTAATATCATGTTTAATGTTGACAAGATCTTCAGACAAGATTTTGCCTTCAGAATCCGTTTTTCATACTTTCACGTTTTTATTGCTTTACTGTCCTTTTCAGCTCCTGAATAGCGTTTTCAATGTTTTTGCAATGGTTTGTATAAAACTTCTGGGTGAATGGTTTCCCATCACTATGACTATTCTACCATGTTAATCTTGGTGGTTTATACATGAGAAAATGGTTTTGACATCGAAATTGAGTGTTAGAAGTCAATAATATAATGTTTACTTCTGACAAGATCTCCAGGCAGGATTTTGGCTTCAGAATCCTTTTTTGAGACTTTCAAGACTTTCACGTTTTTATTGCATTACTGTCCTTTTCAGCTCCTGAATAGCGTTTTCAATGCTTTTGCAATGTCTTGTATGAAACTTCTGGGTGAATGGTTTCCCATCACTATGACTATTCTACCATGTTAATATTGGTGCTTTATACATGAGAAAATTGTTTTGGCATTGAAATTGAATGTTACTAGTCAGTAATATCATGTTTAATGCTGACAAGATCTTCAAACAAGATTTTGGCTTCAGAATCCTTTTTTGAGACTTTCACGTTTTTATTGCTTTACTGTCCTTTTCAGCTCCTGAATAGCGTTTTCAATGTTTTTGCAATGGTTTGTATAAAACTTCTGGGTGAATGGTTTCCCATCACTATGACTATTCTACCATGTTAATCTTGGTGGTTTATACATGAGAAAATGGTTTTGACATCGAAATTGAGTGTTAGAAGTCAATAATATCATGTTTACTTCTGACAAGATCTCCAGGCAGGATTTTGGTTTCAGAATCCTTTTTTGAGACTTTCAAGACTTTCACTTTTTTATTGCATTACTGTCCTTTTCAGCTCCTGAATAGCGTTTTCAATGCTTTTGCAATGTCTTGTATGAAACTTCTGGGTGAATGGTTTCCCATCACTATGACTATTCTACCATGTTAATCTTGGTGGTTTATACATGAGAAAATGGTTTTGGCATTGAAATTGAATGTTACTAGTCAGTAATATCATGTTTAATGCTGACAAGATCTTCAAACAAGATTTTGGCTTCAGAATCCTTTTTGGAGACTTTCACGTTTTTATTGCTTTACTGTCCTTTTCAGCTCCTGAATAGCGTTTTCAATGCTTTTGCAATGTTTTGTATGAAACTTCTGGGTGAATGGTATCCCATCACTATGCTATTCTACCATGTTAATCTTGGTGGTTTATACATGAGAAAATTGTTTTGGCATTGAAATTGAGTTAGAAGTCAATAACATCATGTTTAATTCTGACAAGATCTTCAGACAAGATTTTGGCTTCAGAATCCGTTTTTTCATACTTTCACGTTTTTATTGCTTTAAATTCATTTTCAGCTCCTGAATAGCGTTTTCAATGCTTTTGCAATGTTTTGTATGAAACTTCTGGGTGAATGGTATCCCATTCACTATGCTATTCTACCATGTTAATCTTGGTGGTTTATACCTGAGAAAATTGTTTTGGCATTGAAATTCAGTTAGAAGTCAATAATATCATGTTTAATTCTGACAAGATCTTCAGACAAGATTTTGGCTTCAGAATCCTTTTTTGAGACCTTCGCGTTTTTTATTGCTTTGAAATCATTTTCAGCTCCTGAATAGCGTTTTCAATGTTTTTGCAATGGTTTGTATAAAACTTCTGGGCTAATGGTTTCCCATCACTATGACTATTCTACCATGTTAATCTTGGTGGTTTATACATGAGAAAATTGTTTTGGCATTAAAATTGAATGTTACTAGTCAGTAATATCATGTTTAATGCTGACAAGATCTTCAAACAAGATTTTGGCTTCAGAATCCTTTTTGGAGACTTTCACGTTTTTATTGCTTTACTGTCCTTTTCAGCTCCTGAATAGCGTTTTCAATGTTTTTGCAATGGTTTGTATAAAACTTCTGGGTGAATGGTTTCCCATCACTATGACTATTCTACCATGTTAATCTTGGTGGTTTATACATGAGAAAATGGTTTTGACATCGAAATTGAGTGTTAGAAGTCAATAATATAATGTTTACTTCTGACAAGATCTCCAGGCAGGATTTTGGCTTCAGAATCCTTTTTTGAGACTTTCAAGACTTTCACGTTTTTATTGCATTACTGTCCTTTTCAGCTCCTGAATAGCGTTTTCAATGCTTTTGCAATGTCTTGTATGAAACTTCTGGGTGAATGGTTTCCCATCACTATGACTATTCTACCATGTTAATATTGGTGCTTTATACATGAGAAAATTGTTTTGGCATTGAAATTGAATGTTACTAGTCAGTAATATCATGTTTAATGCTGACAAGATCTTCAAACAAGATTTTGGCTTCAGAATCCTTTTTTGAGACTTTCACGTTTTTATTGCTTTACTGTCCTTTTCAGCTCCTGAATAGCGTTTTCAATGTTTTTGCAATGGTTTGTATAAAACTTCTGGGTGAATGGTTTCCCATCACTATGACTATTCTACCATGTTAATCTTGGTGGTTTATACATGAGAAAATGGTTTTGACATCGAAATTGAGTGTTAGAAGTCAATAATATCATGTTTACTTCTGACAAGATCTCCAGGCAGGATTTTGGTTTCAGAATCCTTTTTTGAGACTTTCAAGACTTTCACTTTTTTATTGCATTACTGTCCTTTTCAGCTCCTGAATAGCGTTTTCAATGCTTTTGCAATGTCTTGTATGAAACTTCTGGGTGAATGGTTTCCCATCACTATGACTATTCTACCATGTTAATCTTGGTGGTTTATACATGAGAAAATGGTTTTGGCATTGAAATTGAATGTTACTAGTCAGTAATATCATGTTTAATGCTGACAAGATCTTCAAACAAGATTTTGGCTTCAGAATCCTTTTTGGAGACTTTCACGTTTTTATTGCTTTACTGTCCTTTTCAGCTCCTGAATAGCGTTTTCAATGCTTTTGCAATGTTTTGTATGAAACTTCTGGGTGAATGGTTTCCCATCACTATGACTATTTTACCATGTTAATCTTGGTGGTTTATACATGAGAAAATGGTTTTGTTATTGAAATTGAGTGTTAGAAGTCAAAAATATCATGTTTAATTCTGACAAGATCTTCAGACAAGATTTTGGCTTCAGAATCCGTTTTTTCATACTTTCACGTTTTTATTGCTTTAAATTCATTTTCAGCTCCTGAATAGCGTTTTCAATGCTTTTGCAATGTTTTGTATGAAACTTCTGGGTGAATGGTTTCCCATCACTATGACTATCCTACCATGTTTATATTGGTGGTTTATACGTGACAAAAGGGTTTTGGCATCGAAATTGAGTGTTACTAGTCAGTAATATCATGTTTAATGTTGACAAGATCTTCAGACAAGATTTTGCCTTCAGAATCCGTTTTTCATACTTTCACGTTTTTATTGCTTTAAATTCATTTTCAGCTCCTGAATAGCGTTTTCAATGCTTTTGCAATGTTTTGTATGAAACTTCTGGGTGAATGGTATCCCATCACTATGCTATTCTACCATGTTAATCTTGGTGGTTTATACATGAGAAAATTGTTTTGGCATTGAAATTCAGTTAGAAGTCAATAATATCATGTTTAATTCTGACAAGATCTTCAGACAAGATTTTGGCTTCAGAATCCTTTTTTGAGACCTTCGCGTTTTTATTGCTTTGAAATCATTTTCAGCTCCTGAATAGCGTTTTCAATGTTTTTGCAATGGTTTGTATAAAACTTCTGGGCTAATGGTTTCCCATCACTATGACTATTCTACCATGTTAATCTTGGTGGTTTATACATGAGAAAATGGTTTTGACATCGAAATTGAGTGTTAGAAGTCAATAATATCATGTTTACTTCTGACAAGATCTCCAGGCAGGATTTTGGTTTCAGAATCCTTTTTTGAGACTTTCAAGACTTTCACTTTTTTATTGCATTACTGTCCTTTTCAGCTCCTGAATAGCGTTTTCAATGCTTTTGCAATGTCTTGTATGAAACTTCTGGGTGAATGGTTTCCCATCACTATGACTATTCTACCATGTTAATCTTGGTGGTTTATACATGAGAAAATGGTTTTGGCATTGAAATTGAATGTTACTAGTCGGTAATATCATGTTTAATGCTGACAAGATCTTCAAACAAGATTTTGGCTTCAGAATCCTTTTTGGAGACTTTCACGTTTTTATTGCTTTACTGTCCTTTTCAGCTCCTGAATAGCGTTTTCAATGCTTTTGCAATGTTTTGTATGAAACTTCTGGGTGAATGGTATCCCATCACTATGCTATTCTACCATGTTAATCTTGGTGGTTTATACATGAGAAAATTGTTTTGGCATTGAAATTGAGTTAGAAGTCAATAACATCATGTTTAATTCTGACAAGATCTTCAGACAAGATTTTGGCTTCAGAATCCGTTTTTTCATACTTTCACGTTTTTATTGCTTTAAATTCATTTTCAGCTCCTGAATAGCGTTTTCAATGCTTTTGCAATGTTTTGTATGAAACTTCTGGGTGAATGGTATCCCATTCACTATGCTATTCTACCATGTTAATCTTGGTGGTTTATACCTGAGAAAATTGTTTTGGCATTGAAATTCAGTTAGAAGTCAATAATATCATGTTTAATTCTGACAAGATCTTCAGACAAGATTTTGGCTTCAGAATCCTTTTTTGAGACCTTCGCGTTTTTTATTGCTTTGAAATCATTTTCAGCTCCTGAATAGCGTTTTCAATGTTTTTGCAATGGTTTGTATAAAACTTCTGGGCTAATGGTTTCCCATCACTATGACTATTCTACCATGTTAATCTTGGTGGTTTATACATGAGAAAATTGTTTTGGCATTAAAATTGAATGTTACTAGTCAGTAATATCATGTTTAATGCTGACAAGATCTTCAAACAAGATTTTGGCTTCAGAATCCTTTTTGGAGACTTTCACGTTTTTATTGCTTTACTGTCCTTTTCAGCTCCTGAATAGCGTTTTCAATGTTTTTGCAATGGTTTGTATAAAACTTCTGGGTGAATGGTTTCCCATCACTATGACTATTCTACCATGTTAATCTTGGTGGTTTATACATGAGAAAATGGTTTTGACATCGAAATTGAGTGTTAGAAGTCAATAATATAATGTTTACTTCTGACAAGATCTCCAGGCAGGATTTTGGCTTCAGAATCCTTTTTTGAGACTTTCAAGACTTTCACGTTTTTATTGCATTACTGTCCTTTTCAGCTCCTGAATAGCGTTTTCAATGCTTTTGCAATGTCTTGTATGAAACTTCTGGGTGAATGGTTTCCCATCACTATGACTATTCTACCATGTTAATATTGGTGCTTTATACATGAGAAAATTGTTTTGGCATTGAAATTGAATGTTACTAGTCAGTAATATCATGTTTAATGCTGACAAGATCTTCAAACAAGATTTTGGCTTCAGAATCCTTTTTTGAGACTTTCACGTTTTTATTGCTTTACTGTCCTTTTCAGCTCCTGAATAGCGTTTTCAATGTTTTTGCAATGGTTTGTATAAAACTTCTGGGTGAATGGTTTCCCATCACTATGACTATTCTACCATGTTAATCTTGGTGGTTTATACATGAGAAAATGGTTTTGACATCGAAATTGAGTGTTAGAAGTCAATAATATCATGTTTACTTCTGACAAGATCTCCAGGCAGGATTTTGGTTTCAGAATCCTTTTTTGAGACTTTCAAGACTTTCACTTTTTTATTGCATTACTGTCCTTTTCAGCTCCTGAATAGCGTTTTCAATGCTTTTGCAATGTCTTGTATGAAACTTCTGGGTGAATGGTTTCCCATCACTATGACTATTCTACCATGTTAATCTTGGTGGTTTATACATGAGAAAATGGTTTTGGCATTGAAATTGAATGTTACTAGTCAGTAATATCATGTTTAATGCTGACAAGATCTTCAAACAAGATTTTGGCTTCAGAATCCTTTTTGGAGACTTTCACGTTTTTATTGCTTTACTGTCCTTTTCAGCTCCTGAATAGCGTTTTCAATGCTTTTGCAATGTTTTGTATGAAACTTCTGGGTGAATGGTTTCCCATCACTATGACTATTTTACCATGTTAATCTTGGTGGTTTATACATGAGAAAATGGTTTTGTTATTGAAATTGAGTGTTAGAAGTCAAAAATATCATGTTTAATTCTGACAAGATCTTCAGACAAGATTTTGGCTTCAGAATCCGTTTTTTCATACTTTCACGTTTTTATTGCTTTAAATTCATTTTCAGCTCCTGAATAGCGTTTTCAATGCTTTTGCAATGTTTTGTATGAAACTTCTGGGTGAATGGTTTCCCATCACTATGACTATCCTACCATGTTTATATTGGTGGTTTATACGTGACAAAAGGGTTTTGGCATCGAAATTGAGTGTTACTAGTCAGTAATATCATGTTTAATGTTGACAAGATCTTCAGACAAGATTTTGCCTTCAGAATCCGTTTTTCATACTTTCACGTTTTTATTGCTTTAAATTCATTTTCAGCTCCTGAATAGCGTTTTCAATGCTTTTGCAATGTTTTGTATGAAACTTCTGGGTGAATGGTATCCCATCACTATGCTATTCTACCATGTTAATCTTGGTGGTTTATACATGAGAAAATTGTTTTGGCATTGAAATTCAGTTAGAAGTCAATAATATCATGTTTAATTCTGACAAGATCTTCAGACAAGATTTTGGCTTCAGAATCCTTTTTTGAGACCTTCGCGTTTTTATTGCTTTGAAATCATTTTCAGCTCCTGAATAGCGTTTTCAATGTTTTTGCAATGGTTTGTATAAAACTTCTGGGCTAATGGTTTCCCATCACTATGACTATTCTACCATGTTAATCTTGGTGGTTTATACATGAGAAAATGGTTTTGACATCGAAATTGAGTGTTAGAAGTCAATAATATCATGTTTACTTCTGACAAGATCTCCAGGCAGGATTTTGGTTTCAGAATCCTTTTTTGAGACTTTCAAGACTTTCACTTTTTTATTGCATTACTGTCCTTTTCAGCTCCTGAATAGCGTTTTCAATGCTTTTGCAATGTCTTGTATGAAACTTCTGGGTGAATGGTTTCCCATCACTATGACTATTCTACCATGTTAATCTTGGTGGTTTATACATGAGAAAATGGTTTTGGCATTGAAATTGAATGTTACTAGTCGGTAATATCATGTTTAATGCTGACAAGATCTTCAAACAAGATTTTGGCTTCAGAATCCTTTTTGGAGACTTTCACGTTTTTATTGCTTTACTGTCCTTTTCAGCTCCTGAATAGCGTTTTCAATGCTTTTGCAATGTTTTGTATGAAACTTCTGGGTGAATGGTATCCCATCACTATGCTATTCTACCATGTTAATCTTGGTGGTTTATACATGAGAAAATTGTTTTGGCATTGAAATTGAGTTAGAAGTCAATAACATCATGTTTAATTCTGACAAGATCTTCAGACAAGATTTTGGCTTCAGAATCCGTTTTTTCATACTTTCACGTTTTTATTGCTTTAAATTCATTTTCAGCTCCTGAATAGCGTTTTCAATGCTTTTGCAATGTTTTGTATGAAACTTCTGGGTGAATGGTATCCCATTCACTATGCTATTCTACCATGTTAATCTTGGTGGTTTATACCTGAGAAAATTGTTTTGGCATTGAAATTCAGTTAGAAGTCAATAATATCATGTTTAATTCTGACAAGATCTTCAGACAAGATTTTGGCTTCAGAATCCTTTTTTGAGACCTTCGCGTTTTTTATTGCTTTGAAATCATTTTCAGCTCCTGAATAGCGTTTTCAATGTTTTTGCAATGGTTTGTATAAAACTTCTGGGCTAATGGTTTCCCATCACTATGACTATTCTACCATGTTAATCTTGGTGGTTTATACATGAGAAAATTGTTTTGGCATTAAAATTGAATGTTACTAGTCAGTAATATCATGTTTAATGCTGACAAGATCTTCAAACAAGATTTTGGCTTCAGAATCCTTTTTGGAGACTTTCACGTTTTTATTGCTTTACTGTCCTTTTCAGCTCCTGAATAGCGTTTTCAATGTTTTTGCAATGGTTTGTATAAAACTTCTGGGTGAATGGTTTCCCATCACTATGACTATTCTACCATGTTAATCTTGGTGGTTTATACATGAGAAAATGGTTTTGACATCGAAATTGAGTGTTAGAAGTCAATAATATAATGTTTACTTCTGACAAGATCTCCAGGCAGGATTTTGGCTTCAGAATCCTTTTTTGAGACTTTCAAGACTTTCACGTTTTTATTGCATTACTGTCCTTTTCAGCTCCTGAATAGCGTTTTCAATGCTTTTGCAATGTCTTGTATGAAACTTCTGGGTGAATGGTTTCCCATCACTATGACTATTCTACCATGTTAATATTGGTGCTTTATACATGAGAAAATTGTTTTGGCATTGAAATTGAATGTTACTAGTCAGTAATATCATGTTTAATGCTGACAAGATCTTCAAACAAGATTTTGGCTTCAGAATCCTTTTTTGAGACTTTCACGTTTTTATTGCTTTACTGTCCTTTTCAGCTCCTGAATAGCGTTTTCAATGTTTTTGCAATGGTTTGTATAAAACTTCTGGGTGAATGGTTTCCCATCACTATGACTATTCTACCATGTTAATCTTGGTGGTTTATACATGAGAAAATGGTTTTGACATCGAAATTGAGTGTTAGAAGTCAATAATATCATGTTTACTTCTGACAAGATCTCCAGGCAGGATTTTGGTTTCAGAATCCTTTTTTGAGACTTTCAAGACTTTCACTTTTTTATTGCATTACTGTCCTTTTCAGCTCCTGAATAGCGTTTTCAATGCTTTTGCAATGTCTTGTATGAAACTTCTGGGTGAATGGTTTCCCATCACTATGACTATTCTACCATGTTAATCTTGGTGGTTTATACATGAGAAAATGGTTTTGGCATTGAAATTGAATGTTACTAGTCAGTAATATCATGTTTAATGCTGACAAGATCTTCAAACAAGATTTTGGCTTCAGAATCCTTTTTGGAGACTTTCACGTTTTTATTGCTTTACTGTCCTTTTCAGCTCCTGAATAGCGTTTTCAATGCTTTTGCAATGTTTTGTATGAAACTTCTGGGTGAATGGTTTCCCATCACTATGACTATTTTACCATGTTAATCTTGGTGGTTTATACATGAGAAAATGGTTTTGTTATTGAAATTGAGTGTTAGAAGTCAATAATATCATGTTTAATTCTGACAAGATCTTCAGACAAGATTTTGGCTTCAGAATCCGTTTTTTCATACTTTCACGTTTTTATTGCTTTAAATTCATTTTCAGCTCCTGAATAGCGTTTTCAATGCTTTTGCAATGTTTTGTATGAAACTTCTGGGTGAATGGTTTCCCATCACTATGACTATCCTACCATGTTTATATTGGTGGTTTATACGTGACAAAAGGGTTTTGGCATCGAAATTGAGTGTTACTAGTCAGTAATATCATGTTTAATGTTGACAAGATCTTCAGACAAGATTTTGCCTTCAGAATCCGTTTTTCATACTTTCACGTTTTTATTGCTTTAAATTCATTTTCAGCTCCTGAATAGCGTTTTCAATGCTTTTGCAATGTTTTGTATGAAACTTCTGGGTGAATGGTATCCCATCACTATGCTATTCTACCATGTTAATCTTGGTGGTTTATACATGAGAAAATTGTTTTGGCATTGAAATTCAGTTAGAAGTCAATAATATCATGTTTAATTCTGACAAGATCTTCAGACAAGATTTTGGCTTCAGAATCCTTTTTTGAGACCTTCGCGTTTTTATTGCTTTGAAATCATTTTCAGCTCCTGAATAGCGTTTTCAATGTTTTTGCAATGGTTTGTATAAAACTTCTGGGCTAATGGTTTCCCATCACTATGACTATTCTACCATGTTAATCTTGGTGGTTTATACCTGAGAAAATTGTTTTGGCATTGAAATTGAGTTAGAAGTCAATAATATCATGTTTAATTCTGACAAGATCTTCAGACAAGATTTTGGCTTCAGAATCCGTTTTTTCATACTTTCACGTTTTTATTGCTTTAAATTCATTTTCAGCTCCTGAATAGCGTTTAAATGCTTTTGCAATGTTTTGTATGAAACTTCTGGGTGAATGGTTTCCCATCACTATGACTATTCTACCATGTTAATCTTGGTGGTTTATACATGAGAAAAAAATTTGGCATTGAAATTGAATGTTACTAGTCAGTAATATCATGTTTAATGCTGACAAGATCTTCAAACAAGATTTTGGCTTCAGAATCCGTTTTTGAGACTTTCACGTTTTTATTGCTTTAAATTCATTTTCAGCTCCTGAATAGCGTTTTCAATGCTTTTGCAATGGTTTGTATAAAACTTCTGGGTGAATGGTTTCCCATCACTATTACTATTCTACCATGTTAATCTTGGTGGTTTATACATGAGAAAATGGTTTTGACATCGAAATTGAGTGTTAGAAGTCAATAATATAATGTTTACTTCTGACAAGATCTCCAGGCAGGATTTTGGCTTCAGAATCCTTTTTTGAGACTTTCAAGACTTTCACGTTTTTATTGCATTACTGTCCTTTTCAGCTCCTGAATAGCGTTTTCAATGCTTTTGCAATGTCTTGTATGAAACTTCTGGGTGAATGGTTTCCCATCACTATGACTATTCTACCATGTTAATATTGGTGCTTTATACATGAGAAAATTGTTTTGGCATTGAAATTGAATGTTACTAGTCAGTAATATCATGTTTAATGCTGACAAGATCTTCAAACAAGATTTTGGCTTCAGAATCCTTTTTTGAGACTTTCACGTTTTTATTGCTTTACTGTCCTTTTCAGCTCCTGAATAGCGTTTTCAATGTTTTTGCAATGGTTTGTATAAAACTTCTGGGTGAATGGTTTCCCATCACTATGACTATTCTACCATGTTAATCTTGGTGGTTTATACATGAGAAAATGGTTTTGACATCGAAATTGAGTGTTAGAAGTCAATAATATCATGTTTACTTCTGACAAGATCTCCAGGCAGGATTTTGGTTTCAGAATCCTTTTTTGAGACTTTCAAGACTTTCACGTTTTTATTGCTTTAAATTCATTTTCAGCTCCTGAATAGCGTTTTCAATGCTTTTGCAATGTTTTGTATGAAACTTCTGGGTGAATGGTTTCCCATCACTATGACTATCCTACCATGTTTATATTGGTGGTTTATACGTGACAAAAGGGTTTTGGCATCGAAATTGAGTGTTACTAGTCAGTAATATCATGTTTAATGTTGACAAGATCTTCAGACAAGATTTTGGCTTCAGAATCCGTTTTTTCATACTTTCACGTTTTTATTGCTTTAAATTCATTTTCAGCTCCTGAATAGCGTTTTCAATGCTTTTGCAATGTTTTGTATGAAACTTCTGGGTGAATGGTATCCCATCACTATGCTATTCTACCATGTTAATCTTGGTGGTTTATACATGAGAAAATTGTTTTGGCATTGAAATTCAGTTAGAAGTCAATAATATCATGTTTAATTCTGACAAGATCTTCAGACAAGATTTTGGCTTCAGAATCCTTTTTTGAGACCTTCGCGTTTTAATTGCTTTACTGTCCTTTTCAGCTCCTGAATAGCGTTTTCAATGCTTTTGCAATGTTTTGTATGAAACTTCTGGGTGAATGGTTTCCCATCACTATGACTATTCTACCATGTTAATCTTGGTGGTTTATACATGAGAAAATTGTTTTGGCATTAAAATTGAATGTTACTAGTCAGTAATATCATGTTTAATGCTGACAAGATCTTCAAACAAGATTTTGGCTTCAGAATCCTTTTTTGAGACTTTCACGTTTTTATTGCTTTACTGTCCTTTTCAGCTCCTGAATAGCGTTTTCAATGTTTTTGCAATGGTTTGTATAAAACTTCTGGGTGAATGGTTTCCCATCACTATGACTATTCTACCATGTTAATCTTGGTGGTTTATACATGAGAAAATGGTTTTGACATCGAAATTGAGTGTTAGAAGTCAATAATATCATGTTTACTTCTGACAAGATCTCCAGGCAGGATTTTGGTTTCAGAATCCTTTTTTGAGACTTTCAAGACTTTCACTTTTTTATTGCATTACTGTCCTTTTCAGCTCCTGAATAGCGTTTTCAATGCTTTTGCAATGTCTTGTATGAAACTTCTGGGTGAATGGTTTCCCATCACTATGACTATTCTACCATGTTAATCTTGGTGGTTTATACATGAGAAAATGGTTTTGGCATTGAAATTGAATGTTACTAGTCAGTAATATCATGTTTAATGCTGACAAGATCTTCAAACAAGATTTTGGCTTCAGAATCCTTTTTGGAGACTTTCACGTTTTTATTGCTTTACTGTCCTTTTCAGCTCCTGAATAGCGTTTTCAATGCTTGCAATGTTTTGTATGAAACTTCTGGGTGAATGGTTTCCCATCACTATGACTATTTTACCATGTTAATCTTGGTGGTTTATACATGAGAAAATGGTTTTGTTATTGAAATTGAGTGTTAGAAGTCAATAATATCATGTTTAATTCTGACAAGATCTTCAGACAAGATTTTGGCTTCAGAATCCGTTTTTTCATACTTTCACGTTTTTATTGCTTTAAATTCATTTTCAGCTCCTGAATAGCGTTTTCAATGCTTTTGCAATGTTTTGTATGAAACTTCTGGGTGAATGGTTTCCCATCACTATGACTATCCTACCATGTTTATATTGGTGGTTTATACATGAGAAAATGGTTTTGGCATTGAAATTGAATGTTACTAGTCAGTAATATCATGTTTAATGCTGACAAGATCTTCAAACAAGATTTTGGCTTCAGAATCCTTTTTGGAGACTTTCACGTTTTTATTGCTTTACTGTCCTTTTCAGCTCCTGAATAGCGTTTTCAATGCTTTTGCAATGTTTTGTATGAAACTTCTGGGTGAATGGTTTCCCATCACTATGACTATTTTACCATGTTAATCTTGGTGGTTTATACATGAGAAAATGGTTTTGTTATTGAAATTGAGTGTTAGAAGTCAATAATATCATGTTTAATTCTGACAAGATCTTCAGACAAGATTTTGCCTTCAGAATCCGTTTTTCATACTTTCACGTTTTTATTGCTTTAAATTCATTTTCAGCTCCTGAATAGCGTTTTCAATGCTTTTGCAATGTTTTGTATGAAACTTCTGGGTGAATGGTATCCCATCACTATGCTATTCTACCATGTTAATCTTGGTGGTTTATACATGAGAAAATTGTTTTGGCATTGAAATTCAGTTAGAAGTCAATAATATCATGTTTAATTCTGACAAGATCTTCAGACAAGATTTTGGCTTCAGAATCCTTTTTTGAGACCTTCGCGTTTTTATTGCTTTGAAATCATTTTCAGCTCCTGAATAGCGTTTTCAATGTTTTTGCAATGGTTTGTATAAAACTTCTGGGCTAATGGTTTCCCATCACTATGACTATTCTACCATGTTAATCTTGGTGGTTTATACATGAGAAAATGGTTTTGACATCGAAATTGAGTGTTAGAAGTCAATAATATCATGTTTACTTCTGACAAGATCTCCAGGCAGGATTTTGGTTTCAGAATCCTTTTTTGAGACTTTCAAGACTTTCACGTTTTTATTGCTTTAAATTCATTTTCAGCTCCTGAATAGCGTTTTCAATGCTTTTGCAATGTTTTGTATGAAACTTCTGGGTGAATGGTTTCCCATCACTATGACTATCCTACCATGTTTATATTGGTGGTTTATACGTGACAAAAGGGTTTTGGCATCGAAATTGAGTGTTACTAGTCAGTAATATCATGTTTAATGTTGACAAGATCTTCAGACAAGATTTTGCCTTCAGAATCCGTTTTTCATACTTTCACGTTTTTATTGCTTTAAATTCATTTTCAGCTCCTGAATAGCGTTTTCAATGCTTTTGCAATGTTTTGTATGAAACTTCTGGGTGAATGGTATCCCATCACTATGCTATTCTACCATGTTAATCTTGGTGGTTTATACATGAGAAAATTGTTTTGGCATTGAAATTCAGTTAGAAGTCAATAATATCATGTTTAATTCTGACAAGATCTTCAGACAAGATTTTGGCTTCAGAATCCTTTTTTGAGACCTTCGCGTTTTAATTGCTTTACTGTCCTTTTCAGCTCCTGAATAGCGTTTTCAATGCTTTTGCAATGTTTTGTATGAAACTTCTGGGTGAATGGTTTCCCATCACTATGACTATTCTACCATGTTAATCTTGGTGGTTTATACATGAGAAAATTGTTTTGGCATTAAAATTGAATGTTACTAGTCAGTAATATCATGTTTAATGCTGACAAGATCTTCAAACAAGATTTTGGCTTCAGAATCCTTTTTTGAGACTTTCACGTTTTTATTGCTTTATTGTCCTTTTCAGCTCCTGAATAGCGTTTTCAATGTTTTTGCAATGGTTTGTATAAAACTTCTGGGTGAATGGTTTCCCATCACTATGACTATTCTACCATGTTAATCTTGGTGGTTTATACATGAGAAAATGGTTTTGGCATTGAAATTGAATGTTACTAGTCAGTAATATCATGTTTAATGCTGACAAGATCTTCAAACAAGATTTTGGCTTCAGAATCCTTTTTGGAGACTTTCACGTTTTTATTGCTTTACTGTCCTTTTCAGCTCCTGAATAGCGTTTTCAATGCTTTTGCAATGTTTTGTATGAAACTTCTGGGTGAATGGTTTCCCATCACTATGACTATTTTACCATGTTAATCTTGGTGGTTTATACATGAGAAAATGGTTTTGTTATTGAAATTGAGTGTTAGAAGTCAATAATATCATGTTTAATTCTGACAAGATCTTCAGACAAGATTTTGGCTTCAGAATCCGTTTTTGAGACTTTCACGTTTTTATTGCTTTACTGTCCTTTTCAGCTCCTGAATAGCGTTTTCAATGTTTTTGCAATGGTTTGTATAAAACTTCTGGGTGAATGGTTTCCCATCACTATGACTATTCTACCATGTTAATCTTGGTGGTTTATACATGAGAAAATTGTTTTGGCATTGAAATTCAGTTAGAAGTCAATAATATCATGTTTAATTCTGACAAGATCTTCAGACAAGATTTTGGCTTCAGAATCCTTTTTTGAGACCTTCGCGTTTTTATTGCTTTGAAATCATTTTCAGCTCCTGAATAGCGTTTTCAATGTTTTTGCAATGGTTTGTATAAAACTTCTGGGCTAATGGTTTCCCATCACTATGACTATTCTACCATGTTAATCTTGGTGGTTTATACATGAGAAAATGGTTTTGACATCGAAATTGAGTGTTAGAAGTCAATAATATCATGTTTACTTCTGACAAGATCTCCAGGCAGGATTTTGGTTTCAGAATCCTTTTTTGAGACTTTCAAGACTTTCACGTTTTTATTGCTTTAAATTCATTTTCAGCTCCTGAATAGCGTTTTCAATGCTTTTGCAATGTTTTGTATGAAACTTCTGGGTGAATGGTTTCCCATCACTATGACTATCCTACCATGTTTATATTGGTGGTTTATACGTGACAAAAGGGTTTTGGCATCGAAATTGAGTGTTACTAGTCAGTAATATCATGTTTAATGTTGACAAGATCTTCAGACAAGATTTTGCCTTCAGAATCCGTTTTTCATACTTTCACGTTTTTATTGCTTTAAATTCATTTTCAGCTCCTGAATAGCGTTTTCAATGCTTTTGCAATGTTTTGTATGAAACTTCTGGGTGAATGGTATCCCATCACTATGCTATTCTACCATGTTAATCTTGGTGGTTTATACATGAGAAAATTGTTTTGGCATTGAAATTCAGTTAGAAGTCAATAATATCATGTTTAATTCTGACAAGATCTTCAGACAAGATTTTGGCTTCAGAATCCTTTTTTGAGACCTTCGCGTTTTAATTGCTTTACTGTCCTTTTCAGCTCCTGAATAGCGTTTTCAATGCTTTTGCAATGTTTTGTATGAAACTTCTGGGTGAATGGTTTCCCATCACTATGACTATTCTACCATGTTAATCTTGGTGGTTTATACATGAGAAAATTGTTTTGGCATTAAAATTGAATGTTACTAGTCAGTAATATCATGTTTAATGCTGACAAGATCTTCAAACAAGATTTTGGCTTCAGAATCCTTTTTTGAGACTTTCACGTTTTTATTGCTTTATTGTCCTTTTCAGCTCCTGAATAGCGTTTTCAATGTTTTTGCAATGGTTTGTATAAAACTTCTGGGTGAATGGTTTCCCATCACTATGACTATTCTACCATGTTAATCTTGGTGGTTTATACATGAGAAAATGGTTTTGGCATTGAAATTGAATGTTACTAGTCAGTAATATCATGTTTAATGCTGACAAGATCTTCAAACAAGATTTTGGCTTCAGAATCCTTTTTGGAGACTTTCACGTTTTTATTGCTTTACTGTCCTTTTCAGCTCCTGAATAGCGTTTTCAATGCTTTTGCAATGTTTTGTATGAAACTTCTGGGTGAATGGTTTCCCATCACTATGACTATTTTACCATGTTAATCTTGGTGGTTTATACATGAGAAAATGGTTTTGTTATTGAAATTGAGTGTTAGAAGTCAATAATATCATGTTTAATTCTGACAAGATCTTCAGACAAGATTTTGGCTTCAGAATCCGTTTTTGAGACTTTCACGTTTTTATTGCTTTACTGTCCTTTTCAGCTCCTGAATAGCGTTTTCAATGTTTTTGCAATGGTTTGTATAAAACTTCTGGGTGAATGGTTTCCCATCACTATGACTATTCTACCATGTTAATCTTGGTGGTTTATACATGAGAAAATGGTTTTGACATCGAAATTGAGTGTTAGAAGTCAATAATATCATGTTTACTTCTGACAAGATCTCCAGGCAGGATTTTGGTTTCAGAATCCTTTTTTGAGACTTTCAAGACTTTCACTTTTTTATTGCATTACTGTCCTTTTCAGCTCCTGAATAGCGTTTTCAATGCTTTTGCAATGTCTTGTATGAAACTTCTGGGTGAATGGTTTCCCATCACTATGACTATTCTACCATGTTAATCTTGGTGGTTTATACATGAGAAAATGGTTTTGGCATTGAAATTGAATGTTACTAGTCAGTAATATCATGTTTAATGCTGACAAGATCTTCAAACAAGATTTTGGCTTCAGAATCCTTTTTGGAGACTTTCACGTTTTTATTGCTTTACTGTCCTTTTCAGCTCCTGAATAGCGTTTTCAATGCTTTTGCAATGTTTTGTATGAAACTTCTGGGTGAATGGTTTCCCATCACTATGACTATTTTACCATGTTAATCTTGGTGGTTTATACATGAGAAAATGGTTTTGTTATTGAAATTGAGTGTTAGAAGTCAATAATATCATGTTTAATTCTGACAAGATCTTCAGACAAGATTTTGGCTTCAGAATCCGTTTTTTCATACTTTCACGTTTTTATTGCTTTAAATTCATTTTCAGCTCCTGAATAGCGTTTTCAATGCTTTTACAATGTTTTGTATGAAACTTCTGGGTGAATGGTTTCCCATCACTATGACTATCCTACCATGTTTATATTGGTGGTTTATACATGAGAAAATGGTTTTGGCATTGAAATTGAATGTTACTAGTCAGTAATATCATGTTTAATGCTGACAAGATCTTCAAACAAGATTTTGGCTTCAGAATCCTTTTTGGAGACTTTCACGTTTTTATTGCTTTACTGTCCTTTTCAGCTCCTGAATAGCGTTTTCAATGCTTTTGCAATGTTTTGTATGAAACTTCTGGGTGAATGGTTTCCCATCACTATGACTATTTTACCATGTTAATCTTGGTGGTTTATACATGAGAAAATGGTTTTGTTATTGAAATTGAGTGTTAGAAGTCAATAATATCATGTTTAATTCTGACAAGATCTTCAGACAAGATTTTGGCTTCAGAATCCGTTTTTTCATACTTTCACGTTTTTATTGCTTTAAATTCATTTTCAGCTCCTGAATAGCGTTTTCAATGCTTTTGCAATGTTTTGTATGAAACTTCTGGGTGAATGGTTTCCCATCACTATGACTATCCTACCATGTTTATATTGGTGGTTTATACGTGACAAAAGGGTTTTGGCATCGAAATTGAGTGTTACTAGTCAGTAATATCATGTTTAATGTTGACAAGATCTTCAGACAAGATTTTGCCTTCAGAATCCGTTTTTCATACTTTCACGTTTTTATTGCTTTAAATTCATTTTCAGCTCCTGAATAGCGTTTTCAATGCTTTTGCAATGTTTTGTATGAAACTTCTGGGTGAATGGTATCCCATCACTATGCTATTCTACCATGTTAATCTTGGTGGTTTATACATGAGAAAATTGTTTTGGCATTGAAATTCAGTTAGAAGTCAATAATATCATGTTTAATTCTGACAAGATCTTCAGACAAGATTTTGGCTTCAGAATCCTTTTTTGAGACCTTCGCGTTTTTATTGCTTTGAAATCATTTTCAGCTCCTGAATAGCGTTTTCAATGTTTTTGCAATGGTTTGTATAAAACTTCTGGGCTAATGGTTTCCCATCACTATGACTATTCTACCATGTTAATCTTGGTGGTTTATACCTGAGAAAATTGTTTTGGCATTGAAATTGAGTTAGAAGTCAATAATATCATGTTTAATTCTGACAAGATCTTCAGACAAGATTTTGGCTTCAGAATCCGTTTTTTCATACTTTCACGTTTTTATTGCTTTAAATTCATTTTCAGCTCCTGAATAGCGTTTAAATGCTTTTGCAATGTTTTGTATGAAACTTCTGGGTGAATGGTTTCCCATCACTATGACTATTCTACCATGTTAATCTTGGTGGTTTATACATGAGAAAAAAATTTGGCATTGAAATTGAATGTTACTAGTCAGTAATATCATGTTTAATGCTGACAAGATCTTCAAACAAGATTTTGGCTTCAGAATCCGTTTTTGAGACTTTCACGTTTTTATTGCTTTAAATTCATTTTCAGCTCCTGAATAGCGTTTTCAATGCTTTTGCAATGTTTTGTATGAAACTTCTGGGTGAATGGTATCCCATCACTATGCTATTCTACCATGTTAATCTTGGTGGTTTATACATGAGAAAATTGTTTTGGCATTGAAATTGAGTTAGAAGTCAATAACATCATGTTTAATTCTGACAAGATCTTCAGACAAGATTTTGGCTTCAGAATCCGTTTTTTCATACTTTCACGTTTTTATTGCTTTAAATTCATTTTCAGCTCCTGAATAGCGTTTTCAATGCTTTTGCAATGTTTTGTATGAAACTTCTGGGTGAATGGTATCCCATCACTATGCTATTCTACCATGTTAATCTTGGTGGTTTATACCTGAGAAAATTGTTTTGGCATTGAAATTCAGTTAGAAGTCAATAATATCATGTTTAATTCTGACAAGATCTTCAGACAAGATTTTGGCTTCAGAATCCTTTTTTGAGACCTTCGCGTTTTTTATTGCTTTGAAATCATTTTCAGCTCCTGAATAGCGTTTTCAATGTTTTTGCAATGGTTTGTATAAAACTTCTGGGCTAATGGTTTCCCATCACTATGACTATTCTACCATGTTAATCTTGGTGGTTTATACATGAGAAAATTGTTTTGGCATTAAAATTGAATGTTACTAGTCAGTAATATCATGTTTAATGCTGACAAGATCTTCAAACAAGATTTTGGCTTCAGAATCCTTTTTGGAGACTTTCACGTTTTTATTGCTTTACTGTCCTTTTCAGCTCCTGAATAGCGTTTTCAATGCTTTTGCAATGTTTTGTATGAAACTTCTGGGTGAATGGTTTCCCATCACTATGACTATTTTACCATGTTAATCTTGGTGGTTTATACATGAGAAAATGGTTTTGTTATTGAAATTGAGTGTTAGAAGTCAATAATATCATGTTTAATTCTGACAAGATCTTCAGACAAGATTTTGGCTTCAGAATCCGTTTTTTCATACTTTCACGTTTTTATTGCTTTAAATTCATTTTCAGCTCCTGAATAGCGTTTAAATGCTTTTGCAATGTTTTGTATGAAACTTCTGGGTGAATGGTTTCCCATCACTATGACTATCCTACCATGTTTATATTGGTGGTTTATACGTGACAAAAGGGTTTTGGCATCGAAATTGAGTGTTACTAGTCAGTAATATCATGTTTAATGTTGACAAGATCTTCAGACAAGATTTTGCCTTCAGAATCCGTTTTTCATACTTTCACGTTTTTATTGCTTTACTGTCCTTTTCAGCTCCTGAATAGCGTTTTCAATGTTTTTGCAATGGTTTGTATAAAACTTCTGGGTGAATGGTTTCCCATCACTATGACTATTCTACCATGTTAATCTTGGTGGTTTATACATGAGAAAATGGTTTTGACATCGAAATTGAGTGTTAGAAGTCAATAATATCATGTTTACTTCTGACAAGATCTCCAGGCAGGATTTTGGTTTCAGAATCCTTTTTTGAGACTTTCAAGACTTTCACTTTTTTATTGCATTACTGTCCTTTTCAGCTCCTGAATAGCGTTTTCAATGCTTTTGCAATGTCTTGTATGAAACTTCTGGGTGAATGGTTTCCCATCACTATGACTATTCTACCATGTTAATCTTGGTGGTTTATACATGAGAAAATGGTTTTGGCATTGAAATTGAATGTTACTAGTCAGTAATATCATGTTTAATGCTGACAAGATCTTCAAACAAGATTTTGGCTTCAGAATCCTTTTTGGAGACTTTCACGTTTTTATTGCTTTACTGTCCTTTTCAGCTCCTGAATAGCGTTTTCAATGCTTTTGCAATGTTTTGTATGAAACTTCTGGGTGAATGGTTTCCCATCACTATGACTATTTTACCATGTTAATCTTGGTGGTTTATACATGAGAAAATGGTTTTGTTATTGAAATTGAGTGTTAGAAGTCAATAATATCATGTTTAATTCTGACAAGATCTTCAGACAAGATTTTGGCTTCAGAATCCGTTTTTTCATACTTTCACGTTTTTATTGCTTTAAATTCATTTTCAGCTCCTGAATAGCGTTTTCAATGCTTTTGCAATGTTTTGTATGAAACTTCTGGGTGAATGGTTTCCCATCACTATGACTATCCTACCATGTTTATATTGGTGGTTTATACGTGACAAAAGGGTTTTGGCATCGAAATTGAGTGTTACTAGTCAGTAATATCATGTTTAATGTTGACAAGATCTTCAGACAAGATTTTGCCTTCAGAATCCGTTTTTCATACTTTCACGTTTTTATTGCTTTACTGTCCTTTTCAGCTCCTGAATAGCGTTTTCAATGCTTTTGCAATGTTTTGTATGAAACTTCTGGGTGAATGGTTTCCCATCACTATGACTATCCTACCATGTTTATATTGGTGGTTTATACGTGACAAAAGGGTTTTGGCATCGAAATTGAGTGTTACTAGTCAGTAATATCATGTTTAATGTTGACAAGATCTTCAGACAAGATTTTGCCTTCAGAATCCGTTTTTCATACTTTCACGTTTTTATTGCTTTACTGTCCTTTTCAGCTCCTGAATAGCGTTTTCAATGTTTTTGCAATGGTTTGTATAAAACTTCTGGGTGAATGGTTTCCCATCACTATGACTATTCTACCATGTTAATCTTGGTGGTTTATACATGAGAAAATGGTTTTGACATCGAAATTGAGTGTTAGAAGTCAATAATATCATGTTTACTTCTGACAAGATCTCCAGGCAGGATTTTGGTTTCAGAATCCTTTTTTGAGACTTTCAAGACTTTCACTTTTTTATTGCATTACTGTCCTTTTCAGCTCCTGAATAGCGTTTTCAATGCTTTTGCAATGTCTTGTATGAAACTTCTGGGTGAATGGTTTCCCATCACTATGACTATTCTACCATGTTAATCTTGGTGGTTTATACATGAGAAAATGGTTTTGGCATTGAAATTGAATGTTACTAGTCAGTAATATCATGTTTAATGCTGACAAGATCTTCAGACAAGATTTTGGCTTCAGAATCCGTTTTTTCATACTTTCACGTTTTTATTGCTTTAAATTCATTTTCAGCTCCTGAATAGCGTTTTCAATGCTTTTGCAATGTTTTGTATGAAACTTCTGGGTGAATGGTTTCCCATCACTATGACTATCCTACCATGTTTATATTGGTGGTTTATACGTGACAAAAGGGTTTTGGCATCGAAATTGAGTGTTACTAGTCAGTAATATCATGTTTAATGTTGACAAGATCTTCAGACAAGATTTTGCCTTCAGAATCCGTTTTTCATACTTTCACGTTTTTATTGCTTTAAATTCATTTTCAGCTCCTGAATAGCGTTTTCAATGCTTTTGCAATGTTTTGTATGAAACTTCTGGGTGAATGGTATCCCATCACTATGCTATTCTACCATGTTAATCTTGGTGGTTTATACATGAGAAAATTGTTTTGGCATTGAAATTCAGTTAGAAGTCAATAATATCATGTTTAATTCTGACAAGATCTTCAGACAAGATTTTGGCTTCAGAATCCTTTTTTGAGACCTTCGCGTTTTTATTGCTTTGAAATCATTTTCAGCTCCTGAATAGCGTTTTCAATGTTTTTGCAATGGTTTGTATAAAACTTCTGGGCTAATGGTTTCCCATCACTATGACTATTCTACCATGTTAATCTTGGTGGTTTATACCTGAGAAAATTGTTTTGGCATTGAAATTGAGTTAGAAGTCAATAATATCATGTTTAATTCTGACAAGATCTTCAGACAAGATTTTGGCTTCAGAATCCGTTTTTTCATACTTTCACGTTTTTATTGCTTTAAATTCATTTTCAGCTCCTGAATAGCGTTTAAATGCTTTTGCAATGTTTTGTATGAAACTTCTGGGTGAATGGTTTCCCATCACTATGACTATTCTACCATGTTAATCTTGGTGGTTTATACATGAGAAAAAAATTTGGCATTGAAATTGAATGTTACTAGTCAGTAATATCATGTTTAATGCTGACAAGATCTTCAAACAAGATTTTGGCTTCAGAATCCGTTTTTGAGACTTTCACGTTTTTATTGCTTTAAATTCATTTTCAGCTCCTGAATAGCGTTTTCAATGCTTTTGCAATGTTTTGTATGAAACTTCTGGGTGAATGGTATCCCATCACTATGCTATTCTACCATGTTAATCTTGGTGGTTTATACATGAGAAAATTGTTTTGGCATTGAAATTGAGTTAGAAGTCAATAATATCATGTTTAATTCTGACAAGATCTTCAGACAAGATTTTGGCTTCAGAATCCGTTTTTTCATACTTTCACGTTTTTATTGCTTTAAATTCATTTTCAGCTCCTGAATAGCGTTTAAATGCTTTTGCAATGTTTTGTATGAAACTTCTGGGTGAATGGTTTCCCATCACTATGACTATCCTACCATGTTAATATTGGTGGTTTATACGTGACAAAAGGGTTTTGGCATCGAAATTGAGTGTTACTAGTCAGTAATATCATGTTTAATGTTGACAAGATCTTCAGACAAGATTTTGCCTTCAGAATCCGTTTTTCATACTTTCACGTTTTTATTGCTTTAAATTCATTTCAGCTCCTGAATAGCGTTTTCAATGCTTTTGCAATGTTTTGTATGAAACTTCTGGGTGAATGGTATCCCATCACTATGCTATTCTACCATGTTAATCTTGGTGGTTTATACATGAGAAAAAATTTTGGCATTGAAATTGAATGTTACTAGTCAGTAATATCATGTTTAATGCTGACAAGATCTTCAAACAAGATTTTGGCTTCAGAATCCTTTTTTGAGACTTTCACGTTTTTATTGCTTTAAATTCATTTTCAGCTCCTGAATAGCGTTTTCAATGCTTTTGCAATGTTTTGTATGAAACTTCTGGGTGAATGGTTTCCAATCACTATGACTATCCTACCATGTTAATATTGGTGGTTTATACGTGACAAAAGGGTTTTGGCATCGAAATTGAGTGTTACTAGTCAGTAATATCATGTTTAATGTTGACAAGATCTTCAGACAAGATTTTGCCTTCAGAATCCGTTTTTCATACTTTCACGTTTTTATTGCTTTAAATTCATTTTCAGCTCCTGAATAGCGTTTTCAATGCTTTTGCAATGTTTTGTATGAAACTTCTGGGTGAATGGTTTCCCATCACTATGACTATTTTACCATGTTAATCTTGGTGGTTTATACATGAGAAAATGGTTTTGTTATTGAAATTGAGTGTTAGAAGTCAATAATATCATGTTTAATTCTGACAAGATCTTCAGACAAGATTTTGGCTTCAGAATCCGTTTTTCATACTTTCACGTTTTTATTGCTTTAAATTCATTTTCAGCTCCTGAATAGCGTTTTCAATGCTTTTGCAATGTTTTGTATGAAACTTCTGGGTGAATGGTATCCCATCACTATGCTATTCTACCATGTTAATCTTGGTGGTTTATACATGAGAAAATTGTTTTGGCATTGAAATTCAGTTAGAAGTCAATAATATCATGTTTAATTCTGACAAGATCTTCAGACAAGATTTTGGCTTCAGAATCCTTTTTTGAGACCTTCGCGTTTTAATTGCTTTACTGTCCTTTTCAGCTCCTGAATAGCGTTTTCAATGCTTTTGCAATGTTTTGTATGAAACTTCTGGGTGAATGGTTTCCCATCACTATGACTATTCTACCATGTTAATCTTGGTGGTTTATACATGA
The DNA here is from genome assembly GCF_038355195.1 of Osmerus mordax. NCBI lineage: Eukaryota > Metazoa > Chordata > Actinopteri > Osmeriformes > Osmeridae > Osmerus > Osmerus mordax. Next base: position 7,836,456 of record NC_090054.1, on the reverse strand, counting down.
GAAAATTGTTTTGGCATTAAAATTGAATGTTACTAGTCAGTAATATCATGTTTAATGCTGACAAGATCTTCAAACAAGATTTTGGCTTCAGAATCCTTTTTTGAGACTTTCACGTTTTTATTGCTTTACTGTCCTTTTCAGCTCCTGAATAGCGTTTTCAATGTTTTTGCAATGGTTTGTATAAAACTTCTGGGTGAATGGTTTCCCATCACTATGACTATTCTACCATGTTAATCTTGGTGGTTTATACATGAGAAAATGGTTTTGACATCGAAATTGAGTGTTAGAAGTCAATAATATCATGTTTACTTCTGACAAGATCTCCAGGCAGGATTTTGGTTTCAGAATCCTTTTTTGAGACTTTCAAGACTTTCACTTTTTTATTGCATTACTGTCCTTTTCAGCTCCTGAATAGCGTTTTCAATGCTTTTGCAATGTCTTGTATGAAACTTCTGGGTGAATGGTTTCCCATCACTATGACTATTCTACCATGTTAATCTTGGTGGTTTATACATGAGAAAATGGTTTTGGCATTGAAATTGAATGTTACTAGTCAGTAATATCATGTTTAATGCTGACAAGATCTTCAAACAAGATTTTGGCTTCAGAATCCTTTTTGGAGACTTTCACGTTTTTATTGCTTTACTGTCCTTTTCAGCTCCTGAATAGCGTTTTCAATGCTTTTGCAATGTTTTGTATGAAACTTCTGGGTGAATGGTTTCCCATCACTATGACTATTTTACCATGTTAATCTTGGTGGTTTATACATGAGAAAATGGTTTTGTTATTGAAATTGAGTGTTAGAAGTCAATAATATCATGTTTAATTCTGACAAGATCTTCAGACAAGATTTTGGCTTCAGAATCCGTTTTTTCATACTTTCACGTTTTTATTGCTTTAAATTCATTTTCAGCTCCTGAATAGCGTTTTCAATGCTTTTGCAATGTTTTGTATGAAACTTCTGGGTGAATGGTTTCCCATCACTATGACTATCCTACCATGTTTATATTGGTGGTTTATACATGAGAAAATGGTTTTGGCATTGAAATTGAATGTTACTAGTCAGTAATATCATGTTTAATGCTGACAAGATCTTCAAACAAGATTTTGGCTTCAGAATCCTTTTTGGAGACTTTCACGTTTTTATTGCTTTACTGTCCTTTTCAGCTCCTGAATAGCGTTTTCAATGCTTTTGCAATGTTTTGTATGAAACTTCTGGGTGAATGGTTTCCCATCACTATGACTATTTTACCATGTTAATCTTGGTGGTTTATACATGAGAAAATGGTTTTGTTATTGAAATTGAGTGTTAGAAGTCAATAATATCATGTTTAATTCTGACAAGATCTTCAGACAAGATTTTGGCTTCAGAATCCGTTTTTTCATACTTTCACGTTTTTATTGCTTTAAATTCATTTTCAGCTCCTGAATAGCGTTTTCAATGCTTTTGCAATGTTTTGTATGAAACTTCTGGGTGAATGGTTTCCCATCACTATGACTATCCTACCATGTTTATATTGGTGGTTTATACGTGACAAAAGGGTTTTGGCATCGAAATTGAGTGTTACTAGTCAGTAATATCATGTTTAATGTTGACAAGATCTTCAGACAAGATTTTGCCTTCAGAATCCGTTTTTCATACTTTCACGTTTTTATTGCTTTAAATTCATTTTCAGCTCCTGAATAGCGTTTTCAATGCTTTTGCAATGTTTTGTATGAAACTTCTGGGTGAATGGTATCCCATCACTATGCTATTCTACCATGTTAATCTTGGTGGTTTATACATGAGAAAATTGTTTTGGCATTGAAATTCAGTTAGAAGTCAATAATATCATGTTTAATTCTGACAAGATCTTCAGACAAGATTTTGGCTTCAGAATCCTTTTTTGAGACCTTCGCGTTTTTATTGCTTTGAAATCATTTTCAGCTCCTGAATAGCGTTTTCAATGTTTTTGCAATGGTTTGTATAAAACTTCTGGGCTAATGGTTTCCCATCACTATGACTATTCTACCATGTTAATCTTGGTGGTTTATACCTGAGAAAATTGTTTTGGCATTGAAATTGAGTTAGAAGTCAATAATATCATGTTTAATTCTGACAAGATCTTCAGACAAGATTTTGGCTTCAGAATCCGTTTTTTCATACTTTCACGTTTTTATTGCTTTAAATTCATTTTCAGCTCCTGAATAGCGTTTAAATGCTTTTGCAATGTTTTGTATGAAACTTCTGGGTGAATGGTTTCCCATCACTATGACTATTCTACCATGTTAATCTTGGTGGTTTATACATGAGAAAAAAATTTGGCATTGAAATTGAATGTTACTAGTCAGTAATATCATGTTTAATGCTGACAAGATCTTCAAACAAGATTTTGGCTTCAGAATCCGTTTTTGAGACTTTCACGTTTTTATTGCTTTAAATTCATTTTCAGCTCCTGAATAGCGTTTTCAATGCTTTTGCAATGTTTTGTATGAAACTTCTGGGTGAATGGTATCCCATCACTATGCTATTCTACCATGTTAATCTTGGTGGTTTATACATGAGAAAATTGTTTTGGCATTGAAATTGAGTTAGAAGTCAATAACATCATGTTTAATTCTGACAAGATCTTCAGACAAGATTTTGGCTTCAGAATCCGTTTTTTCATACTTTCACGTTTTTATTGCTTTAAATTCATTTTCAGCTCCTGAATAGCGTTTTCAATGCTTTTGCAATGTTTTGTATGAAACTTCTGGGTGAATGGTTTCCCATCACTATGACTATCCTACCATGTTTATATTGGTGGTTTATACGTGACAAAAGGGTTTTGGCATCGAAATTGAGTGTTACTAGTCAGTAATATCATGTTTAATGTTGACAAGATCTTCAGACAAGATTTTGCCTTCAGAATCCGTTTTTCATACTTTCACGTTTTTATTGCTTTAAATTCATTTTCAGCTCCTGAATAGCGTTTTCAATGCTTTTGCAATGTTTTGTATGAAACTTCTGGGTGAATGGTATCCCATCACTATGCTATTCTACCATGTTAATCTTGGTGGTTTATACATGAGAAAATTGTTTTGGCATTGAAATTCAGTTAGAAGTCAATAATATCATGTTTAATTCTGACAAGATCTTCAGACAAGATTTTGGCTTCAGAATCCTTTTTTGAGACCTTCGCGTTTTAATTGCTTTACTGTCCTTTTCAGCTCCTGAATAGCGTTTTCAATGCTTTTGCAATGTTTTGTATGAAACTTCTGGGTGAATGGTTTCCCATCACTATGACTATTCTACCATGTTAATCTTGGTGGTTTATACATGAGAAAATTGTTTTGGCATTAAAATTGAATGTTACTAGTCAGTAATATCATGTTTAATGCTGACAAGATCTTCAAACAAGATTTTGGCTTCAGAATCCTTTTTTGAGACTTTCACGTTTTTATTGCTTTACTGTCCTTTTCAGCTCCTGAATAGCGTTTTCAATGTTTTTGCAATGGTTTGTATAAAACTTCTGGGTGAATGGTTTCCCATCACTATGACTATTCTACCATGTTAATCTTGGTGGTTTATACATGAGAAAATGGTTTTGACATCGAAATTGAGTGTTAGAAGTCAATAATATCATGTTTACTTCTGACAAGATCTCCAGGCAGGATTTTGGTTTCAGAATCCTTTTTTGAGACTTTCAAGACTTTCACTTTTTTATTGCATTACTGTCCTTTTCAGCTCCTGAATAGCGTTTTCAATGCTTTTGCAATGTCTTGTATGAAACTTCTGGGTGAATGGTTTCCCATCACTATGACTATTCTACCATGTTAATCTTGGTGGTTTATACATGAGAAAATGGTTTTGGCATTGAAATTGAATGTTACTAGTCAGTAATATCATGTTTAATGCTGACAAGATCTTCAAACAAGATTTTGGCTTCAGAATCCTTTTTGGAGACTTTCACGTTTTTATTGCTTTACTGTCCTTTTCAGCTCCTGAATAGCGTTTTCAATGCTTTTGCAATGTTTTGTATGAAACTTCTGGGTGAATGGTTTCCCATCACTATGACTATTTTACCATGTTAATCTTGGTGGTTTATACATGAGAAAATGGTTTTGTTATTGAAATTGAGTGTTAGAAGTCAATAATATCATGTTTAATTCTGACAAGATCTTCAGACAAGATTTTGGCTTCAGAATCCGTTTTTTCATACTTTCACGTTTTTATTGCTTTAAATTCATTTTCAGCTCCTGAATAGCGTTTTCAATGCTTTTGCAATGTTTTGTATGAAACTTCTGGGTGAATGGTTTCCCATCACTATGACTATCCTACCATGTTTATATTGGTGGTTTATACATGAGAAAATGGTTTTGGCATTGAAATTGAATGTTACTAGTCAGTAATATCATGTTTAATGCTGACAAGATCTTCAAACAAGATTTTGGCTTCAGAATCCTTTTTGGAGACTTTCACGTTTTTATTGCTTTACTGTCCTTTTCAGCTCCTGAATAGCGTTTTCAATGCTTTTGCAATGTTTTGTATGAAACTTCTGGGTGAATGGTTTCCCATCACTATGACTATTTTACCATGTTAATCTTGGTGGTTTATACATGAGAAAATGGTTTTGTTATTGAAATTGAGTGTTAGAAGTCAATAATATCATGTTTAATTCTGACAAGATCTTCAGACAAGATTTTGCCTTCAGAATCCGTTTTTCATACTTTCACGTTTTTATTGCTTTAAATTCATTTTCAGCTCCTGAATAGCGTTTTCAATGCTTTTGCAATGTTTTGTATGAAACTTCTGGGTGAATGGTATCCCATCACTATGCTATTCTACCATGTTAATCTTGGTGGTTTATACATGAGAAAATTGTTTTGGCATTGAAATTCAGTTAGAAGTCAATAATATCATGTTTAATTCTGACAAGATCTTCAGACAAGATTTTGGCTTCAGAATCCTTTTTTGAGACCTTCGCGTTTTTATTGCTTTGAAATCATTTTCAGCTCCTGAATAGCGTTTTCAATGTTTTTGCAATGGTTTGTATAAAACTTCTGGGCTAATGGTTTCCCATCACTATGACTATTCTACCATGTTAATCTTGGTGGTTTATACCTGAGAAAATTGTTTTGGCATTGAAATTGAGTTAGAAGTCAATAATATCATGTTTAATTCTGACAAGATCTTCAGACAAGATTTTGGCTTCAGAATCCGTTTTTTCATACTTTCACGTTTTTATTGCTTTAAATTCATTTTCAGCTCCTGAATAGCGTTTAAATGCTTTTGCAATGTTTTGTATGAAACTTCTGGGTGAATGGTTTCCCATCACTATGACTATTCTACCATGTTAATCTTGGTGGTTTATACATGAGAAAAAAATTTGGCATTGAAATTGAATGTTACTAGTCAGTAATATCATGTTTAATGCTGACAAGATCTTCAAACAAGATTTTGGCTTCAGAATCCGTTTTTGAGACTTTCACGTTTTTATTGCTTTAAATTCATTTTCAGCTCCTGAATAGCGTTTTCAATGCTTTTGCAATGGTTTGTATAAAACTTCTGGGTGAATGGTTTCCCATCACTATTACTATTCTACCATGTTAATCTTGGTGGTTTATACATGAGAAAATGGTTTTGACATCGAAATTGAGTGTTAGAAGTCAATAATATAATGTTTACTTCTGACAAGATCTCCAGGCAGGATTTTGGCTTCAGAATCCTTTTTTGAGACTTTCAAGACTTTCACGTTTTTATTGCATTACTGTCCTTTTCAGCTCCTGAATAGCGTTTTCAATGCTTTTGCAATGTCTTGTATGAAACTTCTGGGTGAATGGTTTCCCATCACTATGACTATTCTACCATGTTAATATTGGTGCTTTATACATGAGAAAATTGTTTTGGCATTGAAATTGAATGTTACTAGTCAGTAATATCATGTTTAATGCTGACAAGATCTTCAAACAAGATTTTGGCTTCAGAATCCTTTTTTGAGACTTTCACGTTTTTATTGCTTTACTGTCCTTTTCAGCTCCTGAATAGCGTTTTCAATGTTTTTGCAATGGTTTGTATAAAACTTCTGGGTGAATGGTTTCCCATCACTATGACTATTCTACCATGTTAATCTTGGTGGTTTATACATGAGAAAATGGTTTTGACATCGAAATTGAGTGTTAGAAGTCAATAATATCATGTTTACTTCTGACAAGATCTCCAGGCAGGATTTTGGTTTCAGAATCCTTTTTTGAGACTTTCAAGACTTTCACGTTTTTATTGCTTTAAATTCATTTTCAGCTCCTGAATAGCGTTTTCAATGCTTTTGCAATGTTTTGTATGAAACTTCTGGGTGAATGGTTTCCCATCACTATGACTATCCTACCATGTTTATATTGGTGGTTTATACGTGACAAAAGGGTTTTGGCATCGAAATTGAGTGTTACTAGTCAGTAATATCATGTTTAATGTTGACAAGATCTTCAGACAAGATTTTGCCTTCAGAATCCGTTTTTCATACTTTCACGTTTTTATTGCTTTAAATTCATTTTCAGCTCCTGAATAGCGTTTTCAATGCTTTTGCAATGTTTTGTATGAAACTTCTGGGTGAATGGTATCCCATCACTATGCTATTCTACCATGTTAATCTTGGTGGTTTATACATGAGAAAATTGTTTTGGCATTGAAATTCAGTTAGAAGTCAATAATATCATGTTTAATTCTGACAAGATCTTCAGACAAGATTTTGGCTTCAGAATCCTTTTTTGAGACCTTCGCGTTTTAATTGCTTTACTGTCCTTTTCAGCTCCTGAATAGCGTTTTCAATGCTTTTGCAATGTTTTGTATGAAACTTCTGGGTGAATGGTTTCCCATCACTATGACTATTCTACCATGTTAATCTTGGTGGTTTATACATGAGAAAATTGTTTTGGCATTAAAATTGAATGTTACTAGTCAGTAATATCATGTTTAATGCTGACAAGATCTTCAAACAAGATTTTGGCTTCAGAATCCTTTTTTGAGACTTTCACGTTTTTATTGCTTTACTGTCCTTTTCAGCTCCTGAATAGCGTTTTCAATGTTTTTGCAATGGTTTGTATAAAACTTCTGGGTGAATGGTTTCCCATCACTATGACTATTCTACCATGTTAATCTTGGTGGTTTATACATGAGAAAATGGTTTTGACATCGAAATTGAGTGTTAGAAGTCAATAATATCATGTTTACTTCTGACAAGATCTCCAGGCAGGATTTTGGTTTCAGAATCCTTTTTTGAGACTTTCAAGACTTTCACTTTTTTATTGCATTACTGTCCTTTTCAGCTCCTGAATAGCGTTTTCAATGCTTTTGCAATGTCTTGTATGAAACTTCTGGGTGAATGGTTTCCCATCACTATGACTATTCTACCATGTTAATCTTGGTGGTTTATACATGAGAAAATGGTTTTGGCATTGAAATTGAATGTTACTAGTCAGTAATATCATGTTTAATGCTGACAAGATCTTCAAACAAGATTTTGGCTTCAGAATCCTTTTTGGAGACTTTCACGTTTTTATTGCTTTACTGTCCTTTTCAGCTCCTGAATAGCGTTTTCAATGCTTTTGCAATGTTTTGTATGAAACTTCTGGGTGAATGGTTTCCCATCACTATGACTATTTTACCATGTTAATCTTGGTGGTTTATACATGAGAAAATGGTTTTGTTATTGAAATTGAGTGTTAGAAGTCAATAATATCATGTTTAATTCTGACAAGATCTTCAGACAAGATTTTGGCTTCAGAATCCGTTTTTTCATACTTTCACGTTTTTATTGCTTTAAATTCATTTTCAGCTCCTGAATAGCGTTTTCAATGCTTTTACAATGTTTTGTATGAAACTTCTGGGTGAATGGTTTCCCATCACTATGACTATCCTACCATGTTTATATTGGTGGTTTATACATGAGAAAATGGTTTTGGCATTGAAATTGAATGTTACTAGTCAGTAATATCATGTTTAATGCTGACAAGATCTTCAAACAAGATTTTGGCTTCAGAATCCTTTTTGGAGACTTTCACGTTTTTATTGCTTTACTGTCCTTTTCAGCTCCTGAATAGCGTTTTCAATGCTTTTGCAATGTTTTGTATGAAACTTCTGGGTGAATGGTTTCCCATCACTATGACTATTTTACCATGTTAATCTTGGTGGTTTATACATGAGAAAATGGTTTTGTTATTGAAATTGAGTGTTAGAAGTCAATAATATCATGTTTAATTCTGACAAGATCTTCAGACAAGATTTTGGCTTCAGAATCCGTTTTTGAGACTTTCACGTTTTTATTGCTTTACTGTCCTTTTCAGCTCCTGAATAGCGTTTTCAATGTTTTTGCAATGGTTTGTATAAAACTTCTGGGTGAATGGTTTCCCATCACTATGACTATTCTACCATGTTAATCTTGGTGGTTTATACATGAGAAAATGGTTTTGACATCGAAATTGAGTGTTAGAAGTCAATAATATCATGTTTACTTCTGACAAGATCTCCAGGCAGGATTTTGGTTTCAGAATCCTTTTTTGAGACTTTCAAGACTTTCACTTTTTTATTGCATTACTGTCCTTTTCAGCTCCTGAATAGCGTTTTCAATGCTTTTGCAATGTCTTGTATGAAACTTCTGGGTGAATGGTTTCCCATCACTATGACTATTCTACCATGTTAATCTTGGTGGTTTATACATGAGAAAATGGTTTTGGCATTGAAATTGAATGTTACTAGTCAGTAATATCATGTTTAATGCTGACAAGATCTTCAAACAAGATTTTGGCTTCAGAATCCTTTTTGGAGACTTTCACGTTTTTATTGCTTTACTGTCCTTTTCAGCTCCTGAATAGCGTTTTCAATGCTTTTGCAATGTTTTGTATGAAACTTCTGGGTGAATGGTTTCCCATCACTATGACTATTTTACCATGTTAATCTTGGTGGTTTATACATGAGAAAATGGTTTTGTTATTGAAATTGAGTGTTAGAAGTCAATAATATCATGTTTAATTCTGACAAGATCTTCAGACAAGATTTTGGCTTCAGAATCCGTTTTTTCATACTTTCACGTTTTTATTGCTTTAAATTCATTTTCAGCTCCTGAATAGCGTTTTCAATGCTTTTACAATGTTTTGTATGAAACTTCTGGGTGAATGGTTTCCCATCACTATGACTATCCTACCATGTTTATATTGGTGGTTTATACATGAGAAAATGGTTTTGGCATTGAAATTGAATGTTACTAGTCAGTAATATCATGTTTAATGCTGACAAGATCTTCAAACAAGATTTTGGCTTCAGAATCCTTTTTGGAGACTTTCACGTTTTTATTGCTTTACTGTCCTTTTCAGCTCCTGAATAGCGTTTTCAATGCTTTTGCAATGTTTTGTATGAAACTTCTGGGTGAATGGTTTCCCATCACTATGACTATTTTACCATGTTAATCTTGGTGGTTTATACATGAGAAAATGGTTTTGTTATTGAAATTGAGTGTTAGAAGTCAATAATATCATGTTTAATTCTGACAAGATCTTCAGACAAGATTTTGGCTTCAGAATCCGTTTTTTCATACTTTCACGTTTTTATTGCTTTAAATTCATTTTCAGCTCCTGAATAGCGTTTTCAATGCTTTTGCAATGTTTTGTATGAAACTTCTGGGTGAATGGTTTCCCATCACTATGACTATCCTACCATGTTTATATTGGTGGTTTATACGTGACAAAAGGGTTTTGGCATCGAAATTGAGTGTTACTAGTCAGTAATATCATGTTTAATGTTGACAAGATCTTCAGACAAGATTTTGCCTTCAGAATCCGTTTTTCATACTTTCACGTTTTTATTGCTTTAAATTCATTTTCAGCTCCTGAATAGCGTTTTCAATGCTTTTGCAATGTTTTGTATGAAACTTCTGGGTGAATGGTATCCCATCACTATGCTATTCTACCATGTTAATCTTGGTGGTTTATACATGAGAAAATTGTTTTGGCATTGAAATTCAGTTAGAAGTCAATAATATCATGTTTAATTCTGACAAGATCTTCAGACAAGATTTTGGCTTCAGAATCCTTTTTTGAGACCTTCGCGTTTTTATTGCTTTGAAATCATTTTCAGCTCCTGAATAGCGTTTTCAATGTTTTTGCAATGGTTTGTATAAAACTTCTGGGCTAATGGTTTCCCATCACTATGACTATTCTACCATGTTAATCTTGGTGGTTTATACCTGAGAAAATTGTTTTGGCATTGAAATTGAGTTAGAAGTCAATAATATCATGTTTAATTCTGACAAGATCTTCAGACAAGATTTTGGCTTCAGAATCCGTTTTTTCATACTTTCACGTTTTTATTGCTTTAAATTCATTTTCAGCTCCTGAATAGCGTTTAAATGCTTTTGCAATGTTTTGTATGAAACTTCTGGGTGAATGGTTTCCCATCACTATGACTATTCTACCATGTTAATCTTGGTGGTTTATACATGAGAAAAAAATTTGGCATTGAAATTGAATGTTACTAGTCAGTAATATCATGTTTAATGCTGACAAGATCTTCAAACAAGATTTTGGCTTCAGAATCCGTTTTTGAGACTTTCACGTTTTTATTGCTTTAAATTCATTTTCAGCTCCTGAATAGCGTTTTCAATGCTTTTGCAATGTTTTGTATGAAACTTCTGGGTGAATGGTATCCCATCACTATGCTATTCTACCATGTTAATCTTGGTGGTTTATACATGAGAAAATTGTTTTGGCATTGAAATTGAGTTAGAAGTCAATAACATCATGTTTAATTCTGACAAGATCTTCAGACAAGATTTTGGCTTCAGAATCCGTTTTTTCATACTTTCACGTTTTTATTGCTTTAAATTCATTTTCAGCTCCTGAATAGCGTTTTCAATGCTTTTGCAATGTTTTGTATGAAACTTCTGGGTGAATGGTATCCCATCACTATGCTATTCTACCATGTTAATCTTGGTGGTTTATACCTGAGAAAATTGTTTTGGCATTGAAATTCAGTTAGAAGTCAATAATATCATGTTTAATTCTGACAAGATCTTCAGACAAGATTTTGGCTTCAGAATCCTTTTTTGAGACCTTCGCGTTTTTTATTGCTTTGAAATCATTTTCAGCTCCTGAATAGCGTTTTCAATGTTTTTGCAATGGTTTGTATAAAACTTCTGGGCTAATGGTTTCCCATCACTATGACTATTCTACCATGTTAATCTTGGTGGTTTATACATGAGAAAATTGTTTTGGCATTAAAATTGAATGTTACTAGTCAGTAATATCATGTTTAATGCTGACAAGATCTTCAAACAAGATTTTGGCTTCAGAATCCTTTTTGGAGACTTTCACGTTTTTATTGCTTTACTGTCCTTTTCAGCTCCTGAATAGCGTTTTCAATGCTTTTGCAATGTTTTGTATGAAACTTCTGGGTGAATGGTTTCCCCTCACTATGACTATTTTACCATGTTAATCTTGGTGGTTTATACATGAGAAAATGGTTTTGTTATTGAAATTGAGTGTTAGAAGTCAATAATATCATGTTTAATTCTGACAAGATCTTCAGACAAGATTTTGGCTTCAGAATCCGTTTTTTCATACTTTCACGTTTTTATTGCTTTAAATTCATTTTCAGCTCCTGAATAGCGTTTTCAATGCTTTTGCAATGTTTTGTATGAAACTTCTGGGTGAATGGTTTCCCATCACTATGACTATCCTACCATGTTAATCTTGGTGGTTTATACGTGACAAAAGGGTTTTGGCATCGAAATTGAGTGTTACTAGTCAGTAATATCATGTTTAATGTTGACAAGATCTTCAGACAAGATTTTGCCTTCAGAATCCGTTTTTCATACTTTCACGTTTTTATTGCTTTACTGTCCTTTTCAGCTCCTGAATAGCGTTTTCAATGTTTTTGCAATGGTTTGTATAAAACTTCTGGGTGAATGGTTTCCCATCACTATGACTATTCTACCATGTTAATCTTGGTGGTTTATACATGAGAAAATGGTTTTGACATCGAAATTGAGTGTTAGAAGTCAATAATATCATGTTTACTTCTGACAAGATCTCCAGGCAGGATTTTGGTTTCAGAATCCTTTTTTGAGACTTTCAAGACTTTCACTTTTTTATTGCATTACTGTCCTTTTCAGCTCCTGAATAGCGTTTTCAATGCTTTTGCAATGTCTTGTATGAAACTTCTGGGTGAATGGTTTCCCATCACTATGACTATTCTACCATGTTAATCTTGGTGGTTTATACATGAGAAAATGGTTTTGGCATTGAAATTGAATGTTACTAGTCAGTAATATCATGTTTAATGCTGACAAGATCTTCAAACAAGATTTTGGCTTCAGAATCCTTTTTGGAGACTTTCACGTTTTTATTGCTTTACTGTCCTTTTCAGCTCCTGAATAGCGTTTTCAATGCTTTTGCAATGTTTTGTATGAAACTTCTGGGTGAATGGTTTCCCATCACTATGACTATTTTACCATGTTAATCTTGGTGGTTTATACATGAGAAAATGGTTTTGTTATTGAAATTGAGTGTTAGAAGTCAATAATATCATGTTTAATTCTGACAAGATCTTCAGACAAGATTTTGGCTTCAGAATCCGTTTTTTCATACTTTCACGTTTTTATTGCTTTAAATTCATTTTCAGCTCCTGAATAGCGTTTTCAATGCTTTTGCAATGTTTTGTATGAAACTTCTGGGTGAATGGTTTCCCATCACTATGACTATCCTACCATGTTTATATTGGTGGTTTATACGTGACAAAAGGGTTTTGGCATCGAAATTGAGTGTTACTAGTCAGTAATATCATGTTTAATGTTGACAAGATCTTCAGACAAGATTTTGCCTTCAGAATCCGTTTTTCATACTTTCACGTTTTTATTGCTTTACTGTCCTTTTCAGCTCCTGAATAGCGTTTTCAATGTTTTTGCAATGGTTTGTATAAAACTTCTGGGTGAATGGTTTCCCATCACTATGACTATTCTACCATGTTAATCTTGGTGGTTTATACATGAGAAAATGGTTTTGACATCGAAATTGAGTGTTAGAAGTCAATAATATCATGTTTACTTCTGACAAGATCTCCAGGCAGGATTTTGGTTTCAGAATCCTTTTTTGAGACTTTCAAGACTTTCACTTTTTTATTGCATTACTGTCCTTTTCAGCTCCTGAATAGCGTTTTCAATGCTTTTGCAATGTCTTGTATGAAACTTCTGGGTGAATGGTTTCCCATCACTATGACTATTCTACCATGTTAATCTTGGTGGTTTATACATGAGAAAATGGTTTTGGCATTGAAATTGAATGTTACTAGTCAGTAATATCATGTTTAATGCTGACAAGATCTTCAAACAAGATTTTGGCTTCAGAATCCTTTTTGGAGACTTTCACGTTTTTATTGCTTTACTGTCCTTTTCAGCTCCTGAATAGCGTTTTCAATGCTTTTGCAATGTTTTGTATGAAACTTCTGGGTGAATGGTTTCCCATCACTATGACTATTTTACCATGTTAATCTTGGTGGTTTATACATGAGAAAATGGTTTTGTTATTGAAATTGAGTGTTAGAAGTCAATAATATCATGTTTAATTCTGACAAGATCTTCAGACAAGATTTTGGCTTCAGAATCCGTTTTTTCATACTTTCACGTTTTTATTGCTTTAAATTCATTTTCAGCTCCTGAATAGCGTTTTCAATGCTTTTGCAATGTTTTGTATGAAACTTCTGGGTGAATGGTTTCCCATCACTATGACTATCCTACCATGTTTATATTGGTGGTTTATACGTGACAAAAGGGTTTTGGCATCGAAATTGAGTGTTACTAGTCAGTAATATCATGTTTAATGTTGACAAGATCTTCAGACAAGATTTTGCCTTCAGAATCCGTTTTTCATACTTTCACGTTTTTATTGCTTTAAATTCATTTTCAGCTCCTGAATAGCGTTTTCAATGCTTTTGCAATGTTTTGTATGAAACTTCTGGGTGAATGGTATCCCATCACTATGCTATTCTACCATGTTAATCTTGGTGGTTTATACATGAGAAAATGGTTTTGTTATTGAAATTGAGTGTTAGAAGTCAATAATATCATGTTTAATTCTGACAAGATCTTCAGACAAGATTCTGGCTTCAGAATCCGTTTTTGAGAATTTCAGTTTTTTATTGCTTTGAAATCATTTTCAGCTCCTGAATAGCGTTTTCAATGTTTTTGCAATGGTTTGTATAAAACTTCTGGGCTAATGGTTTCCCATCACTATGACTATTCTACCATGTTAATCTTGGTGGTTTATACCTGAGAAAATTGTTTTGGCATTGAAATTCAGTTAGAAGTCAATAATATCATGTTTAATTCTGACAAGATCTTCAGACAAGATTTTGGCTTCAGAATCCTTTTTTGAGACCTTCGCGTTTTAATTGCTTTACTGTCCTTTTCAGCTCCTGAATAGCGTTTTCAATGCTTTTGCAATGTTTTGTATGAAACTTCTGGGTGAATGGTTTCCCATCACTATGACTATTCTACCATGTTAATCTTGGTGGTTTATACATGAGAAAATTGTTTTGGCATTGAAATTGAATGTTACTAGTCAGTAATATCATGTTTAATGCTGACAAGATCTTCAAACAAGATTTTGGCTTCAGAATCCTTTTTTGAGACTTTCACGTTTTTATTGCTTTACTGTCCTTTTCAGCTCCTGAATAGCGTTTTCAATGTTTTTGCAATGGTTTGTATAAAACTTCTGGGTGAATGGTTTCCCATCACTATGACTATTCTACCATGTTAATCTTGGTGGTTTATACATGAGAAAATGGTTTTGACATCGAAATTGAGTGTTAGAAGTCAATAATATAATGTTTACTTCTGACAAGATCTCCAGGCAGGATTTTGGCTTCAGAATCCTTTTTTGAGACTTTCAAGACTTTCACGTTTTTATTGCATTACTGTCCTTTTCAGCTCCTGAATAGCGTTTTCAATGCTTTTGCAATGTTTTACATGAAACTTCTGGGTGAATGGTATCCCATCACTATGCTATTCTACCATGTTAATCTTGGTGGTTTATACCTGAGAAAATTGTTTTGGCATTGAAATTGAGTTAGAAGTCAATAATATCATGTTTAATTCTGACAAGATCTTCAGACAAGATTTTGGCTTCAGAATCCTTTTTTGAGACCTTCGCGTTTTAATTGCTTTACTGTCCTTTTCAGCTCCTGAATAGCGTTTTCAATGCTTTTGCAATGTTTTGTATGAAACTTCTGGGTGAATGGTTTCCCATCACTATGACTATTCTACCATGTTAATCTTGGTGGTTTATACATGAGAAAATTGTTTTGGCATTGAAATTGAATGTTACTAGTCAGTAATATCATGTTTAATGCTGACAAGATCTTCAAACAAGATTTTGGCTTCAGAATCCTTTTTTGAGACTTTCACGTTTTTATTGCTTTACTGTCCTTTTCAGCTCCTGAATAGCGTTTTCAATGTTTTTGCAATGGTTTGTATAAAACTTCTGGGTGAATGGTTTCCCATCACTATGACTATTCTACCATGTTAATCTTGGTGGTTTATACATGAGAAAATGGTTTTGACATCGAAATTGAGTGTTAGAAGTCAATAATATCATGTTTACTTCTGACAAGATCTCCAGGCAGGATTTTGGCTTCAGAATCCTTTTTTGAGACTTTCAAGACTTTCACTTTTTTATTGCATTACTGTCCTTTTCAGCTCCTGAATAGCGTTTTCAATGCTTTTGCAATGTCTTGTATGAAACTTCTGGGTGAATGGTTTCCCATCACTATGACTATTCTACCATGTTAATATTGGTGCTTTATACACGAGAAAAGGGTTGTGGCATCGAAATTGAGTGTTACTAGTCAGTAATATCATGTTTATTTCTGACAAGATCTCCAAGCAGGATTTTGGCTTCAGAATCCTTTTTTGAGACTTTCACGTTTTTATTGCTTTGAAGTGCTTTCAGATCCTGATTAGCGTTTTCAATGTTTTTGCAATGTTTTGTATGAAACTTCTGGGTGAATGGTTTCCCATCACTATGACTATTCTACCATGTTAATCTTGGTGGTTTATACATGAGAAAAGGGTTGTGGCATTGAAATTGAATGTTACTAGTCAGTAATATCATGTTTAATGCTGACAAGATCTTCAGACAAGATTTTGGCTTCAGAATCCTTTTTTGAGACCTTCGCGTTTTAATTGCTTTACTGTCCTTTTCAGCTCCTGAATAGCGTTTTCAATGCTTTTGCAATGTTTTGTATGAAACTTCTGGGTGAATGGTTTCCCATCACTATGACTATTCTACCATGTTAATCTTGGTGGTTTATACATGAGAAAAGGGTTGTGGCATTGAAATTGAATGTTACTAGTCAGTAATATCATGTTTAATGCTGACAAGATCTTCAGACAAGATTTTGGCTTCAGAATCCGTTTTTGAGAATTTCAGTTTTTTATTGCTTTAACCCATGTAATCCAGCTGGCGCTGTCTAACTTGACAGCAAACGATGTACTCAGTTGTTTTCTTCTATACACGGGATCGGGTCTCGGTGTAGAAATGGTGTGTTAGTCACTAGTATCGAATGCATTGTAGTAGTTCACATAACTTGACAGTGCTTAGATTTCAGCCTTAAACAGGTCCCACTGATTCTAATAAACTGTACTTCATCCTAGCCACATACTGCTGACAAGATAGAGACCTTTACATTGTAATGCTATGAAACAAAATGTGTATTTTGTATTGGGAAAAGTCGTTGTGACACTGCGGTGGGTCACAACGACTTGGAAACAGCACGAGAGTGCTGAGACTAGGATCGGCGAGTCACAACGAACCCAAAGCGGCACGAGGGTGGCATAACAGACTAGGTGCGGTGAGTCTCAACAACTTGAAAACAGCACAAGAGTCACCTAACAGACTAGGTAGACAAGCTAAGGAATACAAATATGTCACTTTATCTTGTTATTGTGAAAAGTTTTCACCATATGACTGTGACTCAAAAGTACCCTGAAACTGCACGAGTTGTCTAACAGACTAGGATTGGCGAGTCACATCGAACCCGATACAGCACGAGAGTGGTGTAATAGACTATGTGCGGTGAATCTCAACAACTTGAAAACAGCACGAGAGTCAAGCACCAGACCAGGTAGACAACTCAAGGAACACACCGAGATGAATAAACTTCCTCATGTCGGTCATCCGACCGACATGAGGAAGTTTATTGCTCTAACTGAAATAAGTGATTCTCTCTCAAACGAAGTGATTCTCTGTCACTTTATCGACTAGTGTCAAAAATAATGAACAATTTGTCAACGAGAGGAACTGAGAGTGAGAGCGAGAGAGAGGAAGAAACAAATAAAGAAAGTATATATATAATCAGTATAGCTTGTTTTTTTTTTGTTTTTTTTTATTCATTTAATACTTTGATTGGAAGTCCTAGATAGTCTGAGCTTGTGGTTTGAGAGACATAATATGAATCTCAATCGGTGCCTGCATTCATTTTTCTCCACAGAAGAAACACCCAACTTACACACAAGGTACACACAACTTTCTTCAGCAGCCCAAAAGGAAGTCATCCACTGAAGGTTCTTTGAACCCACCCTGCAAACAAACCCAGCTGTGGGAGACTCGAAGAGTGTCCCAGGCAAGTGTGGATAAAGTGGTCCTCAATTCGTTGTCCAAGGCTTGCTCCCACCCCACATTGTTCAGCAACAGGGCTTCATTGATCTTGTGCAACATCTTCAGCCAAATACAAATGTCATGACGCACAATACTGTTGTAAACCAAGTCACAAAGGCCTGTTGAAATGAAAAGTAAACTGAAAGCTGCCCTTAGTGAAATTGAGTTCATAGCAACAACAACAGACTGCTGGACGGCACACCGTCGCGGTTTCATTGGTGACACTGCGCACTGGTTTAACCCTCAGACCATGCAGAGATCCTGTGCTGCCCTGGCATGCCAGCAACTTAAAGAGTCACATACCTTTTCTGCCCTGGCTGGTGCCCTAAATCATAGTTTCCCAAAGACTGGATCTCGACCCTCAGGTGGGTCGCAAGAGATTTTTTTGGGGTCGCCTTGTCACGATCTGCATCTCTGCCAGTGGCGATGTCTTAAACAAATTATGGTCAAATATTTACTATTGTGTTAACATTTTAAATGCGTTAGAACACGTTCATATCGAAGACGAGTTCATTCAGAATCAGATACATAAATTAGCAGATCGTCTGACTGATTTCCTTCTCATACATTCCCGTAGCGCCACAGTGCATTTCCCTGTTGAAGCTCAGCTTCAATGGACTTCAATGGGGCAGCTTTGAATTTTTTTTTTCAGTGCTTCGAAACTATACGGTCATTGTATAAATGCCGCGAACGCGTCTCTGGGGTGAATGGAGGAGTGGGCTGGCCTGGACGCTGGGCTTCCGCATGATGATTGGAGGGTCTGTCGAAAGACTGCGTCTCATTTTGATTGACAGTAATTTTGTACTATAAAAAGTCACGGAAGCTATTCAAGCTCAGTCCCATCGCGGATTTTGTAAGTGTAGTCGAAACAAACTGCTGCAACCTGTTTTCTTGGTATTTGCTTGGCGAAGTTGCTAGCAAATTTTCATCATACATTTCATACAATTATAGCTACACCACATGCCTTGTGTCAGTTTAACCTAATTCCCACATTTTCCTTGAGTTTAATATTGTTTCATTGATCGTTCCTTCATTCTTTCATATACAGTAGGCTAGGCTAGTGTCGTAGGGATGAATAGTAATACAGTAAAAAGTATACTTATGTTACAATTATATCTGAAAAATAAAAACTAATTTGCCCAAATGATTGTAGAGGATGTCTTCATTGATCCTTCACTTGATTACACATAGGATGGATATTTTGGAAAATCTAGATTGTAGTGTATTGCCTAATGTGAAATTGTAATCTGTCTTTTACGTATAGTAGCATATGAATTTCAGCACTTTTTTTCAACACGGCCGATTTGAAACATGTATATTGCTTTGTTTGCTGTTGGATGAACTGATTGTTAAAAGTACTAAACTGAAAGAAGATCATACTGTTGTGTTTCGGTGATTAAACCAAATGTTCCCATTACATATTACAATAATCTTGTGTTTGAAACAATGATTATGTGGACTGGAAACGTGCAACTGACTGAAAGCATTCCATCAGGTTTTGAAAGAATGACATATGAATACATAGTACCAAAGCGAATAAAAAAAACTGTAACAATGGCAGTAGGCCTACAAGTTCCTAAATAACAATAAAATAACAATAAAATATCCTCCAAATTGTTCAATAATGGTCCAATCCACCTTAATTTTGTGATTTACGAATAATGTCTATTGGCTTGGGTCGCGAAGGCGTGTGACTTTTAAAATATGGGTCCCCAGAAAAAAAGTTTGGGAAACACTGCCCTAAATGATATTCACATAGAATTTAATATCAGAGAGAAGATTGTGTCACCACAACTGACAACGGATCAAACTTTTTGAAAGCCTTCAGAGTTTATGGACAGAATGGCGAGAACAACAATCCTGAACCTTGGGTAGCTTGGAATACCAGCTACCCAAGCACCATCGCTGCGCCTGCCACCTCCTCAATTTAGTGTCCACAGTTGATGCTTCAAAAGCAGAGGTGAACCCATTGTACAAGCGCCTGTCAAGGTCCACATTTGCCAAATGCTCTAGCCTGTGGAACAAAAGTTCAAGATCAACCACTGCATCTGAAGTAATGGAAGACCACTGCAAACTCCAACTCGTAAGGCCTGTTGCTACAAGGTGGAATTCACTCTTCTCAGCCGTAGAAAGAATAGTGAGAATAACAAGACAACAGGGTGAAGGAGCCCTTGCAGCTGTCAATAGTGAACTAGATACACCCAAGTAAGTGCTTGTTTTCTGCCTTTCGTTTAATGAAGTGATTAACAATAGATTCAGTCAGTTTTAAACTTTGAATACTGTAGAACACACTATGCCAATAATATGCAGTCCCCATATTTACTATGGATGTGATTTGTAGCAACACAGCTACATTTCTAAAGGTCTCAGATGAAAATATTTTTCCTTTTTAATTATCAGTTCCTCCAGTTTAAGGTGCTGCATCAAGTAGGCTAAATGTGCCATGTTTTGTTTTTCTTTTCTTCTATGTACAGGTTTACTCCAGTGGAATCCCAGTTGCAAAGGCACTTGATTTTCTTCAGGGAGAAACCAGTGTGCAGATGGGATGGTTGGTCCCCACCATAACTCTACTAAGGACCAAGCTCCAGCACCTTCACATTGCCTCCAAGTTCTGTGAGCCCTTGATTTCTGCACTTCTTTCAGGCCTTGAAAAACGCTTCGGAGAGATGCTGGCAGATCCAGAGCTGATAGCCGCAGCCATTTTAGTTCCCAAATTTAAGACCTGCTGGACAAGTGACGAAAATATCCTCAAGCTTGGTAAGTGTCTCACTTCTCAACTTCCCCTTAATTTGTTTAATTTCTTTGGAGACAGTGAAGTGAGTTTGAAATGACATTTAATGACACAAACACACAAACACCATTATCTAATACACAATTACAGTACTGTCATATGGTCTAAATTGTCCTGATTTTTGTTTTTTATTCCACAGGCCTTGACTATATCAGAAGCCACTTGGACTGTCAGGCCGAGAATCACGAGTTATTATTTTATTTTTTGATAAATCACTTGAATTAATAATTAATTGACAGAACTAATGTTTACTGTATATAGACAACCATACAAGGGTAATTGTTACTAAGCCTGCCCTGGGTACACCATCTTCTTGTCCAGTTTTGTTATCTTACATCTGTTGCTTTCACAGATTCCTGCAGCTAAGCTTGGATGATCATTCCAATAAAGGCTATTGATAACATGCCTCTGAAATTTGACTTTTGCACAATTACAATATTTATAGTCAACTAGTCATTATATCATCTTCTCCATGAAACACATGTTAAGTAGTAAACATATATGGTTCTTTAATGTATTTGCAATTGTGCAAAAATGTGTTCATTTTCAATGGGCATAAACAGGTGCAGCCCAAATTTTTCAACATTAACATTTCAATATAACATTATAGTCATTATTGCCTTTAGAAAAATGGGGTGGTGGGGTCGTGCATTATAGGCCCCTGTGGTGCGGCCTAAACTTTTATCCTTAATGGCATTTTTTTCCCCTTGCATTACTACTTTTACTTTTATACTTTAAGTAGTTTTGAAACCAATACTTTTATACTTTTACTTGAGTAAAAAGCTTGAGTTGATACTTCAACTTTTACAAAAGTATTTTTTAACCCTAGTATCTATACTTCTACTTGAGTAATGAATGTGAATACTTTTGACACCTCTGGTTGTAGCATTTAGTCTGCGCTGTTGCTCCCAGGATTTGACTTCAAGTTGTTTTATCTGAGTCAGTCATCTCTTCAAGACTAATTCAAAATCGCCTTCTTTCAAAGGAAAAAAAACAAACTACATTACTGGACCGTCGTCTGTGTCAAGGATTCAAGAACATGGTAATCAAAGTGTACATAGCATCATCCTCTGGCTCCACTTCGGTAAGGAAAAAGAGAACAAAATATTATGAATAAAAGTTTGCATTGGCCTGGCATACGCAGGATGCTGTCGTTGATCCCTCTAAATAAGGGAACGTCTCACTCTGCAGCTGTTAGTTAAGGCAGAGTCTATGTCAACTTGTTTCCTGGCATGACAGTGGGTGGTTCTCTGTGAAAATGGGCCTGTTGTCAGTTGTCAACAGTTTGCAGGGGTAGACAGATGAACAACTATGAGTCCACCAACTGTTACAGTGTATAGGGAATGAGAGGTGGCTGTACAGGGAGGAGTGAAGGCAGAAGGTGCAGCCATAAAGGAGTGGCACCGACTCAAGCTACGCTGCTGACATATTTGGACATCACTCCTGGAGTGGAAAGAAAGTCAGTCCATAACATTTTGATAGACTAGGTACGGCGAGTCTCAACAACTTGGAAACAGCACGAGAGTGGCGTGACAGACTAGGTATGGTGAGTCACAACAACATGGATACAGCACGAGAGTGGTGTGATAGACTATGTGATAGACTTTTCTGCAACCTAGGCGAGGGGTGAAGGGCGCTCATTTCCTCCGACAGAGACGATGGGGGGAAGGGCGCTCATTTGTCCAACCTAGTTGCAGGGGGGAAGGGCGCTCAATTCATCCGAGTCTCAACAACTTGAAAACAGCACGCGAGTCACGTAACAGACGAGGTAGTAGACAACACAAGGAATACAATTTTCTTTTTTTTTTACGTCCAACCAAGTTGCAGGGGGAAGGGCGCTCATTTGTCCAACTTAGTTGCAGGGGGGGAAGGGCGCTCATTTCCTCTGACAGAGACGATGGGGGGGAAGGGCGCTAATTTCGTCCAAGCTAGTTGCAGGGAGGGGGAAGGGCGCTCATTTCCTCCGACAGAGATGATGGGGGGAAGGGCGCTCATTTAGTCCAACCAAGTTTCAGGGGGGAAGGGCGCTCATTTGTCCAACTTAGTTGCACGGGGGATGGGCGCTCATTTTTCCAACTTAGTTGCAGGGGGGAAGGGAACTCGTTTGTCCGACCGAGATGAGGAAGTTTATTCTTCCAACCGAGATGAGGAAGTGCATTTCTCCAACAGAGACGAGGGGGGAAGGGAGCTCATTTGTCCGACCGAGATGAGGAAGTCTATTCTTCCAACCGGGATGAGGAAGTGCATTTCTCCAACAGAGACGAGGTAGTGTATTTCTCCAACTGAGATGAGGAATTGTATTTTCTCCAACCGAGAGACGAGGAAGTGTAGTCCTCCTACCAAGACTTGTATGGGCTCTGGGGGGTGAATGCGAGAGATATTAAACTCCACTGAAGGGAGAGGTGTACTCAGCTCCGCTCAGCAGAGGAGACAGAGACCCAGGCTCCGCTCAATCATGTCCTACTATGAGGCATGCGGCAAGGTCTTATTGGTCTTGTTGTTGTATTTACGTATCTATGATTTGTAGGTGTACATTGAAGGTCATTTTACAACTGCTCCCCAATGGAAGGTCCCACAGTCACAATGTGGCAGGTCTGTCTAGCTCTTTGGGGTCCTTGAAATCTATCTTTAGATAAAGGATATTTATAAAAAGGATAAAGGATCATTATAGTCTGGAAAGTTGGTCTCAGCAAATAGAAAGATGATTGTGCAACTTAAAAAATATATGTTTGGTCAAGAATCTTTTCAGTTTTGAACAGTCATCATGTCATCCTTTTTTACCAAGGCAAGTTATGGTGGCTTGTGAAACTGCTTATTCTCTCTCACTTCATCTACTAGTGTCTTTCTATGTATTTCATGACTGTTGCCATCTCTCCCCCCCTCCTATCTGTCTCTCTGTCTCTCTCTCCCTCCCTACAGCATATTGTGTTTGACTATGACATAAACTACACTGGTTCTGGCAACTTGGGGGTGGCCCTGGAGGATCCGTGTGACCTGGATCAAGTTATAACCCCTGATCTCTAGAGAGTGTTCCTCCCTGTGGTCTACAGCTTCATCTTTGTCCTGGGCATCACTGGGAACGGCCTGGTGGTGATGGTGCTTGGCTGCCAGCGCAGGTGAGATTAAAGATGGATGATGAAGACGATGACAAAGATGATATTAGTTTGGTTCATTAGTAAGTTTAGTTAGTTACTTTGTACATTTTAATCTTAAAAAAATAAAATAAGATCCGTACATTCGTTTATTGTATGCACCTTCCTGTCACAGTAAATTCTTTGTTTGTGTGAACACATTACATGGCGGATAAAACAAATTCTGATTCTGATGTAGAAGATGACACACAGAGGGTTTTATCTGATTGTCCCCAGGTCAAAATTGAGTCTGACAGACCGCTACCGGCTGCACCTCTCTGCTGCCGATCTTCTCTTCGTGCTGACGCTCCCGTTCTGGGCAGCGGATGCTGCACTGACGGACTGGGCACAATCCGTCGGATTAGGCACCTGTGTGGCCGTGCACGTCATCTACACGGTGAACCTGTATGGGAGTGTGCTCATCCTGGCCTTCATCCCTTCGTCTGGACCGCTACCTACCCGTGGTCAAAGCAAAAGACGCGCACACCTCGCGCACGAGACAGCTACTGGCACGGAGACTGGTGTTTGTAGGTAGGCTAGGTCTCTAGCCTCATCCCTTATCTCTCTCTCTCTCTCACGACATGCCCATGCCTCAGATTTACAGAGGTACATCTTCACTTGTATTCTCCATCTCCTGATCTAACCACCAAATCTCTTCTTTGTTTCCCTCACCCCCTGTCCTTTTCCAGGAGCTTGGTTGCCTGCGGCTCTCTTGGCAGTGTCAGACATAGTGATTGCCAGGACTTGGGAAGCAGGAGATGGGGTTATTGTGTGCCAGCGCTTATACCCCGCTGACAACGCTCCTCTCTGGGTGTCAGTGTTCCACCTGCAGCTGGTGTTGGTGGGCTTGGTGGTACTGGGCCTAATTTTACTGGTGTGTTACTGTGTCATCATGTCCAGGCTGACCCGCAGCCGCCCTCTGCAGGGGCAGAGACAGAAGCGCAGAGCTGTCAGGACCACTGCGGCATTGGTCCTCTGCTTCTTCCTGTGTTGGCTCCCGTATGGTGCTGGCATCACTGTGGATGCCCTCATGCGCCTAGAGGTCCTTCCCAGGGGCTGCAGTCTAGAGGTGGTGCTGGGTGTGTGGCTGGCGGTGGCTGAACCAATGGCATTTGCCCACTGCTGTCTAAACCAGGTTGCTGGAGACGTGTTGTCTCAACAGGCCCTTTGAAGCTTGCACGCTAGCAGGAGGGCTGATTAGGTAGATTGGGGAGGTCCTCCCCCAATTCTATAGTTCCTTTGCATTGGCGTTTGGTGGGTAATCAGCATACTGAGAGTGTCACGAGGGCTGATTAGGTTTGTCTGATCTGATTGAATCACTTTTCAGGTGTGGCAAGATGTTGGCTCTGTGTGGTCTTGCTGACCTCACTACAGTGCGTTGGCCAAGCCAACGCGTGGTATATCCCGATTTGCCTCATTACTGAAATTGACCAACACCTGGCACGAAAGTTGATCAAAAGTACAATTAGATCTAGTTGGGTCGGTTAAAACATTGATCAAAATCACTCGTCTCCACTCTAGGAAGTCATCTGACCATTTTCCTTATGGTGTATTTTCAGTGTCACTGGTGACACAACCTCGTCTCAACATCACCCGAACAAGAGTCAGAGTCAAGGCGAGTGCCAGTCACAGCACGGAGGTCGGCAGCCACCTCCCAGTGAGTGGGGCACATCCTCGTTATCGTAGGGCAGGGGTTCAGCTGGTGGGAAGCCGATGGAGCCATCATTGATGCAGTCTTTCAGCTCAGACGCGTTGTAGATCTGCGCGTCGGATGCTGCTCCTTTCCCTGGAAAACCCAAATTACATCAACATAAACATACAGTACAAATAGTAGGGCCAATGATTTTCTGTTTCAAAAAAATGTGTTTTCCTTTACACATTGTGGTGAATTCCGTTTTATTCCGTTTCGGCTCATTTAGTTCACCCTGAGGTATTGATGGCTTAAAATAATATGTGCCACAAGTGACCCAAAGCTTCTAAGATTGTTGTTTGACAGCCATCAACAGAACAGAAGACAAAAAATATATATATTTGCAGGCGATTGGGAAGATGAGCCAATAAATGTGACAGGCTGTAGTGGGAGGTATGTGCGTAAAACCGTTGAACATTCCGCGAATTCCGTCCGTTTTCCGTTTTCGCGGAAAATCGTTGGCCCTAAAATAGCAACTACAAATAATAACACCAAAAATAATCAAATTCAATCTCAATTAAAGACATTATGTTGTAAGTAATACGTTGGTTACTAACCTGTATAGAACAAGAGTCATGAACACTTACCACCAACATCTGCCAAGATGAACTTGGAATCTGCATCCACCAGGGCCAGCATCACCACAGAGTAGAATCCCTTGTAGTTATAGTATGTTTGCAATTTCCCCACTGTGGGACAAATAAAGGATTATCTTATCTCTTATGTTGATCCTGAAGAGTTAGGGCATCTGCAGGCAACATGTTTGACATCAAGGGCACCGCAACAGTGAGGGAAGTTCCACCTTGTCCTGAACTGGTTGGCAATCTCACGCCAGGCTTCAGAAATGCTTGGAGGGGTCATCACCTCATCCAGATACTCGTGAATGATCGCCCGGCACACTTCACGGACGAGGACGGAGATTGTGTTGGATGGAATGCGCCACCCAAACTTCATGTCAGCATATTTAGATCCAGAGGCCAAATGTCGCAGTGTCACCGCCAGTTTCAAGCCAGGTTCGAGGGGCTCTCGGTAGAAGGTGTGCTGCTTTGTCAATCTGCCTCTGACACGCTCAAGGATCTCATCATACATTTCAGGTGGCATGCGCATGAGTTTGTGAACGACCTGGGGTCCTCCCGGCGAAGCTCAACCATGAGTTGGTCATACATGCCAAACTCTTTGCGCCTCAAGATCCATAATTTAGTCCAGCACTGTCGTCTTCATCTGGGGGTTTTTCTCTGCGGGCGAGGTCCCTCGATGTGCTCAGCTATGTTTCATTTCAGTAAATCGAATTAATGCTGGGCCATAGCAATCAAATACAACCTCCTTAATGTTTGCGGATCCTCCATAGTGGGTGTTCCCTTCGATAGCCCAAAATCAACTAAGCCCTGCTTAAAAAGCATTGGTTTAAATACCCAAATGCATGGACGTTCGGGAAACGCTCAAATGACGCTCATTGGACACCATATGACGTTCGTTTAACGTAAGTCAAACGCTGCGTGCGCTAGGAGTCCGTTCAGTGTCGTTGACAGGTCGCCAGTGAGTTGTTCACTGCAAAGCAAACAAATAACAACCAAGTAACGCTAGGGTAACGACTGACTAACGATAGCCAAAAGCGTGCAACGTTAGTCAGCGTTATCCAGCGTTTAATATTAAACGTCGAAGAACGCTGGTCTCCATGAGAACTTTTGTGTATGTTCAAAACTTTTTTCTCCGCCGATCACCGACGATTACCAACGATTACCAGCGTCACACCCTCTTCTGGCGACCATGGACGATTACCAACGTTTCCTCTAACGTCATAGAACATTGACCATAACGTTATGGTGTGACGGGGCCTTTAGCTTATTGAGGTCAAGCTTCAATTAGTGTTGCCTGTTAGTGGAACGGTACGTTAGTGGAACGACTTGAGGCTTAAGTTTAAGTTGACGTTTACCTAAGTGAGACTTTTTTGTGTAAGCACGACTTGCGTTAGCGATGTTGATGGAACAACCCCCAGATAATGTATTTTGATGAGTTTATTTGATATGCTGTTATCATAACAGGTGTATTGCATAATTATTGTGTGACGCCTGTGTATAGGCATGTGTGAGAGTTAATTTGTCAAGTGCAGTGTTGTCTTTTGCCCTGTGTTGCTTTGCTCACTTAGTGACTGTTCTTTTGCTACTTGCAAAGGCGGTTGAAGGCTGCTGTGCCTCTCCTATGCTCATTAGTAGCATCGTCCGCCATGCTACTGAGATGAAGGGATCGGGTGATTCGGAGGAACTTCTTCCCGGTCATCACCTGTTTTGGGAAAGGGAAGCTGTGCAATTTGTCCTTTCGCCAGTAATCAGTAAATGCAGAGCATTTTACTAGACCCATGTAGATGACCATGGACATGAAGGTAAACATGTCCTGCAACGTCAGGTCAATCCAGGGGTAAGTGGGTGTGGAGTGGTGAGTCGAGTCAAACTCATTGGTGTTTAGAAGGATAGTCTGTAAAACTGAGTTTGTCCAAAAAAGTTGGAAAAGCTGCAGGACTGTGTAGGTCGCTGTTCGAATTAGCTGGGGTCCAGGTGGGTTTGTTGGCCTGAAAGTAGGTTGAGCTGGAGTTATGTCAAGAATGTCAACATCATTCCATCTCTCTCCAGATGGGCTCGTTGAGCTCCAGCTTTGGTTCTGTTGCTGCCCCTCCCCCGTCCTCTCCCTCTTGGCCTTCTCCTGCTGGCAGAACCTCTCTGTGGAGGGTCATCACTTGATGAGCTACTTGTTTCCTGCTGCTGTCCTGCTGCTGTACGGGGCCGCTTGCTGACTTGAGCAGGAGTATCTGGCTCGTAGTCCTCATCAGATGTTTTCCTATAATGACAAAATAAACAGTCAGTTACAAAACATTCCCATATTTTCTGTATTCTACTTTTCACAGGTTACTGCCTCAAACATCAGCAGTTCACACATTGACACAAAGACACCCCCACAGACTCAGTTCAAACCTTAAAACAAAGAGACACACACCTCCCCCAAATGCAGTTCAATAATTGAAACACACACACAACTTGAACTTCTGTTGTAACTTATTATACTATATATACACATATTTGTTATGGTGCTAGAGGAAAATACTATGTGCTATGGCTATGTAAAAACAATGTTATACCATTACAAATGGAGCTATCTGATCTGATTCAGTGAGACATGGAACAAAACATGTTTTTTTTGTAAATAAAACTAAAGCGTATTTGTGCAGAATATACAGTAAAATATGTTGTATTATATAAAACGAAACTTACTTATCCAGTGTAATATCTCCTCCTTCCAGAAAGAAATCTTCGGCTTCTGAGTCATAGTTCGATAGATCAGTATCTACCTCAGATAAATTGTCTGACAAATCCCTTTATGTCCAGTAACTTCTTCCAGAACTTCTGTGAGAGAATACTTCGTTTTCTGCGTCTTCTTTGCCATGATGAAATCGATATCCCATCCCATCCCATCATCTTCCGCTTATCTGGGGGTCGGGTCGCGGGGGCAGCAACCTAAGCAGGGAGGCCCAGACTTCCACCAGCTCTTCCTGGGGGACCCCGAGGCGTTCCCAGGCCAGCCGAGAGACATAGTCCCTCCAGCGTGTCCTGGGTCTTCCCCGGGGCCTCTTCCCAGTGGGACGTGCCCAGAACACCTCACCAGGGAGGCGTCCAGGAGGCATCCTTATCAGATGCCCGAGCCACCTCAACTGGCCCCTCTCGACGTGGAGGAGCAGTGGTTATACTCTGAGCCCCTCCCGGATGACCGAGCTTCTCACCCTATCTCTGAGGGAGAGCCCGGACACCCTGCGGAGAAAACTCATTTCGGCCGCTTGTATTCACGATCTCGTTCTTCCGTTCACTACCCTTGTCAATAGCTATGTTATCGCTCCCTTTGGAGGAGGGGGGGGGGGGCATGAGCTTCAGTGCCCAGGGGTCCTTTGGGGTACTAATCTAGCCTTGGGTCTTGTAGCCCATTCCAGCCTTGTGTAGGTCTACAATCTTGTCTCTGACATCCTTGGACAGCTATTTGGTCTTGGCCATGGTGGAGAGTTTGGAATCTGATTGACCCTATGGTCATAGGTGAGGGTAAGAACGTAGATCGACTGGTAAATAGAGAGCTTCGCCTTTCGACAGCTCCTTCTTCACCACGACGGACCGATGCAGAGCCTGCATCACTGCGGACGCTGCACCGATCCGCCTGTCGATCTCGCGCTCCATCCTTCTCTCACTCGTGAACAAGACCCCTAGATACTTGAACTCCTCCGCTTGGGACAAGATCTCCTCCCCGACCCAGAGATTGCACTCCACCCTTTTCCGGTCGATAACCATGGCCTCAGATTTGGAGGTGCTGATTCCCATCCCAGCCGCTTCGCATTCGGTTGCGAACCGCTCCAGTGAGAGCTGAAGGTCACGGCCCGATGAAGCCAACAGGACCACATCATCTGCAAAAAGTTCCACTTACTACCGGCAATGCGTACCAAACTCTGGCACCGGTCGTACAGGGACCGAACAGCCCCGATCAGGGAATACGGTACCCCGTACTCCCGGAGTACCCCCCACATGAGCCCCCGAGGGACACGGTCGAACACCTTTTCCAAATCCACAAAACATGTGTAGACTGGTGCAAATGCAATTGCAAATTTATAAAAATTTTGACATGCCTTTTTCTGGATTTTGTTGTTGTTATTCCTTCTCTCACTGTCCAAATAAACCTACCATTTAAATTATAGACTGATCATTTCTTTGTCAGTGGGCAAATGTACAAAATCAGCAGTGGATCAAAAAAAATGTACATGGTGAAAATGTGATTTTCTGGGTATGATACATATTTGGAAACTACAAACTATCCTGAATACAAATCTGTTTGAATCACTCAGATATCTTTGTCACAATTGAAAGATCCTGTAAAGTGGAATTGAAAATCAGTTTTAAGTTCATCACACCACAGTTGTTTACTACCCATCCAAATTCGAACAAAAAAAAGGCTTTCTCTGCTTTAGACTGCTTCCGTCCCCTCGAATTTATTGAATTTAGCAACAACAGCAACACTAGCTAAATCAATTGCAGATATCAGAATACCTGCAGTCTCTGAGTGTTTTATGTGTTAATAACTTTGTCTTTGCTTCATACTAGCTGAGTACAGGGCTGCCGACTTTTCCAAAAACCTTTGGTGGGGGCCAACCAAAATGTTGCTGCAAAGCAAACCCCCCTCCCCCCCCCCCCCTCCCTAGGCGAGTTTTCACGGGTATACGGGTATGTTGATTCACTCAATTTACCTGCGCCTCGTCCATTACTGTTTACAACGTTAGCAGGGCTACTTGGTTGGCGTTGCCTTTTCAGCGTGAGAAATACAAGGTGTGGTGTGAGAGCGTGTGAACTGGTTGAAATGCGTGTCTCACGGCCAATGCGTGAGAGTTGGCAGCCCTGTGAGTAACAGAATGCAACCGTCTGTGATCTGACGTAGATCGCTCGCTGTGACGTAGATTGGTCGGGTTTTGGCTCCGCCTACACAAAACCTGAGCTGAAAACGGAAGAGAAACTGTTCAACGGTCTAACTCCACATTTCAGTGCAACAAAGTTTTTGTGCTTTGCACATGTTTCAGGAAATCTTTTCACACATATATAATGTACTGAGAAGTAAATCATGAAATTTGATTGACAGGATCTTTAAGTTACATCATTTTAAAGTTGACCTGTGTCAAAAAGTGGTAAGGGAGAAAACTGAATTCAAAGATTCCACTCATAATTCGATTTGACATGGCTTGAAAATATTGCTAGCTAACATGTCCAAAAAACGTTGAAATGAACTGTTTTTCATAAGTAATCATATACTTTTTGTACATTACAATGAAGTTTAGGGCGTTAACTATTCAAAACATAAAAAATCTCAATTTTGACAGAAAACGATTTTCGATCTTTTATTGCTTATAGCCAACAAGAGCGGCCGCGACATCCGACGGGTTTCCGCAGGCCGCCACACATATATGGTACAATAACCAGTGCTTGAAATGGGGGAAAAAAGGTGCCGGTACTCTCTTGCATTGGCAAATCATTATAACATTTAAGATTTCTACAGTGAAAAACAAAACTAGTTTTACTTAAAAAAAACTTAATTTACTTTTAGTACCTTTCTGAAGCCAGGCTAACATAATGACTTATAAACTCAGAAACTCAAAACACTTTTTTATTTTCTAGGTTTTCAACAGTGAAAAATCTGTTACGCACTTACACAGCCATCAGACAGCGCCCGTGGAGAAGCGAACTTCTGATAGGGTGGGCGACTGCTTGCCTTAACCTGATTCGCCAAATAAATACATTAATTAATTAATTGCTTTTTACCTTACATCTTTGAAAGACAGATGCAATTATTAATGCATCCATGGCCAGGATATAATTATAAAATATGACATGATTTTAAAAGTGACCTATAACGACTTTACAATACACTTAAATGTATTTAGTGCTAATAAAATTATTAAGCCTATTTGGAGAGAGATGTTTATAATGTGACATTATGTCAGTCATCGTGTGATAACGAAAATATGACTAGGCCTAGAATACTTGTTCTGAGCAGGTGTTGTCGTGAACAGGCTGTAAAACTGTTGGCTAAGTTACAGACTCAAGTTTCTCAGAAGTTACTCAGTTTCAAGAAAAGGCTCAAGACGCACTTGTTCCGGGAGTACAACGGTACTTAGGAATGGTTCGCTTGACCCGATGTTAGTTTCCTCAATGATCACAATGACTCTTGCTTAGAGACTTGTTGCTCTTGTGGTTAGTGGTAACTGATTTAAATTTTTGTACTCGCTGTGATATATTGTTTTTATTATTGTTGCTTGCTTTTTCCACAGGTACACTTGCACTTATAGTTCATGTTGTTTAATTGTAACTTGTTTAACTACATGCTCTTATGGTTCTTCCCTTTGGCACTTACTTTGGTTGTTCACAATGTGTGCTTCATGTTTTGGCTACTCGCGATGTTTTTTGGCTATCTTGTTGTTATGATCAGTGACCTATGCACTTTGTAAAGCTCTCTATTGGAAGTCGCTTTGGATAAAAGCGTCTGCTAAATGAATAAATGTAAATGTACAGACACTCATGAAAAACTGATGCTAATTATCTGGGAAACATTTTCTAACAGCAGTCAAGTTGCCATTGTTTGTGTCAAACAAGTTGTGAATTTGTTGTAACATTAAAACAGGAGATAATGACTTACTCTGTGGTCAAAGTGATACTCGAACTCCAGTGGTTTCCTCTGTGGGTGAACAAAATTTTCAGAAGATGTTGTAGCAGAATCACGTGAACAATTCCAGGATATGGTTTTTTTCATTGGTTGTTGCGTAAAATCTTACCCAGATACAATAGTGCTATTTTCTGATTGGCTATTGTGTAGCCCCTTTCTGTTTTTTGATCGGTTGGGCGCTGCGGCATATTAAATATATTATAAGTAGTTTTTCCGTGTGAGAAATACAATGTGTGGGAGTGCGTGACAAAAGACCAAAATTAGTGACTGTCGCGCTCAATGCGTGACACTTTAGAGCCAAGCCAACATAATGTGGCAACATTAGTCTTTTTTTTTACCGTAGTCTTTGTAAAATACGTGCTGTGGGTCATACAACTCCAAGTAGGCCCTAACTTCTCAACTTCAACAATTTACTTTGGGCCGTAGCCTATGGGTTTCAGTGTCTCTTCTGCTTGATTGTAGGCTATGCCAGCTCGTCTATCTCGCTCTTTGTTACAGTTTTTCTCAATTGTTTACACACAAATACTGGTACTTGAGACACAATGACCACAACATGTAACTCATGCACCAACCCCATGAACCAATTCTGCTAAACTACAAGCACAATTCCTGCTTTACACTCAAATTGCAGTTCTAAAACACTTTTTTCAAAACACTACACACAATACTCTGCATTTGGCACAATTTTCATGAAGAAAATCTTTTGTTTTCACAAGGAACACACTGCCATTCAAATACGCACACTGACTCATCGCATGGACAAACACCTGTCACACAGTTTTACAATTAGCAATCAGAGCTTTAGCATAAAAGGGCAACAGGTGACCTCTTCTGTTTTTGAGCAATGGATGCCAACATCGGAAACAGAGGCAGAGGCAGAGAAGTGAGAGTAAGTGGAGGAGGACGAGGATGAGGAAGGCCAAGGACCATAATCTCTGATGAGATCTGAGCCGCTTTGGTTGACCATGTGGTCAACCATGGTCTAACAATGAGGGAGGCTGGGCAAAGAGTACAGCCAAATTTGAGCAGGTACACTGTAGCATCCATCATCCGGACTTTCCAAAATGAGAATAGGTATGAAATCTACTCTCACTACAAAATTGCAGTAGGCCTACTGCATATCAATACAGTACTCAATGAGTACAGTAGTACCGTATTGCCTGTGGACTGTTCTGTATGACTGTAAAAATAAAGTATGTTTCAAGTATTTGGAAAATGTATTCCTACTTTGTATTCCTACACAGTATTTACAGTAGTTTACTATTTGTTTGGCAGAACTGAAAGATTGCCAACACAAGGTGGTCGGGAACGTCTCCTGAACAGGAAACTGAAATCATGAACATGGTCCTAGAAAATAACGCCATAACATTACGGCAAATTCAAAGAAAAATAATAATAATGTAACTGTATACACTATACAGTAAATTATTCTGTTGTTTTGTATGTTGACCACTGTATGTGCAACTTTGTGTTGGTTGGGATGTACACTGTGTACATAGTTTTTCTGGGAAAAATACGTAAAATATATTTGTTACCGTGTATTTCTGTGTTCTGAGTATAAAAACAATATTTTCTAATATTTTACAACACACTTATGTATGTACTGTCTGTAGTAAGTGTAACACTGAACAAAAAAGGCCTAACTCACTATGATGAATGAAGAAGAACTGTTTTCCATTCATCATAGTGTTTTACATTGAGCACATCAGTGTTCAAATGGTTCTTATAAATGTCTATTCATATGATGGTTTGTGTTTGTCATTTGAAAACAAAATACCATTTTGAGATTAAATAACATTGTTTTGAATGTTAAGTTTAATTTTGCAGGAGAAGTGAGGGGTTTTGCCCATTGTGTGTGTGTTTTTTTGATTTGTGTGTAGAGTTCTGAGAGTATGAGGTATGCATTCAGAAAATGTGTGTAACCAATCGAGAAAAACTGTAATATACATCTACTGTATAGAAACAACTGGACAGCCAGCGCCATCATCAATCAGGGTTTTTTATTTGAAAATGTTCGAATTTTAAAATTGATCAGATAGTTTTTATCGGGGTAAACACATGGTTGTCAGTTTGTTACCAGTGTAGTGAAGTTAGGTCTTACAGTTTTTCACAATTGTTAACACACGTTTTTCAAAACAATAACGTCTTTCTCAAAACTACACACACAAAACTGAAAACCTCACACAGAAAATGCTAAACCTGACACTCCCTTTGCAAGATGACTCTTTGCCATCAAATCTCTTACCTGTTCACAAAATGCAACTTGTGTTCTCATTTGGTACACACAGCCATATTTTCATAAGCATTTGCTGCACACTACCAAGCATTCACAGCACACAGTAGTGCAAAATTGAAAACACAATTCTAGAAAAGGAACACTCCATACGAATGACTCTGGGGAATGAGCCATTTCAACTTTTGTAAAATGTCTCAGTGTAGGCCTAATTTTTTCAAACATAAAACAGCACACATATGCGGCAACATTTTTTTATTTCTGAACAGTACCGTACTGTCAACGGGCCTGCTCAACCCATTGCAGCACACAAAGTGATGTTCCCATCACGCTGGCCGTGGACCTCAACAATGGCGCGCTGGCCAATGATATTTCTGCCCTGGCGCCTCCTCTTCACCAGGTGGAATCCAACCTCATGAATGAATATGTATTCATATAGCTCATTAGCTGTGTTATACTCCTGGATCTGCTGTAACAGACAGCATGGTAATGCAAGTTATAGTATGGACACAGATGGGTCAACACAGTGGGCTACAGTGAGACACTGTAGAAAAGGAACTATTGGATTACAGGTACAATACATGCATGTGTCAGTGCTGAATGTATGGGACTTACAAGCACAAACTCATTCCTGGGGCATTCCATTCCCCCATGTTTCTGAATGTGGCATGGTCATCCTGGTTTGTATCTGTCGGAGTGTGATAGTGTTGTTTTCACGAACCATTTTCACAATGTCCGTCTCCTGTTCGGCTGTGAAAGTACATGTTCTTCCTCCCCGGCGTGGTTCTCTTTAAGTCCTGCAAAATACAAATAGAGTGAGCCCACTGTATTCTATTGATATGCAGTATTTCAGTACACAAGGCAAATATAATTCATACCTGTTCTCATTCTAAAAGTTCTAATGATGGCAGCAACTGTGAAGTGGCTGAGATTTGGTTGGACCCTCTGGCCAGCCTCCCTCATGCTCAAACCATGGTTGAGCACATGGTCTACCACAGTGGCCCGAATCTCATTAGAGATGACGTCCTTCTTTTTCTTTCTCCTCATTCTTCTTCTCCTTGTCTTTCTCCTCCTCTTCCTCCTCCTTGTCCTCCTCATCCTTGTCCTCCTCCTCTCCCTCCTCTTCCTTGTCCTCTTGTCCTCTTCCTTGTCCTCCACTCACTTTTACCCCTCTCCTTCTCTGGTTGTTGATATGTTCTAAGTTCTCCATTGGTTACCAAACAAAACAGAGGCTCAAGGCCCTTTTTATGCTGCAGTCCTGATCGCAAATTGCTCACCAGACCTGAGTGTTTAGAGATTTGAATATTTGTGTGTTGTAGGTTAATGCTTTGAGACTTTACTTGAGAAGTGTGTGCAACAACTGAACATTGTGTGTAGTTTTTTGACAACAAGGTGATGAGTAATTGACATCAGTGTGTAAAAAAGGAAAGTCAGAGTCTAATGCAGATAAGGGAGTGTGAAGTAGTGCCAAATTGGGTTGAGCAATTGGTACATGAAGTTAAGGTTGTGCCAAATGTTTGCTTTTTGTCTGTTAACCGATGTGAAAAACTGTAAGTGATAGGCTATAGCCTACAACTAACATAGTAAAATCAGTATAACATGTTTTAAAACATCTTAAAATACCAAATAATATGGTGTGTTTTATCATCTTCTAGCTGAATTCGCAAGCATCTCGCGGGAAATATTAGACCAGCTGCCGAAACGATCACTGCAGAGCGCGAGCCGATCGCGACGCTTCGCAGCTAGTGTGTCCGGACCAATTTGTATAATACGGGCACTGAAGGAAAAAGGCTGCACTTCCAGGCGCTTCGCAGCTGGTGTTCCAGGCATAAGCCACTTTACAGTTTTTCTCGATTGGTTACACACATTTTCTGAATGCATACCTCATACTCTCAGAACTATACACACAAATCAAGAAAACACACACACAATGGGCAAAACCCCTCACTTCTCCTGCAAAATTAAACTTTACATTCAAAACAATGTTATTTCTTCTCAAAATGGTATTTTGTCTTCAAATGACACACACAACCCATCATATGAATCGACATTTATAAGAACCATTTGAACACTGATGTGCTCAATGTAAAACACTATCATCATAGTGATTTAGGCCTTTTTTTGTTCAGTGTGTTATAAAATATTGAGAATATTGTTTTTATACTCAGATCACAGAAATACACGGTAACAAATATATTTTAAGTATTTTTCCCAGAAAAACAATGTAAGCAGTGTACATCCCAACCAACACAAAGTTGCACATACAGTGCTCTACATACAAAACAACATAATCATTTACTGTATAGTGTACACAGTTACATTATTATTATTTTTCTTTGTATTTGCCGTAATGTTATGGCGTTATTTTCTAGGACCATGTTCATGATTTCAGTTTTCTGTTCAGGAGACAGAAGATGTTCCCGACCACCTTGTGTTGGTAATCTTTCAGTTCTGCCAAACAAATAGTAAAATACTGTAAATACTGTGTAGGAATACAAAGTAGGAATACATTTCCCAAATACTTGAAACATACTTTATTTGTACAGTCCTACAGAACAGTCCACAGGCAATACTGTACTACTGTACTCATTGAGTACTGTATTGATATGCAGTAGGCCTACTGCAATTTTGTAGTGAGAGTAGATTTCTTACCTATTCTCATTTCGGAAAGTCCGGATGATGGATGCTACAGTGTACCTGCTCAAATTTGGCTGTACTCTTTGCCCAACCTCCTTCATTGTTAGACCATGGTTGACTACATGGTCGACCAAAGCGGCTCGGATCTCATCAGAGATTATGGTCCTTGGCCTTCCTCATCCTCGTCCTCCCCGTCCTCCTCCTCTTACTCTCACTCCTCTGCCTCTGTTTCCAATGTTGGCATCCATTGCTCAAAAACAGAAGAGGTCACTTGTTGCCCTTTTATGCTAAAGCTCTGGATAAAAGCGTCTGCTAAATGACTAAATATAAAGCTCTGATTGCTCATTGTAAAACTGTGTGACAGGTGTTTGTCCTTGCGATGAGTCAGAGTGCGTATTTGAATGGCAGTGTGTTCCTTGTGAAAACAAAAGATTTTCTTCATGAAAATTGTGCCAAATGCAGAGAATTGTGTGTAGTGTTTTGAAAAAAGTGTGTTTTAGAACTGCAATTTGAGTGTAAAGCAGGAATTGTGCTTGTAGTTTAGCAGAATTGGTTCATGGGGTTGGTGCATGAGTTACATGTTGTGGTCATTGTGTCTCAAGTACCAGTATTTGTGTGTAAACAATTGAGAAAAACTGTAATAGAACAGAACTCTCGCAGAAATTGGCGAGATTTAGTGAAATGAGACCGGCTTTTCCTTAATCTAGGTTGAAGGAACACCCCCCCAGAACACACTGCCACTTATAGATGGAAGTTGTAGATGTGTGTTTGTGACCTTGCAGTGAGAGGTCTGTCATTGTATCACATTGTATCACATGCACTCCCCTTCTTCCTGCTGTTGTCATGTCATAGTTCTCTCAACTAACCTTTCAGAGAGACAAAAGACATCAAGTACCAGCCAGTTCAAGATGAGCTTCATCTACTGTTCTTTGCTCTCTCCATCTGGGTTCTTCACTGAACAACGGTTTGACTCACTTGAAAGTTTGTGTTGCGGAGCAGGAGTGTCTTCCAATGGCACGGTTCCATTTTCCGGTTGGGAGATGATACAATAAATTAAACAAAATTAATTTCATCTTGTTTAGCGTCTTGTGTAGCGAGTAATTTGATATGATTTTATTGAATCATCAATCAAGTCTTTGTAGCTTATTTATCTATTTATCTTCTGGCTCCATAAAATAACCTCAACAAATAGAAACACTGTGTTAAATTCTGAATACTTTTGTATCCTCACCATGGCTTGACTGTTCATAACCACAGATAGACCAGGACCTGCTAACACAGTCAAACAGTAGGGGGCACTGGTGATACATACACAGCTCACAGGTCCAAGCACACACACACAGACACACAAAGAAACACATACACACACACTAACCCAGTGAATACAAGATTACCCTGAGGACAAAAATCTCCTATAATTCTTCAGAAACAAGGAATACAACCACATAGAGGGTTGGACTAGTCTAAATAATGATCTAATTGGGCTTCATTTCAACATGAAGACACAAAATTAACTCATGAGGGGGGAAGGCTAACTCCATGTTGAACATGTCTGGGACAATATGTCAAGAACATTTTCAATAAACACAGACAATTATGATAATAGTCCCTGAACACTCAGGACAATGGGGATCTATGAAATGAGGGGAATTACTTTGATTACATTTATTTGTACCTGATTACATTTCAGAAGGTCACATCCGTTAATGAGTCATGTGTAAAGTTACTATTTGATATCGCATATTACACTAAGTACATGCAAGGAGACAATAGCTCATAGACTGGAAAGGCGAAGTGCTACAGCAGCTTCCATTTTGGCACTTGAGATATAATTCATTTCAGGGAGGCAGCATCTTGGTTTTAGAGTGTGAGAGTGGAGAAAGTAGAGATAACTTTGAAGTAGAAACTCAGCCATTGTTATCATAGCATGGTGCAGCAGGCCTCTCTCCTCTCAGATAAAGTGAGTGTGGGTGAAGTCCCTTTGAAGATACGCTAGCTCTTTCTCTGCAGAACAAAGGGATGATGCCAATATGCGCACTGGTGTCTCCACAGATACAGCTCCAGAAATACCTAAATAAAACTCTCTTAGATGACAGAGTGAGACACTTAACTTCCATAGATATTTAGACTGTGGCTACCATAGCAGGTTCATTAATTCAGCTATGCGAAATACAAAATACAAATAAAGTATATATATATATAATATCAGTTTTTGAAGGACGTGAACATGCCTGAGTGTATTGTCATTGAGGGTATTGTATTGAGGCTGATATTGATCTTTGCTGTCTAGAAGTATCTTAGTATTATTCCTCTGTTCACTGGGGACGCAGTGACCACACTGCTATGTTTCTGTAAATGTTGTTTTGGAAAGCCTTTAATGGCCATATGCTTTTGTTTCTTATTTTACAGACCATATTTAATTCTAATGTTGTATAGTGTTGTAATATTGATGTTTTACAGGTTTTACACAGTTGTTCATGTAGCAGAACAAAAGTGACCACACTGCTATGTTTCTGTAAATGTTGTTTTGGAAAGCCTTTAATGGCCATATGCTTTTGTTTCTTATTTTACAGACCATATTTAATTCTAATGTTTTATAGTGTTGTATTATTGATGTTTTACAGGTTTTACACAGTTGTTCATGTAGCAGAACAAATGTGTTTGCATATTTCTTAGTCTTCTAAAGGAAGTTGAGTTACTGCTACACTGTAAAAAAATAACTTTTAAATAAATTACCGCACTTTTTCTGTAAATTATACATGTTTTTTCTGTATTTCTGAATGACAGGAAATACAGATAGAAAGACAATGGCAATCTATACATTTCTATTTTTACATAAATATTACAGCCAAATGTTGTTACTTAAAAATACACTAAAATGTCTGTTTAAAAAAATATATTAATAACATTTTCACCAAAATGTTCTGTTAAAACACATAATTTCAAAACGAGCTATTTTAACAGTTATTCTGCAGATATTTACTTTCATCCCACGGACAAATAACTTCTTGAATTGTGAACTGAGCTCGGGTAGCTGACGTCAAGCAATCCCAGCATGCACCAGTCAATATCAAAGACTACAAAAGCCTGCAAAAGCCTTTTTGGGACTATCTCGTTGTTTATGATCATTGACCAATGCACTTTTAGTAAAGCTCTCTCTTGGACGTCGCTTTGGATAAAAGCGTCTGCTAAATGAATAAATGTAAAGACTCCAGAGTAGGACGAAGGAAAGTTGATTAGATAGTTGTGTAGCGGCAACGCTCCTGTTACCCAGAATTCCCCGCGGCAAGCTGAAAAGCTACAAAGTTAAAGGTTTAAGCTTAGTTAAATAAGCATTGTTTGGAGTTTTGTTGTTGTGCTCGTTCTGTTTTGATATGTGTAATGTCATGGTCTGTAGTTTGGATAAATTAAGTGTTCACCCTGAGTGTGAATGTTGTTAGATGGCGATCTAAACTGTCTTATAAAATAATATGCGGAGAGCAATATTCCTGTCCATTTCGTACAGTTAGCCAGCGCTACAGTTGTAAATATCTGGATACTGATTACAGCATCTGGATGCTGTATGTTGTGCACACGACTTGTTTTGAATGAACATGTTAAATCGTGATGTATTGTTTTGGCTTTATTTAATATTGAAAATGCTGTATTTTTATATTGATATATATATTTTATATTTTATATAAAAGTATTATTTACCGGTAAAGAACAGCATGTAATGTAATATTACAGATATTTCTTGTAAATTTGGTACTGGAACGTGTCATAACATGGGTTTATAATGTGTACACAAAGTATATGTTTGTACAATTACAAATAGTTTTTCCCCCCGCAAATCTGGTTTATTCAGGATAATAGTACACATTTAAAATTAGAAATGCAGTTTTTTTTACAGAGAACGTAAATTAATAAAAGTCATATTTACCGGCAAAGAACAGCCTGTAATGTAATATTACAGATATATCTTGTAAATTTGGTACAGGAAAATTACAATTATTTTACGGTTAATTAATGTTAATAAAAAAAAAAGGTTTTACTGTAATTTAATGGGTTTAATCTGGTGTCCTAGCTGCCAGATTGTTCCTGTTTTTTTACAAGTTTTTTTTTTTACGGTGTACTTTTTTTGTAGTAAGAAGTACTTTTTTAGTACCACTGCCCTACAGTCTGCCAGAGCGGCTTCAAGGTCATCGGTCATCATTCTGCTGGACCTTTCTGCAGCGTTTGATATGGTTAACCACCAAATCCTGCTCGCCAGACTTTCTGAGATGGGCATCACTGGCACTGCACTTCAGTGGATCTCATCCTACCTGTCGGGAAGATCCTACCAGGTCTCCTGGGGAGGCAAAGTGTCAGGCACATGCCAGCTCTCCACTGGTGTCCCACAGGGCACTGTCCTTGGACCCCTCCTCTTCTCCCTGTACACCACCTCGCTTGGACCAATCATCACCTCCCATGGCTTCTCCTACCACTCCTACGCTGACGACACGCAGCTGTACCTATCGTTCCCCCTGACCGATCCGGGGATCTCAGCTTGGATCGAGGCTTGCCTCACAGACATCTCCGCCTGGATGACCGAGCACCACCTCCAGCTGAACCTTGCCAAAACAGAACTCCTCATCATCCCGGCCAAACCCAGAATCTCCCATGATCTCTCAATCACCCTGGGATCTGCGACGGTGACCCCTTCATCCTCTGCCAGGAACCTTGGGGTTACCATGGACGACGAGCTCTCCCTCACGGCCCACATTGCTGCGGTCTCCCGGTCGTGTAGATTCACCCTCTACAACATCCGGAAGATCAGGAGATACCTGTCTGAGCACTCCACCCAGCTGCTAGTCCAAGCACTCGTCCTCTCCAAGTTGGACTATTGCAACTCGCTGCTCGCTGGTCTCCCAGCATGTGCAACCCGTCCTCTCCAGAGGATTCAAAACGCATCGGCCCGCCTGGTCTTCAACCCACCCAGACGCTCCCATGCTACCCCGCTTCTCATCTCCCTTCACTGGCTACCCATCACAGCCCGTATCAGATTCAAGACCCTGGTACTGACCTTCCGAGCAGTGAACGGGACTGCACCCGTCTACATCAAGTCTCTCCTGCAGCCTTACACCCCCACCTGTCACCTACGGTCTTCTTCAGACAACCGCCTGGTGGTCCCACCGCTCAAGACCGCCCGGTCCCAACACAAGCTCTTCTCCTGTCTGGCCCCCCAGTGGTGGAACCAACTCCCCACCTCCATCAGGGACACTGACTGTCTCTCCACCTTCAAGAAAAGGCTCAAGATGCACTTGTTCCGGGAGTACAACGGTACTTAGGAACGGTTCGCTTGACCCGATGTTAGTTTCCTCAAGGATCACAATGACTCTTGCTTAGAGACTTGTTGCTCTTGTGGTTAGTGGTAACTGATTTAAATTTTTGTTCTCGCTGTGATATATTGTTTTATTACTGTTGCTTGCTTTTTTCCACAGGTACACTTGCAGATCGTGTGAAGATACAAACATCCACATCTGCACGTTTGTTATTTTTATAGTTTTAGCAGGCATGTTGTGTGGGTGTAGAACAGCTGAAATTGAAAACAGAACCAGTGCTACACTGCTTCATAGTTTAAAACAAATGTTTAAAACATTTGTAATTACTTAAGAGTTCTGAAGTTTGCTAAAATGTCATTACGATGAGGTCAGAGTGTGGTCCTGCCAACACACACTGGCAGAACGCTAGCCCTTTGGCTACAAGCCAGTGCATTTTCCTGTCATTTTTCATTACCGTCTAAAACCAACATAACTCTGACCCTCTTTCCTCTTCTCTTTTCATCCCTACCCTCACTACAACCACTTCGGCCCTCTCCACTCTCACACATGACAGGAGCAGAGAGCAGTTGGCCCGTGAAGACACTAAACCAGTGTGACAAGGCTAACAGCTAAATGCTAATGTTTTCTCATCTCAGGGAGCACAGGTTGGACCTGGAGAGAAGAATGTGCACTGTGTCTTCAAAGGTGATGCTGGAGGAGCGGTTTGATCAGATTGAAGTGTTGAGCTGCAGGGTTAATTCACTCTGCAGAAAAATCAATCAACAAGCCAGCAGTCAGCAGAGAAATGGCTTTCGCCTCAAACACAACCTCACCATCAGAACAGTTTAACTCAGAAACAAAAGAAAAAAGAGTTGATTCTCTATGATGATCGATGCAGTAAGCTATTCCTGTAAAGATCTGCATCTTATGTTCAGTGTACTCCAGGATGTAGTGGAAGCCAGCCGTCTATTTAGAAGAGGATTATTACATTTACATTTAGTCATTTAGCAGACGCTCTTATCCAGAGCGACTTACAGTAAGTACAGGGACATTCCCCCGAGGCAAGTAGGG
This sequence comes from Osmerus mordax, assembly GCF_038355195.1. Classification (NCBI taxonomy): domain Eukaryota; kingdom Metazoa; phylum Chordata; class Actinopteri; order Osmeriformes; family Osmeridae; genus Osmerus; species Osmerus mordax. The sequence continues at coordinate 7,792,730 of NC_090054.1, read as the reverse complement.
TGAAGTGCCTTGCCCAAGGACACAACATCAGTTGGCATGACCGGGAATCGAACTGGCAACCTTCGGATTACTAGCCCGATTCCCTCACCGCTCAGCCACCTGACTCCCTATTAAGCTATTATTAAGAAGTCTCCTCCCACACTGAGATTTTCTCCTGAAATAGAATAGATAATTGATCTCAAATATACCTTTGGGAACACAGTTAATGTTTTCATCAGTTGGTGCAGATTTATGAGGGGCCGTGAGGGACATTATTCAGAATACTCTCTCACACACACAACTGAAAAGCTCTCACACACACTACTGAAAAGCTATACGCTCACACACACTACTGAAATGCTCTCACACACACTACTGAAAAGCTCTCACACACACTACTGAAAAGCTTTCACACACACTACTGAAATGCTCTCACACACACATATGAAAAGCTCTCACACACATATGAAAAGCTCTCACACACACTACTGAAATGCTCTCACACACACTACTGAAAAGCTCTCACACACACTACTGAAAAGCTATACGCACACACACACTACTGAAATGCTCTCACACACATTACTGAAATGCTCTCACACACACTACTGAAATGCTCTCACACACATATATGACAAACTATACGCTCACACACACTACTGAAAAGCTCTCACACACACTACTGAAATGCTCTCACACACAGTACTGAAAAGCTCTCACACACACTACTGAAATGCTCTCACACACACTACTGAAAATCTCTCACACATATTAGTGAAACGTGCTCATATACACATCTGAAATGCTCTTGCATAATATTGTGGAATATAACAGTTCAGTGGTGAATACGAGCATTACAATTAAAAAGGAAGGCCTTCCTTTCAACTGAAGGAAACAGGAAGTCCACACCAGGATGTGCATGTGCTTTTACTGGATTTGAAGTAGTACTTCAACCACAATGCATGTTCACCTGATCCTCTTTGAGTCCAACAATTTCAGTCAGGAAAGGCTTTATAGAGAGCTTGGTGATCATACACTAACTCTATCTGCATTTCTTGCTGTGTCCAGATATGATCATGATGATAGTGATGTGAGTAATCTACTAGGATCATTGTATAGATGCTTTCGCAACTTGCTTCATGAACAAGAGGCCAGACAGGGATCCAGTGATGTGACCAACAATTTGATACCCCCAACAATCTTGACTGGCCATCCAGGTCGGCCCCGATACAACATAGCCGCCGAACAGATTGCTCACTGTGTATCCATTGGTATGACATGGCAGAGAATTGCATCGTGCTTTGGAATCAGTCGAAGAACCCTATACAGACACAGACAAACTGGGAGTTGAGCCATTAAGATATGCAATATTGTCAAATCAAGACCTGGACAGCGTTGTGACTAATATACTACAGAACACTCCAAATGTAGGTGAAGCATATGTTCTTGGAAGCCTGAGATCACGTGGCTTAAGGGTTCAGCGTTGGCGGGTCAGACAGAGCCTCGATCAAGTGGATCCAATTGGGTGGTCATTTAGACGCCGTCATGCCATACGCCGAAGGGTCTATAGTGTTCAGGCCCCCAACCAATTATGGTAAGTTGACTTGTAACTGTTTTGTATTATCAATAAAGGTAATCAACACTTTGATATACTTGGCAAGTTTTACCTATATCCTTTTTTATTTAATGTACTTTATATCTCCCAACAGGAATTTTGACAGCAACCACAAGCTGATTAGATGGCAGATGGTCTTTCATGGCTGTGTTGATGGCTTCAATCGGACCATTATATACATGGTGCTTATCTAACAACAGAGCCTCAAGTGTCTTGTCATTATTTAGAGAACTTTGGTTTGCCCGTACGGGTAAGATGTGATCATGGTATGGAAAATATACGTGTTGCCCAATTTATGTTGGAAAGAAGAGGACTGAACAGTCGTAGTCTTATTACAGGTGTTTCAGTACACAACCAAAGGATTGAGAGACTATGGGCAGAATTGAATAGAGTTGTATCTAGACACTTTATTAATATTTTTAACTTTATGGAGGAACACGGTATACTGGATTCATTGAATGAACTACATCTATTTTGTCTGCATTATGTTTATTTACCAAGAAATGAAAGGGCAGTAACAGAATTTATCAACCAGTGGAACAACCACGGCCTGTCCACACAAGGGGGGGCGACTCCTCTTCAGCTGTGGCATACAGGGGTCATAAACAATATAGGAATCCATCCCATTATAAATGACATTTTTTATGACGATAACTACTATGGCATTGACGAAGAAGGGCCATTACCTGAACTTCAAACAAATAATAATGTTAGAATTCCAGACATTGATGTAACCATTAATGAGACCACAATGAACAGTATTCAACAAGTGAATCCACTTGAAAATGATGGGAACCATGGAATAGATGTGTTTTCTTCTCTTCTGCATTTTCTTCTATGAAAAACATGGGAGTTATGCAAGGTTTTGTTAAAACATTTTGTTTACTTCACTTGATTAATTACAACAATTATGTTAAAGTTTTAACGCTGTTTTATTAAAAACAAATGTTTAAAACTAACAAGCATTTGTTCAAAGCATTTTTTCCAAAAGACAGACTGAGAGACAAGCGGAGACTGAGACAGGCAGAGGGAGAAACAGACACACAAGAGACAGACAGATAAGAGACAGGGGGAGAGACTGAGAGAGACAGACAGACACAGACATAAGGAGAGAGACATACAAGAGACAGATAACATGAGACACAGAAAGAGATACAGAGCATGATACTATGTTCACGCCTAATTGCCTAAATTCTAATCGTAGAACAGTATGAATACGAGACATAAATGTGAACATTTGTTTCAAACATAAGTTGCCTGAGTCAGTTGAATTGCGGTGGAAATATAAAATACACCATGACTCAATATTCTTTTATAATTGAACACTTAACTGCAGAAGGCAATAACATTTTAAGAGGAAGTGGGCATTCAGAAATGCAACGGTTTTTTTTGACTTTTTTCATAGACAGAGCATAGGTTTATGCCCTGCCAAACCCATATGTGTTTCCTAATGCAAAGTCAAACTTCTCCTTGAACAGTTGGTATGACACATGTAGTGTCAACTTGATGCAGTTAACGCATCTGTTGGCCACAGGGAACATTGGTGTAGAGGAGAAGTCGTCATCTTCTTTATGAATGAACTGGACGGAGGGAGTTGGAGAAAAGCCAATAGGTGGTAACACAGATGCTCCAGTTGCAAAGGACAATATTTTCTGTAGTTTGGATGGCCCTTCTTCCTCTATAAAAACAGAAAAACATTGTAAGTGGTAGTTGGTCCAATTAACATGTATATGAATCAGCTGATACTAAATAAATGGTCAAATAAGAGTATTGTACTTGAAAAAACTGAATAACCTATAGCAATACATTGATAAAACACCTTTCATCTTTTGTCAAGGTGCTACTTGATGACATTACAACCAAGAAAGTAAGTAAGTTTAAGCTATAATGTTTTTGTTATACAAGTATGTTTTGTAAAACAAAAAAAACAATAACACTAAAATATAAAGAGACACATAAGTTTACTTGTACACTAAACTGTCAATTACCCTCTGCATCCTGGAGATGCAGAGGGTAATTCCAGAAGGTAACAACCATCTCCTCAGCAGCTCTCTTGTTGCTCCCTTCTGGAGACAGACAAATGCTGAAAACATCATCCACATGGTCAGCAGTCAGTGTGCTTGGCTCATAGCAGAACAGGGGGCGAAAGCTGTCTGGATGCCTACGGATTTTCTCAAGAACGCCAAGAGTTTTCAGTCCTTCACAGAATCTGTACAAATAACATGGAATTTTGCAGAATTTAATTAGGGTTCCTAATTCACTTGTGCATTGTCAATTTACTTAGTTTAAAAAATAAATAATTGATTTTGTTGGTCTATGGGTCAAATTCTGATTGCTATTCTGATTAATCTGACTGCAAACAACCAACACTTCTGAATACCTCTGAAATGGACCTTGAACCCTGTGGATGACCTGGAACATGACAATGTCATGTACCAGCAAATCCCTGTCTCTTATAGATCGCATAGGCCTCAGACATCCTGCATTGGCCAAGTAGTCAAGCAGAGGTGCATTTGACATCTCAAGGTCCTCAAGGGTTGTACTTTCAGATACCTAGCATCACAAGGAGCATCAGAATGGCTTGTTATATGGAGGCTACTTATTAGTTTAATAACTTATTAGTAAGGACCCAGACACTGGACGTCTGCATAATTACCAATGGTGTCTAAGGGTGCCCTAACTTGTTTTTTTCCACATAGCTACAATATGATAAACAATAAGGAAAATACACTTTGCCGACTACAGTGGTCCGTTGAATAGTGGTGGAATTCAAACTGTAGGAAGTGAGCATTCAGCAATGAGTAGACTGGGCTGGATTGGTACTCCCTCTCAAAATGGAAAACGGCAAGAGAATATTGTAAAGTAACCTAATTGTAATGCAAGATAACATTAAATTACCAACTGACCTTTTTGACTTTTTCCAAAAGTTCCATGTCAGCTATGTCTTCTAGCACTGGTTTTGCTGAACCATGAACCAGAAGAGAAAATACTGTTGGTGAGAGGAAGTTTGGTGGCGGACCGCCATGGACCAAGCTTACAGCAATGGCTCTGCCAGCTGTGTAGTACCGGTCCTCTCTAAGAGCTTCAAAACAACGGGATAAAAGGACATATTGATCAATCATGGATTTCATTGTGCCATTAAATAAATTGTAAATCAGTTCAAAAGCTAACAGATGTTTAAAAAAAAAATCCCCATAAATTAAAATGGTCATTACCAGCACTGTCCAGAGCCAAGTTCTTGCTGTTTTCTTTTCCCTCAAACATGGGTGACCTGGCCATGGTCTCCATCAGCAGCCTCAGGAATTCCCTCCTTGGCCCTCCTAAATTAATCCCTTCCTCATTTCTCCCCATGTCATCTGAGAATTTTACACAGATCATCAAGTTGGGGTCATAGGACACCCTTTGGAATCCTCGCACAGCTCCCTCCCAGATAGCAGAGCGATTTACATTAAATATTAAAAGTTGTTTTGAGCTAATTTTGCTTGAGAGTTCCAGCAGTATCTCTTGAACCGGGACCTTTTCTGCACTATAAAGACAACATCAAAAATAAATGATCAGATATGACAAAATAATCTTAAAATGAAATAGTTCATATCAACTATCTGATCACATCATCCTCAATAGTTGACACATTCTGTGTTTGTGCTACTCACATTTGACTCTCCATACTGGCAATTATAGCCTGGTTTAATTCCTCATCATCTGAAGAGTCATCCGGAAGAGCAGCCATAAGTGTTAAATATGAAGAGTAGTCTTCATCACGACTGCTTGTGCCAGGGTTGCCATCACTTCTTGCAAGGCAGCCTCCATAGTGACCACTAGTGCCACTTCCTTGCATTGCTGTACGCCTTTCAACAACACTCCTGGTGGCGTGTTGGATGCCAAAGCCATGTTCATCACCACTGCTAGTGCCAGGGTGTTTGTTCTTTAAGGTGTTCTATAAATAAAGATTATTATATAATTAATTACAAAGTAAGAAGAAAAAAAAAAAAAGTATTTACCTGACATCCTCTGGAATGTGCTCACCAAAACCATCTCTGATGCGTTCCATAACAGTCTGGTGGTCCCAGGCCTTCTGGAATTCAAAGGCACTGAGGATGTGCCCATGTTGGTGTAACCCTAATTTTGGACCTTGTCTGCACACTATTCCCCATGATGGATTGGGAAGTAATTGTTGAAATGGTCATGCTGCTGTGACCTAGCTCTGAAATAAGAATGTAACTCTTAAGACTACATGAACACAGCCAGTGCACGTTGTCATGCTACCATAAAATACAGGGTGGCTGAGCGGTGAGGGAATCGGGCTAGTAATCCGAAGGTTGCCAGTTCGATTCCCGGTCATGCCAACTGACGTTGTGTCCTTGGGCAAGGCACTTCACCCTGCTTGCCTCGGGGGAATGTCCCTGTATTTACTGTAAGTCGCTCTGGATAAGAGCGTCTGCTAAATGACTAAATGTAAATGTAAGTAGATTAATACATTTAGTCTTTTTTTTCTTTTCAATACAATACAGAGACTACAGTTGTAGAACAACATACAAATAATAGATATCTTAATTACGGCCAGTTTGACAAGAGCAAAATACGACAGTCACCCCTTATCGACCCTCCTCTGGCTGTGAACCAACCCTCCAGCTGCCTAACATTATATAGGCCTATTTCCTCTCGTTTTCAAAGATTTTGGTATTTGCTTGCTTGCTTCATTCATAGCTAGCTAGCAAACTGCACACGATGGCAATATGAAAGAATTTCAAACTCCCGACTACCTTTTTCTCTTCATGCCTTTTCATGTCCATGTGCCGAAGTGCTGCTGCGCTTGATAGCGGGGTGCAGTCTCTCCTGACGGGACCCGCAGCAGACAGTGGCACGCCGCTACGCTGCCGGGATGGAAAGAGAGCTGCTAGGTGGCTGTCCAGTGTATCCACACCAATCTTCTTCAGACAACCGCCTGGTGGTCCCACCGCTCAAGACCGCCCGGTCCCAACACAAGCTCTTCTCCTGTCTGGCCCCCCAGTGGTGGAATCAACTCCCCACCTCCATCAGAGACACTGACTGTCTCTCCACCTTCAAGAAAAGGCTCAAGACGCACTTGTTCCGGGAGTACAACGGTACTTAGGAACGGTTCGCTTGACCCGATGTTAGTTTCCTCAAGGATCACAATGACTCTTGCTTAGAGACTTGTTGCTCTTGTGGTTAGTGGTAACTGATTTAAATTTTTGGTTCTCGCTGTGATATATTGTTTTATTACTGTTGCTTGCTTTTTCCCACAGGTACACTTGCACTTATAGCTGTTCATGTTGTTTGGTTGTGACTTGTTTAACTACATGCTCTTATGGTTCTTCCCTTTGGCACTTACTTTGGTTGTTCACAATGTGTGCTTCATGTTTTGGCTACTCGCGATGTTTTTTTGGCTATCTTGTTGTTATGATCAGTGACCTATGCACTTTGTAAAGCTCTCTCTTGGAAGTCGCTTTGGATAAAAGCGTCTGCTAAATGAATAAATGTAAATGTAAATGTAACCAAGTTGAGGCATTAGACAGTGTTCTGATGGTCTCCGCAGAGGCCAATATGTTGTTTAGTAACGCCGTTGCTTCGGATTGATTGCTTGAGGGCTCAACAGCACATGGTTGCGCTGACATCCTTGTACACTTTCCGCTTAATCTGAAAAACCTTCCGTTTCAACTGAAACACCTTCCGTTTTAACAGAAATTTTCATATGTGTGTATGAGAGCTTTTCATGTGTGTGTGAGAGCATTTCAGTAGTGTGTGTGAGAGCTTTTCAGTAGTGTGTGTGAGCGTATAGTTTTTCATATATGTGTGTGAGAGCATTTCAGTAGTGTGTGTGAGAGCATTTCAGTATTGTGTGTGAGAGCATTTCAGTTATGTGTGTGAGCATATCGTTTTTCAGTAGTGTGTGTGAGAGCATTTCAGTATTGTGTGTGAGAGCATTTCAGTAGTGTGTGTGAGAGCATTTCAGTAGTGTGTGTGAGAGCATTTCAGTAGTGTGTGTGAGAGCATTTCAGTAGTGTGTGTGAGAGCATTTCAGTTGTGTGTGTGAGCGTATAGTTTTTCAGCAGTGTGTGTGAGAGCATTTCAGTTGTGTGCGTGAGAGGGTATTCTGAACTAGAGAGGCTACAATATCTGGGGAAATTGTAGGGTGTGCTTGCTTGCGTCGGTTGCACAGGGGTCCGTTTTTTAATGACATGATATTTCTGTATATTTTATATAAAAATGCATACTTATTATTTTTAAAGACTACATAGATTTAAAAGCATTTTTTTTTGCTGCTCATTTACAACTCAAAATACGAGTGATGTGTAGAATGAAATAGATGTCTTATTTCCCCTGCAAGAGGCAGCATCATAGCTGAATCAAAACGAATACATTTGTCAGGCCGGTGTAAAAAATTGACCTAATCTCTATGATTTAAACGTCATTTTAAGTTTTTCCCTTCTCGTGATATTTTCAGGCATTTAGCCTACTCATATTGCATTCATTCATGAATAAAGAACCCCCTTTGAAGATTATTCTACGACGTTAACGGCAGAAGATGGAATCGTGATTCAAACAGTACCATCTGCTAACTGAAAATATACCCCCAAAAACGTAAATAAGCTTGACATTTATTTAATGGAAAATCGCTCATTCATAAAAAGCTCACTGGTAGCGATCATTGTCAGTAACAACTAGTGATGGGTCGTTCGCGAACGATCCGGCTCTAAGAGCCGGCTCTTGAAGGTGAACGTCGGGAGCTGGCTCGCATATCTGAAGAGCCGACTCTATTTATAATAGATTAATACAGCCTATAAAAACTAAATGATTATGAAATAATGAATTTTAATTGTAATTAAAATAATTGACTAATTCAAATAACAACAAAAAATACTTATAGGCTTAAAAGCGCACACGATCATCCTCACATTCTGTTCCTGTCAATCCTGCATGAGGGAGGGCCGAGCCAACTCACACACAGTCAGAGAGTAGTCAAAACTTGGAGGAGAGCCATGAAAAATCAATGCATTTTTAAAGATATGTGGTTACGGTCGAGTATGATTTCATTTCATAATTTAATTCAAATTGTTTTCACACCTATCATAGTCAAATTCATAGTTAAAACATGTATTTTTTAAAGAGCCGTTCGGGAGCCAAAAGAGCCGGAATGCCCATCACTAGTAACAACGCAAAATGCTATATAGCCCTGTGTGGAGAAGCTTCCCCGGTAAATTGTACTACTACACAGTACTAGACTACTGCTGTGTTCGTCTTGGTAGCGATTGCGTTGGTTGAATTGGATTTAACGTTCCGTTGTACGGTTTAGGCTGAAATTAATTATTTTCAGGAACAGACAAAGTTTAGGCTGTGGCAATGAAGTTCAGGTTAGTAGTTAGATAGACTTTTGACTTAAGTAAGGGGAGTGCCGAACATGTTCTGTCGCCGTTTGACTTCCTAAACAGCTGTGTAGTGTAGATGTTTTTGTAGTGTGTCTCGCGTAAGCTACAGCGTTGCAGTGAGCTACACTGGTTTGAAACCACAGGTAATGGTAATTTCACCAACAAATCGTTTACTAATGTCAGAATAAATCCTACAACGAAAATGTATATGTGAGGAATGTTTATTTTAACGATTGAAAACAGATACATCATAGACCACTGTAGTATGTGTTGCCCGGGCAACACAGGCTAATGTCATGATGCTAATACTTCAGTGAAATAGTAGACTACTGTTTCCGAAAGTAGATTTGTCAATATGACACACAATTTGACAATTGTGTGTCATATCTATCACAAAGTAAAATGAGTAAATAGTTATCACCCTGGCCTCTTTGCTTGTGGAGTTTCTGCAGCTGCCCCCAAGTTAACAGATGCGAAACGAATGTTCTGCCAAAGGTAGTCACGCGTGTTTTCGTGACGTTAGTGACGTAGTGACGTTAGTAACGTCAGTGACTGTGGCTAGCAAATTAGCCACCGTTAGCTTCACTTTTCGCCACAAAAACTTAACTTGAGCCTAAACCATGCAACGGAACGTAAATTCCAATAGAAGCAACTCAATCGCTACCAAGACGAAACTTTTGACACCTACGTTGTCTATGTAGGCCAAATATTGACTGAGTTTTAGGGGGGCAAAAAAAATTAAAAATAAAATAATATATACAGTTTGGTCCATAAGTATTTGGACATTGACACAATTTCCATCATTTTGGCTCTGTATACCACCACAATGGATTCGAAATGAAACTATCAAGATGTGCTTTAAGTGCAGACTTTCAGCTTTAATTTCAGGGTATTTACATCCAAATCAGGTGAACGGTGTAGGAATTACAACACATTTTATATGTGCCCCCCCCCCTTTTTAAGGGACCAAAAATAATTGGACAAACTAACATAATCATAAATCTAATTGTCACTTTTAATACTTGGTTGCAAATCCTTTGCAGTCAATGACAGCCTGAAGTCTGGAACCCATAGACATCACCAGACGCTGGGTTTCGTCCCTGGATTTAGGTCAGGTGATTGACTTGGCCATTGCAGAACATTCCACTTCTTTGCCTTAAAAAAGTATTTGGTTGCTTTCGCAGTATGCTTCGGGTCATTGTCCATCTGCACTGTGAAGCGCCGTCCTATGAGTTCTGAAGCATTTGGCTGAATCTGAGCAGATAAAATTGCTCGAAACACTTCAGAATTCATCCTACTGCTTTTGTCAGCAGTCACATCATCGATAAATACAAGGGAACCAGTTCCATTGGCAGCCATACATGCCCACGCCATAACACTACCTCCACCATGTTTCACTGATGAGGTGGTATGCTTTGGATCATGAGCAGTTCCTTCCCTTCTCCATACTCTTCTCTTCCCATAATTCTGGTACAAGTTGATCTTGGTCTCATCTGTCCATAGGATGTTGTTCCAGAACTGTACAGGCTCTTTTAGATGTTTTTTGGCAAACTCTAATCTGGTCTTCCTGTTTTTGAGACTCACCAATGGTTTACATGTTGTGGTGAACCCTCTGTATTTACTCTGGTGAAGTCTTCTCTTAATTGTTGACTTTGACACAGATACGCCTACCTCCTGGAGAGTGTTCTTGATCTGGCCAACTGTTGTGAAGGGGTTTTTCTTCACCAGGGAAAGAATTCTTCTGTCATCCACCACAGTTGTTTTCCGTGGTCTTCCGGGTCTTTTGGTGTTGCTGAGCTTACCAGTGCGTTCTTTCTTTTTAAGAATGTACCAAACAGTTGATTTGGCCACACCTAATGTTTTTGCTATCTCTCTGATAGGTTTGTTTTGATTTTTCAGCCTAATGATGGCTTGCTTCACTGATGGTGACAGCTCTTTGGACTTCATATTGAGAGTTGACAGCAACAGATTCCAAACACAAATACCATACTTGAAATGAACTCTAGACCTTTTATCTGCTCCTTGTCAATGAAATAACAAACTCCCTTTATGAGAGAATAACATATACCTGGCCATGGAACAGCTGAGCAGCCAATTGTCCAATTACTTTTGGTCCCTTAAAAAGGGGGGGGCCACATATAAAATTTATTGTAATTCCTACACCGTTTACCTGATTTGGATGTAAATGCCCTGAAATTAAAGCTTTAAGTCTGCACTTAAAGCACATCTTGATTGTTTCATTTCAAATCCATTGTGGTGGTATACAGAGCCAAAATGATGAAAATTGTGTCAATGTCCAAATACTTATGGACCTAACTGTATGTGAGAGAACAAAGGTTGTGCCCTTGCCGAAGGCAAAGCACACCCAATTATTTACGTTATTAACCCCTTCAGATCATGATTGCATGAAATGCTGGTTGTCATTTTGGCCACAGTTACAATATTGTCCCACAAATAAATAAATACAATTGCTCATTACCTTATTCCCCCTCTTTCACCAGGTCAAACCTTACCTGGCAGACTTTGCACACAAAAAGCAAGCATGTCCTCTCCTTGCACGCCATCCTACTGGACTCTAAGGAGAAAGGCTAAGGCTAGGGTTGACACAGATTTGCAGTCATTGCCAGGCACAGAGTGGGAGGGGGTTGAAAACAATGACATTGATGACAATGACATGGACTTCCTGGACTGTGGATCCATTGTGTCTGATACAGACTCATTTTTTGACTGTGAAGATCACTTGTCTGACACTGAATCAGAATCAGAGGGAGATGAATTGTTCGAGAAATTGTCCAGATGGGCTGCTGAACATAGGATAACCCATACTGCTATAAATAGTTTGCTGGCTGTGCTTGGCAAGCATCACCCTTCGTTGCCAAAAGATGCACAAACTCTTCTGGGTACAGCACGTTCCACCAACCTGAAGGTGTGTGAAAAAGCTGGTGGTCACTACTACTATTTTGGAGTGCTGGAGTCCCTCAGTAACATTTTACTAGAAAACAAAGATGTACTCACCACAGTCAACCAGCTGCAGCTTCAGGTTAATGTTGATGGACTGCCTCTGTTCAAAAGTTCTGGAACCCAGCTCTGGCCAATCCTAGGCACAATTGTTAACCTGCCCAAGACAGACCCAGTCTTGGCCTATACTGTGGTACCAGCAAGCCACACTCACTTGGAGAGTTTCTGGATGACTTTGTGGAGGAAGTTACTCAATTACAGGATGGTTTTACCCTTGAGGGATTTCAATTAAAGCTGAAGCTGTTGTCCATGGTGTGTGATGCCCCTGCACGTCCTTTTCTCAAGTCTGTTAAAGGACACACTGGGTATCATGGGTGTGAAAAGTGTGTCCAGGAAGGGGAATATATGGAACACAGAATGACATATCCCAGAAACGACCTACCTAGACGGTCTGACAAGAGTTTTTGTGAGAAGTCAGATGCTGACTCAGATGATGATACCCCATGGTGGTGACCATGGGGTATCATCTCTGGAGAGGACTGGAATGGGGATGGTGAGAAGATGCTGAGAAGGTGATTGGCTGCAATCTGCCTACCCTCGAGGACCTGCACACCTCGAGGACCCTGAGGCGAGCGAGGAAGATTGTGGCCGACTCCTCCCACCCTGGACACTCCCTGTTTCAGTCACTCCCCTCCGGCAGAAGGCTGCGGTCCATCAGGACCAATACCTCACGCCACAAAAACAGTTTCTTCCCTTCCGCTGTTGGCCTCTTCAACAAGGCCAAGGGATCACACTGACTCTAATGACTTCTTGCTTAAAACACACTGCTTTTTGCACTGCATTACAATAATGGTATCTTGTACATTTGTATTTTTTGTAATATTTGTATTTTTGTATTTTTATATTGTAATTTACGGCAATTTATATTTTATTGTATATTTAATTATATTTTAATCCCACTTAGTACTGCTAGTTTATGTACCCTTAGTATAGATAGTCCACATATTTAAATTTTAGGTATATGTTTATTGTATGCACCTTCCTGCCAAAGCAAATTCCTTGTCTGTGCAAACTTTCATGGCGAATAAATCCCATTCTGATTCTGATTATGGTGTCTGGCACTCCGGTCAGGGCACAGCTGGCCAGAAAGGGGGGGGGGGGGGGGGGGTCGTCTATGTCTAGCACCTAGTGGGGTCCCAGATCCAGCTGTTCTGTGCCACAGTCCTGCCTTTTTGTAAAACAAACTTTTGTATAAACTAGTGGTGGGCTGTAATCACTGTAATCTTGGCGTTAATCTAGATTAAAATAACAATGAAACAGGCAGTCCATGCAGTCAGCCCCGCGCTGAATACTGTAGGCGAGGCGTGCAGTCACTGTCCAGTACGGCAGACACGCCTTCGCCGTTCCAGCGCAGAACCTGATCTGCGCACCGCTGTCCGTTGTGAATGCCTCCGCAATAGCGCTGGTGACGGGCCACTCCGCCCACCTTGAGGACTCCCCCAAGCTGCAGAAAACAAAATGCGGGACAGGAGTGCTTAGGCAAACTCACACCCTTCAGCAGACTGATCTAGTGGCACAGAAGCACAGTGGGGTGGAGTAATGAACTTCCCTTGGCAAGACAAACATAGAGCAGTTTGACAGTCAGCCTCAGAACCAGACCATGCACCGCGTCCGGAGCATCACCAGGGTCCTTACTCACTCCGTCGTCGCCAGAGCTGTTGAGTTGCGATTGCTCCCGTCCGTCGTGTGGATCTCCCCTTCACGTTCATCCACCGTATCCTTGTCCACCGTCCGGTTCCTCTCCCCACCTCATCTCTCGGCTCCCCTCTTATACAGGGAAGGGACCTATCCCCACGCACAACACCACTCCCTTCCCATCAAGCTAATTGCCAGGTAATTGGCAATTAGATTCGCAGCAAGCGTTTGTAGCCCATAGCAACGCCCCCATAACAGACACAGTCAACACATAAAAGTCCAGCACATAATACACATGGCATTTACACTAAATCATTACAGTACACTTGACATGTACACACATCGATTTTCTTCTACTTGGTATGGGATGCTCAGGCTTTTATAAACATAGAAACCCGTCAACGCAGACCTAGTGCTGACCTGGGTCTGACAGCTTCAGACTGAGCTTGTAAGAGCTCCAGAAGTTGGGCCATAAATGTACATCCTAATTTACAGCTAGACCTCTGCATTCCATTGAGTGGTATTTCCCCATCCTCCTTTAAAACCAATGTCCCTCACTTCTATTGTTCATAATCAGTCACAGTTTAGCATCAAATTTCCAATAATACAACTTAGATTATAATATACAGAATAACTGAGACATTCATTTTTCAATCAGATAGTTCCATAATTGTATCCCATACAAAGCTGAAGGAAAATCAGCAGCAGATGAACACACCAGAGCATAATCTGATCCAAGATGTCAGCACCCGATGGAACAGCACCTATTTTATGGTGGAGAGACTACTGGAGCAGAGCTGGCCAATTACTGCCACACTTTCTGATCCTGAGGGTGACACCAATGGGCAAACAGTACTTTGACTTGAAGCCTGATCAGTAGGGGTGGGAATCTTTTGGTACCTCATAAAAAAAATTAAAAAAAAATAAACGGCCCAATTTGTATCGATTTTTTTCCCCCACCCATACTGATCAGTGGTCACTGCTTGATGAGCTGACCCAGGGTTGCAGCCTTTTCAATGTGCCACTGAGGGCCTCATTTACTAACAGGATTGCGCCCATTTCAGGCGTAAAATAGCGGGTAAAGACATAACACCGTATTTACAAAGGCAGTGCACTTGAGTAAAAACGCAGATTACCACTGCTGGGAGGGTATAAGGGAAAGTGGGCGAGTGCCGCAAAGAGATGGGAGGAGAGGTGTATTTCTTCCTTGTAACATGTTAATGTTAGCTGTAACTTTGTGAACCAATATTGCTATCTCCTGTTCGCTGAACCTTCTTTTTCTTTTCCTCGAATCACCCATGGTGGCAGTAGCATGCAGGCGATTTCTCCCGTCTTTTAACGGCGCGCTAATTAACATTAAAGGGCGGAGTAAGGCGCTGATTTCCCGACGAGGATCTGGTTTGATAAATACCACGCAAAATGTGGAAATACACCGTGCGCTATTTGCGGTTGGGCAAAGGCGCAGATTAAGCTGCGGTCGCAATGTTAGTAAATGAGGCCCTGAGTTCCATAGTGGTCAAGAGAATGCAACACTGTCATGCCTTCCTCAACCTGCAAAAGGGCTACAGAGGTCTGTGGAACAATCCCTTAGCTTTGAAACAACACCTGGAAAAGCTTTTTTAGCCAAAGCTTCTAAAGAGCTAACAGAGAGGTGGGGGAATATCAGAACTTTCTTCAAGGACAAAGACAACACATTTCTTCTGTCAGCAGCCCTAGACCCAAGATTTAGAAAGCTCAAGTGTATGCCTGCTGAACAGAGGATCTCCTCTGTTCAGCAGGCATACAAAGCACTGTCAAAGTCCTTGCTATCAAAGCAGCAAAAGAGTCCTGGAAACCTACAGAAGGAGGTCAGAGTGTCATTGTTCCAAGGAGAGAGCAACAGTCAATGCTAGAAAACCTCCTCCAGTCTGACACAGACAGCCTCAATGAAGAGGAGAACACGATGACAAAAAGATTCAGGTGGTGAGAAAAGAAGTACAGATGTATTTCTCAGAATCACAAATACCCAAAAAAGAAGATCCCCTAAGTTGGTGGAAGGAAAATGGGGGGTGTTTCCCTAACCTATTAAAGCTTGCAAGATCTTTTCTTTGCATTCCTGCCACATCCACTCCAGAAAACGGATCTTCTCTGCTGCAGGAAACATTTGCTCACAAAAAAGAGCAAGCTTGTCACGTGAGCATGTTGATATGCTGACCTTTCTTCATTTTAATTTGCTCATTTGAACAAAAAGCCAATCCAGAAATGATACTGTTACTCACCGTCTTTCATTGAACAGAACCCTGTTGTCTTACAAATGAAGCTCTTAATGCTGCAACAAAATGATTGAAACAGTGCTTAGAGAGCATTTGTGATTTGATTTGGACAAAATTGGACAACAAGAGATTGGCCAGGGCTGCGTTTCCTGAAAGCGTCGTAAGCCTAAATTGATCGTAGAATCCATCGTACAACAAATCTTAGTTTTACGGGCCGTTCCCAAAGCCATCGTAGCTAAAGTGTCTCTTGAAAATGTTTAGCTTTTGAAAGCGCATAGATTAGCATACTTACGAGCATGTTTGGGAAACGCACGTAAGAAATATCAATGGTTTCGTTTTTTGCTCGATCATTGCTACGATCCATCGCTATCGGGAAACGCAGCCCTGTTCAGTTGGCTCAAAGTGCAATCAAAATATTTGTTTTAAAAGCTGAAGTGAATTCCTGGTATTATTTATTAGTTAGAATAAGTATAACTCAATGTTTTAACGAATTGCAAAAGCTGAATAATCTTTCAAAGCGTACTGATTAATCAGTGAAGAAATAGAGCATTAATCGATTATTTTAATAATCGTTTGTTACAGCCCTAGATATCAACACCCATGATGATCATAAGTCATGTGAGCAATCAATGCCATTCATTATCCGAACGAGTGGATAAGCGCAAGGCAGTTTTCCCTACTTGAGCGTGGATACATCACCCCCTAGTCTTCAGACAGGGACGTTGTTACACATAATTATCACTTCTACTAAACTTGTTATATTAGCCAGTGTTCCAAAAATACATTTCAAGCTTATTTACGTTTTTGGGGGCATTTTTTCAGTTTGCAGAGGGTACTGTCTGAATCGCAATTCCAGCTAAGACACTGCCAGTGACAAAGTTGTTAGATACAGGTTAGGTCAATTTTTACACAGGACTGACCAATTTATTAGTTGAAAAAGTTTCATTGAAACTATGTGAGGCTGCAACATGGCCTATCACCAGGGTCGGACTGGCCATTGGGAGATTTTCCGAACGGCCGGTCAAACGTCCGCGGCATAATGCAAATAAAATTATATATATAATAATAATACACGGTCGTGGGCTGGTCTGCGTTTCAAAGTCAAAGTTGTTTCATTTTTCAGTCCCAGTCCAGACCTGACTATCACCATTCCCTCTTGCAGTAAGGGAAATGACAAGAGAACCCTGTTTCATTCTACACTTCAATCTTACTATTTTAAAGTGTAATGTCAGTGTGCGAATTACGGGGGGGTTTGGGGGGGTCTGACCCCCCCAATTAAGGCTCGGACACCCCCAAAAGAGGTAAAAACCACAGGTCGGGGGGGTCGATACATTTATATATCGTTCTTACCTGTAATCGTAAATATCACAATATAGTTACCATATTCATTCAATAACAGTACATTTCCTGAAGAAAATGTGTGTGTTTGCTGAAAGCAGTTGAAACAATTTTGTTTTGATGGCTTGAATAGTGAAGAAGGTTTAAAAGAGGTATGTGCAATAAACAATGTGAGAGGAGAGTATGTTGTGAAAGTATGTAGGTGAGAAAGTGTTGAAAGTATTGAATGACATCAACAAAAAGTACGTCTGCAATCAGGGGCGTAGCCACGTGGTGGCCAGGGGGGGGCCACGGCCACCATTGGTCAGAGAATGGCCACCCTGCCGGCCCCCCCTAACCTCACAAAAAAAACAACTCCTGAACAGAAAAGGTATAAAGCTGAAAAAATGCATTACTATCTTTCCAAGTCATCTTATATTGTCATTTGTCGCTTACGCTACAAGCCCCATATTCGCAACATGTTGGGCCACGCCCCCATCAATAGCGCAAGACGCAAACCAACGTACCTGCATTCTGACAGGGTTTCAATGGAGACTACCAGCTAACCACTGGACACCGCTAGAAAACTGATGCTCTGAGTTATGCAGTGTGTGAGTTTTAAAATAGTAGTTTCAGGGAGTCAGGTGGCTGAGTGGTTAGGGAATCGGGCTAGTAATCTGAAAGTTGCCAGTTCGATTCCCGGCCATGTCAAATGACGTTGTGTCCTTGGGCAAGGCAAACAATACCCTACTTGCCTCGGGGGGAATGTCCCTGTACTTACTGTAAGTCGCTCTGGATAAGAGCTTCTGCTAAATGACTAAATGTAAACGTAACACTTGTTTGAAAAATGAGCAAATATAGTGAGAAAAGAGTATATTGTGTAACAGTTATCAAAGTCATACCAGACAAAAGTATGTCAGCAATAACGTTGGAAAACTGTTTTTTAAACAGTGTGAAAGTATGTAGGTAAAAAAAAGTGTTGCTTTAAAAACGAAATGGTGATAATAAAAAAAAAGTCTATCTGTCATTGTTATGCATTGCAATATTTTCTTACACTTGAAAAAGGAGAAAAAAGAGTGATGAAGAGTATCTTATTTAATTTCAGAAATGTTAAAGCGTTATGTTAGAGCTCAATACTCTTAAGGCAGTGGAGATGGTTGTGGACTTCAGGAAGAATAGAGTCCCACTCACCTCCATCACCAGGGAGTCAGATGGCTGAGCGGTGAGGGAATCGGGCTAGTAATCTGAAGGTTGCCAGTTCGATTCCCAGCCGCGCAATATGATGTTGTGTCCTTGGGCACGGCACTTCACCCTACTTGCCTCGGGGAGAATGTCCCTGTACTTACTGTAAGTCGCTCTGGATAAGAGCGTCTGCTAAATGACTAAATGTAAATGTAATGTAAATCACCCTGTGCGACTTCCCAGTCAACACTGTGGAGTCCTTCCACTTCCTGGGCACTATCCTCTCCCAGGACCTCAAGTGGGAACTGAACATCAGCTCCCTCACCAAGAAAGCACAACAGAGGATGTACTTCCTACGCCAGCTGAAGAAATTCAACCTACCAAAGACAATGATGGTGCACTTCTACACAGCCATCATTGAGTCCATTCTCACCTCCTCCATCACCATCTGGTACACTGCTGCCAAGGACAAGAGCAGACTGCAGTGTATCATCCGCACTGCTGAGAAGGTGATTGGCTGCAATCTGCCTACCCTCGAGGACCTGCACACCTCGAGGACCCTGAGGCGAGCGAGGAAGATTGTGGCCGACTCCTCCCACCCTGGACACTCTCTGTTCCAGCTACTCCCACCCTGGACACTCTCTGTTCCAGCTACTCCCCTCCGGCAGAAGGCTGCGGTCCATCAGGACCAAAACCTCACATCATAAGAACAGGCCTCTTCAACAAGGCCAAGGACTCGCACTGATACATTTACATTTATGCATTTAGCAGATGCTTTTATCCAAAGCGACTTCCAAGAGAGAGCTTTACAAAAGAGCATAGGTCACTGATCATAACAACGAGATAGCCCCAAACATTGCGAGCAGCCAAAACATGAAACATACATGGTGGAAAACCAAATAAGTGCCAAAGGGAAGAACCATAAGAGCATGCAGTTAAACAAGTTACAATTGAACAACATGAAACTCCCCACAAGAGTGCAAGAGTGTACCTGTAGAAAAAACAAAAAACAAACAATCAACAGTAAAATATTTTACAGTGAGTACAAGAATTTGAAACCGTTACAACTAACCAACAAGAGCAACAAGTCTCTCAATACGAGTCATTGTGATCCTGGAGGAAACTAACATCAGGTCCAGCCAAGCATTCCTAAGTGCCGTTGTACTCCCGGAACAAGTGCGTCTTGAGCCTTTTCTTGAAGGTGAGGAGACAGTCAGCGTCCCTGATGGAGGTGATACAACACTTTATATTTATAAGTCCATCCACCACCAATTTTGCACAAGTAATTTTGCACTATGCTGCCCGATTCATATATATATATTTTATATCTCATTGTTTAGCTCTTTAGTATATTGTTTATTTTAGGATTAGACTACGTATTTATACATTCAACGTTTTTTACTTAAAAAAAAAAAAATTAAGATCCATATATGTTTATTGTATGCACCTTCCTGCCACAGTAAATTATGTGTTTGTTTAAATTCACATGGCAATCAAAACAGATTCTGATTTTGAAGAAATTGTCTGTAGACCTCCGAGACAGGATCGCATCGAGGCATGGAAGAAGTTTGTAACCAACAGGACTCTTCCTAGAGTTGGCCACCCGGCCAAACTGAGCGGTTGGAATCCGACAGAGCTCCAGCATTGCTCTGTGAAGAGCGGAGAACCTTCTAGGACATCCATCTCTGCAGCACTCCATCAATCAGGCCAGTATGGTAGAGTGGCCAGACGGTGGCCAGTCCTCAGTAAAAGGCACATGACAGCCTGCCTGGAGATTGCCAAAAGGCACTTGAAGGACTCTCAGACCATGAGAAACAAAATTATCTGGTCTGATGAAACAAAGATTGAACTCTTTGGCCTGAATGCCATGCGTCTGGAGGAAACTAGGCACTGCTCATCACCTGGCCAATACCATCTCTTCAATGAAGCGTGGTGGCAGCATTACCCTGGGCGGATGTTGTTTAGCGGCAGGAACTGGGAGACTAGTCAGGAACGAGGGAATGCAGCAATGTACAGAGACATGCTTGATGAAAACCTGCTCCAGAGCTCTCTGGACCTCAGACTAGGGTGAAGATTCATCGTCCAACAGAACAACTAAGCACAACAGCCAAGTTAACAAAGGAGTGGCTTCGGGACAACTCTGTGAATATCCTTGACTAACCCAGCCAGAGCCCTGACTTAAACCCGATTGAACATCTCTGGAGAAATCTGAAAATGGCTGTGCACCGACGCTCCCCATACAACCTGGTGGAGCTTAAGAGGTCCTGCAAAGAAGAATGGGAGAAACTGCCCAAAAATAGGTGTGCCAAGCTTGTAGCATCATACTCGTAAAGACTTGAGGCTGTAATTGCTGCCAAAGGTGCTTCAACAAAGAATGAGCCAAGGCTGTGAATACTTATTTACATGTTATATTTTTGTTATTAACTTTTGCAAATCTATTGAAAATATAAAACATTAACTACACTTTTTTCGCTTTGACATTATGGGTATTGTGTGTAGAATTTTGAGGGAAAAAATTTACTGAGTCCATTTTGGAATAAGGCTGTAACATGCGGGAAAAAAGTGAAGCGCTGTGAATACTTTCCGGAAGCACTGTACATGATAGTAGCTATCACACATTGTGAGCAGACATAATGGTTGTACCATAGGAAACAATGTCATAATTTCCTACATCTGTACAGCCACATAACCTTACGCAGTAGTAGCTCACCTTCATACTGGATGCACATGTTTATGCATCTCTCATGCACTGATAAGGCTTATTTGACTTTTAGGCTTTGTTAAAGCTTTCCAGTTTGTGACGTTACGTATGCGACGTTTCTTCTTGTGGCTAGCTAGTTAATAAATGCTAATTATTGAATTTCGAAATTATTCACAATGAAGGTATTGATTTAAAATAGTTACATTATTGGACTTAACATTTCTATTTGACCACCATTTTTTTGCATGGACTAAACCTGAAGTATGTCAACACATGCAAACATGTTCATGGGGATATGTCTGCGGATTTATCGTGAAATTAATGTGACAAAGACAGAGATTGAAAAGGATTAGTAAAATGAAGACAGGAATATTTCTTAAACATAAAATTAAATACATTTAGTTGGGAAGTGTCTTTGTTAAAATTTCCATTTGGTTGACACTCCTATAACCTGAGGTGTCTTCAGAAGAGCATGTAAGAATCACATTTCTAGTATGAGTAGTGTTCTAATGATAGGAAATCGATGTCCTTGTTGTGCAACCATGTATTAATTACAGAATTAAAAGTCTTAAACTTTGTTGTACTAAAAGTTGACAAGAGCAAATAAGTAAATGGGTTATTATGTAAAAAACTTTATTCTCAAATAATGTTTTCAAAATATGTCATAGAACGTGTGTCATAGAACAATCTGTGTGTACAATGTCTCTAAGGTTTATATTCTCTCACATTAACAAATATATACCAGCGGTGTCTTCAAATAACTGCTTGTATATATCCACATGTGCAAACAATGTTTAAACCTTCGACAATATACATTTTATATTCATACTCAGACGATAATTTAGTAAAAACATGTATTTTAACTAGTTTTGTACCTACAGTAATCAAAAAGTACAGCATATTTAATAATGTTACAAATCTTCATAAAAAATATATTTCTGTACAAAAACATGTTATTTTGCACCTACTTCAAGTCAGCAGCACATGATATGGTAATGGTGATGTTGGATGCAGTTATACAGCTCTTTATAACAGGGTCTGATATAGAGATGTTATTGCAGCAAGCCCAACAGAAGGCAGGATGGGATGGTACGCAGGGGACTTTCGTGACAACTGCTGGGAGTGCTGTGTGTGTGTGTGGGGGGGGGGGGGGGGGGGGAGGAGCTGGACTCATATATTTACTTCCTAAAAGGATTGACACTGCAGGGCAGTACATAGGTGTGCAGTCAACAACAAGTATGTAAAATACAAAATAGTTTCATTTTGTAGAAAATTGGAGGAAATACAAATGCTTTCTGTTTCTCTCTCTCTCTCTCTCTCTCTCTCACACACACACACACACACACACACACACACAAACACACACAAACACACACACACACACACACACACACACACACACACACACACACACACACACACACATCTTGTAGTGATACAATGGACAGGTACACACAACTAATATGATAAGGAACGTCTCCCAGAACAATATCACACAGTTTAGTCATCAACACATTAATCTCAAAGCAAGTGCATAACAGAGACAGGTATCTGACAACTAAGCTAAGGTAGTTCTTCTGTATGGATAGAACTACTGTACTGTTCTAAATAAGATGGGATACATGCATTAACAAAATGATTAGGAAATACACTGAACTAACCCATGACTTTGGAATCACAGTGTACTGTTCAGTAGATGCATTCAAGTAGCCCTACACTCTCAAGCACAATAGAGTTGTAATATCATAGTTGATAGTTTAATCATGCTTGGTATTAGATAAGGCAGTGTCTCTCAGAGTGGAGCTAAGTCAACTGTTCTCTATCTTAATTTAATCATCCTTGACCATTTGGGTAGGAGGGGCCAATCAGAAAAAACATAAGGTTTAGGGAAAGTGATTATTAATGAGGCCACACCTATGAATTTCCTGAAGCCATCTCTATAGTCATGGTTGCCAAGGAATTGTTGCTATGTGAGTCAGTGTGAGATGAGACATGACAAAATTGTATGGCACAAATAAAATAAACTAACACTTGTGGATTAAAACTGATTTAAAGCAAGAGCAGCATTTATGAA
The DNA here is from genome assembly GCF_038355195.1 of Osmerus mordax. Classification (NCBI taxonomy): domain Eukaryota; kingdom Metazoa; phylum Chordata; class Actinopteri; order Osmeriformes; family Osmeridae; genus Osmerus; species Osmerus mordax. Next base: position 7,769,569 of record NC_090054.1, on the reverse strand, counting down.
AAATAAACATTTAATTAGCTCCAGCATCATAGAAAAGAATGTCGTTCTGCATTAGAGGTATTTTTGAAACATGAGCCAGATGGGAGAACTGTGAACTTTAATGGTTTACTGATGCAAAACATGGTGTGGGCCTGTGGCAACATGAAACTGGCTACAATGGCCAACACAAACAACTCACATCTGATGTGATTCACACTGTCATTGTCAGATACAGACTACAGTCATCTGTATTTCCACTGTCACTGACTTTTCACTGCAGATCAGTCAGAGCAGAAACGTCAAGGGTATCACTGTTCTGGAACAGCATCACGCTTCATTAGGTGACAGATGTGAACCACCTGATCTTCAAATCTCATATGGAATGTATGTGATCACTAGAAGCTGTGTGGCTTCTGTCACGTATCTGATAGTAAGAGGCGTAGTCCCTAGTATCAGCGTCAGCAACACATAAACAAAGGTCAGTCAGCCTCTGCAATAAGATGAGATGGATTTAACATGTCTATGTACACATGATCGAAACCCTGTATGTCATCTTCCCAGACACTTTTCAGATAGAAAATTCCTCTTTTGATCCCAAGTTTCATATCCATTCATACACAATAGTGCAACATTTGTGCAATAAAGTAATTTATTAGCACAGCAGCTGGGGAGATTCCAACTCCAGCTCGTGGAGCCAGCCAGAGTCCCCCTGCAGCATGGTGCAGCTGTGGCATATCTTCTCTGGACAGGAGAGAGGGCTCTCCTCTAGGGTTCATCTTCACTGAAGAAAATACTTGTATCAACAATTATGTGGCTTTGCAAGACACGTCAATAGTTCCCCAGGAAGGGACTTTGGGAGGAAAGAAAAAAGGGAAAGAAATAGGCGAGTGAAAACATTGTATCTCCAGGGCAGCCATGAAAGGCAGGAGTCCTTGATCCAGAGAAGAAAAGATCTGCTGTCCTGTATTTCCCAGCTATAGATATGATCTCTGGTCTACCCAACACCAATACTGTTAGTTGTATTGTTGAGTCATCAGAGTTGGTGATTTAATGGTGTATGTTCCATCTTCTACACTTGTTTAAGAGAGAGGAACAGTTAAAAGAAAAATGGCACCTAGAGAAAACAAACCTACCCCCTCAGGTCTAGCCATAGCCTGGCCCAGAACCAGATATCTGAAGTATGAGTCTAGCTGTGTGTGGGCTAGCTCAGTAACAGGTCTAGTACCAGGTGCAGAACCAGGGGTGTCTGTAGGCTCACTTAGAACCAAGAGGCTTGAATGTGTCTATCTGGTGACAGACCAGTCAATAAGCAGTCTATAGACCAGTATCTTGCCAGTATCTAGTGATACATTTGTGTATCTTTCCAGTACAGGGAAGGTCTTGTTAATGACCTTTCCACCAAGCTAAATATAAATTTTCCTTGGAATATACAGGTATTGTAAAGGTTGATAAGACAGGCATTGCAGGGAAGTCTTGCTGTGGACCAGATATTGGACTAGTCCACTGGAGTGAAGACTTGCACTGGACCGGGTATATTTTCAGTCCATTGTAGGGAGGGTTTGCTGTAGGTACACTGCATGGAAGTCTTGCTGTGGATCTGATATTAGAATGATCCATGTGGAGTCAGAAATGGAGAGCTATACGACAGTGCAGACTGTGTTCAGTGTGGTGTCAAACCTCACAGCTTTGGCTTCTGTGGGCTTCATGTTGGTGTCGTACATTGGGTTCTCAAAGGAGGCTTGTCCATTGGTGCTTTCATGGCCCGCGTAGCCATTGTACTGGACCTTGGGTCTAGTTCTGAAAGAGAAACACAGACAGTTATGGTAATGGTGGTTTAACCTCACAAAAAAGGCAGGACATTGTTACATGTTCAGGGTATGGATGGACCCAGTTTCATGTTGAAATGGGATGTTTTGGGATGTTACTCTATCACAGAAAATGAATTAAAGAGAGAACTCAGTGGTCTCACAGTCATGTTATTACAGAAAACTATGGCTACTACAAAATTGACTCTAAGCTACCAGTTCAATTACTCGTAAGTAGAATGTGAAATTGAATCACCAAATAGATCAGACATGGCAGGTGAATTCTTCAACTCTGTTAAAAAAGCACAAGCAATGTTTATGGATAAGGGAGTGGTTTCCTATCTTGCGAGCCTGGTATTTAGCCTCCATTAGCAAGCAGTCTGTAGATATTACTTAGAGGAGATGGAGGAGATCTAGCCAAAGCTCTGTAACCTTGTTTTAAAGTTCAACTTGAAGAACTTGATTCCACCCTGGAGTAAGCCTCTCCCTAATGTTATACACAGTACCTTCCACATCCCTTTCTCACCTCCATCTGCCTTACCTCAACCCCATTTCCATATAATATTCCCCCTCCGCCCCCCATCACCACCACACACACAAACATTTTGGTATAACAAACCGGCAGCAAATCTCTGTATAAGCAGTTTAAGGATGTCTCTTTCTGTGAGTGTCTGCCAGTAGGGTCCATCTGACAAATCAAAATATATTTCCTGCAGGCCGAGTAGCTGAATAAATGGAGTGGAGAAAGTCCAGTGGAGAAACATTTTCTAAATTATATGCAAAATTCAATAAAGAAGCTGAGAAATGAATAAATAGTATACCAGTTCTACCAGGTTCTACCAACTTGATGACACTTGACGCATGGTTATGATGCTGTGAGACAGCCAGGAGGACAGTCATCTCTTAGTCTTAATACTTTACATATGGATGTGTGGATAATTAACTGCAAGATTCCATGATTTGGTGTAATAGTCTAACCAAGCAGCTTAATTGACAGCTCCCCTCATGTTTTTTGTAAAAACCACAACAATAACCAGACCCAAATGACCTTAAAAAAATATTACAACAACATTGAGGCTGGTTGGTGTGCTGACAGAGAGATGACAATATGAGGTCAAAGAACACAACTTTTTTCACTAGGCCTTCTGTTTACATATTCTGTTGGTCTAACAAGCTGATAATAGAAGGTCTCCATTGTATTGGCCAAGCAAGTTTTAACCAAGTTATTTTCACAATTGTCCAATGAGCTGGTAGGACAGCATTATACCATAAGTCAGTTTACTTCCTATATCTTAACTTTAGTCTGTTTCCACAGCATGAGAAAGGAAAAGAGAGGATGAGGATGTGTCTGTCGAGGCCTGGTTGCCAGGATGATAAGAGGTCTTACCTGACGGCAGCCCTCATTACGTCTTTGGCTCTCTCATTGTCATCAGTGTCAGGTGAAAGTACCCTGCCGATTTTTATGGACTTTAATACCGGGTCATGGCCATTTAATCTAACAATAGTCACATACTGTATTCTCTTTCTTTTTGCTTGTTCAGTTAGCTTTGGAAAACTCCAATGCTCTTACAATTGTGATAATTTTTGTGTGTACAATAGCTGTTCTCTTTGTTGTTGTAAGTGTAGCAGAATTTGTATTGTATGTAGATCAGTGGTATTTGGGAGGCGGCACAGGAGTTTCCCATAACTGATATGAAAGACACAGCTAAGCACACGTACAGCTTGGTAAGTTACCACGGCGACAGCCAGACGAGTGGCCTACCTGTGCTTGTAGAGGTAAAAGGCAAATCCTGATAGGATCAGAGCAAAGAAGGGAACCAAGATGGCAGCTGCCACTGAACTGCTGTTGGTGTAGGGGTTGCCCGGGTCTGGAGCTGTTGTGGTGGGCCCTTGAGGACCAAGGGAATGAGATCAACACAGGCTCAGCTCTTACAATCAAATCATTTTATGGTATATGTAAAATTCTTAACAGATCACAATGGAAGGACATACAGGTAAGGATGTATCCTTCCACTTAAGAAAGATTTGCTTGATCAGATGTTAGTTTATTTCCTCCAGGAACACAATGACACTTATTGAGGGACTTGCTGCACTTGTTGGTTAGTTGTAACTGATTTAACTGCTTGTACTCGCCGTGAATTATATCATTGTTGCTTGCTTTCCTCCAGTTACACTCTAGCACTTTCGAGGATCATGTTGTGTTATTGAAATGTGTTTAACTACATGCTCTTCTGGTTCCACCCATTGGCACTTATTTGCTTTTCACAATGTATGCTTCATGTTTTGTCTGCACGCAATGTTTTTGGGGCTATCTCATTGTTTATGAGAAGGAGTCAGGTGGCTGAGCGGTGAGGGAATCGGGCTAGTAATCAGAAGGTTGCCAGTTCGATTCCCGGCCGTGCCAAATGATGTTGTGTCCTTGGGCAAGGCACTTCACCCTACTTGCCTCGGGGGGAATGTCCCTGTACTTACTGTAAGTCGCTATGGATAAGAGTATATGTAAAATTCTTAACAGATCACAATGGAAGGACATACAGGTAAGGATGTATCCTTCCATTTAAGAAAGATTTGCTTGATCAGATGTTAGTTTATTTCCTCCAGGAACACAATGACACTTATTGAGGGTCTTGCTGCACTTGTTGGTTAGTTGTAACTGCTTGTACTCGCCGTGAATTATATCATTGTTGCTTGCTTTCCACCAGTTACACTCTAGCACTTTCGAGGATCATGTTGTGTTATTGAAATGTGTTTAACTACATGCTCTTCTGGTTCCACCCATTGGCACTTATTTGCTTTTCACAATGTATGCTTCATGTTTTGTCTGCACGCAATGTTTTTGGGGCTATCTCATTGTTTATGAGAAGGAGTCAGGTGGCTGAGCGGTGAGGGAATCGGGCTAGTAATCAGAAGGTTGCCAGTTCGATTCCCGGCCGTGCCAAATGATGTTGTGTCCTTGGGCAAGGCACTTCACCCTACTTGCATCGGGGGGAATGTCCCTGTACTTACTGTAAGTCGCTCTGGATAAGAGCATCTACTAAATGTAAATGTAAATGTTTATGATCATTGACCTATACACTTTTTGTAAAGCTCTGTCTTGTAAGTCGCTTTGGATAAAAGCGTTTGCTAAATGACTAAATGTAAATGTAAAGTGTAGTCCAATATAGAAAATGAAGTGCACGAAGCAGGGGCTGTACCTTGTCTGGTTAAGAAAAACTTCCCAAAGTCTTTGTTGTGAATGTGGCCTTGATAAACAAAGGTCTTCTTGTCAGATTCTGCTGTTACCTAAAACAATAGAAGCCAGCAGATTAAAAGTGATTGGCATATGAGCTCAAACATACTTTTCCCTCTTCTTTCTCCTCTGTCCTCAAACAGTACACAAATAAATATCTGTCAAGATCCCTTCCTGTGTTACCTTGTTTAGAAACAATAAGTTCATATTTTAAATGATAATTTAATATTTGTCAAAATACTAAAATAATGGAACAGCAAAGATGTCAAATCTGTCTATACAAGTTTTGCCCTGAACACAAGATACACATTGCAGGGCTCGACATTAAGGCTTGTCCGGGACAAGTGGATTTTTTCGTAGGGCAAGTGGAAGACAAATGTACTTGCCCCACTGGCAGACATCCCAAGTCTCCCGGAAGTTCCGGGAGTCTCCCGCATTTCAATAGCGGCTCCCTGACGCCCGCAAATGCTATACAATCTCCCGGAAATCGGCGATTTTGTATTTATAGCGAGCAAGAGACTGTCCAATGGTCATTTCTGGTAGACAGGTGCAAATTGCGCGTTTTGAATGCGTCTCGGATTGGGGGGTGGAGGGGTCTGCACTAGACAAGTTTAAACTCAAACAAAATAAAATGCCATGTTACTTCATGTTATGTGCCACTCATTACGTCTATTTTACCGATTTTATTTTACCGAATTCTGCATTAGCAAAACACAAAAAAGTGGCTTTGTCCCAAGATCTCTACAGACCGGGCAGCTAATTTAATGCGTCTCAGTTACACTATCAGGGCTTGGAAATACTGTGGCAAATGGCTAGTAGAACATAACATTTCATAATAATTTCAGTAAATCAAACAGCTGCAAGACCCAGTGAAATGTTATACAGCTAGCAAACTAACATTAGCTAGCATCGCTAACGACATTGGCTAACTCAACTTCGGTAGGCTATACTCAGTATTTGCAAGGTAGTTAAACTTATACTATATCTAAAATAATTTTGTAGACATAACAATGTATTTTGCCACTAAATGTTGGTGTTAACTTTTTATTTTTCAGCAGAGGCTGATTTACCAAGGGGTCCTTTAAAAGGTGTATACTTTACAGTTGAATATTACAGTAGCTGATATTTAACTTTGTAAATTTAACCGATACAAATGCTGTTAATGCTTGCTAGGTACACAGCTGCCGATGCTATCATTTTATAATTTAAAAATAAATTATAAAATTATAAATCTTTACCCGGAAAAGTGACTTTTGTGGATGGACAAGTGAAACGTTAATGTACTTGTCCAAAGGACAAGTGCCTCAAAATGTTAATGTCGAGCCCTGTACAGCCTTAAAACATTTCATGAGCTGAATTCAGTTAGCCTATACAATGAGCAGACGTACATATCCATCCATTGCCCAGTTGTCATTCTTGAATTTACTGAAGTAGTGTTCGGTTGGCCCTGTGATCTGGTAGACCTTCAACAGAAGATGATTCTCCTCCTTCTTATAGGTGCCTGAAGACCATAACATAGGCAGACAGACTGTTTACTATGGAAGGAAAAGTCTTTACAGTAAACATGGATTCACAGAAACCATCTCTATAATGCAGTGTGGAAGTGTAGTCTGGAGAGTGCATTGTTGCTGCGGTTGTTGTTTACCTGCCAGTTTGATTTGGACACCGCTCTGCTCTAACAGGATGACGTTGACCCTACCCGTTGTAGCATTGAAGCCATTCACTGTTACTGTGGTAACTTGTCTCTTCCCGAGGAACTCGTAGAAACCACTCCAGTCAGAGTTGGAGGAAAACACATCAACTGGAACTAGAACACAAACACACACACTCGTTACTCTCCATTCCAGCAGCTGCCCAAACAGACGTGTATAAAAAAATGAACTCACCTCTGATCTTGTTTTTTTGCACATCCGACTCCCCTTCCTTAGCTTTGCCATTTCTTTTGGGACCGACTGCAACCGAGGAACATAATAATAATATGACATTTGTGTGCATGGTCCTGAGTGCCATGGGGAAGTGGCAGCTCACTAATGACTACACTAATGTAACTGTGACTGCAGAGATGTCCAGCAGGAGAGATGCACACAGGGTAATCGTACAAACACGGATCAGCCTATTACAAAAAGCCATTACTGGTTACCCATCAAATCATCAATATTGTAACTTTCCACAGACTACTAATATATGCAAGAAAATATGACAACAGAATTTAATATAAAACAGTGGGGATGTGATTTGCATCAATTTACTGTGATAGAATTTTAGGACATGTATAGTTTAGTTACAATGTATATGTTTTATAAGCGGTAATCTGTAAGCTCCTTTGTTATAGATAGTGAATGTAAGAAACTGAGGCTCTGGAGGATGGGTGTAGAATCTTATATGACTATCTTGTAGGGAAAGAAGTCAGATTGTTTTAAGGTATTTATGACCTGGGGGAGAAGTTGTAGAAGGGGTCAAAGAGGCAGCTGCTCTGAAATTTGGCTAGAAGGACTGTTTCCTGTTTCATTGTTTGTGTTAATTAAAAGTCTTGTTTGAAGATGACCACACAAAGGACAGTTGACCATTTGGCTGGCCAACTCCTGTGGCTTCATTATCTAATGGTCTGGAGAGAGATACAACATCAAAGAACTTTGGGACACGAGGCACTGAGGCTATTGTTTAAACTGTCATTAAATAGAGTTAGCCAATCATAGAGACTGCTACATTGATTGATTGACCATCTAGAAGACCATTTGTTCTAAGTTTATATAAGGCAGTGTTTATGGATGTTCTTTACCACTCTTCCGAACGACCTGTAGCTTATAGCCTGCGTGTCCATCGTTATGACTGGTCACAGAGTACTCTGTTCATTCTTAAGATTTGTTGACTATTCAAATTACACAGTACCGCTAGAATTTTCCTTCACAGTACCTTTGCAGATTGGGGATTTGCCCGACCACCTCCCATCTGGCCGGCAGGTCCTGTGTTCAGATCCCCCCGCCAGGTACAAACCCTCTTGACAGGTGTAGATGAGGGTATAACCCAGCGTGGGAAGATCTATGGCACGTACATCTACATTAGAGGGAGTCTCTGGCTGTCTGCATGCATGGGCTGGAGAGAGAAAGAGAAAGAAGGGGAGAGAAAGAGAATTGTAGAAAGAGAGAAGGAGGTGAGATTGATTGAGAAGAAAGAAGGAGAGAGAGGCAGAAAAGCTTAATATTTTCTCTACTCATCCCTTGCAGGCATTAGAGATTTCCAAAGATCATCCCTGTCATCCGGAGGACCCAATGGAAACCAGCTACGGCCTGCAGGAGTTGCCTAGGGAATCTTGAGAGGTGAGCTACCCGAATGGCACATTAATATAACTCTAACTCTCACACATTACCAGGTTATACACTGCTCACATACATCCAATTTACTACAGATAGTTTCTGATGAAGACAGCCGTCCTTGCTTTCAATTGGGTGTGCTTTGCCTTCGGCAAGGGCACAACCTTTGTTCCCTCACATATATATTATTGGGTGTGCTCACGCCTTCGGCGAGCACAACCATTGTTCTCTCACAAATATATTATTTAGTGGTGGGAATACCACTAAGTTAATTTTTTAAATCTAGATTAATCTCACTGTTATCTTGGCGTTAATCTAGATTAAAATGGCTCATTTGTATTCCGCCGAAGGCATTCGGAATATGTGTGCTACCCAAATAATGACTAAAAGTAAGTCTTTGAGAACGGGTTTCTCAAGCCAGGTGGCGCATTAGACCAGGAGCTCATCTCCTGTTTTCAAAATGCATCACAAACTGCTTGAGAAAGATGTTCTACTATGATAATTGGTGATGAAAATAAATTATGTTCAATAAGATGTACTTGTGTTTATTAACTGTTTATTAGATTAGTTAGCTTGGCTGATAGAGCTGTGCTGACGGGCTTGCCTCGGTTGCACTCAAACATCGTAGTTTGATGACGACTCTTCCCCTGCGCTATATCAGTGCTTGGCCCGGCATCTTCTGCATTAGCTAAAGGATGCTTTGCGTTTAGGTGGTATTTGAGACTGGAAGAACTCCTACAGTAAACTAATTCCGCATAGCACAAGGTGCAAACAACCTTAGTCTTGTCGAGGTTTCCATTGGGAAGCTTCTTAAAAATACATTTTCCTTGAAGCAAACCAGGCAGCTTCATAGCTGCATCCATGTTAGCACGTCACGTTTGATGTGATAATTTCATACACAAGGCATACACACAGGTTCGAAGACTCGTTTTCGCCCCCTAGAGTGCAATTCGGCTAGGTATACATCCGCGCTAAAATATCAAGGTGAAAGTCACCATAGCTTGCGTAGTATAGACCCAGCTCCCAACCCAACTTTGAGAATAAATTAACGGCAATATTTTTTTTATCGCCCGATAAAAACGCCGTTGTTGGCGTAACGGCCCACCACTAATATTATTATTATTTCTTTTTGCCCCCCTAAGCATCAGTCAATATTTGGGCTACATAGACAACGTCGCTGTCAAAAGGTTTGTCTTGGTAGCGATTGAGTTGCTTGTATTTTTATTAATGTTCCGTTGCATGGTTTAAGTAAAAATTAAGTTTTTGTGTCGAAAGGTGAAGCTAACGGTGGCTTGCTAGCCACAGTCACTGACGTTGCTAACGTCACTAACGTCACGAAAACACGCGTGACTACCTCTAGCAGAACATTAGTTTAGCAGCTCATTAACTTCTGGGAGATAGCTAGGCTAACTATGGCCAGGGCTCTCAAGTTTTGAAGACAGGCAAGAGTGACATTTCCCCTCCCCCAGCCCCCCCTCAAAATTAATTAATTAATTGCTTTTTACCTGACATCTTTGAAAGGCAGCAATGATTAAGGCATCCATGGCCAGGATATAATGATAAAGTATGACATGAAAGTGTAAAAACATCAACTATGCAAAACACTTAAATGTATTTAGTGCTAATAAAATTATTAAGCCTATTTTGAAAAACATGTTTATAATGTGACAATATGTCAGTCATCGTGTGATAATGAAAATATGACTACGCCTAGACTCAGGGGCGATTCTAGGATCAGACCTTTAGGGGTGCTCAGCCCCCAATGACAATGTGACATGAATACAGTGCCTTGCAAAAGTGCAAAAACCCCTTGCTAATAACAGGCATGCAAACAGGTCAAGGGTGAAAAAGGTGAGAAGGATACGGCGAACCCTCGACCCTCTAGGGGGGTCCGCTCCCCCGGAAGAAAATTTATTAAATTTGAAAGTTAAACGCATGAATTTGGTGCACTTCGAGAGCAAAATTAAGAGGCTAGATCTATGTAGAATCTGTGCTCTTGTAAACAATGTCATGTTCTTTTAACCATAAAGACATTTTTTGTATAGCATTGGTTCCAGAGCCAGTTGTAAAGTTGGGAAGCACGGGTAAAATGCTGTGTTGGCCACGGCCACGAACATAGGTTATTTTGGTTTCAAAAAGGTGAGGAGTTTGCATGCCTATAAATCCCTAATTTCACTGGATAACAATTCATACATTTATGTATTATTATGCAAAATATTGAATGAATGAAAAAACTAAAGATGTCCCTTTCTTCATGAACTTTTTAATTATTATTATTTTTAGGGGTGCTGAGATTAAATTTAGGGCTGCTTCAGCAATAGTGCTATTTTCTGATTAGCTATTGTGTAGACCTTTTCTTTTTTGATTGGGTGATAAGTGGCAGGCTCGAGTAAGAACTCCAGGGGAGACGCGCTTGATTCCTGCCGGTTCCATAGTGAGAGAGGCGCGGCCAGAGAAATTTCGGTTGTGCACTGCGGCATATTAAATATAGTTTTTCTGCGTGAGAAATACGATGTGTGGCGGGAGTGCGTGACAAAAGACCAAAATGAGTGACAGTCACGCTCAATGCGTGACACTTGAGACCACTGTATTTGAAAGTTAGAGGAATTTTTTGGACAATTTAGTTGAATATCAGAAAAAGAGCAGGCAGCAGTGTGCCACTCTGCTTGCTGCTCATTCATAAAAATCAAGGAGTAAACATTTTAATGTATTTCAAACTGTCATAATTCAAAATTGGCTGAATATTTGAAAAAGCTGAATCATTTGGGTTAGAATGTCTGAATGCTGAATGTCTTGTGAACATTTTAAAGGTTGAATGGTGTCTCTAGCTGTAGTATGCTGAAGTAGTTACGTTTAAAAGAGGAGGAAGCTTTTTAATGATTTGAAAGGATAATTTGCACAAAAACCTTAATACATAAAAAAGTATAAAAGTGAGAAATGAGAAAAGCATAGCACACATCTCCTGAAGGAGCTGAACATTTTGATTCCACAATTGTAGGAATCCGTGAAAGTATGCAGGACTAGTTAAAGGACAAAAAACGGCGGAAGAACTAAAAAGTTGACAACTTGAAAGTGCATTTCCTGCAGAAAATGCGTTGGAATGCTGAAAGATGAATTATTTGTTTTTAAATTGCTGAAAATAGGCTACAGAATTAGAAAATACCCGCAAGCTGAAAGCTGAAATTAATTTCAAAGATGTGTGAGTCACACAAAAGAGGCAGTGTGGAAGCTGAACTGCATCATCTAACAAAGCTAAGTGCTTAAATACAATGCGGGAGAATAAGTTTGAACGTTGTGAAGCAATCGAAGAAATAGTTGAATTTCAAGAGGCAGTGTGGAAGCTGAACTGCATCATCTAACAAAGCTAAGAGCTTAAATAGCCTACAATGCGGGAGAAGCTGAAAGCTGAACTGTTAAACTGTAGAAGTAGTAGAAGTAGTATATTTGTTTTAGTAGCTGAAATTATAGTGCTCTTAGTCTTTTAATGAGACGAGTTGACTGAATAGCTCTGCCTTGTGACTCCACTAATCAGCTAATACAAATCACCTGTGTGAGAGACTGAGTGGTGCGTGTCTGTCGTTGCCACGAAAATAATGTCTTTATATGTCTGTGCGGTCAGAAATACGACTCTACCGGCAGTTTCAAAATCTTGTTCTTTTTGCTTTCTCTGACGATTTTGTCACCAGATTTGCATTGGTCTCTATGGGGCGAGAGTTGGACTTTGTCTCGCTTTCGTGGGGCTCTGAACAAATATGTACGTCTGTTGGATTCAACAGACAACTGTCTACGACCAGCACAAAATTAGCTATCTATTGATCCAAAAATGAAGCATGAAGAGCGAAAAATGTGGTAATGCTGGCAAACTAGAAATATTTTTTCAACGACATCCGAAGCTCAGGCCTCCCTAAGCGTTTCAGTCTGCAGTCACACCCATGTAAATCTCAGAAACGGCTTGAAAAAGTCATGAAACATAATCAGTGCTATTGAAAAAAGTTGAATAGATATCAAAAAGCTGAATTATTTAAAAATAGTTTAGGGTTTTGTCAACATTTTAAAGTTTAAATGGTGGCTCTAGCTGAAAGATTGAGGAAGAAGAAGGATTTGGAAGTTGAAGAAGTTTAAAAAGTTTGAGAGGATTTGAAAGAAAACTCCATTGGAAACCCATGTTAAAAATATTATGAATATTGATTTATATTAATTCAAGCATAAGAGGTACAAAGCTGAAAAGTCATAGCAGGAATGGCCTGAAACTGCTGAATTATTTGATAGCTGAACGGTTTTAACAGCTGAAGCAGCATTCCAACAATAAAGATTCAAAGAACAATACTTGGAATGCTGAAGCAGCATTCCAACAATAAAGAGAAACAGGAAAACAATTGTGAGAATGCTTAAAGATCCTGGAAAGTAAATTCCATGTTTTGCTTCTAAGAACATTATATACGTGTGAAATGGGTTCCTGAAAGCATGTGCAAAGCGCTAAAACTTTGTCACACTGTAATGTGGAGGTAAACCGAAGAAGAGTTTCTCTTCCGTTTTCAGATCAGGTTTTAATGGGCGGAGCCAAAAAATGCCCTATCTACGTCATTTCGCCCTATCTACGTCAGATCACTGAATGGCTCCTCCTGCTGTACTGTTATTGTAGCCTACATCAGCTAGCTAGCTTCAGGATGTCTCCCACCACCCGCAACTGCATCTTCCCTGGATGCAAGAACTCCAGCTGTGCTGCAACGCCATTTAAGTTCCCGATTGATAATGAAAGAAAAAATTGGTGGATAGATTTTGAGAGCCACGCTCATGGAAAGCTTCGGATAAACTCCAACAGCCGCCTCTGCACTGACCATTTCACGGCGGACAGTTTTAACATGGACCAGAGACAGACGGGGTTCACCAACACACGGCTTCTCTTGCAGCGCGGAGCCGTACCGAGCAACATCCTCCGGTCGCACCTGAACCATCCACTGCCGCCAGCAGTTCATCACTCAGTTCTGTGTGCTTGTTATAATTATACTCGATTTTCCACCGTTCAACCCCATTCATTTTCAGTGTCTCCGAAGCAAGTTAGCTGGTAAATTGATGAAAATCCTTCATTTTTTTCATATTTTTACCACCACATCAATTGTTATTAGTAGTATTTCATATAGCTAGCTTTAGATAAAGTTTATCGTAAGATTATAGCTTGTTTGATGTAGGTCTAGCTAGTATCTAACATAAGCAACACTTTTACTAAACTAGCTAGAGAGCATGTGTATCATAACCAGAAGTCAGTTGGCTTATAGTCTGTCAAATTAGTTCTAATTATTGGTGTTTGTTGGCATACAAAGTAAGTCTTCTATATATAGCTCTTATTAGCCTAGTTAGTAGAGCTAGCAACAATGAATTGCAGATTAAGGGGTCTGAAGCAAGTTAGTAAATTCAGTAAACAGCTGTGTCAAAAAAGGTACATTTACGAAAATCCTGCATTTTTTCATATTTCGACCACCACATATCAGTTGTTATTAGTAGTATTTTATATAGCCAGCTTTAGTTAAAGTTTATCGTAAGCTTGTTAGATTCTAAATGCAGTTGGAGCTAGACTGTAGGTCTACGTAAGCAATACCTTTAGCTAGCTGTACATGTATCATAGCCAGAAGATCACCGGATCACTACAAACAAAAGGAGTGGAAGAACACAGGACATATTGTACAATAAAATGTTTTATTGAATGCAGTTGGTTGCCTTGTTTATTCTGTTCTATTTACCAAACTCCTTTCTTGTCCTAGCAGCGAAGTGTCGTAGGAGAGGCAAACGAGCCGGTGCTCTGGTGCGACTCCGTCGGCGTGGGGGACGCACAGCGTTACCGGGGATATTTCTCTCCAACGTGCGTTCACTGAGCAACAAACTGGATGAACTTCAGCTACTGGTGTGGAAAAACAGAGACTTTCATTCATCTTCCGTTTTGTGCTTTACGGAGACATGGCTGAGTGAACTGATCCCAGACTCTGCGCTACAGCTAGCAGGTTTCAAACTGCTGAGAGCGGATCGTGACCCTGTGCTCTCTGGCAAAACGAAAGGTGGTGGTATTTGTTTTTACATTAACAGTGGCTGGTGTGAAGATGTGACAGTGATTCTGCAGCACTGTTCTCCTGATCTGGAATCATTTTTTATTAACTGTTGGGAGTCAGGTGGCTGAGCGGTGAGGGAGTCGGGCTAGTAATCCGAAGGTTGGTGGGGATGGTGCACTGCGACGTGGAGTCTGGGGACATCGGTGGGGGGGGCCCTTCTATTTCTGGGGCTGAGGTCGCCGAGGTGGTTGAAAAGCTCCGCGGTGGCAGGGCCCCTGGAGCCGAGTGCACCAGCTGGGCGTACGCCGGGGTGTAACGCTACGTCCGACGTAGAACTGAAAGTTACGACTAACTTAAAGTTACGACTAGTGCACCAGTTAGACTTAAGCCCTTTATGTGCTGCACCTGGGTGTACATTTTACGCCTAGTGGGGAGCAGGCATAAGTTGGAAAATCGGACTAATATCCATGGTAATTATAATGTACAACAGTTTGATCGCACATGCAGCGCGTCTCGTTTATAGGCAACATATGGAAAGGGCATTAAGGCGAGAAAAAGTTGTCCGTGATCGCACAAATCCACTGTTAATTTTATTGGTGATCGATTTCCAAGCTGATTGTTTCTGTTTGTTTGTGTTGATATTATTACATTTCCCCGTGAGCACGCTTCTATTCTGAGTAAACAACTCTAGAAGTTTTCTAATTTCTCTATCAGTAAAATGTATTTTCCTTTTCTTTCTTTTTAAAATCCATGGCTTGTTTTGAAGGGAGATAGGCTAGCTAAGTGCGCTTTGGATAGGCTCTTAAATGTGTTGCTTGGCAACGATCGACGCTTTCGTATTTTCACAAGGACGCGCATCTTAAAACCAGGCGTAGCTATGACCGTGGTCTGTCAAGCTTGGTGCACTCGGTGTAAGTCGGACGTAACTAAGACCGACGTAGGAGTTAAGACCAACTTTTTTACGCCCAGCTGGTGCACTCGGCTCCTGGGGTGGATGAGGTCCGCCCGGAGATCCTTAAGGCTCTGGATGTTGTAGGGCTGTCTTGGTTGACACGACTCTGCAACATCGCGTGGACATCGGGGACAGTGCCTCTGGACTGGCAGACCGGGGTGGTGGTTCCCCTCTTTAAAAAGGGGGACCAGAGGGTGTGCTCCAACTTTAGGGGGATCACACTCCTCAGTCTCCCTGGGAAAGTCTATTCAGGGGTCCTGGAGAGGAGGGTCCGTCAGATTGTCGAGCCTCGGATTCAGGAGGAGCAATGTGGTTTTCGTCCTGGCCGTGGAACAGTGGACCAGCTCTATACCCCTCGGCAGAGTCCTGGAGGGTACATGGGAGTTCGCCCAACCAGTATACACGTTTTGTGGATTTGGAAAAGGCGTTCGACCGTGTCCCTCGGGGGCTCATGTGGGGGGTGCTCCGAGAGTACGGGGTACCGGATTCCCTGATCGGGGCTGTCCGGTCCCTGTATGACCGGTGACAATGATGTTAGCTACTTAGAATAGCTTGTTTCAAGGGGGTTCAGCTTGTTTCAAAGGTGGTTCTTAAAGATCCTGTAAAGGGGAATTAAAAACGAGTTTCAAGTTAACCACACCACAGAATAATGTGTTATCAACTACCCATCCAAATTCGAATGAAAAAAAAAACCCACCGACAAGTATGTTAAATTAGGCTTTGAAATCGTAAGAAAATTAGCAGTCTTCTCTGTTCGAGACTGGGGGGGCGTGTCGCCTGAAGGAGCTGAAGCTCGGCCCCCTTGCTGGAAGGCTACGACCCAGATAATGGACGGTATGTCAAGCCGAACAAAACAGTCTAGAATTAGAATGTATTTGTTCAATGAGTGAAACATACAGATGTATATAAATGAAATATTCCCCTGAGCTGTAACACAGGAATAAACATTTACAGTAGAGACAGCAGACAGTGAGCTCTCCAACTACTTCTAGCACATTAGCTATCATTTCACCAAAACACCATCATTCTACACCAAGTAGCCTAATATCAAGTTAGCGGTTTGCACTAATTATAGCAGAGATACCTCTGGAAAAGTTATCTAGTATAATTATAACAAGCACACAGAACTGAGTGATGAACTGCTGGCGGCGGTGGATGGTCCAGGTGCGACCGGAGGATGAACGGCCGGGGGGGGGGCGATGCTCGGTACGGCTCCGCGCTGCAAGAGAAGCCGTGTGTTGGTGAACCCCGTCTGTGTCTGGTCCATGTTAAAACTGTCCGCCGTGAAATGGTCAGTGGCGCAGAGGCAGCTGTTGGAGTTTATCCGAAACTTTCCATGAGCGGCTCTTCACAACATCTATCCACCTATTTTTCCTTTCATTATCAACAGGGAACTTAAATGGCGTTGCAGCGCAGCTGGAGTTCTTGCATCCAGGGAAGAGGCAGTTGCGGGTGGTGGGAGACATCCTGAAGCTTGCTAGCTAGATGATTTAAGCTACAATAATAGTGCAGCAGGAGGAGCCATTCAGTGATCTGACGTAGATGGGGCGAAATGACGTAGATAGGGCCTTTTTTGGCTCCGCCCATTAAAACCTGATCTGAAAACGGAAGAGAAACTGTTCTTCGGTCTAACTCAACATTTCAGTGCGACAAAGTTTTAGCGCTTTGCACATGCTTTCAGGAACTAATTTCACACATATAATGTACGTAGAAGCAAAACATGGAATTTACTTTACAGGATCTTTTTAATGAATGAATGCAATATGAGTGGGCTAAATGCTTGAAAATATCACTACTGTATAAGGGAAAAACTTAAGGTGACGTTTTAGTCATATAGGTTAAGTTCATTCTACATTTACAGTATATTTAGTCATTTTTGCAGACGCCCGTATCCAGAGCGACTTACAGTAAGTACAGGGACATGCTACACTTCACTTTTTGTACTTAGAATTGTACATGAGCAGAAACAAATGTGGGCTAAGCGATCTTCATAAATAATAAGCAGGCATTTTTATATAAAATATACAGAAATATCAGTTGTAAAAATAGCAGTTAATAAACGGACCCATCTGCAAGCAAGTACACCCTACAATTTCCCCAGAAATTGTACCCTCTCTAGTTTCTTGTGTTCCTTCACATGGTCTACTGTAATGCAATGGATAGATGTACACACACATGCCTGCAAACATACACACACACACACACAAGCATGTGTGCACACACACTCACACAACAACTACAGGTCCAAAATCATCAGCGAGACAAATACAAATTACAGAGCCGTGGGGGGAAAGGGAGGCATGACGACAACTCAAATTCACAGGATTATATTAGCCTAAAGAGTCACTTGACTGCATCATCACTCTCTGTTCGCACAGGACCACATGTGCCTCTGTTCAGAGAGATGGGATCAACTGGATCCATACATATCCATTTCACTGTCAGTTTCCTCTATAGAGTAGGGGATTGATGTTCAATTTAACTGTTCTCCTCACCAATGCATTCTGGCTGAGTTCCACTCCAGGTCAGGTTCTCCAGACAGGTTCTAGTGGTAGAACCCAGGATGTGGTAGTTCTTACGACACCTGAAGGAGATCTTACTCCTAACCTGAAATAGAAATAAACATATTGTAACTCAGGTGAATTCATAACATATAATCTGTTTCAAATCTCTTCATTCAGCCTTGCAGTCTTGTGTAATTGAGTTTTTTATAAACTAGTTATGTGGACGTAAGCATGCTCACAAATCAACAGTGTTCTTACCTCAAAGCCTTGAGCTAGGACAGGCATGCCGTTAACAAGAGTTCCGGGATCTCGACAAGTGTTGTAAGCAGGGTCTATACAAATAAACTCACATATTACAATTCCAGCAAATCTGCAATGTTGACACTTATATCACAAAAAATACAGTGTCTACAGATATCATCAAAGCGGTGGTACCTATGCAGGACGGCTGTATGCCACTCCAGGTGCTATCCGCTTGGCAAAGTCGGAGGGCAGAGCCCACCAGGAGGAAGGGGGCCCGACAGTAGAATCTGACTTCTGCCTTGTAGGTAAACTGCTTCCCCTCAGAGTAGCCCTCCGCAGGTGTCCCTGGGTCTCCACACAGCACCGCTTCAGAGCATACATAAACACAAACACACAAAAATACAAGGCAAAATTTCTCATGATACACAGTTCTCAAGTTCCAGTCGAATGCACTATGCTCCTCTGTTCTCTCTCTCTGACAGCATGTCACAGGCTTATGATCAGGGCTGCAGGCCCCACTGCCAGACCCTGCCTATGTAGCATGTAATGCTCATGTTATGGCCAGACCTGACTGCCCCTGCTGCAGGGAGCAAGTAAGGAGCTGTTGATGGTCTTTGTGCATTCTCCCAACATGTCACAACTGTCTGGAAACATGTCAAGGGTGGCTGGTACAGGCTGTGTTTCTTTGAAAACCAATTTAGTTGTTGTAGAGTTGATGTATCTTAATCTTGAAAGCTCAAAATACATATGGAAGATGGTGTGGAGGAAGTCAACTAACCATCGCTGGAGCATGACAGGTTCTGGGAACATTGAAAAGAAGGATCTCGGCCTGGCTTGGAGCTTACTTACGTAGACACTGGGGGATCTCTCCGCGCCAGGTGCCACTGCCCTCGCAGGCCAGGACTCCGGGGCTGGACAGCTGGTAGCCTTCGGAGCAACTGTAGGACACACTGGAGCCCCAGGTGTGATCAGAACCCTCCACCCTTCCATGGTGCACAGCAGGAGGTGCCCCGCAATGGATTACTAAGAACAGAAGTAGGATGTGAACAGAACACAGTATGTTGACTAAAACAACCATGCAAGTAGAACGTAAACCTGGGAGAAACACAGTGTGTCTATCAAACATATACATACTTTATGGAGCAGCTACAGTAGCTACTCCCTGTTACCCAACTCCTCACTGCAAACTCGCTACATACTTCCCCTGATAGGATTACACTCTTGACATCTTACTGCTCCCGTCTTACATTAGACACCCAGAATACCTTTTGTCTGTCTGTAACTGAATTATTTTGCTTGCTACGCCAAACAAGATGAGGATTTGTTTATATATATAAAAAATGCATTCTGAGATCTTTTGATCTCATAATACTTAAAATTCAGGGAAGTTGTTGTGATGTATTTATACTTTATAGGTTCCTCTGTTTTCATCTCTACAAGCAGTGCAGGAGATGAAGCAGGAAGCTCTTATGATCTCATGCTGGCTTTGTCACCTTAAAAAAAAAAGCACTTCAAAATTGTCACATTCTAACATGTCCCAACCAAAAACCTTCCATTAATAATGAGCAGAATTGTGAGTGGAAGCTCACAATCTTAACAGGAGAAAAGTAAATAATTGACTTTTGTCCAAATGCAAGGTGGAGGTGGGATGGCAGGTGAAGTGCCTCTGAGTATTAATGGGACAATGATCCTAAGAGGATTAACAGTAACAGTGATAAGAGGATTCAAGTTCAGGTCAAAATTATTAGCCGCTAAAGAGATATGGAACATTTTCCAAAAATTCTGTCCAATGGTAACATCATTCCTAAAACTTTACAAAGTAAAACATGTATCAACTAGAGAGGGTATCATTTCTGGGGAATTGTGAGGTGTGCTTATCTTCGTTGCAGATGGGTCAGTTTTTTTACTTAAATTTTACAACTAATATTTCTGTATATGTTAAATAAGTTTGCATACTTATTATTTATGAAGATTGCATATCTTAAAAAGCACACATTTGTTGCTGCTCATTTACACTTCAAAATACTGAGAGAGAAGTGTAGAATGAAACAAGGTTCTCTTCTCATTTCCCTTAGTACAAGAAGGAATGGTGATAGGCTATGTGGCAGCCTCACATAGTTAAAACAGATAAATCAAAATTAAGAACTTGGGCATCCTGTGTAAAATCCTGTGTGGGGCGACGGGCAACGGCGACCATGTAGAGACAGAAATGACATGCCGTTGTGTAAATAACATAAATAACATAAGGCCATTGAGTTTGTTTAATAAAAGAGCAAGCTATACCTGTTTTATAGGAAAGGTAACCTGAATTTTTTTTTCTTGACCTTCCGGGGGGGGGGGGGGGGGCACCCCCCTTATATTATGGTAGGGGAAACACTGTAATCTGGGTCTAACCAGGTTAGAGGTTAGATCTTTTGATGAATCTTTCACATTAAAACATAACTATTAGTGTATACTCACACAAAAAATGCCACAGCCATCAAAACAAGAACACTCATGAATCAACAACCAACATTTTAAAGTGAGGCTTACTCTGAAAAAACTCTGTGTAGGCTTACGTGTGGCCTACCAACACAAGCTAAACTTGGCATGTGACTGACTGCCTAGTATGCTCTGACCTGGTGCCTGTAGCCTTGGGGAGGGAGCTGCTCTGAGGTCTTGGGGTGGTGTAAGGACTGGGATCTATTTCCACCTGATCCTGTTTGCTCAGCTTTTTGAAGAAGTCTAATATCTTACCCTTTAATGTTTGAAGTGAACCCTAAGCAAAAATAACATGTAGGCCTACACATCCAATTACCTACATTTGAGTCTAATATCACAGATATTAGACTCAAGTCAAAACACAGATCCACCATGATTGATGACCAGCTTGCGGTCTGCTAACGGCTGGCACTCAGCTCCTACTATCCGGACTATGAGAGACTAGCTTCCTCCTCTCAGTGCCAGAAATCCCACTAAGGTAGCGAAATACCACTTTTCCAACTTGAATTAGGCATTGTATTATTTGGGTTGTTTGTCTGTTGTGTTGTTACGGTCCAGTCCTAGGCCTACTTGTGGTTATTCTTTGCACCATGCACATTCACATTTACTTCAGTAAATTCTATGGTTACTTTTGGTGTTGGGCCTGGTAAAAACGGACTGTTGTGCTGCTAGCTGACTTTTCAATTCCTGGACTTTTCGGGCGCGCAGAGATGATTTAGCTGGGAATTTTGTATCGTAGCTTTCTTTGGTAAAGCCACGTTTGCATTGCAGATAAGACAGATGGACTTTGCATTCGAATACACGAAAAAATAATCCTCCTCCCACTCTGAATGAAAATTATAAGTTTTAGATTTTGTAGCTTCTGCCATGGTAGTATCCACTTGCTCTAGTCTAGCTTCTCGCGCCCTTTCGAGTCCTTAGTTACAACCTAGTAACCATACCCTGCATGCACAGATAGAAAGAAGCGCGTGAGATTTTATTTTCATTATGCCTGATATAGCCTACTATTGTAGGCTACAAATCTACACACTGCTGCTTCACACGATCGGCAATTCATTGTGCCTATTTAAGATGTTTAAGTTGAAAGTTTAAATGTATTTTACACAACAGTAGAAATAGGCTACACACAACGAGTGACACAACATTGCAACTCAGCCCGCGATCGACTGGTAGACCGCGATCGACTGGTTGGGCACCCCTGGTCTAATATATATAATATCCTTAAACAGGCTCTGGCTTGACTTTTAACCTGACACGGATCAGGCTAGTTCCGAAGTATAAGTTACCTTGGTTACGTAGCTAGAACTAGAATAAGCCACCTTAATGGAACGGAACTCTCGCTAAAGTTTCAGGGTACTTGCCGCCGAGTGAGACCCTGGCTTTGTTTACATAATTAGGGCCATTGTCAGCTGCGCCTTTAGCATATTTAGGCGATTAGCACTGCAGAGGCAGCCTCGTCTGGCAGCCTCAGTGCACGAAGACTCGGTCGAACAAAGACAGGGAGTCTACCTGCGGGAGTCCACCGAGGATGGCCGAAGAGGCGGATAACCTCTTCTGATAAGCATCACCCTATTTGTTTTCTAATCCACCTAGAACATATTCATAGCTAGCATGTGTTTCATCAGCATTCCCGTTCATTACACTACCCGTAGACGTAGATATATCACAAAGTATATACGGTCAACTTCTAACCTTCACTACCTATCCAGATCTTCTCCACCTGTCCTCTCTCTTTCTATAGGGCTCTGGAACTGCCAGTCTGCTGTGAACAAGGCAGACTTCATCCCAGCGTTTGCATCTCATGCTTCTCTTCATGCCCTTGCGCTGACAGAGACATGGATCCGCCCTGAGAACACTGCAACTCCAGCTGCTCTCTCCGTCAACCACTCCTTCACTCACTCACCCCGCTCAACCGGGTGGGGTGTTGGGACAGGGTTGCTTCTTTCCCCACATATTAAATACACATCCACACCACTCCCTGTTACTGCCAAATCATTTGAACACCATTGTGTGATGCTAACTGATCCTATCAAAGCATGCTTAATTGTTCTTTATCGCCCACCAGGCCCGCTAGCCGACTTTGTGGAGGAGCTGGACATGCTCCTCAGCGTCCTCCCGGATGATGGAACCCCCCTGATAGTCCTTGGGGACTTCAACATCCACCTCCAAGGAACTCAGGCCGTCGACTTCTTGTCTCTCCTGACCTCCTTCGACCTGACGCTGCTGAGCACACCGGCGACCCACAAGGCAGGCAAACAGCTAGACCTCATCCTGACACGTAACTGTATCACCGACTTAACCTCTGTAACCCCACTGCATATTTCTGATCACTACTTTATCCAATTCTCTGTCTCTCTCCCTCCAACTCCTCCTACCTCCCCTCCCCTTGTAACTTTCCGGCGCAACCTCCGCTCCCTATCCCCCTCCCATTTCTCCTCTATTGTAACATCCCCCCTCCCCCCCATTGACGAGTTCTCGTCCCACCCCACTAACACTGCCACCGACACCTTGTTAACCACATCACTTGACTCTCTCTGTCCCCTGTCAACCAGGCCTGCACGATCTTCTCCCTCCTGCCCGTGGCTTACGGATGTTATTCGTGAAGAACGGTCCACCCTTCGGGCAGCTGAGAGGAGATGGCGCAAGTCCAAAGGCGGTCTGGACCTTGATAAGTATCACTCCCTCCTCAAATCCTTCTCTTCTCACATAACTGGTGCTAAAACCCTCTACTTTCTGAACAAAATTAACTCTGCTTCAAACCCCCACAAACTTTTTTCTACCTTCTCCACCCTTCTTAACCCACCTCCCCCACCCCCTCCCTCCACCCTGACAGCAGACGACTTCTCCTCCTTCTTTGAGGAAAAAGTCGCCGACATTAGCAGTCGGTTCCCTAAACCCACCTTTCCTACCCTCTCACCCTCCATGACTGACCCAACTAAATGTCTAAACTCTTTTTCTACTCTGTCTGAGGCAGAGATCTCTGACCTCATTCTCTCTCATCGCCCCACCTCCTGTCCCCTTGATCCTATCCCCTCCCCTCTCTTTCAAACCATCTCCCCTCCATCATAACTTTTCTTCTCCATGTCCTAAACTCCTCTCTTACCTCTGGCACCTTCCCCTCTGCCTTCAAACAGGCTAGAGGCCTGCCTCACAGACATCTCCGCCTGGATGACCGAGCACCACCTCCAGCTGAACCTTGCCAAAACAGAACTTCTCATCATCCCGGCTAAACCCTCCATCTCCCACGATCTCTCAATCACCCTGGGATCTGCGACGGTGACCCCTTCATCCTCTGCCAGGAACCTTGGGGTTACCATGGACGACGAGCTCTCCCTCACGGCCAACATTGCTGCGGTCTCCCGGTCGTGTAGATTCACCCTCTACAACATCCGGAAGATCAGGAGATACCTGTCTGAGCACTCCACCCAGCTGCTAGTCCAAGCACTTGTCCTCTCCAAGTTGGACAATGGCAACTCGCTCCTCGCTGGTCTCCCAGCATGTGCAACCCGCCCTCTTCAGAGGATTCAGAACGCAGCGGCCCGCCTGGTCTACAATCTACTCAGAAGCTCCCATGTTACCCCGCTCCTCATCTCTCTCCACTGGCTACCTATCATGGCCCGTATCAGATTCAAGACCCTGGTACTGACCTTCCAACAGTGAACGGGACTGCACCCGTCTACATCAAGTCTCTCCTGCAGCCTTACACCCCCACCCGTCACCTACGGTCTTCTTCAGACAACCGCCTGGTGGTCCCAACGCTCAAGACCGCCCGGTCCCAACACAAGCTCTTCTCCTGTCTGGCCCCCCAGTGGTGGAATCAACTCCCCACCTCCATCAGAGACACTGACTGTCTCTCCACCTTCAAGAAAAGGCTCAAGACACACTTGTTCCGGGAGTACAACGGTACTTAGGAACGGTTCGCTTGACCCGATGTTAGTTTCCTCAAGGATCACAATGACTCTTGCTCAGAGACTTGTTGCTCTTGTGGTTAGTGGTAACTGATTTAAAATTGTTTGTACTCGCTGTGATATATTGTTTTTATTATTGTTGCTTTTTTTTTTTTTTTTTTTTTACTTTATCAGAATCAGAATGGGATTTATTCGCCATGAAAGTTTGCACAGACAAGGAATTTGCTTTGGCAGGATTATTGTAACTTGTTTAACTACATGCTCTTATGGTTCTTCCCTTTGGCACTTACTTTGGTTGTTCACAATGTGTGCTTCATGTTTTGGCTACTCGCAATGTTTTGTGGCTATCTCGTTGTTATGATCAGTGACCTATGCACTTTGTAAAGCTCTCTCTTGGAAGTCGCTTTGGATAAAAACGTCTGCTAAATGAATAAATGTAAATGTAAAGTAAGTGAGACTTGGCGAAATAAGTCTCGCTTTTCCTTAATCAACGTTGATGAACCCCCCTGACCTTAACATTGAATGCTCCATCCCCCCTGCCCAACCCCCCTTCATACCCCTTCACCAACCACCAGGATGCCCGGCATCCAAACATTCTGGGTATTCCCGTGATTAGCAGACAGCAGGTTGATGTCGGACCCCGCGAACACTACTGGTAAACAAACAACTAACAGCCTAACATAACACACGTCTTTCGGTGTGGGTCGCTACACTATTTTTGTACTTTAACTGCTAAGATTACTTGATGAGATCATGCTTTATCAATCTTACATTTACATCTTATCCAGAGCGACTTACAGTAAGTACAGGGACATTCCCCCGAGGCAAGTAGGGTGAAGTGCCTTGCCCAAGGACACAACGTCAGTTGGCATGACCGGGAATCGAACTGGCAACCTTCGGATTACTAGCCCGACTCCCTCACCGCTCAGCCAACTGACTCCCAATCTATTAACATTACAATAGATTAACACTGTAGTCAAATAGCTACCCTGTTTGCTATTGTAGCCTATGGCTGTTTGAAATACGTATTTCAGAGTAGGGATAGCCATGATCTTGTAACTTGGTAGTTGATTGAAGATAATAATGGGGATATGTTTAAGATTGAGATTGGACTCAAATGTGGGTAATTGGATGTGTAGGCCTACATGTTATTTTTGCTTAGGGTTCACTTCAAACATTAAAGGGTAAGATAGCAGACTTCTTCAAAAAGCTGAGCAAACAGGATCAGGTGGAAATAGATCCCAGTCCTTACACCACTCCAAGACCTCAGAGCAGCTCCCTCCCCAAGGCTACAGGCACCAGGTCAGAGCATACTAGGCAGTCAGTCACATGCCAAGTTTAGCTTGTGTTGGTAGGCCACACGTAAGCCTACACAAAAGTTTTTTTTTCAGAGTAAGCCTCACTTTAAAATGTTGGTTGTTGATTCATGAGTGTTCTTGTTTTGATGTCTGTGAGGTTGGGCACCCCTGTATTAAACATTCTCTGGTCAAGCTAAACTAAAATGTGTTGTAAATAATTTCAAACTGGCGGAAACAGAATCTCAAAAGACAGTTCCGTCGAGTAAATTCCTGCGCTCAAAGCACTTTAGTCCGTGTTCGGAAACGTTAATTCCGAGTTTTTGAAGTGCAGACATGAATGATTTACGTGTTTACTTCACCTCCAAAAAATATATTAATTTAAATAAACAAGTTAAGAAATAATGTCACTTTAACTGTTTTCAAGAGCCATTGGTTAATTGACATAAAATAAGGCCTTAGAAACTAAGCAGAGCCTCTAGACAAGTTACAATCAATTATGGCGTATCCGTTCTTTGACAACCCTGTGGTGGATGAAGGTGCTCAGATTATACAAAGACAATTATCCCACCAGCCCCAAGGGTCTTCAGAGACAGTATGCTTCCCTGACCAGTATCTGTGGAAGAAGTATAGGTTCAGCAGGCCCAGCATAGTTTATCTTGATAGATTTTATTGTAATTCTTAAAAGATATATAGGCTACATAGAAAAACATTTTAGCAACTCTTAAGGATGGCAATGAACACATAAGAGCAGCATACCATCCTTTGTAGAAATTAATAGAAAGGAGAGTAGTAGACTATAATAGTAGAAAGGAGGGTAGTAGACTGCAGTCTATGTAGGTAGGCCTAGACTATGTAGTCTGCTGGAATCACACAAGGAAGCAAACTCACTGGAGCCAAGCCTTGACACTGTTCAGTCTGTCTGCATCTCTGTGTGTCTTTGCATGTGGGACATTCTTGAACGGGCAACTATGCCAGGAAATATGAAGGGTATACCTTGCTCCAAAGCAGTACCTGAATATTATCATCAGTTTTTCAGGTAATCTTGAAACACAAAGAATCAAGGAGACTTTTTATTCAATTGTATAAAGTGTTTTCATTGTTTAAAGTAGCCTATATGTTGACAAGCCTCTATATTACCTCTCCTTCTGGCTTCCCCAATATTATAGGTGCAATATACTGTCCCCATGGGTTTATCCAGGCCCACTGGAAGACTCAGGGAGCGACTGCCTGGTGCCCCCATGGTTGAAAAAGTGTTTCTAAAATGCCCTCTAGAGTGGCAAAAATTAGACCAAGTGCCCTACTGTCTGCCATTCACATTGTGAAATATGCTTGAGTGCCCAGGATGCCCCACGCAATAAATGACAGTCTGCCCTCTATAAATGTAAAAACATGTCTTAATGAGTTCCTTTATAGTAAAGAAAATGTGATGCAGTACCCTATAAGGTGCCCTTACAATGGTCTAAATTTTACTGTTCCCGTGCCCTTACTTCCAATGGAAAAGTGTGCTGTTATGAAGTGCCCTTTATGCTGCCCCTACATGACAAATGGTCATGTATGTCCCAAATGGTGCCCTTTCCAAAGAAGACACTTATGCTGTGCCCAACAGTCTCACCTAGAATGTTCCCACTAGGGCAGGGTTCTCCAATCCTGGGCCTCGAGGGCCGCTGTCCTGCATGTTTTAGATGTTTCCCTGCTCCAGCACACCTGATTCAAATCAATGGTCATTAACCTGGCTTCCACAGAGCCTGATAACAACACATTCATTGAAACAGGTGTGCTGGAGCAAGGAAACATCTAAAACATGCAGGACAGCGGCCCTCGAGGACCAGGATTGGAGAACCCAGCACTAGGGCATGCTTTCCCAAAGTGAGGCTGTGACGACACTTGAGGTGTCATCCAATTCCCATTGTTACACTGGTGAGAGCCCATGTCGTGCAGTAGCAGCCTATTTATTGTCTTAACTTGCGTAACCTCGGGGTTACCATGGATGACAAGCTCTCCCTCACAGCCCACATTGCTGCAGTCTCCCGGTCGTGTAGATTCACCCTCTACAACATCCGGAAGATCAGGAGATACCTGAGCATTCCACCCAGCTGCTAGTCCAAGCACTTGTCCTCTCAAAGTTGGACTACTGCAACTTGCTGCTCGCCGGTCTCCCAGCATGTGCAACCCGTCCTCTCCAGAGGATTCAAAACGCATCGGCCCGCCTGGTCTTCAACCCACCCAGACGCTCCCATGCTACCCCGCTTCTCATCTCCCTTCACTGGCTACCCATCACAGCCCGTATCAGATTCAAGACCCTGGTACTGACCTTCCGAGCGGTGAACGGGACTGCACCCGACTACATCAAGTCTCTCCTCCAGCCTTACACCCCCACCCGCCACCTACGGTCTTCTTCTGACAACCGTCTGGTGGTCCCACGCTCAAGAGCGCCCGGTCCCAACACAAGCTCTTCTCCTGTCTGGCCCCCCAATGGCGGAATCAACTCCCCACCTCCATCAGAGACACTGACTGTCTCCACACCTTCAAGAAAAGGCTTAACCCTCGTGCTGCCTTCGGGTCACATGACCCAAAGGTTTATAACGAACCATCGTTGTGTTTACCCAATTTTACCCAATACAAAAACAAATAAAAATAATTTTCTTTTAACATTCGCAATGTGGGGGGTCTGAGACAGCCCAACGGTTAAAAGAAAATGCTTAACTTTGTTTTTGTATGCGGTAAAGTTGTCGCAATACGACGGTGGGTCACAATGACTGATGGGTCAGAATGACCCGAAGATAACACAAGGGTTAAGATGCACTTGTTCAACTTACTTTGACAATTTTTTTTCTGATTTAACCCATAGACTCAACCAACTATTATTGTGGCATTATTTGGTTAATGTTAATACACTGTTCAGTTTTCCCTCTTCCTTTAAACCATAGGGGAATATTTTTGGTTGTTTGGCAAATCTTAAACCCCCTACACTAGTAATCTTGCCCTAGTCATATTCTTTCTTCTTTCAACTCAATGCATCAGTAAAATATCTTCAAACTTATTTGAAATTGTCTTTGTTCTTTTGGAAGTAATGTACTATAAGCACTGGTCATTTCCTTGGAAAAGCTAAGGGTTTTGTTTCATTTTATAAAGGGCTAATAATTGTGACCTTAACTGTATGTGACATCCTGTACCTCTGCAGCTAGGCTTGGTTTGGTTCCAGGAGCCCTCCTTGGTGCAGAGCAACAGAGCACCATTTGCTGGCTCCATTAGATGGCCTGGGTTACATCGGTACTCCACTGTGCTGTTGAAGAAGAAGTCACTTCCTGTGTATATGCCGTTTGCCAGAGGACCAGGGTCGCCACAACTGATAACTAGAGGGGAGGCAGAGAGACAGCAAATAGTTCAACTTTAACTGCAAATCAATAAAATAGAATCTTACTGTCACACACCTGCAGTTTACACATTGCTCATATAAAGCCACAGATCTGCTTGATAATAAATACAATAAATACTAGACATTTTCGCATGTTCAACCTAAGAGCATCATCAGTTCTTATTGTATTTTATTGATGACTGCAATGCTTTTGATCGTGTTAATCATAAAAAGTTGTTAAATTGAGTCAAAGAGGGGTGCCCAAATATATTGCAAGAATTCTTGCATATTGGAATGTCCACCAGATCATGTAAGTAAAATGTGGCAATAGTGTCTCAGCCCCATTTGGTGTTAGTATTGGTGTCCCCTGTTATTTTTTACGTATGGATGATCTGTTTGTGCAATTGAAAATCTGTAATAAAGAGTGCATGATTGTTATTGGTATATTATTATGCATGCAGGTGATCTTGTAGTCTTCAGTCCAAATAGTGCTTGGTGTGGAAAATTACTTGAAACATTGTGACAGATGATGATATTTATAGGCAATGTGGCTGTAACAAACAATGTTTAGCACTACCCTTTACCAATCCAAGCTAAGAGACACTGCTACAGTTGTCTAAACCTTGATAATTGATTGTGTTTGTCATTTATTCTGTGTGCTGTTCTTGTCTTTTAGTGTATCTGGACCCTAAGTCCACCAAGTCCAGCAAGCCAGGCCACCATATCTATACTGTGTGTTGGGTGTGGGCTGTCAAGGTGTCTGTCTACCTGTGCTTTGGTGGGCATGGCCTGTTAATGTGTCTGTTCTGTGCAGTGATGGACACTTGTGTAGTTGGGGAAATACCTGTGCAGTCGGGGGCGTGTCCGGTCCAGGTACCGTTGGTGGTACAGTGTCGGGTGGTGAGTCCGGAGGTCTTGTAGCCCTCCCAGCAGGCATAGGCCACAGAGTTGGAGAACACCATGCCATCGCTGAACACAATCCTACCATGAGCCGGGGTACCGGGGTTACCACAAGACACCGCTAAAGGGGACAACCATACAGTGTCACCATAACAATCATAGATGGGTTACCATAGCAACACACATGAGTAAGAGTTGTAAACACAAGTCTTTCGTAATACATCTTGTTTGTGGTCAAGCATGAGATTCGTAGATGTATAGACAGATCATTCAGAATCAAGATTCAGCATTAAATTGGGAACATTATTATATACAGGCACAATCACATACACACACAATTATTTCAAATAGCATAACATGGCACCCGGCGATAAAAAACGTCCTCCTACTTCCCCTCGCTTCAGTTAGAAGTGTTAATACACGTTTATGCTGAATCTGAGCACATATTACGGAAAAAAGGCAACACGGCTGTAGCAGCAAAGGAGAGACAATTGGCATGGGAGACAATTGCTGGCTGAGTCGATGCTTATTGGGTGTGCTTTGCCTTCGGCAAGGGCACAACCTTTGTTCTCTCACATATATATTATTATTATTATTATTCTTTTTGCCCCCCTAAAACTCAGTCAATATTTGGCCTACATAGACAAAGTAGGTGTCAAAAGTTTCGTCTTGGTAGCGATTGAGTTGCTTCTATTGGAATTTACGTTCCGTTGCATGGTTTAGGCTGAAGTTAAGTTTTTGTGGCGAAAAGTGAAGCTAACGGTGGCTAATTTGCTAGCCACAGTCACTGACGTTACTAACGTCACTACGTCACTAACGTCACGAAAACATGCGTGACTACCTTTGGCAGAACATTCGTTTCGCATCTGTTAACTTGAGGGATAGCTAGGCTAGCAGCTGCAGAAACGCCACAAGAAAAGAGGCCAGGGTGATAACTATTTACTCATTTTACTTTGTGATATGACACACAATTGTGATGTGTAATGTACAATATAAGCTGATATTATTATTATTAACATCTACTTTCGGAAACAGTAGTCTACTATTTCACTGAAGTATTAGCATCATGACATTAGCCTGTGTTGCCCGGGCAACACATACTACAGTGGTCTATGATGTAGCGTTATCTGTTTTCAATCGTTAAAATAAACATTCCTCACATATACATTTTCGTTGTAGGATTTATTCTGACATTAGTAAACGATTTGTTGGTGAAATTACCATTACCTGTCGTTTCAAACCAGTGTAGCTCACTGCAACGCTGTAGCTTACGCGAGACACACTACAAAAACATCTACACTACACAGCTGTTTAGGAAGTCAAACAGCGACAGAACGGCACTCTCCTTACTTAAATCAAAAGTCTATCTAACTACTAACCTGAACTTCATTGCCACAGCCTAAACGTTGTCAATCTGTTCATGAAAATAATTAATTTCAGCCTAAACCGTACAACGGAACGTTAAATCCAATTCAACCAACGCAATCGCTACCAAGACGAACACAGCAGTAGTCTAGTACTGTACCGTAGTAGTACAATTTACCGGGGCAGCTTCTCCACACAGGGCTATATCGCATTTTGCGTTGTTACTGACAATGGTCGCTACCAGTGAGCTTTTTATGAATGAGCGATTTTCCACTAAATAAATGTCAAGCTTATTTACGTTTTGGGGGGCATATTTTCAGTTACCAGATGGTACTGTTTGAATCGCGATTCAATCTTCTACTGCCGGTAACGTCGTAGAATAATCTTCAAAGGGGGTTCTTTATTCATGAATAAAAGCAATATGAGTAGGCTAAATGCTTGAAAATATCACGAGAAGGGAAAAACTTAAAAGGACGTTTAAGTCATAGAGATTAGGTCAATTTTTACACCGGTCTGCCAAATTTATTCGTTTTGATTCAACGATGAGGCTGCCTCTTGCAGGGGAAATGAGAAGACATCTATTTCATTCTACACTTCACTCGTATTTTCAGTTGTAAATGAGCAGCAAAAAAAATATGCTTTTAAATCTATGTAATCTTTATAAATAATAAGTATGCATTTTTATATAACATATACAGAAATATCAGTTGTAAAAATGTCATTCAAAAACGGACCCCTGTGCAACCGACGCAAGCAAGCACACCCTACAATTTCCCCAGAAATTGTACCCTCTCTAGTATTTGAATGCAGTAGCCTAGTCCATACATTGAACATTTAACCACACTGTCTGTTAATATTACAGTTGAAAAAGTGGTGGAATGTAATCCCACGGGCGCAAAAAAAATTCTAGATTTTGTTTTGAAAACAGAGGCCTGAAGAGGCCTAGAGGTGGTAGGTATTAGCTGGAAGGCAGAATTGGACCACAGCTGAAGCCTTACCCAATTCAAATCAAAAGTCAAACATAATACCACAATATATTCATATTTGGCACGTTTTTATAAGAGTACATCCAGGCGTTTTCTAAAAGGGCCTTTTGGAGACTCCAAAATTACCCTTTGTAACCAAGGTCA
Organism: Osmerus mordax; assembly: GCF_038355195.1. Taxonomy (NCBI): domain Eukaryota; kingdom Metazoa; phylum Chordata; class Actinopteri; order Osmeriformes; family Osmeridae; genus Osmerus; species Osmerus mordax. The sequence continues at coordinate 7,737,068 of NC_090054.1, read as the reverse complement.
AATACTTAGGATAAAAAGGTATTATTTTTCAGAATTGTTATCTCTAATGAAAGGTGGTACTTAGAACAATCATATATTATAGCTAAATCCCCCATTAGTATTGCTGAAACACAAAAACTGAAGCATGAACACATTGGAGTGCTTCATCTGATTTAGCAGGTTTGACGCACAAAGAACACTGCTTCTGTCATCCATTTTGCGCCAGGGACTTTTATTTTGAAGGCTCCACAGATACCTATCATGTTATGGAAGCAAATCGTGACCAAAATGAAAATGCATTTCCAGAAATGCTTTTTCATTTTAAGAATGTGGCTGCATTATTTGACTCATAAATGAAATTAGTAATCAATCATCCTATTTGCATTTTAATTTTAATTTTTAAGAGTGCTCAATCTTTCACTTAATTAAAATGAAAAAGAAAGACATTTGAGATTTAATTTTCAAAACATGCCCCAGTAAATAGATAGCAGAATTCAATTTGAAATGTAAAATTTGAAAATGAAAATGCATTTCCAGAAATGCTTTTTCATTTTAAGAATGTGGCTGCATTAATGGACTCAAATTTGAAAATGCATTTCCAGAAATGCAAAATAAACGAAAAAGCATTCTGAGCGGCGCAGCAGAGTGACGTCAGTAGCCGCTCTTCTTCAGCTCCCTGCTGACCGAGCTACCCATCTTGTTCGGTAGGGGGCGGTGTGCACATCTGCATTGCATTACATTGCAAATGTGCTGAGAAATTGATTGAATTGCCGGGTCTTTAGAGCAGCGTTCCCCAACCGGTGCCCACCGGTCCGTGGACCTGTACCGGTCAGTGGGTCATTTCGTACCGGGCCGCACAAAAAAGAATTAATAACATTATATCCTTTTAATTGATTATCAGAGTCTGAAAGACGTTTTATTCTGAAAAATGACCGGATTCTCTCCTTCTCCGCGGGCCTTTTCCCCTGAGCAAAAAAGCTCTGCAAAGACGTTTGTTTACTCATTTTTTAGCAAGTTTGTGGGCTTTATTGAGCTGTATCATGCGCGTCTCTTCCTCTTGACACATGACAAGTGTTAGTTACCACTCAATGAACCCTGTTTGAGACAACAACTCTATCTGTGTTTTGGATGAAGGCTATCCTGAGATCGCCATTAAAGCACTGAAAACCATGCTTCCATTTCCAACATCAAGCGGGATTTTCTGCCGTGACAGCAATCAAACAAAATTATGGAATAGGCCTAAACTGGATATAAGGAACGCACTTCGGGTGTCACTGTCGTAGCTTATAGTCTCGTTTACACACAACAGTGGGACTGACACATCGAAAGCTAGCTAGTAACAATATAACGATGGAAAACCAGGCTAAGAAACTTAAAGATGGGGCTGAAAAATTAAGAGACAAAAATACATCACATTCACTAGACATGGTTTTGTCAATTGAAAAAACGGCTATGTTTATTTTACATAAAACTCCAAAAACTATTTTTCTCGCACGCTCCGCGCGCTTGCATTAGGTGTGAAAGTCACTAACTAGGATCACATCAAACCCAGAATGTGCTTGCATTAGCAGCGCAGCTGTCCAGGGCCTATCTTTCCTCCCAGTCCGTCCCTGCCGGTCCGTGAAAATATGTCTTACATGAAAGCGGTCCGTGGCGCAAAAAAGGTTGGGGACCGCTGCTTTAGAGGACGCATCACAGATCATGGCGCTCCCTCAAATTGTGCAAACACTGTTAGAATTAGCTGAGCAGGTAGAATCTAATAATACATCTGAGTCTGATGCCTGTGACCGAGTAGAACAAGTCATAGAGAGCTTGGCTGTATAATGAAAAATGTAGCGAAGAAGGGGGTGAGCCAATTAAATTCTTCTTCTTTTAGTTTAAAGGCGGTTGGCAGGACAACCGCCAGGTAGTAATTTTATTAGACAATCAATGTATGTTTGTGCACCAGTGATTTGATTTAAATGACCTGACTTATCTCTCGAGACATAAGTTACATTATATTACATAGTCTCAATAGCGGTATCGATAAGCTCGGACCTTATTGATCTTCGGGTTTTGAGAAATTTGGAACCGGGTGCTTACAGAACCGGGTATCAATCCCCATCCCTAGCTAGCCTACGTCACAACGTTGGCACACGTTAGCAACGACGCATTAGATACGACGTACATAGAGACTGTTGCACAGCAAGTATCGTATCGTGCCATGGTGTACTAGCAGCATTATACATTTAATCAATTCAAGACTTGAATGTACAGTAAGTAATAGGGCTGCAACTAACGATTATTTTAATAATCGATTAATCTGTTGATTCTTTTTTTGATTAATCGATGAATCGGATAAAAAAACAAAAAAGCATTAATTTCCAACCCTTTAATCAAAAACAGAACTGACAGTGCAAATTCACAGTACAAAAAATCTTCAGAATGTGCATAAACAGGCACAACATTTTGAAAAAGTTATTAATATTAGCGTGGATTTAATGCTATTTTCCAAGATGAGCAATTTATTTGAGTTTTGTTTAAAACTTTAATGAAAATTGAAAGGTTGTGGAAGTAGGCCAGACTTTATTAGAATAATCTGGTGTATATTTAAGATTTTTTGACACAATTTTGAAAAAAGTTAAGATTTGCGAGGATTAAGCTATTTTCAAAGATTAGTGATTTTCTATCATTTTATTTGAAACTTCATTGAAAAAGTAAAGGCTGTGGAAGTATAAAATACATTGTTAAGATACTCTGGTGTCTGTTTGAGGTTTTATATTCCAAGAAATATTATAAAAGTCTAAATTTTTCTAAATGGTATGGGTTGTTTTCACCCGGTCCCTAACGCGATGCGGCAAAGTAGTGTCTTCCGAATGTGAGACGAATGTGGAATATGAAAATAACTTCACCTCGGCCAATTAACACACTGTTTCGATGTATTTAGTGTGAAATGCTCCCACACCTTGGATGACTTAGGTCGTACTGATTTCTCTGCCTCCGCCATGTGTTTCAGAACAACGTTACTCAACAACGTCTCTCCGATGGCCTTTCCTCTACCTTCGCTCCGCTCCGCACTCAACTAAACTTTTTTTTTTAATACTCAAACATCTCCGCGACATATTGAGTGGCGTAATAATCGCACGACACAACGAATCGATAATGAAATTCGTTGCCAACGCTTTTAATAATTGATTTTAATCGATTTAATCGATTCGTTGTTGCAAGCCTAGTAAGTAATGTCACATTAAAGAATGTATTTAAACTCAAGCTTGTGTGGTGCGTCGCTGACTTAAATGCGACAGCCTAAACTTTATGTCAAAAGAAAGTTTTTAATTTCCGTTGCATTCAAATAATCCCCTCAGTGTAGTTTGGCTAGCAACAGCAGCTAGCACTAGGCTACAGTAACTTGCTCGTAGCACAATTCAGCTTCTCCAGGCAGGGCTCCAGACTGAGACCAAAAAATCGCTTTTGGCTTTGTTACTGACAATGATCGCTTCCAGCAAACATTTTTGGAATTAGCCATTCCCCCTAAATCAATATCAAGCTTATTTACGTGTTTGGGGGCATATTTTCAGTCATCGGATGGTACTAGTACTGTTTGAATCGCGATTCCATCTGAAAAATACTGCCGGTGACAACGTGGTTAGAATAGCTTGTTTCAAAGGGGGTTCAGCTTGTTTATTAAATGGACCCATCTGCAACCGACGCAAGCAAGCACACCATACAATTTCCCCAGAAACTGTATCCTCTCTAGTTGGGTGTGCTTTGCCTTCGGCAAGGGCACAACCTTTGTTCTCTCACATATATATTATTATTATTATTTTTATTCTTTTTGCCCCCCTAAAACTCTTAGATGTAAATTTACGTTTACATTTAGTCATTTAGTCATTTAGCAGACGCTCTTATCCAGAGCGACTTACAGCAAGTACAGGGACATTCGCCCGAGGCAAGTAGGGTGAAGTGCCTTGCCCAAGGACACAACGTCAGTTGGCATGACCGGTAATCGAACTGGTGACCTTCGGATTACTAGCCCGACTCCCTCACCGCTCAGCCACCTGACTCCCACTCCCAATATTTGGCCTACATAGACAACGTAGGTGTCAAAAGTTTCGTCTTGGTAGCGATTGAGTTGCTTCTATTGGAATTTACGTTCCGTTGCATGGTTTGGACTTAAGTTAAGTTTTTGTGGCGAAAAGTGAAGCTAACGGTGGCTAATTTGCTAGCCACAGTCACTGACGTTACTAACGTCACGAAAACACGCGTGACTACCTTTGGCAGAACATTCGTTTCACATCTGTTAACCTGGGGGATAGCTAGGCTAACTATAGCTTTACTGCAAGGCAGCTGCAGAAACGCCACAAGCAAAGAGGCCAGGGTGATAACTATTTACTCATTTTACTTTGTGATATGACACACAATTGTCATGTGTAATGTACAGTATAAGCTGATATTATTAAGGAAGTACATCTACTTTCGGAAACAGTAGTCTACTATTTCACTGAAGTAATAGCATCATGACATTAGCCTGTGTTGCCCGGGCAACACATACTACAGTGGTCTATGATGTAGCGTTATCTGTTTTCAATCGTTAAAATAAACATTCCTCACATATACATTTTCGTTGTAGGATTTATTCTGACATTAGTAAACGATTTGTTGGTGAAATTACCATTACCTGTGGTTTCAAACCAGTGTAGCTCACTGCAACGCTGTCGCTTACGTGAGACACACTACAAAAACATCTACACTACACAGCTGTTTAGGAAGTCAAAAGGCGACAGAACATGTTCGGCACTCCCCTTACTTAAATCAAAAGTCTATCTAACTACTAACCTGAACTTCATTGCCACAGCCTAAACGTTGTCAATCTGTTCATGAAAATAATTAATTTCAGCTTAAACCGTACAACGGAACGTTAAATCCAATTCAACCAACGCAATCGCTACCAAGACGAACACAGCAGTAGTCTAGTACTGTACCGTAGTAGTACAATTTACCGGGGCAGCTTCTCCACACAGGGCTATATCGCATTTTGCGTTGTTACTGACAATGATCGCTACCAGTGAGCTTTTTATGAATGAGCGATTTTCCACTAAATAAATGTCAAGGTTATTTACGTTTTGGGGGGCATATTTTCAGTTACCAGATGGTACTGTTTGAATCGCGATTCTATCTTTTGCCGGTAAAGTCTTAGAATAATCTTCAAAGGGGGTTCTTTATTAATGAATGAATGCAATATGAGTAGGCTAAATGCCTGAAAATATCACGAGAAGGGACAACTTAAAAGGACGTTTAAGTCATAGAGATTAGGTCAATTTTTACACCGGTCTGCCAAATTTATTCGTCTTGATTCAACGATGAGGCTGCCTCTTGCAGGGGAAATGAGAAGACATCTATTTCATTCTACACTTCACTCGTATTTTCAGTTGTAAATGAGCAGCAAAAAAAATATGCTTTTAAATCTATGTAATATTTATAAATAATAAGTATGCATTTTTATATAACATATACAGAAATATCAGTTGTAAAAATGTCATTCAAAAACGGACCTCTGTGCAACCGACGCAAGCAAGCACACCCTACAATTTCCCCAGAAATTGTACCCTCTCTAGTTATTATTTATTTTCCCACCCCTAAGGATCTGTCAATATTTGGACTACATAGACAACGTTGATGTCAAAAGTTTCGTCTTGCTAGCGATTGAATTGCTTGTATTTTTATTTACGTTCCGTTGCATGGTTTAAGTTGAAATTACATTTTGGTGGCAAAAAGTGCCTTTTGTCAACAAAGGGTACTCAGTGCTAGCCTACATCATAACGTCAGCACACGTTAGCAACGACGCATGGATACAACCCAAGCCCCCATCCCTCGCCCCTCGGCTTGAAGCAACGGCCCCGGTGGATGTAGGTGGTATTGCATTTCTTGTTAGACTTCCGGCTTTTCCGGTCGTTTTTATTTTATTAACTCCAGTCAACATTTACAAAACTATCTCCCCCAATAATTTTTGTTCGATACTACTAGCTTTTTCATAGAATAATTTTTCCTGATTTTTGCTGAGTTTGAAACCATTCCGAAATGGGTAAACTAGCACCCCATTTATTTGCTTACGTCAATAAAAGTTGCCTGCAAATGTGCTCGCGGATATTAACAGGGCACGAGCACAAAAGTTCTCATTGGCCGATAGCCGATTTACCTGGAGCTGAATGAGCCATATTGAATGAGCACAGGGAGAAATGGCTTGAGTTGCCTGCCCTGTTGTAGCAAGTTTAGCAAATGGTTGTTACACATACATGAAATGTTGTTAATATAGTTTATTCCCGTTATTTTAAAACAGATTAGATTTTTCTGTCAAGAACGTTTTTACGTTCATGACATGATGGCAAATATTATATTATGTTAAGCGTGAGCATATATTGTCTATCTGGAGCAAAGACGAAGATTAATACTTTAACTGATAACCACAATAAGAAATGATATAAATATGATTAGTCTTGCCTTCAGAAGCTTTTGTTAAACACACCCATTATTCTTTTTTTTAATCGTGTCATCAAGCCAGACTGCTTTTTGTGGGACAATGAAGGTCCTCAGTGACTATGTTTCACCCCCACTTATATTTACATTTAGTCATTTAGCAGACAGTAAGTACAGGGACGTGCCTTGCCCAAGGACACAACGTAATTTTGCACGGCCAGGAATCGAACCAGCAACCTTCTGATTACTAGCCCAATTCCCTAACCGCTCAGCCACCTAACTCCCTGATGGAAACATCTTGTATATTGGCCTAGTTCTGTTAATATGCCCCTTTCAAAGGCAAATTTTAAATAAAGTATATTTTAGACACACTTCTCAAGCTTTTATTTTTACATTATTTCCAAGTCTTATTAGATCACGTTATATCCATTAATAGGCGTTTGGTTTTGTAAATTGAACATATAAAACACAGCCCACATTTCTACACTGATATGTAAATTGAAGGCAGTGTGAATTTCGTTTGAATATACAGTTGACAGTAAGCTATGGTAAGTCTGCATTATGGAAGATTTCTGTTACCAAAATAACTATTAAGCTTTCTTTGCCTGGCGAGAACAACGACGGCACTAGGTGTTCATGTTAACAATTTATTTAATCCGATACAATGCGTTGGAAATCATACTCAAATCACAAGAAAAAATGCAACATATGTGATGAGTTCCATTTAGAATAGCCCTATATTTAGCCCTATAGCATATTTCTAAAAACCAAGTGAAAGGAATACTATACAGTGACAGCATACATTTCCGTAAAGTTTGCATCATGTCTCTGATTCTTATCGGACTTGAACCCCATTCTGCCACTGCAATGCCTTAGCTCACAGCCTCGCAACCATATAAATCTATGCTCGCGACTGGTTGTCGCAAAGTATGACGTGTACAGCTAGTTGCAAGCGTACACGAGGTTAAAAAATACACACTGCTGGGTGATTGATTTTTTAAAAGTCGCCTTTCTGTTCTAAAAAGCCTTTTAAAATCTCATTGACATCATCCACATTGTACGTCCTGAGATACTGCTTGACGGCAAGCTCTGGTTACTTCCACTTTTCTCTCGAGGCATCGACAACACAGCTGACAGGTTAGGCTCTCCTTGTCAATACACATGCTAGAAAGAGTTTTGGTTTACTAATGTTATTGCTAATGTTGCTAATGCTCTGACATTCTGGTTCTGCTTTGGATGCCATCAAGCGGGATCTCTGTTCGTAGTCAGTCCTTCACTAACCAATCAGAATTCGTTAGCAGAATGCTAGCGTGTAATGGGCAACAACGACTTACCCTGTAAGAAATCGAAAGCACATAAGTACTCGTTCATTCAACTTTCGACCTGTAATCCATGTTGAACATGCAAAAACTACAATCAAATCTGAGATTTCTCAACGACAATTGAGAGACAAATTTAGACGTTTAGCTCCATAGACTCCCATTCATTCTGCACTCGACCGCGATCACTCCCAGTGGAACTGCAACAAAATTTGGTACAATGGGGCTTAATGGCCAGGCTCTCCTTAAACAGGCTCTGATACAACGTGCATAGATGTGCTGTTGCACAGAGAGTATCGTATCGTGCCGTGGTGTACTAGCAGCACATGTAGGTTACATTTAAGCAAATCAAGACTTGCATGTACAGTAAATAATATCACATTAAATAATGTATTTAAACTCAACCTTGTGTGGTTATGGAGGATTATAGGGGCCAAAACTAAATAAATAAATACTTGGATAAATAAATAATTATATAACACAAAGCTTAAATAAATGACTAATTATATAATGAAATGCCTAATTGACATACAAAATATATAAATTACAAATTAAATGACACTAAATATATACATGTTACATATAGTTGTGTGTGTATATATATATATTTACGTTTTAATGTGTTCACATATATTTATACTTACATTTATTTATTTATGCTTACATTTATTTATTTATCCTTACATTTATCCACGGTGTAGGGAGTCAGGGGGCTGACCGGTTAGGGAATCAGGCTTGTAATCTGAAGGTTGCCAGTTAGATTCCCGGCTGTGTCAAATGACATTGTGTCCTTGGGCAAGGTACTTCACCCTACTTGCCTCAGGGGGAATGTCCCTGTACTTACTGTAAGTCGCTCTGGATAAGAGCGGCTGCTAAATGACTAAATGTAAATGTAACTTGCTGCAGCAAAATAAATCCGTCGTCTGCGTCACCAAAGGGGGTAGGTTTAAGCCTCTAATTGGTGAAATTATTACACACCAGGCAGGCTCAACCAGTCGATCAAGCTGTCTTCGATCTAGAGGGATCCTCTATCGCCTCACTGTGCAGCTGGGTGTGCGATACTGCAAAATGTAGTATTGATCCGATACCAAGGAGTAAATACAGGGCCATACGGCGCCCCTGCCAATATCAATGTTGCTGATTTGTAATATTACTTTTTACTTAGAACAGCAGTTTATCTACTTTCGTGTCGAGGGCACAATGCCTCAATTTAGGAAGTGAATGCAACATCAACATTAAAATTTGAATTAAAATTTAACATTTGAATTTTCATGATCATTTTCCTTTAATTACTTGTTTATGATTATGATCATAATAAAACACAGTCAAAAATACTGTTAATGTGTGCCGCTGAGTCGTGTTACTGCACGTACACGCCGGTAACAACTCACAGCCTAGCAGGGGAGGGGCAAAGTGAGCTTGAGCGAAGTTAGACGGTGTTTGCACAAGTTACAACCACTATGATGTAAAGGGAATTGTGTACTGAATGTAGAGAACAGAAATTGAAACTTAAGTAAGTAAGTAAGACTTTATTTATATTGCACATTTCATACAAGAATTGTAGCTCAAGGTGCTTTACATAAAATCAATAAAAACGATAATACAAGTGATAAAAGTAATAATTAAAATAGCAAATTATAAAAACAATAATATAACTAATAAAAGTAGTAAAACCCTTCTGAGATAAAATTACTTAAATGCTTCGGTAAAAAGGTAGGTTTTAAGCTGTCTTTTAAAAATGTCTAGCGTATTTGCTTCCCTAATATTTATGGGTAATTTGTTCCATAGTTTTGGGGCGTAATTGACAAAGGCCGAATCATCAATCTTCTTATGACTGCTTCTGGTGACCTCTAATAGGCCTGCATTTGATGATTGCAGTGTTCTAGCTGGTGTGTAGTTTATAAGGGAGTTAGCAATGTAGCTAGGTCCTTGTCCGTGTAGAGCTTTGTATGTGAGGAAAAGGACCTTAAAGTCAATTCTGAAGGTAACGGGGAGCCAGTGTAAAGTAGCTAGGACAGGACTAATGTGTTCTCTCCTTTTAGTTTTGGTTAATAATCTAGCTGCAGAATTTTGAATGAGCTGTAGTCTTTCAGTGGTTTTCTTGGGAAGACCAGTGAAAAGTGCGTTACAGTAGTCCAGCCGGCTGGATATAAAAGCATGAATTAACTTCTCTGCATCATTTTGGTTTATGAATGGTCGTACCTTTGCTATATTCCTCAGGTGAAAGAAAGCTGTTTTGGTCACTTTATTAATGTGAGAGTTGAAATTCAAACCTGAGTCCAGGATTACACCGAGACTCGTCACCTCTGGTTTAAGACAGGGGGTTAAGCCTCCAAGATTCTTAATAAGCATCTCGCTTTTGGATTTGGGGCCACACAGTAGGACTTCGGTTTTGTCTTCATTTAATTTAAGAAAGTTATCATTCATCCATTTGTTTATTGCCAACAGGCAGTTGGTAATGGAATTGATGGCCGTTGCATCGTTGGGTTCAGTGGATATATATAGTTGTGTGTCATCCGCATAGCTATGGAAATCTATGTTATGTTCTCTGATTATGTCGCCGAGTGGTAACACATATAAAGAGAAAAAAGTAATGGACCTAAGCAGCTTCCTTGAGTAACCCCGTAGCAGTTCTCATGTTTCTTGGACCTATGGTCACCTAAACTAACATAAAACTTCCTTCCTGTGATATATGATTTCAGCCAGTTCAATACACTATCTGTGAACCCAATAAGCTTTTCCAGTCTATTGATTAGGATGTCGTGATCAATTGTATCAAATGCTGCACTGAGATCTAACAGGATAAGGATAGAGACTTTATTTGCATCAGAGTTTAGTCTGAGGTCGCTAATGATTTTGGTGAGAGCAGTTTCAGTACTGTGATATTTCCTGAAACCTGACTGCGAGACTTCCAGGATGTTATTTTCTTCAAGAAAATAATTTAATTGGACTAAAACTATCTTTTCCAGTACTTTACTAATAAATGGAAGGTTTGATATTGGTCTGTAATTTGCAAGTAGACTCTTATCCAATTTGGGTTTCTTTAATAGGGGCTTTACAACAGCTGTTTTGAAGGCATCTGGGAAGACGCCAGTTCTAAGGGATGTGTTTATAATCTCTAGCACCGGACCTGAGACACTATCAAACACTCGCTTAAAGAATGTTGTGGGTATAGGATCAATATCTGAGGTTGTGGAGTTAGATTCGCTGACAATTTTGGAAAGTTCACTAAGTGTGATACAGGTAAATGTGCTCATGGTTATGTTGCAGAATCTACTGATGTCAGTTTCGACCCCACTATTAATAATACTCGCTCTGATCAAAGTTATTTTGTTCTTGAAGAACAAAGCAAGCTCTTCACATTTAACTGCTGAGGATGGAGTTGGGGCAGGGACAGTGTTTAGCAGCTGGTCAATGGTGGAGAAAAGAACTCTGGAATTTCTGGCATTTTCTGTAATAATGTTGGAGAAATATTCTCTCCTTGCTAGACGGATGGTTTTGTTATAGGTGGTTAGTGTATCTTTGTAGATATTGTAGTGGATAGTGATCTTTGTTTTCCTCCATTTTCTCTCTGCTGCACGGCATTTTCTTTTCGTTTCACTAACATTTTTATTTCTCAGCCATGGGGAGGTTCTGCTTGTGCACTTCTTTTTGGTTTTCAGTGGTGCAACAGAGTCTAACACAGATAACAGTGCATCATTGAGGTTCTCTACCATTTCATTCAGAGAGCAATCATGGTTAGTCGGCTCATATAGAGCAAATTGTTCAGAAAATGTCATCATAGCTGTATCGTCTAAATATCTTCTATGGACTAAGATTTCTTTTTTTTTTTTCTTAGGATAATTTCCACATTAAAAAGTATATAAGAGAGGGTTAGATCAGTTATTGAAATATTATTGATATTTAGTCCAGTTGTTATCACTAGATCTAGTGTGTTTCCGTGCCGGTGTGTTGGGTCTGTTATGTGTTGAGTTAGATTGAAACTGTCAAGGAGATTTAAGAGCTCAATAGTTCTTGGGTCTGCTTTTTTATTTACTTGGATATTTAAGTCTCCGTTTAAAACTACTTTGTCATATCTAGTGACACATAGTGATAATAATTCCGAGAATTCTTGTATGAATATTGGCGAGTGCTTGGGTGGCCGATATATAATAACAAAAAGTATTGATTCGGTTTTGAGCTCTATAGCAAGATATTCATATGATGTGAATTCACCTAGCTCAGTGATTTTGAACAACAGTTTAGAGGAGAAAATAGCTGCGACTCCTCCACCTTTTTTTAAGTATCGATCTTATCACGCCAGTATCAATCAATAGGCTACTGATACCAACGTTGGTATCGATACTATCGGTCTTGAGATCGATTCGCCCACCCCTATGCTGTACCATCTCGCCGAGGATCGTGAACACATTTTCATTGATGTCTGTGTCAGTCAGGGCCGATATCATTGCTATAATTTCAGCGAAGCTCTCAATATGATGTAAAAAAAAAAGGTGAATTGGCAGTTGCCTCCATCTCTTCAGCTACCGACAAAATTTCGACCACTGTAGCATGCAATATTTCATTCATTGAATCCGCACTAGGTGCTGACATCTTGAATGAGTCAAAAGCAGTCGATTCAAGTTGAACCATCAATCAGAGGCTAGTTACACCGTGGATAAATGTAAGTGTAGGTGCCATATGCCTATTTAATGTTTTTGGAACGCAATTATTCATGATTGTTGATTTATTCATATTTAGTGTTGGGTTCATATTTGATAATTGCTATTTACCTTCATTGATATTTTATTGATGTAATTGGTGCCTGTAACTTTAAGGGAATTGTTTTTGGGCTAATTGCGCTGCCGTAGCTGGGTGGTATATATGTTTTCGTATGGCTCAAAAAAAACTAGGAGTCTCACGGTTTTTCTGACCGTGTTGTGTCAACGTGTTCAGATGAAAAGTGTCAACAAATAAATCGTCAAAGACAACTCCGGCGGAACATTTTTTCTCTTTAGAACATAGAACACACGTCAACCATAGGCTCCAGTGTAGGAAGCGTTTTATTGGAAAACCCTACCGTAAGGATAAATAAATAAATGTGAACACATTAAAATGTAAATATATATATATATATATATATATATATACACACACAAATACATGTAACATTTATATATTTAGTGTCTCATTTAATTTGTAATTTATATATTTTGTATGTCAATTAGGAATTTCATTATGTAGGCTAATTAGTCATTTATTTAAGCTTTATGTTATATAATTATTTATTTATCCAAGTATTTATTTATTTAGTTTTGGCCCATAATCCTCCATATGTGGTGCGTCGCTGTCTTCAATGCCACAGCCTAAACTTGATATCAAAAGAAACGTTTTTCATTTCCGGCGCAGTCAAACAATCCCCTTAAGTTTGACTTAGTGATGGGAAGTTCGGATCATTTTACTGATTCGGTTCTTTGAATCTCGTTCAGTAAAATGAACGAATCTTTTTTCGAGTCATTCGTTCATTTCAACGGGGGGGGGGGAGGGGGAGGGGGGGGGGATATCCGTCCACTGCAAACACGCATCATATTCTCATGTAGGTCAGTGCATGACATGTGCACCAGCAGATACTATTTTAAAAGAAATTCCTGCATTAAAATAATGTATCATGACAGTTTGTATGATTTGGTCATTTATTATCACACTAGCATTTAATTATCACGGCAAACAATTACACTGCACTAAACTGTGAGTGTAAATGTAAAGTGAAAATAACAAAACCAGTCAGTATGATGACTTGAGCGAATATCATTCACGTCTTACTAAAACACGCGAAAGGGAATGAGGAAACTGTTTCTTCTACTAAAAAATACAATGCGGGTCACGTGAAAAAAGGATCCAAAGACTCGTAGTGTTGTGGAAAAACATCATATTGTTGTAATTATGAAGATGGTTAATGATTATGGACTTAAAAATATTTGTAATCACTCTTTTTTATATGCCATATTATTGGAAACCATATTATTACAAGTTATATTATAGGAAACCAGATGCAAAGCTGTTTGCTGAATATTGTTATTTCTAAACAATAGTAGGAGACATGAAGCCCAAAAATAAGGTTTAAATAATTAAAGGAAGAGTGGGGGAGAGGAGCATGTGTATGCTTTCATAAAGGACCAGGACGCACAGCTATGACTTATGAGACATATTTGTGGCCTTTCGCCCAGAAGCCTAATGCAGCTGGCTGTTCAAGGTCAGAAAGAGCCTAATTGGAAGAAGTGTCTATGTAGGAAAGTACCTGTTTTGAATCCCCTGAGACAAGGGATCCGCTTTGTAAGATTACCTAATGTCTACGAAACCAACAAATATCGTACCATATTAACATACAATGGGGAGAAGACTATATAAGTTAAATTGTCCGGAGAAAACTTCAGTCTGATCCCGGGATCACGCTCACGTTCTATTGGCAATCTTTGTTACCTGAGAACCAATAAAACACTTTGCATCAACCCTGCTGAGTTCCAGTGCTGTTTTTACATCTTGAGAAGTGACTGAAGACGTACAGAACTTTTGTTTCATCAGTAGAAAGACCGAGTCGGGAAATGAACGAATCGTTAGTTTCTCTAGCTACCAGTACAGAGCCTATGCAGGTCACGTGAAAAATGATCCAAAGACTCGTAGAAAGACCGAGTCGGGAAATTAACGAATCGTTCGTTTCCTCTAGCTACCAGTACAGAGCCTATGCAGGTCACATGAAAAATGATCCAAAGACTCGTAGAAAGACCGAGTCGGGAAATGAAAGAATCGTTCCCTCTAGCGTTTCCTTTAGCTACCACTACAGAGCCTATGCAGGTCACGTGAAAAATGATCCAAAGACTCGTAGAAAGACCGAGTCGGGAAATGAACGAATTGTTAGTTTCCTCTAGCTACCACTACAGAGCCTATGCATGTCATGTGAAAAATGATCCAAAGACTCGTAGAAAGACCGAGTCGGGAAATGAACAAATCGTTCCCTCTAGCGTTTCCTCTAGCTACCACTACAGAGACTATGCAGGTCATGTGAAAAATGGTCCAAAGACTCGTACCCTCTCTTTGAGAGGACTCGTTACTCCCGAGTCCTTGTAAAGATTCGTTCAAAATGAACGAATCGTTCACGCACGACACATCACTAGTTTGACTAGCAACAGCAGCTAGGCTAGCTTGCTCGTAGCACAATTTACTGAGGTCAGCTTCTCCACCGTGCAGGGCTCTAGTCTAAGATCAAATGGTCGTATTTGGCATTGTTACTGACAATTTTCTTTTGAATTAGCCATTTCCGCCTAAATAAATGTCAAGCTTATTTACGTTTTTTGGGGGCATATTTTCAGTTAGCAGATGGTACTGTTTCAATCGCAATTCCATCTAGCTAATAATACTGCCGGTGAGAACGTTGTTCTTAGAAAAGCTTGTTTCAAGGGGGTTCAGCTTGTGTCAAAGGTGGTTCTTAATGAATGAATGCAATATGAGTGGGCTAAATGATTGAAAATATCACTACTGTAGAAGGGAAAAACTTAAGGTGACGTTTTAGTCATATAGGTTAAGTTCATTCTACATTTACAGTACATTGAGTCATTTTAGCAGACACCTGTATCCAGAGCGACTTACAGTAACAGGGACATGATACACTTCACTTTTTGTATTTTGAATTGTACATGAGCAGCAACAAATGTAGGCTATGCTTTTAAATCTATGCGATCTTCATAAATAATAAGTAGGCATTTTTATATAAAATATACAGAAATATCAGTATATAATAATAATAGCAGTAATAGCAGTTAATAAACGGACCCATCTGCAAACAAACACACCCTACAATTTCCCCAGAAATTGTACCCTCTCTAGTTACAAATCTTCTTCTGCCATTGGGTCTATGGCAGCCCCTACAACCGTATGGTAAAAAGTTGTGAAATTTGGCACACTCATTAAAGGGGTGATTGACTTGGTTTTGGGGGTATTTCACACTGTTCCTTAAGGTCTCCAAATAGGGTATGTAACATTGGTTGGGCTGAAAATGGCCCGTGCTGTTCTATGCCCCCTGATACATCCATTGAAATTTTCCCGGGAAAAAACGCTAGGTTTTCTTCTTTTATGGTATGCTCATGAATATATACAGTCAGGTCCATAAATATTTGGACATTGACACAATTTTCATCATTTTGGCTCTGTATACCACCACAATGGATTTGAAATGAAACAATCAAGATGTGCTTTAAGTGCAGACTTTCAGCTTTAATTTCAGGGTATTTACATCCAAATCAGGTGAACGGTGTAGGAATTACAACACATTTGATATGTGCCCCCCCCCTTTTTAAGGGACCAAAAGTAATTGGACAATTGGCTGCTCAGCTGTTCCATGGCCAGGTGTATGTTATTCCCTCATAAAGGGAGTTCGTTATTTCATTGACAAGGAGCAGATAAAAGGTCTAGAGTTCATTTCAAGTATGGTATTTGTGTTTGGAATCTGTTGCTGACAACTCTCAATATGAAGTCCAAAGAGGTGTCACCATCAGTGAAGCAAGCCATCGTTAGGCTGAAAAATCTAAACAAACCTATCAGAGAGATAGCAAAAACATTAGGTGTGGCCAAATCAACTGTTTGGTACATTCTTAAAAAGAAAGAATGCACTGGTGAGCTCAGCAACACCAAAAGACCCGGAAGACCACGGAAAACAACTGTGGTGGATGACAGAAGAATTCTTTCCCTGGTGAAGAAAAACCCCTTCACAACAGTTGGCCAGATCAAGAACACTCTCCAGGAGGTAGGCGTATCTGTGTCAAAGTCAACAATTAAGAGAAGACTTCACCAGAGTAAATACAGAGGGTTCACCACAAGATGTAAAGCATTGGTGAGTCTCAAAAACAGGAAGACCAGATTAGAGTTTGCCAAAAAACATCTAAAAAAGCCTGTACAGTTTTGGAACAATATCCTATGGACAGATGAGACCAAGATCAACTTGTACCAGAATGATGGGAAGAGAAGAGTATGGAGAAGGGAAGGAACTGCTCATGATCCAAAGCATACCACCTCATCAGTGAAGCATGGTGGAGGTAGTGTTATGGCGTGGGCCAATGGAACTGGTTCCCTTGTATTTATCGATGATGTGACTGCTGACAAAAGCAGTAGGATGAATTCTGAAGTGTTTTGGGCAATATTATCTGCTCAGATTCAGCCAAATGCTTCAGAACTCATAGGACGGCGCTTCACAGTGCAGATGGACAATGACCCGAAGCATACTGCGAAAGCAACCAAAGAGTCTTTTAAGGCAAAGAAGTGGAATGTTCTGCAATGGCCAAGTCAATCACCTGACTTGATCCATTTGAGCATGCATTTCACTTGCTAAAGACAAAACTGAAGGGAAAATGCCCCAAGAACAAGCAGGAACTGAAGACAGTTGCAGTAGAGGCCTGGCAGAGCATCACCAGGGACAAAACCCAGCGTCTGGTGATGTCTATGGGTTCCAGACTTCAGGCTGTCATTGACTGCAAAGGATTTGCAACCAAGTATTAAAAGTGACAATTAGATTTATGATTAAGTTAGTTTATCCAATTATTTTTGGTCCCTTAAAAAGTGGGGGGGGGGGCACATATAAAATGTGTTGTAATTCCTACACCGTTCACCTGATTTGGATGTAAATACCCTGAAATTAAAGCGGAAAGTCTGCACTTAAAGCACATCTTGATTGTTTCATTTCAAATCCATTGTGGTGGTATACAGAGCCAAAATGATGAACATTGTGTCAATGTCCAAATATTTATGGACCTGACTGTAAATGAGCTGCACGCTGATTGGTTGGTTTACAACGAGTGAAGCTGCGGGGCAAAAACAACACTCACTGAAACAACGAAGGTGGAGACTTGAAATAAAAACATACAAATAAATCTATTGTGTCTACACAACACTGTTTTTAACAGATTGACTAGATATCATTTGAAATGATTACGTTAATTGTTTCCACTTCAGTTGTCGAAGCAAACAGGATTGCAGTGCTAGTGGGTATGGGTTATACTGGGTATACTACAGCTTAGCAAACAAACTATCATGATTCAACTCAGCTTCAGTTAGCTCTAGCTGTATTGCTGAAAAATAGATCTCGACAAACATGCATCTTGAATTGTAGATTTACATGACCACACGGGTTATTTATTTGAATGAAACACAGTCAGGAACATGAAATAACGTTAGCCCCATTGCCAATAAACTAGGCTAAATCATCACACATTCTATATGCTCTTGCAAGCTAAACTAGTTGACATGCCTACAGTCTAGGTGTTTTCGCTATCTAGCTGTTCTTGCAAATCATTGCGTTAATAAAAAGCAGATGAACTAGAGTCTAGCTAACATTGACTAGACGGGCATGGCTGATGTTTGTCTATACCGTAGCGTAGAAGATCCCTGTGCAGTTCGACCCTCGACACATTTGCGCGAACCATTTCACCAAGGACGGTTTTGAAAACCTGGGACAATGTAAAGCAGGATTTGCTATGAAGCTGTTGCTGAAAAGAGGTGCGTTTCCGACCTTACGTTCATCACAACCGCAAGCTGTAGTATGATTTTGTCGGTAACAGTTATTAGCAACGCTAACGCATCCTGTATCTAGCACCTGCCTTTCCCAGTTCTTTCAAATAGATAATCTAAAAAAGGTGGAGCCACCGAACTGACGCCAGTTCGGTGGCTTTTTCAAAAACTACCGTTTTACAGCTACATTTTTTAATTGTGAGATTTGCATAGGAAAGAGGTGTCAATGGAATTTGAGGTTCACTGTATGTCCATTTTACCCACTGAACTGTCGTTATTCAACTGTGACAAGGTAAACTCGGTTCTGCAATCAATGACCATTCATCACAAGCCAGCAGCTGCCAACTGTATGTACCTTACCTATGTGTGTGTAAAGAATGCTGATATGAAATATGAAAAACAACCAGTAGTCAATGTGCAAGCTGCCAATTGTATTGCATCCTGTTAAAAGTAGTGACGGCATTAAAAAAAATTAAGTACGGCCGATCGTATTGGCTCTTTGCCGACGCAAGGGGACAAATCATAAGACGGCTTATTAAAAGCTATATATAAGTTATATGTAAGCTTTACGGCTGTTTGGATGTCAACACATGCACGTGGCTGCCTGCTAAAAGAATTACATCAATTTGTTGGGTAATGCGTAGGATGTTCAAGTCAAGCGTAGCAGCGTAATTGGGGTCTGGAAATCGTATCTGCTACGCCAAAATCGTGTATGTTGGCAGCTCTGCCATAAGTGTCAGTGACAGGATGTCGGCTCTGTGTGGTCTGGCTGACCTTGCTACAGTATATATAATATATATTTACAGTATGTGTGTGTTTCATACTTAATATGAGAGTGCCAATAAGGCTCCCGCATGGCTTGGCAGCTGAACTCTCATCATGTTACGAATTAAACACAGAGTGTTAAAGGAGAGGCTGGCTGGCTGTTGCAGCATGGCCTGCTGAACCACAGCCAACAACCCATACACACATCATCATCTGGTGTTCACCTGGCCAAGGACCAGAATAGTTGACCATAAAGGTAATTGCAGAATATAATATGTGCTAGAAAAAACTATTCTCCATGAAAATTGCCATCAGGCTCCTGTATGGTCATTGACATCGTCATTGATTGACCTCTTAATAGTTACTTACACACTGTCCCTTTCAGCTGCTGGTTGCACTATCTGTAATTTTGCACTATTGCACTCACTGTACTCCACCTAGGTTAGAATAGGTTATAGGGTTGTAATAGGTTTTATGTGTATTTAGGGTTAGTATAGTGTATTATTTATTGTTATCTGTATATTTAGGAAGTTTTAGTATTTAGGGTTAGTATAGTGTATTATTTATTGTTATCTGTATATTTAGGAAGTTTTACTTATTTAAGCTTAGCATAGATGTAAATAATGTTCTGTGTACTTATTTGTTATGTTATGTCATGCAAGGTGCTTGCGTTGTCTTGTCTTAAGAATTTCAGTGCCCAGTCTGACCTTGTGTTGTTCTGTATACCTGACAATAAAAGACTTGAACTTGAACACTGTACAATGTAAGCAATGCATTACATTCCCCATCCCCACCAACGATAGTGGACAGCACATCCTGCCTTGATAATACCAATTAAATAACCTGCATTATCCCCAGAGTGGATAGTGTGGAGGATAATACTGTAACAGTTTGAAAACAGTGCGTGTAAAACTCCATACTGTGTATATGATATTGTTGCTATGGCAGCTCTTACCGTCACACACTGGTTGGGTTCCACTCCAGGAACCATTGTGAAGGCAAGTCCTCTCAGCTGAGCCAATCAGAGTGTAGCCTGCCTCACAGTTAAATCTCAACAGGCTCTTCAGTCGGAACTCCTCCCCCAATCTGGAGCCGTGGGGAGGGATGCCGGGATCACCACACACACCTGTACTACCACCTGGGACGAGGAGAGAGGGGTCAGTAAACACACACACACACATACACATATATACATAGATGAAGCCTGGGAGTAGGCATTGGATGAATGACAGCAGTAGTCACTGACTTTGTGTTTGAGTCTTTTACTGTCAGTCTAAAAGTAAAACATTAACGGTAGGTAGATGACAAAACATCCAGATGTGTGTGCATATGTGTTTATCAGTACCTGTGCAGTAAGGTGGCGTCCCACTCCAGCGCCCATCTTCCTGGCAATAGCGTGTGGCATTGCCCAATAGTGTCCTCCCTTGAACACAGCTGTACTGTACTAGGGAGCCCTGTGTGAACTGTCTTCCTGATATCACTGCATTAGGCGGAGTCCCAGGATCGCCACAGGAAATGGCTGCAGGTAAAAAGGGAGCTTGAGTGGTATATTCTATTAGATGTGTTTGGCTATTTTTAGCATGGGTTACAGTTTTTTGATGGATTGCAGAGATACAGCCAATAGCTGCAGTGGGGGGGGGGGGGGTGGGCTCACCAAGGCACTTGGGCAGGGCTCTGTCCCAGCGAGCATCTGCTAGGCAGGTAAGGAGTGACGAGCCCAACAAGTAGAAGCCAGCCTTGCAGTGGAATACCACAGAGCTCCCGAAGCTGAAGCTTTCTTGGTGGCGCTGTGGCTGGCCAGACTGACGCACAGAGTTCTCCACAAAGCCCGGATCGGAGCAGTTTACCACTGTGAGATGAAAGCAGATGAATGCTTAAGAGGGAAGGAGAGGAGGAGGGAGGGAACATGGAAGATGGATGGAAATCAATAGATGGGGAAGCTTGAGCTGCAGCGTCAAGCTTGAACTCCCCCCTTTTCCTCTGTCTAACAATCCACATCTCCCTCACATTCCTGCTTCATCTCTTTCGTCATATCTCCCCCCTCCTCTGTGCTGCTGCAGAAGATGAGCTAGTAATAAGACAGCCAAGTGCATTTGTTGCCTTACAGACTTGACAGAACATTGCTTTCACTCAGTGCCCTTCAGCAGCAACAGAAAAGACAGAAATACATATTTGGAGACAGTGCAGGAAAAAGAGAAGACTGGGAGAAAGATCAAAAGACAAAGACAGTTAAGTAAAAGACACGGAGATGGACAGTAGCACCAGTCTTTTAGTGTGCAGTAGAGACAGCAACAAGACCTGTCAAAGTCTCCTCCCTCTCCAAGCCCTCTGGGGAACCCCCCCCCCCCCCAACTCATAATTGGCAGCTGCTCCTGGCCCGTTCCTGCCTGTAATAGATATCATTATTCTGGTCAGCCGCCTGAAGACAGACCATTGTTAGAGGGGCCATTACTATACCTGTGTGAGGAAGAAATGGTGACAGAGCAGCATAAAATGAGGACAAGAGGAAGACACAGAGAACACAATGACACACTAAAGAACTTGCTACGGGGCTGGTGTGAGAAGTTAACATACTGCAGATGGTATGTCATCTCCATGTCTGCTTCCTTTGCCTTCATAACACTTCCTAACCAGTACCATGCATTTTACATAGGATAATATAGGCAATCAGGGCCTAACTCTATCCTGAGCTCAAAACTAAAATCAGAAACCACAGCTGTATCTTTTTAGCTGGACTAAGACCTTGCGATATTACTTCCAATTAGACTGTCAGGGCAATCTGATCTTATTTTATGTATTTTTTTATAGCTTATAAAATATTCTCAAATAAACAAAACAGTCTTAGATCCGCTGCTATAAAAACTCAGATGGCAGTTGTTATAGCTTTGGCCCGATCTGAATTGCTAGGGAGAGGCTGCTTGAATGCCGAAGTCAGCTGCCTTTGCACTAAGGTGTTTTTTTTTTTTCTTGTAGCATTGATATTCACATTCAGGTGGTGCCGTTTCAGGTGAGTTAGCATGTTTGTCGTGTTGCCGGTGTTATCGCCCAACTGGTTTCCAGACTAATTGGTTTCCCAGCTGTGCGTTCACCTATCAGTCTGCCTCTATCACCAGATTCGTCACAAATTCACAAACATATTACTGGAGATTTGCGATTTGCTGCAGCGAATATGAAATTATACGTGCGCACCACATTACATCCATTCACGACAAAATAAATGGAGACAAAATAAAACATTTGCAGGCTGTCATGAAGTGGGATTCGATCGCACTAGAGCAAAAACACGTAGTACACTAAAGTCCATTGCTTTACACTGCGATTGCTAAATGAGTTACGTATTTATTAACTACCTTGGCCTTCAGGCAACATCTTGTTTTGGCTTCTTCTGAAACAACTGGTTACCGTAGACACTACCCGAATGTAGACTACTAATCACGTATTTGGGGTTGTTTCGAGGCAATAGCCGTATTTACCACAACATCACAGCTCCTTCTGACACCACATATTAAAAATTAATACTAAGAACGTCGCTGTTAACCCAGACAATAAGATCAAAATACGCGTAACATTTGAAACACGGTCTATTTGTTTCTAATGCGATTTCGTGTATGGCCATGTTTCTTCGCTATGTCTTTTGAAATCAATTCATTTCATAATTTAATAATCTGATCAAATGTAGTGAGCACTAGGCTACATTAAAGCCATTCACGCCATAATAAATGCAGGGCTGCCAACTTTTGCAAAAACCTTGGAGTGAGATTTGGTATTTGGTCCCCAACGTTAACAGGGCTAGTTGGTTGGCGTTGCCTTTTCAGCGTGAGATATAGGCTACAAGGTGTGGTGTGAGAGCGTGTGAAATGGTTGAAATGCGTGTGTCTCACGGCCAATGCGTGAGAGTTGGCAGCCCTGTAAATGGAAGCTAAGAAAATAAAAGATTCTCTAGCTCGCATGATTCCACCCCACGAGCAAAAACACATCCATAATTGTAGTCCGTTGCATTACAACACGAGCTACGGAAGCACATGGAAAATTTATCAATTCAGTCACAAATGTATTAACTACCTTGGCCTTCAGGCACAATTTGTTTTGGTTGTTCTGAAACAAATGGTTACCGTATACACTACCTGAATGTAGGGTACTCATCACGAATTGGGGGTTGTCTCAAGGCAATAGCCATATTTACCACGATATCACAGCCCCTTAATGATAGGCTGACCACATATTGCAAAGTAATACTTAAATCGTCGCTGTTAACCCAGACAATACGATCAGCTTAAATGCGAAAATGTTTCTTTGTTTGACCTGGTAAACCGTGAATACATCGTTCAGACTGTTTTCGGAAGATGCGATTTGCACCAACAAGTTAACACATAACTTGAACCATAATAGGGCCAGGTACAGTGCAATGTAGTCAGTACAATAATACTGGGTGTTAAAACACACCTCTAGGATAAGTCAAGAAAGCAGGATCCTGGAATTTGATCGAATGTGAATATCGTATTCTTTTCTTCACTGCAGTGAAATAACCGGCACTCAACGGTTCTAATGATTAACACAACACAATCTCACCTCTCAAAGCGTGAAAAGGTTTTAAATCTTTTTGAAGCTGAATATCTGGGCTAGAGCTTTCCTGGTTTATCAACATTCAGATATGCGTATTTTCTTCAACTATTTTCAGATTTCAATGTATGAGATTATTTGAAAGTATACAATCTGCACTTTCACAATCTGTAAAATGAGTGAAGTGAGTTGGCCGACAACCGCCCCTTTTCATTGGAGCCCCCTTTCCACCCCTTTTCATTTTCAGCGTCACATATTTTCAAGACATCTAGTGTGTGTGTTTGTGTACTGTATTAAACATGTTGCAAATGTGTGTGTGTGTGTTGGTGTCTAGTGATTAAAAAAAGTTTCTGCCTTACCCAGATATTTTATCTTACAATATTTTTTAATACTGCTTTTGCATATGGGCAAGCGTAATTGTGTATAAGAGCATGTGCTTTACCTGTGCATGTTTGTGTTTCATTGTGTACCTCTGCAGACTGACAATGTGTTGCTCCACTGTCCGTTGATGCGGCACTGTGCCCTGGAAGCACCGTAAAGCAGGAAGCCGCGAGCGCAGGTGAAGTTAACCATGTCGTTCAGATTGAATTCACTCCCGTTTGTCCGCCCGTTGGCAGGGTTGCCCGGGTGGCCACAGGTGATGGCTGTAGGGTCAAAGTGAAGGGGATTTACACGGTCTGCCACACAGTGTGTGTGTATGAAGATAACTGTGTAAATCTGTACAGTAATAGACCTTTTCAACATCAAACAGTCAGACTGAGCAGACACAGACAGGGGAGAAGAAGGCAGACTTACGGACGCAGACGGGGGCCTGTCCAGACCAGCGGTGGTCCTGTTGGCAGATACGCACTGATGTCCCAATGAGGCGGAAACCCAGATTGCACTGATAGACCACAGTATCTCGGTAACTAGAACCGTCCCCACTGATGTGTCCGTTGGTAATAGGGTCAGGGGAGTCACAGTGACCCGCTAGGAGGGAAGACGGTGGGAAACAATCATTAGACTCATATTTACCTGCTGATGGAGAGAGATTAGTGCTATGAAGTACCAAGATTATGTAGTTTAGTAAAGTTTATAAACAGTTCCAGTGAACTTTACCTAGACACTTTGTCTCAGTGCCGCTCCAAAGTCCATTAACACTACACTCCCGGACATGGGACCCTACTAAAGTGTATCCTGTGTTACACATGAAGATGGCGGTGGCACCATATGTAGTCAGTGTACCGAGCTTGGTGCCATAAGGAGGGGATGGCAGATCTCCGCACGAAATAACTAAAGGAAACACACACACACACACAAACAAAGAATCAAAGTAAATAGGGCCAAAGATGATTTTTCACTAAATATGTGTGTCTACAATTTCACCTAAGAACCTGAATATGGCTGTACAGTCTGCATAGTATTCTTTATTCACCCACTTGTACATCCTGTACTTTATGGACAAAGGGTCAAGCCCACTCAAAGCTTTATTTGTATGTTATCATAAGTAACTGAATGTGTATCAATCGTCCTCCTCGACTATGACATCAACAATCCCTCTCTGACCCCTGAGTACCTCATCACAAATACACTGTATACACTGCTCTGTGTGTTTGCGTGTATAGAGCCATAAAGTTGCAGAAATTATCTGTTTGGTTGCATTGTTACTAAGAAAGGTCGACAGATTGAATGATTACGTAGTCTAACATTGTGAACTACAACTCAAGTAAAACTGAAGCTGCGGAAGTGTGGGTCAGATGGCTGAGCGGTTAGGGAATCGGGTTATTAATCAGAAGGTTGCCGGTTTGATTCCAGGCTGTGGTTAAATAACGTTGTGTCCTTGGGCAAGGCACTCCACCATACTTGCCTCGGGGGGACTGTCCCTGTATTTAATGTAAGTCGCTCTGGATAATAGAGTCTGCTAAATGACTAAATGTAAGTAAAATGTATCAGCTTCTAACCCCTATTTCCCACGAGACACCTCTGTGGCCCGACGTGACTGCTGGAGCTGATCGTGGCAACCGTTTCTACACCTAACAAAGCAGACAATCACTGCCACCCCTACGTCGCTATGTCTGCCATTATGTGGATAGCTAGGTCGATAAGAAGGCAGCTAGCTATAACTACTAGCCTCACCATTATGCCATGTCGGTATTATCATCTAGTGAGACCGGAAGTGAAGCCAGACCATTCAAGAGATTACCCATAGCGTTGGATTTACCTTCAATTAAAGTCAAGTTTCTTAACATGTGTTGTCAATATTGTCAATTCAAAGTTGCAACTAACCAAGAAGTTTACAGACCTTTCAACACGGTTCACAATACCCAAACCCAGATTAAGATTTATCACGAGCAACCTCGGGGTTGCCACCCCCCCAGCCACAACACGGACACATGACGTGGCGCAGTTGGCGCCCTTTGCTGGTGGTGCGGAAGGTTTAATTAATGGATGCACTTTGGAAAATGCCGCCCCCCTCTTCATGCCACCCTAGGTGGCTGCTTATGTCGCCTATAGGAAGGACCGGCCCTGTCTCTATATATATTTTTTAATGTAGCAGGGCTGCCAACTCTCACGCATTTCAACCAATTCACACGCCACACATTGTATTTCTCACGCTGAGAAGGAGACGACCAAGTAGTTCTGATAACGTTGTAACGAGTAATGAACGAGGCGCAAATACACAGAGTGAAGCAATACTCAAGCTCACGACACGCGAACTCGGAACACCCGTAAAATCTTGTTTCGGGGCTGGGTTGGGTTGCGCAGCAACATTTTGGTTGGCCCTGTCGCGGGGTGGAACGGGAGAGGGAGGGTTTTGACGCACCGGTTGCAAATCAGGCTGAGGGGGGCTGGAGATACTAATAAAATATATTTTTGGACGTTGGCCTCTACTAGTCTTCTGTGTTGCCGTGTGCCAAGATCTAAACCCTGCACGGGTGGAGCCGGGTTCACTGTAAAACTGTGACAGCCCCACCAAATCTCACTCCAAGGTTTTTTGAAAAGTTTGCAACCCTGTTGTAGGTTCGTCTTCTCAAAACACATCTAAAATAATAAACTCATTGCAGGGTTTTCAAGCCTCACGCATTGACCGTGAGACACACGCATTTCATTATCACTTTCACACATACATAAACATACAATATAAGATAAACATTTGTTTGTTGGACAATTGGGAATCGGAATTGATTAATTAATATTGTTTATAAATATTTAAGTTGAAAAAGTTTTGCTTGTGGATTTTTTTCTCAGCAAGAGCGCGAAACTGGACCGTGCCATCTTTCCACTTCCGACTCTTCCGGTCTAGCTTTAAACAGTGGCTCTTTTTTTCCCTAGCTCCGAGACCTCGTGCACGCTTGCAACTGTACACGTCATACTTTGCTACAACCAGTCGCGAGCATAGATTTATATGGTTGCGAGCGTGTGAGCTAAGGCATTGCAGTGGCAGAATGGGGTACAAGTCCGATAAGAATCAGAGACATGATGCAAACTTTACGGAAATGTATGCTGTCTCTGTATAGTATTCCTTTCACTTGGTTTTTAGAAATATGCTATAGGGCTAAATATAGGGCTATTCTAAATGGAACTCATCACATATGTAACTTTTTTTCTTGTGATTTGAGTATGATTTCCAACGCATTGTATCGGATTAAATAAACTGTTAACATGAACACCTAGCGCCGTCGTTGTTCTCGCCAGGCAAAGAAAGCTTAATAGTTATTTTGATAACAGAAATCTTCCATAATGCAGACTTACCATAGCTTACTGTCAACTGTATATTCAAACAAAATGCCACGAAATTCACACTGCCTTCAATTTACATATCAGTGTAGAAATGTGGGCTGTGTTTTATATGTTCAACCTACAAAACCAAACGCCTATTAATGGATATAACGTGATCTAATAAGACTTGGAAATAATGTAATAAATAAAAGCTTGAGAAGTGTGTCTAAAATATACTTTATTTAACATTTGCCTTTGAAAGGGGCATATTAACAGAACTAGGCCAATATACAAGACGTTTCCATCAGATATAAGTGGGGGTGAAACATAGTCACTGAGGACCTTCATTGTCCCACAAAAAGCAGTCTGGCTTGATGACACGATTAAAAAAAAGAATAATGGGTGTGTTAAACAAAAGCTTCTGAAGGCAAGACTAATCATATTTATATCATTTCTTATTGTGGTTATCAGTTAAAGTATTAATCTTCGTCTTTGCTCCAGATAGACATCTCAACAATCTATGCTCACGCTTAACATAATATAATATTTGCCATCATGTCATGAACGTAAAAACGTTCTTGACAGAAAAATCTAATCTGTTTTAAAATAACGGGAATAAACTATATTAACAACATTTCATGTATGTGTAACAACCATTTGCTAAACTTGCTACAACAGGGCAGGCAACTCAAGCCATTTCTCCCTGTGCTCATTCAAAATGGCGCATTCAGCTCCAGGTAAATCGGCTATCGGCCAATGTGAACTTTTGTGCTCGTGCCCTGTTAGTATCCGCGAGCACATTTGCAGGCAACTTTTATTGACGTAAGCAAATAAATGGGGTGCTAGTTTACCCATTTCGGAATGGTTTCAAACTCAGCAAAAATCTGGAAAAATTATTCTATGAAAAAGCTAGTAGTATGAGCCAGGTTCTAGAATCGAACTAAAATTATTGGGGGAGATAGTTTTGTAAATGTTGACTGGAGTTAATAAAATAAAAACAACCGGAAGAGCCGGAAGTCTAACAGGAAATGCAATACCACCTACATCCACCGGGGCCGTTGCTTCAAGCCGAGGGGCGAGGGATGGGGGCTTGAACCACTCCCGACTCGTTTCACTAGGTGTGTTCGACATCGGCTGCGGCTGCATGAAACGACCGGCGAGAGTTGCCGCTTTCAGGTCAAGTAGAACATAACGTTTCATAATAATTTCAGTTAATCAAACAGCTGCAAGACCCAGTGAAATGTTATAGGCTAGCTAGCAAAATAACGCTAGCATCGCTAACAACATTACTAATCCAACTTTGGTAGTGTAACCGAGCTCTTTGTAAGTTCGTTTTAGATATAATTGTATATGATTGCGTGGACACGGACGCGGTCTCTTTTCATAACTTGTATTTTACCACTGCTCTTCTTGACATCGCCATTCGAACAGCCCTCACTGATTTAACGTAATGCTTTCAGCATCAAGCATACGGCAACTCCCGGGGGACAATACACCCATGTCCATTGTCACATAGAAAGGTCTGCTACAGTAGGCTATCCTCAGGATTTGCAAGCTAGTTAAAATTATACTATATCTAAAATAATTTTGTAGTCATAATAATCGATTCTGCCACTAAATGAGTGACTTGGCTTTATTTCTGGACATACTATCCACAACCGAAGTGTGTTACACAATGTGCATTACTCTTGGTACCCAGAATGCCCTGCGGCAAGCTGAAAAGCTACTAAGTTAAGGGCATTAGCTTAGTAAAATAAGCGTTGTTTGGAGTTCTATTCTTGTGTTCGTTCTGTTTTGATATGTGTAATGCTATAGTCTATAGTTTAGATCAGGGGTTCTCAAACTTTTCAGCCCACGACCCCTAAAATAATGGTGCCAGTGACTCACGACACCCGCATCCACGGAGGTGGTTTACGTATTCGTGGGAGTAAAAATAGGCCATGGATCTGATCCAGACCGGCCTACCAGAACCGGCCCCCGTATACGCCACCACAGCTAACCTGTTAAAACATGCAATGCTTGATGTGATGCTAGTTCGGGAGTTTGATAGTAAATGCGAGTGCGCATAGCGCGCGAGCCAATTTTTTTTGCCTTTATTTGAGCGCAAAATATTTTTTTAGCTTTAGTGTAAAATAAACAGCTGTTTTTCAATTGGTAAAACCTTATCTAGTGAAGGTGATGTATTTTTGTCTCTTAATTTTTCAGCCCCACCCTTACGTTTCTTAGCCTGGTTTTCCATCGTTATTCTTCTCCCGGTGCTCCCGATGGCCAGTCCGCTACTGCGGGGCTGTGCCGCGGTGGTGGATTTTCAAGTCATATTATTTTAAATTCTCGTGCTATCAAGGGGTGTTGCAGCACCCTCATCGCCCCTAGTTCCCACGGCCATGGGTATTCCCTCTCCACTGAAACCCAAAACTCAGAGCAGACCCGGCAATTCAATCAATTTCCCGGCACATTTGCAATTGTAATGCAATGCAGATGTGCACACCGCTCCTACCGAATAAGATGGGTAGCTCGGTCAGCAGGGAGCTGAAGAAGAGCGGCTCCTGACGTCACTCTGCTGCGCCGCTCGGAATGCTTTTTCGTTCATTTAGCATTTCTGCAAATGCATTTGATTTGTGGTCACGATTTTACAGCCACATTCTTAAAATGAAAATGCATTTCTGGAAATGCATTTGAATTTGAATTGTGGTCACGATTTTGCAGCCACGTTCTTGAAAATGAAAATGCATTTCTGGAATTGAATTTGAATTGTGGTCACGATTTTGCAGCCACGTTCTTAAAATGAAAATGCATTTCTGGAAATGCATTTTAATTTTCAAATTTTACATTTCAAATTGAATTTTGGTATCTATTTGCTGGGGCATGTTTTGAAAATTAAATATCAAATGTCTATTTCTTTTTCATGTTAATTAAGTCAAAGAATGAGCACTCTTGAAGAAGAAAATTAAAATGCAAATAGGATGATTGATTACTAATTTCATTTGAGTCAAATAATGCAGCCACATTCTTAATATGCAAATGCATTTCTGGAAATGCATTTGCATTTTGGTAACGATTTGCTTCCATAAAAATATGCTATTTCCAATTGTTTTACAATGTTCCTTGATTTCTGGAAATCATCTTGCGACCCCCCCTTGTTGTCCCCCCCCCCGGGGGGGTCGCGACCCCCACTTTGAGAACCACTGGTTTAGATAATTTGAGTGTTCACCTTGATTGGGAATGTTGTTTAGTTAGATCGGTATCTAAGCTGTCCGCTACGACAGTGCGTCTGGGCAAGTAATCAATCATGAGTAGCCTACTGGTCCGCTCAACGTTAGCCGGCGCAACGGTGACGTTGTTTGCTTAAAAGTGCGATTAAAACTCAGATTTTCAAACAGAAAGTGCTCATTCTGGTGGGGTGCGGTTTATGGGCAGGCTCCAAATTGTTCTTTGCCCATGGCCTCCAATTAGCTAAAACCGCCCATAGAGACTCGGATCAGAAAACGTGAAATCCCAAAATGGCTTAATTTTATCTTCCATTGCCATTGATAATAAAAGTGAGAGGTAAACAGAAAGGTCAACGTCATGGTCCCACCTACATCCTATACGTTTATTGGTGCCCGCATGGCTTTGCGCAATGCACCTTTGCATACAGTTAGATTTTCTAAACTTTTTTGACTGCGCCACGAGCTGGCTCAGTAATCCCAGTTTGCTTTGCACAGTGGATTTGCTCGCGTCCAATAGAAAGTGAATAGAATTTGCTGTGCGATGCGCGTATAGTGGGGCTTCACCGTAACACGCCACAGAAGCGTCTGGTGCAGTGACGTGCGGTCAGGGGAGGCAAGGGAGGCAGTGCCTCCCCTGTGTCATCATGAAATGTAAAAAACGAATAATATAAAATAATAATATTTGTCCATTGATCTGTGATAGAAATATAATTATTGGAAGCGGAAGGAGGCAGCGACTAGCTGTGCCTCCTCTCGGATTGCGCAATCCCACACAAACTGGGCTGAGCTGCTAATTTTTTTGCTCAATTTGAGCATGTGCAATTTGATCTCTGTTGTCACCAATGTTTGTACACATTTTTATTATATGTCTTCACATTTCATAGTCTTGGTCATGTATTTTACGTATTTGTATAACATATTAGCAGGGCTCTCAAGTGTCACGCATTGAGCGTGACAGTCACTCATTTCGGTCTTTTGTCACGCACTCCCGCCACACATCGTATTTCTCAGGCGGAAAAACTATTTATATTTAATATGCCGCCGCGCCCAACCGAAATTTCTCTGGCCGCGCCTCTCTCACTATGGAACCAGCAGGAATCAAGCGCGTCTCCCCTGGAGTTCTTAGTCGAGCCTGTCACTTATCACCCAATCAAAAAAAAGAAAAGGTCTACACAATAGCTAATCAGAAAATAGCACTATTGCTCAAGCAGCCCTAAATTTAATCTCAGCACCCCTAAAAATAATAATAATTAAAAAGTTCATGAAGAAAGGGACATCTTTAGTTTTTTCATTCATTCAATATTTTGCATAATAATGCATAAATGTATGAATTGAATGAAGTGAAATTAGGGATTTATAGGCATGCAAACTCCTCACCTTTTTGAAACCAAAATAACCTATGTTCGTGGCCGTGGCCAACACAGCATTTTACCCGTGCTTCCCAACTTTACAACTGGCTCTGGAACCAATGTTATACAAAAAATCTCTTTATGGTTAAAAGAACATGCCATTGTTTAACTTGAGCATTGACATTGAGCACAGATTCTACATAGATCTAGCCTCTTAATTTTGCTCTCGAAGTGCACCAGATTCATGCGTTTAACTTTAAAATTTATAACATTTAAAAGTTTAAAAGTTTAAAAATAAAGCATGTCCCCGGACCCCCCTAGAGGGTCGGGGGTTCGCCGTATCCTTCTCACCTTTTTCACCCTTGACCTGTTTGCATGCCTGTTATTAGCAAGGGGTTTTTGCACTTTTGCAAGGCACTGTATTCATGTCACATTGCCATTGGGGGCTGAGCACCCCTAAAGGTCTGATCCTAGAATCGCCCCTGAGTCTAGGCGTAGTCATATTTTCATTATCACATGATGACTGACATATTGTCACATTATAAACATATTTTTCAAAATAGGCTTAATAATTTTATTAGCACTAAATACATTTAAGTGTTTTGCATAGTCGATGTTTTTACACTTTTAAAATCATGCCATACTTTATCATTATATACTGGCCATGGATGCATTAATCATTGCTGCCTTTCAAATATGTCAGGTAAAAAGCAATTAATTAATTTTGAGGGGGTCTGGGGGAGGGGAAATGTCACTCTTGCCTGTCTTCAAAACTTGAGAGCCCTGTATTAGTCTTGCTGATCGTACATAACGCCGCAGTGAAAAAGCACGAGGGGAGGCAGCCAGTACCTCTGCCTCACTGAAGGGGCGTGTGTGAGCACACAGGCTTGTGCTGCTATTGTTCTTCTTCATGTATTACAGACAAATGCCATTGTATGGTTGTTGCTAGCTAAAAAAGTCAAATAGAAAAAGTGCACCCTATCGTTTATTTGTATTTTTTGGCCCTGACTGACTAAGATTATATATATATATATATATAATCTTGCATATATATAAGCTTAACATTTCTCAAAACTGGACTTTCAATCAAAACTGGAAGTGATAAATCATGGAAGATTGATGCCCAGAGCTAAAAGATTTGCTTCAAACGACGGGAAAGAAGATAACAAAATTATATAAAACCAGATAAGATAAATTAAGTTATTTTAAAGAGTAAAACTTTGTGTTTTTGTTATGGACTGTATATACTTTCATTTATATTGAATGAGTATGAATTGTGGAATTGTGATGGCAAATTAAGAACACGGATGATGCGGAGCAAATGCGCTCTCTCTGAGCCTCTATAAATTTAACACATTTATTTGGCCAAATATGTGTGTGTAAAGAATGCTGATATGGGATATGAAAATAACAATTTTTCTATGTGCAAGCGGCCAGTTGAATGGTGAATTGATGCTGCTCTGTTGAATTCATATACTTGTAAATCTGACTTTGAAAGAGTCAGTGCCTCCCCAGCCACGAACCTCACCGCACATCACTGGTCTGGTGTGAATAGGCAATTAGTCCAGGGCCTTGGGTTATGGGGGCCCTTTGTCCTTTTTTTTAAAGGTGACATGACATGAAAACTTCACTTTAGTAGGTTATTTAACATTAATATGAGTTCCCCTAGCCTGCCTTTGTTCCCCCAGTGGCTAGAATTTTCGATCGGTGTAAACCAAGCCCTGGGTGTTCTTCTCCGCCTTTCAGAAAATGAAAGCTCAATTGCTCTGTTTGAAAATCTCCTCTTTGTTACGTCACAAGGAGGAAGGTTACCTCCCCTCTCCCTGCTTTGCCCGCCCAGAGAATCTGGCCCGCCAATAAGAAACTGAGCTACGACCGTGCAAGTGTTTTTATCCTCGAGAGACATCATGGCTTGCAAACGAACGAAGCATTAAATTTGCTCAGTTTGGATGTACAAAGGAAAACAAAAATCTTTTTACAGTTCCTTCATCCGAGCCTATGAAGACCCAGTATCTTAATTTTATTTTGTCTGGAAATGCGCCTACACAACTTCTGTTGTAGGCACATTTGTTTTGTATGTCTTCGCCAAACACTTCAGCCACGACTGTTTCCTCAACTTGAGCTAATACAAAACTGGCCTTGCTGGAATTAAATTCTGGATCAGTAACTAACTCTCCTTCGTCCAGCTACTAACCTCGGACAAGTAAGTTAACTAACGCTATATCATTTTGTAGCTTTACTGTATATGGTTACCTAGCTTGCTACCCTTAGCATGTGGCTGTAACATTAGGTCTGCAGCTAACAGCTGAGTTACTGTCGCTAATGGAAAGGTATATAGCATCAAGTATGTGTGTGAATACACATGCTGTAACGTGAGTGTTGTACACTTCTTTGTTATTTGGATAACCGTTCTGCTGTTGGTGTTATGGCGCGTGCGATATCCGCCTTTCACCTCATTGAAATGACTGACTGTGTACCTCTGCAAACCAGGGTTATCAGATGAGAATGGGCAAATTCGAGGCATCTTACAGCAACGGGGCTACAGCCATTGCGATACATCCATTGTAAACATTAGCGCATAGTGCCGCCCCTCCCCTCCTCATTAGCATTTAAAGCTACAGACACCAAAACAGCGCGTTCTGAGGAAAGCTCCTTGTGGGACTGCTAGTAGTGGCTGTAATTCTGCACCAAGGCTGAATTTCGGGAAAGAGACTTCTGATACAGTATTAAGGGACCACTAAGGCCCATATAAAAGCATCCAAAAACATGTCTCCTGTCATGTCTGTTTAGTTTGTTTATTGGGTCAGGCCGGCCCTGGATTAGTCTCTAAAACTGCATTATGCTATGTGGATTACAGATATGGGTCTGACGGCAACACATAATGCTGAATTACAATCCATAAAATTTGGCTTTTGTATTTGACTCATTCTTGGCAGGCGTGTCATTAATCTACTGGCATCTATAACATCAATGTGTGGCTACTGTTATCCTGTCTAAAGCAGTTTGCTTTTAGTCCTGAATGGTATATCCAGGGTATCTTATCTTGTCTTACTCTTGCAGGTGGAGCGCTCCTCAAACCCTGCCCACGTCCCGTTTGCTTGACAATGGATGGTCCTCCGTCCCCCCAGGTAGTAGCCTGGGGCACAGCCTAGCATAAGCTGTGCCCCAAATTCAGTAGGCCAACCAGAGAGCAGCCTCCACGTCATGTGATCTGAAAGCAGGCTGTCGATGCTAGGGCATTGAATGGCTGTTGTAGTGAGTGTGAGAGAGAAAGACAGAAAGAGAGAGAATAGGGAGGAAGATGGTGGAGTGGGTGATGAGAGAGGGAACAGTTAATAGAATACTGTAACCCTGGCCTTCATTTCAAAACGATCAGACATAAAGACTAGCACAATAGGACGGCCACTTTCTCTTTTTTTTCTTTTATTCATCCATTTTGCTGATTCGTCTTCAGCACAGTTCCTTTGCAGCCTTTAAATTTTTGCTGAAATTGTGTGAAGACTGTAATGACAGTACCCATTGCAACTTTATCATTTGATTTGCTTGTTATTCAGAGAACTGTATCCCACTATATGTTCATCAAAGGGGTAGAATGATATCATAGGCTAAGCTTTGTGTTCGATAACATAGAGTGGTATCAATTCAGTTTGTTTCATCTAGGTAGTTCAATCTGATAACTTAATAAAGAGGCATGGCAAGTACAAGTTCTTCTACACATTTAACGGTCAAAACATAAACGACACACTATGGTTGGTAAAAAATGCACCAACAAAGAAATCTTATTTGAACAAGCAAATGTTTTATCATCACATTGTCTTACAGACTCCAAGTTACATTTGACACATGTTGTCATAATAACTCAGGGTGTATTCTTACGAAGACATTGTGGTGACTGTGCAGCGTTGCTCCAGGTCCCATCCTCTAAACACACAGCTGTCATGGCAATGCTGGGGTCCAGGCGGAAGCCATGGTTACACTGGTAGGTTACCTGGCTACCGACAGTGTACTGGTAACCATAGAAAGAACCATTGCCGGGAGGTTCTGGGATTCCACATGAAATTGCTGTGAGAGACAAGAACAGGATGCGTACAGTCACAAGCCTTTTGTCTGTGATGCAGCTACTGTTTAGTATGGAGGGAGTCAGGTGGCTGAGCGGTGAGGGAATCGGGCTAGTAATCCGAAGGTTGCCAGTTCGATTCCCATGCCAACTGACGCTGTGTCCTTGGGCAAGACACTTCACCCTACTTGCCTCGGGGGAATGTCCCTGTACTTACTGTAAGTCGCTCTGGATAAGAGCGTCTGCTAAATGACTAAATGTAAATGTAGTATAATAGCACTTCCACACTATAAACTGGGCTGGGTGCATGTTACCTGCTAATTGTCTTTATTGATGCACTGCCTCTGTAAGTCAGTCATGGATTTCACAGTACGGTGAAGCCAAGCAGTCATTACAAGTTCTATTTTATTTTCTAAACAGGACCCTTACATAACACTCAATGACAGACTTCAAAGCAATGATCCTTCAAAGACACTTATCACAGAATATAGCCAACTCATTTCTAGAGAATGTTCTCATAAAATTTGTACACACTGCCTAAGACTGAAGAGACTTGTTGTAAACTACTGACAGAGCTTTATCCCACTCAAATCATAATTGTCCTATTTTCTGCTATGTTCATTCTATTCTCCTTATTGGTGGCCAAGCAGCGAAGTTAACACCTATTGCGTCGTCTATTATTACGCACCTTCTTCTTCTCTCATTGGAGTCTATGGCAGCCCCAAGAACCGTTTTGTAAAAAGTTGTGAAATTTGGCACACTCTTTGGGAACAGTCCCCTCATCACCATCAATTCCCCTCCCCAAAAAATAGCTAGCGCTAGCTGGCTATAATCCTCTCCATAACTGAAAAGGTTTGACTTTCTTCCACAATCGAGCAAATTGGCCAAACAAGGTATAGATATTTAGCTTAAAGGGTATATAGTTAATATAGCTAATAATAGCTCATGTTTATTTCGCAAGTTTCACAGAAATCAGCAAACTTTTGAACCGTAAGCCCCATTTTCAAAAATGAGGTATTGTTGGATTTCCTGGACCAAGAAGAGTTCAATGGTGCCATTTCCAGTTATACAGATTCTCTGCCATTTTTGCACACATGAACAAAGCCGCCGAAAAGGAAGTGAGGTTATATCTCAACAAATCTTTGATACATTGACACCAAACTTGGTACAGGGACTCTGGACCCGGTTCTTAAAGGGTCCACAAGTTTGCGTCATTTGACCTCTAGGGGGCGCTGAACTAAGCAAAATTTTGTTTTGGCCTATAACTGTTGATTTTTTAACCCTTGTGTTATCTTCGGGTCATTCTGACCCATTAGTCATTGTGACCCACCGTCGTATTGTGACAAATTTACCACATACAAAAACAAAGTGAAGCCTTTTCTTTTAACCGTTGGGCTGTCTCAGACCCCCCACATTGCAAAGGTTAAAAGAAAATAATTTGTATTTGTTTTTGTATTGGGTAAAATTGGGTAAACACAACGATGGTTCTTTATGAACCTTTGGGTCATGTGACCCGAAGGCAGCACAAGGGTAAAAACTTTCATTAAGAGATTCCTTTGTGTAGTGATATATTGTGATCTTGTTAACTTGTGATACTAGCTGAATTGATGCGGCCGACATTTTGAATTAATAAAATGTGCTACTTCTCGTACAAACTTTTTCCAATCTTCACTAAACGTGGCACAGATTATCTTCAGACCAAACCTCACAAAAGTTAGACGTTTTTTGAGTTTCTAAACCGTTTGCCCAGTACAGCC
The DNA here is from genome assembly GCF_038355195.1 of Osmerus mordax. Lineage (NCBI taxonomy): Eukaryota > Metazoa > Chordata > Actinopteri > Osmeriformes > Osmeridae > Osmerus > Osmerus mordax. Next base: position 7,699,388 of record NC_090054.1, on the reverse strand, counting down.
AATCAAAATCTGCAGCAAAACCGTCAAACAGGAAGTTGGGTCGTATCTTAACTAATCTTTGATGGATTCACACCAAAGCTGCTGAATGTACTCGGAACCCTCTTCTGAGGATGTCTAAAATGTTTGTACTCTGATTTCCTACTCACCTTGGCAGAGGGGTGGTGGAGAGTCCCAGTTGTACAGTCCATTGCTGTTGAGTCTACAAGTGGAATTTCGAAAGCCTACAAGACGGTAACCAGGATTGCAGTAGTATTGCAGTCTGCTTCCTGGTCTCAAGCGTGTCCGGTTAACAACACCCCCATTTACCGGAGGGTTGTTAATACTGCAGTACAGAGCTGAGGGAAGGAGAGTAGACAGACAAACAGGATTCAGAAATCTGCATTCTATCTACTTGGTGGTGAGCATTTTTTTCAATCAGTGATGTGATGCACTGGCCACCATAAGACACAGTTGATTGTGAGTGTTCAGTATGAATCCTATAACCTCCCTGGCTTCATTATACCATTGGGTTTTCACCACTACTTACTCCAGGGTAAGCAGGGCTTGTAATTAACTTTTTTTACTTGGTAGCACTGGTGCTCAAATTTAGGAGCACCCACCAAAAATGTTAATGTTGTTTCAGTTCTTCAAATTTTGAGCGCGGTTAGCTCCCTGTCACATGACAACGGAGCGCAATGACAAGGAGTGATTGACTGCAAATTTTTACCAATCTAAAATCTGCATTAAAGTTAAGAACGTAAAGATTAAGTTTTGAACTTGTAATGTGCAATTGGAGAGAATGGTAGACAGGTCACTGTATCAGCTCACAGCAGGCACATACTGTGCAGTAGGATAATTAGCAAGCGTTTTGTAAAGAAATGAAAACAAGTCACATCATAACTATTATTTTCACTCGCACAAATGCTCCTAAATATGTTTTGAGGTTGCACGTATACAATTTCGGGAGCATTTGCAACCAAAATGGTCCCAATTTCAAGCCCTGAGGGTAAGGCAAGGGTGGGTTAATCCTTCAAGATAACAGTTCAGATGTGTCTAAATCCACTGAGCTTAAGATCCTGTAAAGTGGAATTGAAAACGAGTTTTAAGTTCATCACACCACAGAAGAATGTCTTGTTAACTACCCATCCAAATTTGAATAAAAAAAAAGACAAGTATGTTAAATTAGGCTTTGAAATTGTGAGAAAATCAGCAGTCTTCTCTGCTTGAGACTGGGGGAATACGACCCAGATAATGTATTTGTTCAATGAGTGAAACATACAGATGCATATAAATGAAGTTTGTTCCCCTGAGCTGTAACACAGGAGTAAAAATGGACACCAGAGACAGCGAGCTCTCCAACTAGGCAACTTCTAGCACATAGCTACCATGTCATTAAAATACCATCATTCTACACAGAGTAATATCAAGTTAGCGGTTTGCACTAACTCATAGCAGAGATACCTCTGGAAAAGTTATCTAGTTTAATTATAACAAGCACACAGAACTGAGTGATGAACTGCTGGCGGCGGTGGATGGTCCAGGTGCGACCGGAGGAGGAACTACTGGGAGGACGATGCTCGGTACGGCTCCGCGCTGCAAGAGAAGCTGTGTGTCCGTGAACCCCGTCCGTCTCTGGTCCATGTTAAAACTATCCGCCGTGAAATGGTCATGGCAGAGGCGGCTGTTGGAGTTGATGCGAAGCTTTCCATCAGCGTGGCTCTTCACAAAATCAATCCACCTATTTTTCCTTTCCTCATCACTATGGAAATTAAATAGCGTTGCAGCGCAGCTGAAGTTCTTGCATCCAGGTAAGATGCAGTGGAGGGTGGAGGGAGACTGAAGGGAGACCGTAACTGAAGTGGAGTTGGAGGACCTCTTATGCAAATGAGCTCCAGGCTTTTATACCGTTTCACCGGGTGAGAGGAGGAGCCATGCAGTGATCTGACATAGATCGGTCAAAGTGACGTAGATCGGACATTTTTTGGCTCCGCCTTACGAAACCTGAGCTGAAACGGAAGAGAAACTGTTCTACGGTCTAACTCCACATTTCAGTGCGACAAAGTTTTTGCGCTTTGCACATGCTTTCAGGAACTCATTTCACATGTATATAATGTACTGAGAAGCAAATCATGGAATTTACTTTACAGGATCTTTAAGCCTGGTTCAGAGGTGTACTAGTCCTTTGGGTAGAGCATGGTACAGAGTTGTACTAGTCCCCTTGGCTCAGGACTACTGCATTATTAAACAGTCAGTTTAGAAGTCTGACATCCTGGCAACTATTCCTCTACAATTGTACCCGGCCATCCTTTGCCCGGACATGGCAAACCTCAATATTACTAGAACTGTATTTCACCAGCAGTCACATTCACCAGTTCCCCCTCTATGCCCCAACCCCCTCTCTCTTTCTCTCCCTCTCTCTGGCAGATTGAATAAATGGAGAAACATGAGGGAACAAACTGAAATAATAAGCTGAACAGTGGCTGGAACGGCTACAGGATCAACTGAAATGAATAAAAAGAGAAGTGACAGGCAGTCAGAGATGGAGAGAATGAGGAAGAAAGAGAGGTGGGGTGGTGTGGAAGAGAAAACGAGAAATAGAAAGAAAAGTAGCTACTGAGGAAGAGATCTAAATCCTGATTGGTCACTGATGGAAACGTCACCCTGAGGTGTCCTTCCTCACCCTGATGCACTGCTGGATGATTGACCTCCATTACTGAGGCCTAGCATTGTTGCCTGCAGGTAGCTGCGGCTGGGACCGGGCTTACACTAATGCTAGCTAATGAACGCTAACACCAAAAGCATCACTTCCTGTCTGCCTGTGACCTAAAATAGATGCAGAATGACGGTGTGCCTGCAAGCAGCAAACATGCTTGGTAATAATCTCTGATAGAACCTAGAGATGTAAGAGGGCAGGGAAATCACACTGCATTGGGGTTTAAACTTCTCTCATGCCACATATGGCTAGGCTTCACAGATGTACTCAGAAGAAACACTGCTATAACAACCATTCACACATTTAACTGGGTTAAAAGCCATTTCAATATAACAGAGCCATAGGATCTCTAGTACACTCTAGTGCATATGTAATAGCAGGGTATGGCTGATCAATGACTCAGCCATCGGTCACAAGCCCAGTTAAGCACCATTGCGAACAGGTTTCAGGACAATGGACAGTGCCTAGTGCTCCCACCACAGCTGCCAGCAAGAGAAGATACTTAGAACCATGGACAGAGGCACCTATTCACACCCACAGCTGCAGCCAATCCATTAGCGAGGCTACAAAAAAAACCTGGTGGAAAAGCCCAGGTACAGAGATAAGAAACTTGCTACAGGACCAACCTCTGTGTCTTCTTATGTAACCAGAAAGCCTGAACAAAGACAAGTAAGCATACAAAAGACCTTACAAGTCAGACTGTGTATCTTGTGTCCGCCTACTGTTTTACCTGCTACACTGTATGTGTGTGTGTTTGTGCATGTGATGGGGGGGCTGACCTGTGTAGCGGATCTTGAAGCCTCGTTTGCTAGTGGCATGGTCTGTTGACCAGCGCAGATAGAGCTGATTAGTCTTACTGGTAAAGTTCAACTGGGTGGAGTGGTTACCACTCAATGCCACCAGTAGGGGGTTCTGGCCTGATGGACCTGACAAAAATACAATTAAAAATTAATAACATAAACGTGCTGGTTCCACCAAGAGACAAGCATTACAATCAATGAAATAAATCTGGATTATAAAGATCTAATATAACTGCATGTTAGTAGAGAACGTTCATACCATCAAAGATCTCCAGCTCGTCAAACTGCTTCTCGCTATGAAACATCTCCACGTAAATGTGTATCGTGTAGGAGGGCAGGACACGCAGCAGCCAGGAGCACGTCTGGGAGTTAGGGTAGTTTTTGGGAAACCCTGGACTCAGGATCACCCCAGAGGACCATGAATGCTCCTCATTAGCTGGGCACTGAGCTGCAGGTCAACAACATCAACAATTTGTTATTCAGGGACAACAACAACATCTGCTGTGGCCTACATATACCTCCAGGGTTTGAACTTCTTTGCTTAGGAAACTGGTTATCTATGTTTGAAACTAATTGTTGGTAATCTATGAACTAAAGGGACTGTTGGTAATCTATGAACCAAAGTAAAGGCATTCTCTCGGTCTGCCTTGTGGGTGTGTGATAATGGCAGCCTGCCAAATGAAGCAGAGCTGCCAAGTTGCATTATAGTAGTGGAGCTTTGAGGGGGACATGTGCAGAGCTTATCTTCATATCTCCACAGAAAAGGCTTGTTAGTGCTTTGTGCTCAAACCTAATGGACTCTGCTCCTGCTACATCTGTATGACAGCACTGACTCTATAATTAGACCTGATGTGTGGGAATAAGACAGACCATGTGTTCACTGCTGTTTTAGTTCTGATCACACACAATACACAGCACATAAACAAATGAAACACATATACACACACGTGCTGGCCTCCTATTTGCAAAGTAATAATTTATGGAACCATGCTTGAGGAGTCATCACAGGGACAGGAGGGTGAAACATCACTTGGAATGCAGAGAAGGCACTCTGATATGTTGCAAAAATTACATAACCACATGGCATATGTTTGAAATGCTGAGAATGCTACTACAGCACAGAGGAAGAGGGTTGGATAGCGATAGAGAAAAATACACAGAGTGAGTAGGACTCACAGAGGAACTGCGTGTGAACCTCATCTTACCTTCACATGTGGGGGGAGGAGACTCAAACTGCAGGTGAGAGTTGAGTTGGCAGGTGAGCTCACTCTTCCCTACCAAAGTATATCCTGGTAAACAGTGGTACCTGACGATGTCACCTGAGGACAGTAAATGTGCATCATTAATTCAGACGTAAGCATCTTCTGCCAGATATTCTGATCCTGATCTGCCCTGCAGCTGTCCAGGCAGAAGAACGTGCTTATTCAAATATGGCAACTACATTCCTGTGGATCATGGGTACAATCCTCTGAGCGTATTGGTCTAGGAAACATCCAACGTCCAACAATAAAGGCTGGTTAATGGGACCTGCAGTACTATTGATCAAACAAGTTTGTGGCATGTTAATAGAATAATATTCTCCAATTTAGCTTTGGGAGGAGACAGGTTCAGTCTCAACAACAGGACCCGAGCCCTACAGTCATGGATTAGTAACAAACCGGCTGATACTGACTACATGTCTGTTCCCTGGTGGGTAATTGACATTATCATATTTTTCTGGTGAGGAAAAAAACTGTACAGTGCCTCGTTCACAAGGTAATCAAACCACATACACAGACAGGTAGCGATTCCTGCCTTTCTCTAACTATGACTCCCCAACTATGTGTGTGTTGATTAAATAAATACAATTATATACACAGGTTTGCTGCTTAGCGTTCCGGACCACTGACATGTACTGAGCTACGCTTTGATACAACCTCCCAACCTTTCTCTATTTTTTAAATGAAATGTGCTTTTTACCTTGCTATCACTTATCTTTATATATTATAAAGACTTCTGTCTGTTTCGTTAAATGAACTGTGTAATATAATGTTTTACTTTACCTTTAAAGATCCTGTAAAGTGGAATTGAAAACTAGTTTTAAGTTCATCACACCACAGAAGAGTCTGTTGTTAACTACCCATCCAAATTTGAATGAAAAAAAAACACAGACAAGTATGTTAAATTAAGCTTTGAAATCGTGAGAAAATCAGCAGTCTTCTCTGCTTGAGATTGGGGGGGCGTGTCGCCTGAAGGAGCTGAAGCTCCGCCCCCTCGCTGGAAGGCACCGCCTGTCTCAAGTACCTACAACCCAGATAATTTATTTGTTCAATGAGTGAAACATACAGATGCATATAAATTAAGCTTGTTCCCCTGAGCTGTAACACAGGAGTAAAAATGGACACCAGAGACAGCAGACAGTGAGCTCTCCAACTAGGCTACTTCTAGCACATAGCTACCATACCATCATTCTACACAGAGTAATATCAAGTTAGCGGTTTGCACTAACTCATAGCAGAGATACCTCTGGAAAAGTTATCTAGTTTAATTATAACAAGCACTCAGAACTGAGTGATGAACTGCTGTCGGCGGTGGATGGTGCGACCGGAGGAGGAACGGCCGGGAGGGCGATGCTCGGTACGGCTCCGCGCTGCAAGAGAAGCCGTGTGTCCGTGAACCCCGTCCGTCTCTGGTCCATGTTAAAACTACCCGCCGTGAAAGGTCACTGCAGAGGCGGCTGTTGGAGTTGATCTTCACAAAATCAATCCACCTATTTTTCCTTTCCTCATCACTATGGAAATTAAATAGCGTTGCAGCGCAGCTGAAGTTCTTGCATCCAGGTAAGATGCAGTGGAGGGAGACATCCTGAAGCTAGCTAGCTAGCTGATGTAGGCTACAATAACAATATAGCAGGAGTCGTAAATTAAGTGGAGTTGGAGGACCTCTTATGCAAATGAGCTCCAGGCTTTTATACCGTTTCACCGGGTAAGAGGAGGAGCCATGCAGTGATCTGACGTAGATCGGTCAAAGTGATGTAGATCGGTCATTTTTGGCTCCGCCTTACAAAACCTGAGCTGAAAACGGAAGAGAAACTGTTCTACGGTTTAACTCCACATTTCAGTGCGACAACGTTTTTGCGCTTTGCACCTGCTTTCAGGAACTCATTTCACACGTATATAATGTTCTGACAAGTAAATCACATAATTTACTTCACAGGATCTTTAACAGCAATCAAGATGTTTCTAAGATTTCAAAACACTTCCTCATGTTTGGAGACATTTTCACACATTTTACTGTGTACCTTAAATATAAAATAATAATAAATAATAAAATATTAATCTGACAGAAGTCACATACCTGATGGTGGTGAAAAAAACACGGAATTTAATAACTAACATATTTGCATCAAGGTTGTAATTAATTTTGCCTTTTAATTTCTAAAGGTTTATCACAATTTGAGTGATTGTGATAATCTAAGCCAGTGGTTCCCAACCTTTTTTGGCTTGTGACCCCAATTTGATGTCACAAAACTCAAGTGACCCCAAACATTCAGAACATAATCTATTACAGAAGTGTTTTTAATCATGTAATATAACTTGTAATTATATATTTAAGTAAATGTTAATTGTAAAATAAAAAACGAATGAAACGCATTTAGGTTATTTTATGATTATTGTGTAGCCAGGACAAGACACATATTAGTGATCAAAGTGAATTTTTAATTTTGGATACAATTCAGTTTAACTTAGTTCATAAACAGACACTACCTTACTGCAGAAATACTTTTCTATTATTTAATTGTATTATGTCTTTATTATGTCCACACTTAATGGGACGGTTGAGCTTGTGCATCTCGCTGCAGCCTTTCAAAGTCAGGTGATGTAGTTGACAGAGCGCATCTCATCTCTGCCGTTACATCCAGCCGCGAACGGTATTTTGATTCCATGCACACAAGAGCACTAAATCCAGCTTCACACAAATATGTGCTTCCGAAAGGTACCAAACTCTTTAAAGCACACTGTGAGATATTTGGGTACTCTTCCCTTGCTCCAAACCAGAATTCTTCCACCGCCACTTGTGAATGCAGGCCCTGTTGCGTTCTGTCACATGATAGTTCAATCAGCTGTTCAACAGCGATGACAGGCAGATCCACTGAGCTTGCATCACAGTGGAATGGGTCCCTCACCCAGTCAAACTTTGACATATCCAAGTCTGGGAAGTAGGTGGCAAAGTGCTCTTCTAGGCGTTTCAGGTGGTCACACATTACCTTTGTGGAGCACTAGTCATCGATGTTGTAGTCTGTCAGAAACTTATTCAGCTGAGGAAAAGGGGTAAAGTTTGCTTTTGAAAGGTTTTCTCTCCAGAATGAAAGTTTCCCCCTGAATCCGTCAATACGGTCACTCATCTGCAGGATACTCTTGTTTTTCCCCTGCATGCTTACGTTAAGTTCATTAAGTTTTCCAAAGATATCCGTTACATATGCGAGGAGGCACATTTTCTGCTGGTCACACAAAAAGTTGACAAAATCTGTATTTTTCACATCCATGGAAAACACTAAAAGTTCATTTCTCAGCTTGAAAAATCGCTCCAGCACCCTACCTCTGGATAACCACCGTGCTTCTGTGTGAAAGAGCAAATTTTTGTGTTCAGATCCCACATCATCGCATAATTTAGCAAAGAGACGTGCACGCAGTGGATGTGGCTTGATGTAGTTAACCATGGTTACAACCTGCTGCAATATGTTTGCGATGGGCACACTCAGTTCCTTAGATGCCAGTTGCTCACGATGAATCATGCAATGATTCCATACTGCAGAGGGGGCCAGTTCCACGATTAACGTCCGTAAGCCTGCTCGCCGTCCCGCCATAGACGGAGCCCCGTCTGTGCAAAATCCTATCATACACTCCCATGGAATGTTGTTTTTCTCCATATAGCTGTGGAGGACATCATACATGGCCTTGGCAGTCTCATTCTCAGGAAGAGGGAGACAGTACAAACTAGAAAGGTACATTTCCTGAAGAAAATGTATGTGTTTGCTGAAAGCAGTTGAAACGATTGTTTTGATGGCTTGAATAGTGAAGGTTTGACAAAAATTTTAAAAGAGGTATGTGCTTTAAAAACAAAATGGTGAGAAAAAGTGTTAAAAGTATATCTGTCATTGTTATGCATTGCAATATTTTCTTACTGTTGAAAATGGAGAAAAAACAGTGATGAAAATAGTATCTTATTGACTTTCATACATTTTTAATCGTTAAAAGTAGTGGTGGGCATAGATTATTTTTTTTAATCTAGATTAATCTCACTGTAATCTTGGCGTTAATCTAGATTAAAATGGCTCATTTGAATTCCACCGAAGGCATTCAGAATATGTGTGCTACCCAAATAATGACTAAAAGTAAGTCTTTGAGAACGGGTTTCTCAAGCCAGGTGGCGCATTAGACCAGGGGCTCATCTCCTGTTTCCAAAATGCATCACAAACTGCTTGAGAAAGCTGTTCTATATAATTGGTGATGAATTATGTTCAATAAAATGTACTTGTGTTTATTAACTGTTTATTAGATTAGTTAGCTTGGCTGATAGAGCTGTGCTGTGACGGGCTTGCCTCGGTTGCACTCAAACAGTAGTTTGACGACGACTCTTCCCCCGCGCTACATCAGTGCTTGGCCCGGCATCTTCCGCATTAGCTAAGGGATGCTTTGCGTTTAGGTGGTATTTGAGACTGGAAGAACTCCTACAGTAAACTAATTCCGCATAGCACAAGGTGCAAACAACCTTAGTCTTGTCAAGGTTTCCATTGGGAAGCTTCTTAAAAATACATTTTCCCTGAAGCAAACCAGGCGGCTTCATAGCTGCATCCATGTTAGCACGTTACGTTTGATGTGATAATTTCATACACAAGGCATACACACAGGTTCAAAGACTCGTTCTCGCCCTCTACAGTGCAATTCGGCTAGGTATACATCCGCGCTAAAATATCAAGGTGAAAGTCATTATAGCTTGCATAGTACAGACCCAGCTCCCAACCCAACTTTGAGAATAGATTAACGGCGATATTTTTTTTATCGCCCGATAAGAGTCTCAGTGTGTTAACGCCGATAACGGCCCACCACTAGTTAAAAGTATAAAGAATGAAAGATTGAGAAACAGAAGAAAGTTTGAAGTTAGAAAAATGAGCAAATATAGTGATCAAGAGTATATTGCATAACAGTTATCAATATCATAGCAGACAAAAGTATGTCAGCAGTATGAATGTGAAAAAAAGTATTGCTTTGAAAACAAAATGGTGAGACAGTGTTAAAAGTATATCTGTCATTGTTATGCATTGCAATATTTTCTCACGGTTGAAAAAGGAGAAAAAAGAGTGATGAAAAGGGTATCTTATTTAATTTCATAAATGTTAAAGCGTTATGTTAGAGCCATTTTATTTAATTCTAAACCTTTTACAGTTTTAAACCTTAGTATTAGTTAGACTTGTACACTTCTTATTTAAGATTCTTATATGTGTAATGTGTGCACCTTCCTGCCACAGTAAATTCCTTGTCTGCGTGATGTTTCTTGGCGAATAAAACCCATTCTGAAAAGTATTAATAATTGAAAGATATAGAAACAGAAACAAGTTTGAACAGTGGAACAGTGAAGAGCGTTGGCCAATCGGATTGGTTCCTTGTTTCTTGTAACGTAGCAACTGTTGGTCATTGTCAACATTTCTAACCTAGAATCTAGGTTTTAGGTTCAAGATGAAGGAGAAACTAATCATGTGTGCCTGCACAACCAGTCCTGTTCAGACACTTAATTTAAAGATGACATCAAAATAATAATCCATAGTGCAGGGTTGCCAATGTTGTCGTTGTCCCTGGTGAGTTTTTTAAATTCAATTTTGTCACAATGTGACAAAATTGACTTTGTTGTGCAACTGGAAAAGCTAGCTACTCTAACTCAGAATGCTGCTGCTGCAAAAAAGCAGAACTATCGTGGGTGGTAAATAAGATCATGCTACATCTAACCAGCGGATAATTTCTTGCAAGTGTGTCAAAGTGGTATTTTTACAGACTGTATTAACACCGTAGGTGTGAATAATGCATGCATCGTCATTGTCGTCCATCTTTAGCCGAAGAAGCTAGAGAGGATGCAATGGGAGATTTCCTACAGTAAGCTAGATACTGCTTCAAATTGAAAACGGAGACGAACTTTTGATGAAAGACAAGTTCCTTAACCTCTGTTGTCAATATCGCCGATAAAAAGTAAATACTGTTACAAAGCATTTGTTTGTAGGTAACGAACGATAGACGTAGCTAGTTTCGCCGTTCTATGGCAGCTAGTACAGTACTGTATGATGACAGTCGTAGCTAGAGTTGTAAGCACTCGTCACTAGAATGACCAGAACTTTAAAACAAAAGATCATATTTCAAATCTGTCTGCTGTTCTACATTGCCCACACAATTATGTATATCAACTCTAACATGGCCTGTATCTTGTATTGAAAGTGCTAGAAAATTAGCTCGTCTAATGTATGGTGGACTGAGAAAACATATTTGTCAAAGCAGAGCGAGCGGATGTAGTGGGAGAATTCCTAATGTGTTAGATTTACTGCTTCAAATTGAAAACGGAAAATATATTTAGAGTAAAGACAAGTTTATTAACGTCTGTGTTCAATATCGTCAACTAAAAGTAAAAACCTTTCAGTTACGAAGCTTTTGTTCGTAGTAATGCCAGCTGCAGTAAACCTTTCGTGACCGCGGTTTGGCTATTCTTGACAGTCGGCTATGACAGAGTTGAGCCTCGATTTTTGCAAATTTCTGTGAAACTTTCGTAAAGAAAAATAATCTAGCTAGATTATGTACACTTTAAATTCAATGTACATACCTTGTTTGGCCAATTTGGTCGATTGTGGAAAAATGTAGAACCGTTTTTAGTTATGCAGAGCCATCGCGCTAGATTGGAATAGCGTTATCGCACTCATCACTTCAGTGGTCATAACTTTTAAACAAAATAGCCTATCTTAAATCTGTCTACTGTTCTGAATTCCCGACAAATGTACGCTCATTTCATACGCTCTAACATATCCTCTATCTTGTAGTGAAAGTGGTTAAAAATGAGGTTTTCTAAAAAAGTAATGCAGACGGAGAAGATTTTTGTCAGAATGGCTCTGTGAAATCGTCTTGATAAAGGATGATTTGCCTAACATGATCATATCAATATTTACATCATTAGAAAGCCCTAAATCTTGTCTTCAAAATGGTATAAACAGTTCAGGTATATTATTTGAAAAAGTCTGCATATTCAGGCAGGAAAGTGTTAAACAGTGTCAGAAATTGACGCGGTGAGAAACAGTTCTGTCAGTGCATGACGTCACAATTGAATTTGACTTGAACATTCTGAACCATTGAAACCCATTCATTTTTTTTAGCACTAAACTTTAATACCTTAAAAACTTTAAAAGTTATCAATGAGAAAAGTAATAGCACACTAGAGCAGTTCAGACTTTAACAAATGAAGTTTGAACGGTGTTTCTAGCTTAAACAGTGTGAAAGGAGTAGGCTACGGAAAAAAGTGGGAGGATTCTTTTTAATTTTTTATAATAATAATAAGTATGCAGAATAACAATAGCTTGCAGTAAACACACTAATTTAACAAATAATAATAAGTATGCAGAATAATAAGTGTTTTTGCTTGCAGCAAACACACTAATAAGTATGCAGAATAACAATAGTGTTTTTGCTTGCAGCAAACACACTAAATATCCTTGTGAATAGCATTATGCTGCATGTAACGAACAAATGTCAAAACATGGGCATTTTTCCCTTCTGTGTTAACATCCATTTGTAGAGCATAGGTGGGGGAATTTCGCAACCGTTCCGTTAGCGTGCTCTCTTGATCGTTAGCGATCGCATCGATTCTTCTTTTTATTGTATTATCAGACACTGGTATTGCCTTCAGTTTTTGTGCTTCTCCCTCCCCACACATCGTTTTTACCATTTCCATAGCTGCTGGCAAAACTAAAGTTTCTACAATGGTATGCGGCTTCATAGCCTTTGTAACAAGATAGCTCACCTCAAAAGATGCTTTTAAGGCTCGCTCATTGACAGTCATTGCCTTTTTGAAATAGACTCGCTGATTCAGTTCTGCAAGTTTCTTTTCAAAGAAAGATATAGGTTTGCCCACATATTCTTTGTGTGTTGTCTCAAAATGTCTTTTGAGCTTGTTGGGTTTCATGCTCTCTGTTGACAAGACGTTACCACACAACAGACATTTAGGCTTCTCCTCGTTGTTTTCTGTTATGCTAGTTAATCCATACTGAAGGAAGGTGTCATCATATTTTCTTTGTCTTTTACATGTCTGTTTCTTATTTGTAGTTGAAGGGTCCGTTGAAAACACAGGTCGGTGAAGAAATCTTTCCATTTTCTTTTTTGTTTTACGCGGTTCTGATTTCCATTAAAAATTTGCGCTCAAAATATGTTAGCCTCGTCACGTGTGATCACGTTAATCAACGTATGCTGAGTTTAGTCAAGTCCTCAATTTTTATGAGGGAAAGTGGAAGATGTTAGATGCGTTTCGTTTGTTTAAAGCGTGCGTGTGGTGTTTTAATAATACTTAATATTATAATTTTTATTGATACAATTCAACAACAAAATAATTGGCGAGGTTGGGAACCACTGATCTAAGCTATAGCCAGCAATAATTGCACATTCAGAAATTTTTTCCCTGCCTTTCAAGGCTGCAATTCACCTTTCTATCAGCAGATGTCGCAAGGGTTCTCTTGTACAACTCTGTCATTCAGACAAAGGCCTATAAAGTCTAAATAGGATACATTTAGCGAAATATGTATAGTTCACAGGCCTATATAGTCTATAATTATGTGCAAAATGATGACAAAAATTTAAGTGAATTCTATGAAGTGTATCAGCTTCACATGTACGTTTGTGTGTTGACTGCTAGGCGCAATTATCTCATGACAAAGCGAGAACAATAATTGTAATCGTAAAATTCAAATATGTTTTGTAAAGCAGATAAACATTAATAAATAATAATAAATGCATTTAGCATATTCACACATGAGCAAAACAAAAATATGACTTTCATAGTTTGCAACTATTTTGCAAATGGTAAGCTAAGCCATGAATAAAATAAAGTAGGAATAATAAAAGGAGATGACAGCATGGGTGGGGGTTGTTGTGATCATTGAATACACATAGCGTAACCAATGGCTCTTGAAAGCTTATAATTTAAACTAATTTGAGACACGGACAGACAACGGGGCTCCATGACTCGATTCGGCCGGGCAACCTTTATTGGCCGTTTATCAATCCAAAGAACGTACTTGCGTTCTTGAGAAGAACGTTCTTGCCAAGCGTCTTGCGAGAACGGTCTTTCAAGACTGCGAGGACTGAGAACGATTTGAGATGCGTGTGTTCTTGCAATAACTTCTGGGAAATCAGATGCGTTCTCGCTGACCAAGTCACCATCCGATGCATCCTCGATAAAACGGGCGGATCAAAATCATTTCCGGGTATTTTTGGTGTTCTTGGTGATTTGTGTTCTTTGGATTGGAACCGTACTTGGGCAATGAAAGATGACGTAAAACGAGTTCGCAAGAAAACAAGAACGGAAAAAAATGTGTATTGATAAACAGCCATTGTCTCCAATCGCACACAACTTCCTCCTTCACAATCCAAGTCCCTCTTTTCTAATTCCTGTCTAACATTATAGCAATGAAATATCTTACAATAGCATTTCTGAAATATCGAGAGGTATAAATGAGTAAATTAGCATTTTACAACCTCTTACACATCTGGCTGCAACAAATGCCCATATTTTGTAGAAAGAATGTGTGAACGTAACAATAAGCTAAATTAAATGTATTTTTAAGCTGTAAGTAGGCCTATCAGAATAGAATGCTAGGAATGTTGTGTAACTGGATTTGAGTTCACTAGAAACCGTTGAAAGGAACTGTTGAGACCAAATGCATAGATTCACTACACAATCAATCATTAGGGGGTATGGAATCACATCTTTCAAACAGTCTGAAAGATGCATTCACGGGTTACCAGCTAAAAGAAAGAAAAAAAATCCTGTGCACAATGCAATACCCAAGAGTAGCCTATTTATTCTATTTAGATGTAAAGGGAACAAAACGTATCTGTCAGGCTAGTTGTAGTAGATAGACCGCCTACTTGATTTATCAAATGCAACTTTTGTTTTATATGCACTAATGCCCTTGCATAACCCATGTAGTACAATTTTAGGTTGTATTTTAAATTAATGTGGTTTGATTTGTAAGCTTTTATGTTTATTGATATGAGACAAATTCTGTGACAACTTTTGTTGCAGCTTACAGGAAGGGCAGATAATTAAGTTGAGTTCAAAGGATTGTAAGGTGTTGCTGATGACTCGAAGATGTTGGGGGTTTGTTTGTGGTGAAGATTGGTTTAATTACTTTTGAGCTAGCTGACCCATCCAAAAGGGATAGCTGACCATTTGGGGTAGATGCCTCCTGGAGTTTTATGACTGCCTGACTTGGAGAGACTTCCAGTTTGGGTGTTTTATTACCTGGAGGGAAGGAGCTTTGGGACAGTTGATCTGAAGGACTATTGTTTCAACTCTGATTGCACTGAATGATGTTATTCTTTTAAGGAGTGGGCCAATGACAGCTGCATGTCTGTATTGTGATTGTGGATGGACCAATGATTTTTGAGAACTGTGCACAATAAAATGGTGTGTTGAAGGATGTTCTTCGGAGTTCAGGGCCATCAGCTGAGAAGTGCTGGTGTCTCCAGGATTCTCCGGTTCCACTCTAGAGTACTAGATGGTGCTTTATGTTACAACCCCGCCAGGGAGTCAGGTGGCTGAGTGGTTAGGGAATCAGGCTAGTAATCAGAAGGTTGCCAGTTCGATTCCTGTCCCTGTACTTACTGTAAGTAGCTCTGGATAAGAGCGTCTGCTAAATGACTAAATGTAAATATACACTTGAAACCGGAGTCCCAATGAGTCCCAGTAATAGCCAACATGAAACCAAAATATACATTCTCAACCAGTATATATTTTGGACGTTATGTCTTCTCATTCCGAAAGTTGTCAAATTGAATAGGCTAAGCATCAACAAGCTAACATCAAGTAAGCCTATAGCCTAGAGTTTCCAAACAAATTACATTGCTCAATACAATACATGAAGAACATTACATGTTTTGCAAGTATAACTAGATCTAATTAGACCATTGAATGTTTATGATGTCCCTGTGTTTGTTTATACTTTTGACCGGGGACAACATCGCAATCTTGTCAGGATAATTACGCGCTACTAAAGACCAACTGCAGGCTAGCCTAACCCGCAACGTGTTTGACATCCTTTAGCCAAAAAATCACATTTTGCTGAATGATTGAGAGACTAGACAACAAACGTTCGAATGAAATAATCACTGACTAAAAACACGTAAGTAAATTACAGATTGACAAAGGCATGTTTATTTTCCGACCGTGCCTTTGCTCCATGCAACAAGCCTAATATAGCGATCATTACATGTTAGTAAACACATCCCTGTCTGTAGACTCAAGGGTCAATTTGACCCCTAATGGCGCAATAAGTAGGGGATGGCTTGGCGCTTCTAGTGTTAAGAAGCATATACTGTTTCATATGAAAATTCTGATGAACTTACAAAAATCAGATTGTTATAAATATATACTAGATGGGAATTAATCTCTCTAATAATACCAGGAATCTGTGCGTGTGTGTGTACAAATTAGAATGGGTTTAGTTTCCCACGATCAGCTCAAGAACTGGGCAGTCTGCAAACTTCATATTCTGCATATGTCCTCTTTATAACCCAATGGAGTGCAGTGCCTTGATTGACATTGTTTGGATAACCATTTCAATATAAAATAATGAAAAATAATGACAAAAAAGAAATCACCGCCAGTTTGGCTTGCTCTTTTGGTGTCCCAGCTCCTTCACTCTGATTGGTCCTCGAGAACCGGGAACTCTGCAAAGTTAATATTTTGCAGGTGTCCTTTTTATAATCCAACAGAGTGCAGTGACGCAATTGAACTAATGCAATTAACAAACGCATTCGCAATGAAATGAAACTAAACGTAGTAAGGACGAAAAGGAAATTCAGTTTCGTTATTTAGAAGCAAATTTGCTTTTACAACCGATATTCATCTGCTTTCAAAGGGGCTAGCTAGCTAACAGAACGACAACATAAAGGAAAGTTGGCAGGATTCTAAGAGACTGTTACCACCCAGCCTTCAGTCTCTTTACCCTGTTGCCTTCTCCGCAGCATTCGGTCGCGCACACGCAGACTGGACAACAGTTTCACAGGGTGAAGTGCCTTGCCCAAGGACACAACGTCATTTGACTCGGCCAGGAATCTAACTGGCAACCTTCAGATTACTAGCCCGACTCCCTTACCGCTCAGCCACCTGACTCCCTTTAGGAAGTTTTACTTATTTAGCATAGATGTAAATTATGTTCTGTGTACTTATTTGTTATGTTATGTCATGCCAGGTGCTTGCGTTGGCTTGTCTTAAGAATTTCAGTGCCCAGTCTGACCTTGTGTTGTTCTGTGTACCTGACAATAAAAGACTTGAACTGGAACTTAAAGTGGATATACTTTCAGTATAGATCAGTTAATTTTATTACATAAATGAATGTGTTCACTGATGTCAAAACTGCCTGCACATTGCAAAT
Organism: Osmerus mordax; assembly: GCF_038355195.1. Lineage (NCBI taxonomy): Eukaryota > Metazoa > Chordata > Actinopteri > Osmeriformes > Osmeridae > Osmerus > Osmerus mordax. The sequence goes on along the minus strand of NC_090054.1, from coordinate 7,682,236 downwards.
GTACAAGCGCTGTATGGTGGCCTATTAAAACACACACAACGTGATGGTGGTGGTGATGATGATTAACCCGTTAATGAGTAGTGTCACAAATATGTGATTGTTCGAATGTGGGTCCCACAGCGTAACATCACAAATATGTGATTTGAACATTCTAATAGAATATTTTCCGATAGACAAAAACTATGCTACAAACGCTTTAGTATGTTTTCAAAATGTACTAATTAGAAGGCTAGCAAGTAACACTAGCATGGTAGTAGCATTGCTATGAGTTTAATGCTAGGTAACTTAGGCAGCTATCTAAGTCAGCTAGCTACCATTTCGATAAAAATAACTTGTGCTGTGGGGACCGTCGGAAATATTTGGAACTCACTAAACTAAAGGTTAAATGTATTATATTATACAATGTTACGTTGGATTATTATTATTCGTCTTTGTATTGTTACTACTATCACTGTTATTGTTAACGCCATTGTTGTTGTGTTACTGACAAAGTTGCATAACTGTTTTGTGGTTATCAGAATTTAATGTATTCATTAACTCAACAACCTTCTTGTATGTGTGCAACCATGTGCAAAACTGGATACTGTACTCAGTTGTTGTGTATAATGTTTTTACAAGAAAATATTCTCCTTGTGCTTAGTCAGGACCAGGTAAATCAGCGATCGACTAATGTACCCTTTTACATTTACATTTAGTCATTTAGCAGAGGCTCTTATCCAAAACGACTTACAGTAAGTACAGGGACATTCCCCCCGAGGCAAGTAGGGTGAAGTGCCTTGCCCAAGGACACAACTTCATTTAGCACGGCCGGGAATCAAACCATCGACCTTCTGATTATTAGCCCGACTCCCTAACCGCTCAGCCATCTGACCCTAAATAGACCTAAATAGTTAGAACTAGCAACTAGACATAGTGTTGTAATCAATTGTGTTAATGGTGAGGTTTTGAGGCACAGTTTAGAGCAGGGCTCTTCAATAGGCGGCCCGCGGGCCGAATCCGGCCCCCGAACAGCTTTGGACTGGCCCCCGGAGTGTGGTCCGGTAACCTCATTCAGTTCGTGACTATGACAACAACAAAAAAATCACTCGTGACCAGGGCCAGACTTACCATTGGGCTTGACTGGGCTCCAGCCCATGGGCCCCGTCCTGTAGGGGGCCCCGCCCGTTTACATGCAGCGGAGGACTGAGCTATTAGCCAGAAAGCTAAGTTATGCTAGCAAGATTCATAGACAAGAACATTGTGTACGGTTGACAAACCGTAAATATAATTTGACAATATGTTTGACAAGAAGACTAGCTAGCTAACAAGCCATGTCATTGTCCCCAAATCAATATCAAGGTTTTCACGAACAAGGTATCGGCCATATACTAGTACTAGGCTACAGTACGGCCGCAGCATGTGTAGCGGGTTGAATAGCAAATGGATGTGAGATGATCGCATCAAAGTTGACATTCTCCAAACAGTAATTATAATTTGACAGTATGTTTAACAACAAGACTAGCCAGCAATCTAGCCATGTCATTGTCCCCAAATCAAATCAACATTTGTATGTGTTGGCCGCAGCATGTCTGAAGTAGAGCTAGGTTGACTAGCGAGGTGAATCGAATGGGATGTGAGATGAGCGGTTACGTGACACTGACTGACACAGTAAATTCAGAAAAGGAACATTTTCCAAATAGGTTAAAAGAAATATTGAAGTCACTCATTGTTGTAATTACATGTTAGCTTGGTAAAGTTTCTCAAAATTGTAAACAGAGGTTTTGACTGCGTGACTGCGTCCCTGATGTTATTGTTACTTATTTCAGACACTTTGTACAGGCTCATACCAAGGAAAGATGTTCTTTGCTCATACAACGTAGCCAGCTCAATAATTTAGAACGGTGAACAATTTTGCTGGAACTACTTGGCTGATTGGCTGCAGCCAATCAGAATCGAGTATTCACCCAGACCATTTTAGATGCGTTCGACTTCATGCAGCGCCGGCGTCGTCTGCAGCCGCCTGCAGCCAGGCTGACTTGAAGCAGTCAATGGCATTCTCAGATTCAAGGGTGCTGCATGAAGTCAGTCCATGTCGAACGCGCCTAATAACTTAAAAAAATGTTTTGTCATTGGGGAACATTTAGTCATTGAATCGTTAATTCAGGAGATTCGTTCAAAAATGCTGATTCATCCATGAAACAAGTGAAGTATTTGAGTATTTGAATCATGCATTCAAACCGTTTTTTTTAATAATTCAGATTAATTAAACATTTTAAATAGACTTCAGCAATTCACATAAATAATGTTATTTTGTTTAGTTGTTTGTTCAGAATTGTGATCTCTAAATACATATAGTAGCTTGTGTATGTATCATTTTGTTCTATTTAAAGTCATGTATAGTTGGTAGGGCCCTAAAATGACCCCCACCGCCCTTAGTCTTCCATTTTTGTTAGTTAATTGCATTTTCTCAGATTGTCTGTTAATATAAGATTTTTGAATCCTTGGGCCTATGCGGCCTCTTGGGCATATGTTGTTATATGCACTTACAAAATATAATATATTGACTCCTTCAGTATGTTGTTGTAATTTCTTTATTTGTTACCGTAATTACTCATATCCTCCGGCCCCTGACTTTGCCTCAGTTTCAAGAACCGGCCCCAGCTCCAAACTAATTGAAGAGCCCTGGTTTAGAGAATGAGGTTACATTTTTGGTAATTGTGTCAATTGAAAACTATAATTCAGAACTCCTAATGACCTTATACAAACTGAGTTGACAAATTGAGGTGTTTTTCGGAAAATTGTACAGCACTAGCGAAAGCCACGACGGGCACTGTACTTCTATCTGTGTGTGTGTGTGTCACCGAATCAACTAACCAATATCTCAACCACTGGCTGCATCACGGGCATGGGCACTTCACTAGTTTAAGTAATTAGTTGAGCCACTGTTGCGCAACAAAATAGCCCAGTTCATCACTGTACAGCTGCACTGTACTGATTACTCATGACCAGACCACTTCCATCTCATAGAACACCCACCTATCTCATAGTCGTCATCCTCGTACATCATCTCAGACTGTTCCACGACCGGGGGAGGGGGGCACTTCTTCAGACGGTAGGCTGGGGGAGGAATCAAAAGGTGTTACAAACGTTTTACTCTTCAGTACTTTTTCTCTAGTCATTCTGCTCATTGGGTCTTGCACAACCTATATTATTTATTTTCCCATCCTTAAAACTTGTGGGAAAATTTTTTTATGTTTGAACTACATAGACAATGTTGGTGTAAAAATGTTCGTCTTGGTCAAAAAGGTGTTGCTTGTATCGGCTGGAAGGTACCATTGTCCAGTTTAGGCATCATTTAAGTTTTTCTGGAGAAAAATAAAGCTAAAGGTGGCTAACTAGCTAGCCACAGTCACAAACATCACTGACGTACAAACCCGTACGCGATTAACTACCTAGTAGAACATCCGTTTAGTAGCTTGTTAACTTCTGGGAGAAGTTACGAACCTAAAACTGCAAAACAGCTGCTAGCTATGTTTCCAGGCTGTGATATCAACAACCTGTATTTTTTTACGCCCTTCAACTTGATTAGCTCCTATAATTCCCACTCAGCGGTAGTCTAGTTAGCGCAGCTGTACAACTTACTTACCAGTCCAGGGGTCAGGTCTGAATCTAGGGGCAAAACGGAGCACAGCCGGCTTCTCCAGGTGAGGAAAATTGTACATTACTGTACGCCTGCTAGGTTGTGCTCTTCTGTAGCAGATAATCCAGTTCTCCAAAGCACAGGATGTACCAGCTATGTTAGCCAGCTGCAGTACTAGCTACCAACCAGTTAGCTAACTAATACTTTGTTTTCCCTGAAAATACTATTTTGGTGGGACTGATATATTATTAACGCAATTAACCACGAGAGGGGTATAAATGATCACCATAAGTCCAGGAGCAATCGATGGCATTCAATATCCGGACTATTGGAGTGGATAAGAGCGAGGCGGTTTTCCCTATTTACACAGCGCAGATTGCCGGTCACATGACCCCCGAGTCTTTAGACGGGGATGTTGTTACTGACACATAATGATCACTTTTAGTAAACTCATTATAATATAAGTTACCAGTTTTCCAGAAATACATTTCAAGCTTATTTATGTTTTGGGGGGCATATTTTCAGTTTGCAGATGGTACTGTACTGAAATGAGAAGAGAACCCTGTTTCATTCTACACTTCACTCTAGTATTTTGAAGTGTAAATGAGCAGCAGCAAATGTATGCTTTTTAAGCTATGCAATATTTATGTATAAGTATGCATAAAATATACAGACATATCAGTTGTAAAATGTAGGTAAGAAAACTGCCCCATCTGCAACCAACGCAAGCGCACCTCACAATATCCCCAGATATTGTACCCATCTTTACTATTACTTTTTCGAGCTGCGACATGCCATCACAGGCCGTAGAGTCATGAGGAATCTGGCCATGGACTAAGAGAGGTTTTACTTAAGGTTAAGTAAGCAACACCATTCACAAGGCCTTACATTGAAAAGCTGTTTTATATGTTTCATAGGTTTTATGGGTCTCCCTCATGGGTTATGAACAACAGAAAAGGGGCGATCGTGTAGCGATCTTAGACATATCAGAGAAAAACTGACCGTGGAAGTTTAGGATGAAGAACCCGCTGGTTGAGAAGTCACTGTGGAACCTGATGAGTACCTGGTGGTACAAACTGTAGGCAGACTCCAGGGCCGTGTTCCCACTAAAGACACCCAGTTGTGGGCTGCTCGGATCTGGACCGTCCCTAGAGACACGCACAATTGCGTATACACACACATACGCAGTCACACACACACAAAAGACACAACCATACTCACACACAACCACACATACCAGCACATTTGAAATGCATTACATTTATAACATCCAATTCTGCAGTAATTCCCTGCTTTTCACCACGCTTGGCTTCAATTGATTTGCTTCCAAATCTATCGTGTATTTTGTGCTGACTCATCAAAAAACATTCCATTAAAGGACTGCAAGAAATGAAAACAGCAGAAAATGATCAGTGTCCAGTGCACTGGCCTCTGTTAATGCTCTCTGAAGATTAATAACCTACAGGAGTCACACAGGGCCCAGCTCGAGCACACAGTGTGTTTTTTTCTCTGAAATACATCTTTTTAATACAGAAGAAAGAGCTGCATATTACACCATGACGTTCTTTGAGACTACAGTCACAACAGCATCCTCAGTACTATGTTGAATACAGAATGAGGTGATGTGGTGATCGGCAGGTTTTCGGTGTGTATGTGCACGTATATGTGTGTCATCCTTCCTACCAGACGGCGATGTAGTCGGTAACAGGCTCAGTCTGCAGCAGTGTGAAGTTGATGTAGACACCATGTCCATGGGGTACAGTGATGAGCCAGGAGCAGTCCTGGGAGTTGGGATACTCGTTTGGGTAGTCAGGAGAATAGATGGTCCCATTCTCAGCTGTGATGTTGTAGCCACAAGGAGCTGTGGCAGGGAAGCCCAAGGATATAGTCAACATGAGTACATGTTGAATGCTAACCCTTAAGAGTTTTATTTATGGGGAATGTGGACTATCAATATTCAGAAGTGTTAAGATGTTTTTATTCTAGATTTACGAAGGCACTAAATTTACATTTACATTTTACATTTAGTCATTTAGCAGACGCTCTTATCCAGAGTGACTTACAGTAAGTACAGGGACATTCCCCCGAGGCAAGTAGGGTGAAGTGCCTTGCCCAAGGACACAACGTCAGTTGGCATGACCGGGAATCGAACTGGCAACCTTCGGATTACTAGCCCGACTCCCTTACCGCTCAGCCAACTGACTCCCTAAATGCACTAATGCTGAGTGAACTAGGAGTAACATGCAGGGGCGTCTTAATAGCACTTGAGGCCCCTGGGCTATGGACTTTTTTTTTCATTTTTTGAGGCCCTCCACACGCTAATCGCACAATCGCACGAGTTGCTTGTATTGTTATTTACATTCCGTTGCACGGTTTAGGCTGAAATTCATTTTGTGGCAAAAAGTGCCTTGTGTCAACGAAGGGAACTCAGTGCTAGCCTTACGTCACAACGTCAGCACACGTTAGCAACGACGCATGGATACAACGTGCATTGCTGTTGCACAGCAAGTATCGTATCGTGCCGTGGTGTACTAGCAGCATTATACATTTAACCCTCGTGCTGCCTTCGGGTCACATGACCCAAAGGTTCATAACGAACCATCGTTTTGTTTACCCAATTTTACCCAATACAAAAACAAATAAAAATAATTTTATTTTAACCTTCGCAATGTGGGGGGTCTGAGACAGGCCAACGGTTAAAAGAAAATGCTTCACTTTGTTTTTGTATGCGGTAAAGTTGTCGCAATACGACGGTGGGTCACAATGACTGATGGATCAGAACGACCCGAAGATAACACAAGGGTTAAGAAATTCAAGACTTGCATGTACAGTAAGTAATGTCACAATAAATTATGTATTTAAACTCAAGCTTGTGTGGTGCATCCCTGTATTCAATGCCACAGCCTAAACTTTATGTCAAAAGAAACGTTTTTAATTTCTGGCGCATTCAAACAATCCCCTCAGTGAAGTTTGGCTAGCAACAGCAGCTAGGCTAGCTTGCTCGTAGCATAATTCAGCTTCTCCACGCAGGGCTCTAGACTGAGACCAAAAAGTCGCGTTTGAGGGAATATTTTCAGTTAGCAGATGGTACCGTTTGAATCGCGATTCCATCTGAAAAATACTGCCGGTGACAACGTTGTTAGAATAGCTTGTCTCAAAGGGGGTTCAGCTTGTTTCATATTAAATAGACCCATCTGCAACCGACGCAAGCAAGCACACCCTACAAATTGTACCCTCTCTAGTTTTTTGTTACATTTTGTTACATTTTGTTTAGATAAGGGGGAGGGGGGGGGGGCCTCCCCTCCCTCCACATACACCACCAGATGCCAGAGCAGAGTAATGACACCGCGAATACGGACGTTTATCATCATTATTATTTTGTATTATTATTAAGAGGCCCCTGATTGGTCGAGGCCCCGGGCTTCAGCCCAGGTAAGCCCATGCATTAAGGCGCCACTGGTAACATGCTCCAATACTAGTCTGTGGCAAGAAATAAGCAACCAACCAAAGCCAATTATGAAGTGATACAGGGTCTCCAGAGACACTACTATAGTCTGTGGCTAAACAATGTAGATGATTCATCCACAAGTCTCACCCTCACAACGTGGAAACGGGTGGTTCCATTTCCTATTGGTTCCATGTTGGCAAGTCAACACAGAGTGGCCAATCAGAACATAGCCAGGGAAGCATTCAAATGCTATGGATTGGCCAGCAGTGTGGTCGCTGTTGATAATGTAACCGTTCAGGAACGGAGATGGATCCTGGCAGTTCTGGAGCTCATAGGCTAAACAAACATGAAAACAAACAGTGAGAACAAGAGGTCAAATATTGAATGTCGCTGAGGAGTTGCAGAATATATAGTGCAGAACCGTTTGGAGACCTGAACCTGTCCTGAGTTGCTCTCCAAGCCCTGAGATATGTAGGCTGGGCCGAGTCAAGTCTGTATTAGGATCCCAGGAGATCTGGAGGAAGTATGTAGCAAATTTCTTGTACAACATTATGCTTATGTGTGTGTGTCCCTGTTGCCATGTATGCATGTATGTTTTCTGAGCCACCGCAATCATCCATGTGTGTTATTGTGTATTCTGTCATGTGTTTTCTAAGCCTTTCCAGTCAAGCGAATGCTGTGACTTTAAGTTTGTCCATGCATGTGTTGTGTTTTCTGAGAACACATGGCTTGTGTGAATGGAGGGGAGTGAATCTAACACTCTCTTGATGTAAATGTCCTGACATGCTACTCAGTTTTTTTCTTTGTGGTTTCTTTGCATCTGAATGCCTCCTGTTGGAATTACCCTGGACTTGTGTCTGCAAGCGAGAGGAAGGCCTCTACATACTCGCTCTCAATAATTCCCAGAGCACAAAACTTTACTATACATTTAAGTCTTGAGACTTCTCGACAGCTGATCACTTCCTCACTTCAGCTCAACCGGCAGATATATATATTACAGTTTTGAAATCCATGAAGTGGGTATACCTTAGATGTGCACTGAAATGTGAAGGGGCATTCCATTCCTTTTTTTACTTTCAGTACAGTAGCTGAGAAAATATATTTTATGTATTGTTGGAGGGGCAAAACATTTAAAGGAGAAAACACTTAAGATAGCTGAGATTTGTTTCTTGACATTTTCCAGCATCTTACTCCAGGATGGATAGATGATGGACAGAGGTCTAAAAACGTTTTTTATTGTTATAGCTGGAAGTGGACATGTCACTCACCCTGATAGATCAGTTTAATTCCAGGTCTGTTCTCTGAGTGGTCGCTGTAGAAGTGAATCACCGTCTCATGCGTGGTGCTAAGCAGGCTGGGCGGGAGCTGGTTGCCGCTGTACTGACCAATTAAGGAGCTGCTGTGCTGCGGCCCATTTCGTACCTCCAGGAAGTCGTGGTTGTCTTCCGACGAGAAGTTCAGGAACTGGATATGAGCACCTGAGATAGAAACACACAGAAGATCAGTGAAGATCAGTTGCCTCAGTGCAGGTGTTGTACAATACTGTCCTGCAGTATTGTACAAAGTATTGGCTTTGATGGTAACTTGTCATGGAAGTATTTATGTATGTATGTATGAACAACATTTAAAGCGTGTTTTTATGTTGACTGTCCTTTTATTGATTCTTATCTATCCAGAGTAACACATTGTCCTAATTTGTGGGGAAATATCATGAATAGCTGCAGTATTTATTGCTTTTAAAGTGCTGTGTTCTGAAACTAGCAGTATAGCATCTTTGAGAAGAGATGTGTCTGACACTTGCTGAAGCTTAGGACAATTCTATGAGGGATTATCTTGTTGTTATGCTGCTGTGTACCTCTCTCTCACAAAGATTTCTTCCCCACTCTGCCTGCCCTGAAAGCTGTAATCAGTGCTGCAAGCCATTTGTGTGTCTTATTTATAATGTTGGAGTGTTAACAGTGCTAGCTAATGCCAGTTTGGAGCATGCAGCACAAAATGATCATCCTTATTCCTACTTGTAGCGGGGGTGGTTGATAAACCAGAAAATTGCCTTTGAATATCTCCATGTGTTACTATATTTCTTTAATGTTGGGCGTAGAAGGCCTTTGTGCAAGGAGACGAGCCTGAATAGACTTTTAAATCACTCACAATTACCTTGTTAACATCTGACTTTGTTCTGCTTTGTTCCCTTTGACTAGTTTTGTTCTGTCCCCATCTCAACTATGAAACACCACAAATAAGTAGCCAGCACAAACAACTTTGAGGTGAATTGCTTAAAAAATTGGGACCGACTGCAAAGGTTTCTGAAAGAAGCAACAAATAAAGCAACTTTGTAATGGACAAAAGCTGTGTACAGAATTCATAGGTGCATGTGTGCATGAGTTTAGAACTTATCCATAGTCCCATCTCCGAAGAGGTAAATCACAATGCTGTTATCAAAAGTATGATTCTGATAAGAATGAAAGTGCCCCTGTCTTAATTAAACAGACTGAAACCAATGAAGCCCTGCTAACTTGAATTTAAAAAGTTACTGAAAGGTTGAGGTTGTGTACTCTAAATGCTAATAGATGAAAAGTTATGTAATGTCTTTTCTATTTTGAACATCCTGAACAATATACAATATATGAACACACTGTAGCTATAAACTACAGACTATGTAAAACCTGGTTTTAGTATACCTAGATTATTTTACTGATTGACCTGGGTAAAACATAGGTAAACACAAGCTCACCATATCCCACAGGTAGAATAATCCTCCATGTACAGTCTAGATTACCAGGATAGTTACCAGGGAAACCGGGGCTTAATATCACATTGGTCATATCATGAAGGGTCCCCCCACACTTTGCTGAGAAAGACAACACAAACAGAACACAGTGTGATCAAACTGACAGTTAAATTAAACACCTTGTGAGAGGTTCTAACTGGTCATAAAGGTGTTCAGGGATTCTTACCAATGCAAAGAGGAGGAGGGTAGTTCCAACGGCGAACTGTACCCGGCATACAAGATATGTGGGAATGGCCCTGGTTACACGTGAAAGTAGATGCATAAAATTACTTTGGAGGGAGGGTTCAATTAATAAGTGACATCAGAAAGACACGTTAAATGCTAGAAGAGAGACAACTGGGCATAGAGCATGCAAGGAATTCAATAGCAAACTGTTACTCTTGTGTTTGCTGTGGGTGCCAGGTTTCACATGCAAATAGACTTAATAGCCAACGCAGCACTCGACAAAAAGACATTACCCATAAAATTCAGCCCTTTGACCAAGCATGAGGAGTTCCTGACTTAAAGAGGGCTTTATCATCCCGGCACTGAGAATATCAGCTCACAACAGCACACATATACAGTGGATATAAAAAGTCTACGCAACCCTGTTAAAATGCAATTTTTTTGTGAAAAATTAGACAAATGAATAATGTCAGAACTTTTTCCACCTTTAATGTGACGTGAACAATTCAATTGAAAAACAAACTTTCTTTGAGAGAAAAACAAAAAACAAGTACAAATATAGCTGCAAGCAGCAATGAAGGGGCCAAGCAGCATTCAATATGGAAATTCAGTAGCTAAAGAAGCAAAGCAAAACTTTTAATAAAAAACATAAGCTTTTAAAAAATCGCATTATACTTTTTGGCAACGTGGTGGCGCTACCCCGAAACTTGACTTATCGATGCCATTTTGATACATTTTTGTCTGCATGGTCTGAAGATGATCTCTCACAATTTTCATGAAAATCGGAGCAACGGCCTAGAAGGAGTTTTAAAAAGTTGGAATTTCTTAAAATGTATATCACGGAAAAGTCTTCGGGACGACAGTGACGCCTAGGGTTTAGTCGAATCGTCTGCGTCTAAGGAATCCGATGAAACCTCACTTAAGAAAAACGGTCTCATGGTTCAAAAGTTATGGGCGTAAAACGCACCTCCAACTTTGACACCTTGGTGGCACTATAGTGCTTCATGGATCGACATGAAACTTAGTGATAAATAGTCAGGAGACCGTTCCAAATTAGTGTGCCAAATTTCAAAACTTTGCACCAATCGCTATGCATAATAATAATAACTAGAGACGGGTACAATTTCTGGGGAAATTGTAGGGTGTGCTTGCTTGCGTCGGTTGCACAGGGGTCTGTTTTTGAATGACATTTTTACAACTGATATTTCTGTATATTTTATATAAAAATGCATACTTATTATTTATAAAGATGACATAGATTTAAAAGCATTTTTTTTTTGCTGCTCATTTACAACTGAAAATACGAGTGAAGTGTAGAATGAAATAGATGTCTTCTCATTTCCCCTGCAAGAGGCAGCCTCATCGTTGAAACAAAACGAATAAATTGGGCAGACCGGTGTCAAAATTGACCTAATCTCTATGACTTAAACGTCATTTTAAGTTTTTCCCTTCTCATGATATTTTCAGGCATTTAGCCTACTCATTGCATTCATTCATTAATAAAGAACCCCCTTTGAAGATTATTCTACGACGTTACCCGGTAGTAGAAGATGGAATCGCGATTCAAACAGTACCATCTGCTAACTGAAAATATGCCCCCCAAAACGTAAATAAGCTTGACATTTATTTAGTGGAAAATCGCTCATTCATAAAAAGCTCAGTGGTAGCGATCATTGTCAGTAACAACGCAAAATGCGATATAGCCCTGTGTGGAGAAGCTGCCCCGGTAAATTGTACTACTACGGTACAGTACTGTACTAGACTACTGCTGTGTGAGGAATGTTTATTTTAACGATTGAAAACAGATACATCATAGACCACTGTAGTATGTGTTGCCCGGGCAACACAGGCTAATGTCATGATGCTAATACTTCAGTGAAATAGTAGACTACTGTTTCCGAAAGTAGATGTACTTCCTTAATAATATCAGCTTATATTGTACATTACACATCACAATTGTGTGTCATATCACAAAGTAAAATGAGTAAATAGTTATCACCCTGGCCTCTTTGCTTGTGGCGTTTCTGCAGCTGCCTTGCAGTAAAGCTATAGTTAGCCTAGCTATCCCCCAAGTTAACAGATGCTAAACGAATGTTCTGGCAAAGGTAGTCACGCGTGTTTTCGTGACGTTAGTGACGCAGTGACGTTAGTAACGTCAGTGACTGTGGCTAGCAAATTAGCCACCGTTAGCTTCACTTTTCGCCACAAAAACTTAATTTAAGCTTAAACCATGCAACGGAACGTAAATTCCAATAGAAGCAACTCAATCGCTACCAAGACGAAACTTTTGACACCTACGTTGTCTATGTAGGCCAAATATTGACTGAGTTTTAGGGGGGCAAAAAGAAATAAAAATAATAATATATATGTGAGAGAACAAAGGTTGTGCTCTCGCCGAAGGCTTGAGCACACCCAATAATAAATATAGCAGCAAGCAGCAATGAAGGGACCACGCAGCATTCGATATGGAAATTCAGTAGCTAAAGAAGCAAAGCAAAACTTTTAATAAAAAACATTCTCTTTTTAAAAATCGCATTATACTTTTCGGCAACGCGGTGGCGCTACCCCAAAACTTTCGATTACCTTCACGGTGTTGCGCAAAAGGCGTACACCGAGTTTTGTAATAATAAGTGGTTCTTGTGGTTAGTGGTAACTGATTAAAAAAAAAATTACTCGCTGTGATATATTGTTTTTATTATTATTGCTTGTTTTTTCCACAGGTACACTTGCACTTATAGCGGTTCATGTTGTTTAATTGGGTGTGCTTTGCCTTCGGCAACGGCACAACCTTTGTTCTCTCACATATATATTATTATTATTATTATTCTTTTTGCCCCCCTAAAACTCAGTCAATATTTGGCCTACATAGACAACGTAGGTGTCAAAAGTTTCGTCTTGGTAGCGATTGAGTTGCTTCTATTGGAATTTACGTTCCGTTGCATGGTTTGGGCTTAAGTTAAGTTTTTGTGGCGAAAAGTGAAGCTAACGGTGGCTAATTTGCTAGCCACAGTCACTGACGTTACTAACGTCACTGCGTCACTAACGTCACGAAAACACGCGTGACTACCTTTGGCAGAACATTCGTTTCGCATCTGTTAACTTGGGGGATAGCTAGGCTAACTATAGCTTTACTGCAAGGCAGCTGCAGAAACGCCACAAGCAAAGAGGCCAGGGTGATAACTATTTACTCATTTTACTTTGTGATATGACACACAATTGTGATGTGTAATGTACAATATAAGCTGATATTATTAAGGAAGTACATCTACTTTCGGAAACAGTAGTCTACTATTTCACTGAAGTATTAGCATCATGACATTAGCCTGTGTTGCCCGGGCAACACATACTACAGTGGTCTATGATGTATCTGTTTTCAATCGTTAAAATAAACATTCCTCACATATACATTTTCGTTATATGATTTATTCTGACATTAGTAAACGATTTGTTGGTGAAATTACCATTACCTGTGGTTTCAAACCAGTGTAGCTCACTGCAACGCTGTAGCCTACCCGAGACACTAGTGTGAGTAGCTAACAAAAACTCCTCAGCTGTTCAAGTCAAACGGCGACAGAACATGTTCGGCACTCCCCTTACTCAAAAGTCTTTCAATAGTTGAAACAATCTGACTGCTAACCTGAACTTCATTGCCACAGCCTAAACTTTGTCAATCTGTTCATGAAAATAATTAATTTCAGCCTAAACCGTACAACGGAACGTTAAATCGAATTCAACCAACGCAATTGCTACCAAGACGAACACAGCAGTAGTCTAGTACTGTACTGTAGTAGTAGAATTTACCGGGGCAGCTTCTCCACACAGGGCTATATCGCATTTTGCGTTGTTACTGACGATGATCGCTACCAGTGAGCTTTTTATGAATGAGCGATTTTCCACTAAATAAATGTCAAGCTTATTTACGTTTTTGGGGGCATATTTTCAGTTAGCAGATGGTACTGTTTGAATCGCGATTCTATCTTCTGCCGGTAAAGTCGTAGAATAATTTTCAAAGGGGGTTCTTTATTAATGAATGAATGCAATATGAGTAAGCTAAATGCCTGAAAATATCACGAGAAGGGACAACTTAAAAGGACGTTTAAGTCATAGAGATTAGGTCCATTTTTACACCGGTCTGCCAAATGTATTCGTTTTGATTCAGCCTGTCAGCTGCCTTTCAGACCCCTGTGCAACCTACGCAAGCAAGCACACCCTACAATTTCCCCAGAAATTGTATCCTCTCTAGTTATTATTTATTTTCCCACCCTTAAGGATCAGTCAATATTTGGACTACACGTAGGTGTCAAAAGTTTCGTCTTGCTAGCGATTGAGTTGCTTGTATTTTTATTTACTTTCCGTTGCACAGTTTAGGTGGTTACAACATTTTTGTGGCAAAAAGTGTCTTCTGTCAACGAAGGGTACTCAGTGCTAGCCTACGTCACTACGTCAGCACACGTTAGCAACGACGCATGGATACAACGTGATAGAGACGTTCTAGCACGCAAATTGGAGCTTAGATTATGAGTGAAAAATACCACCCTAAATAATTCCCAACCATTGGACTTTGTTGAGTAAGCGATTTCGAGTGGAATTGCAATCTCGGATTTTTGATTTAGGTCGTGAAAGTCTTTGTAATTTGAGCGAGTGCGGGTCGCCCGTGAGACCGCCTAGTCTTTTAGGCGGCAGCCATGCTAGAAAGCGTCATAGTAGTATTTTCGTAATTTTATAGTTCAATTTTACACGAAAAAACAGAAAGAGGGAAATGTTATGACGATATGACTATTGTGAAGACAGCCAGGTGGTCAGATTTTAATGTAGGTTGCTGTAAAAACTTTGATTTGTTTGCTACGTGAGAGCCCCGTCAGCCTCCATGGACGATTGCGGCAGCTGTTGTCGATATGCGTCTGATGAGTATTTTCTTAATTTCGTACCAGGGTCAATTCTACATCAAAAGGGAGAGCAGTGTTTTAAACATATGGCGATTGCGAAGACAGCCAGCGGGTCAGCATAGTTTTGTGATTTGTGTAAAACTTGGAATTTGAGTGAGACCGCGTCTTGTTTTGACGTTAGCCTCAGAGTCCGACTCCGCTCGCCCACTGGCAGTGTGTAGTAGGCTACTGTCTTCAATGTCCCAGCTATGGCCAAACTTTATTATGTCAAAAGAAACGTTCTCATTTCCGGCGCTTTCAAACAATCAGTGAAGTGTGGCTAGCAACAGCAGCTAGCCACAAGCTTGCCTCTAGCAAACTTCTTTTGAATTAGCCATGTCCCCCTAAATTAATGTCAAAATGATTTACGTTTTGGGGGGCATATTTTCAGTTAGCAGACGGTACTGTTTGAATCGCAATTCCATCTGAAATACTGCCAGTGACAACGTTGTTACAGTAGCTTGTTTCAAAGGGGGTTCGCTTGTTTCAAAGGGTGTTTTTAATGAATTACGCAATATGAGTAGGCTAAATGCTTGAAAATATCACTAGAAGGGAAAATGGACCCACCTGCAACCGACGCAAGCAAGCACACCCTACAATTTCCCCAGAAATTGTACCCTCTCTAGTTGTAACTTGTTTAACTACATGCTCTTATGGTTCTTCCCTTTGGCACTTACTTTGGTTGTTCACAATGTGTGCTTCATGTTTTGGCTACTTGCAATGTTTTTGTGGCTATCTTGTTGTTATGATCAGTGACCTATGCACTTTGTAAAGCTCTCTCTTGGAAGTCGCTTTGGATAAAAGCATCTACTAAATGAATAAATGTAAATGTAAATAAGCGTTTGGTAAATATGTCATTTTGAGACAAAATGCGCTGGCTAGATGTAGCAGCATTATATCTACAAAGCACAATGAATCCACTTCTTCTTGACTATAAATCCCCTGACAATGAAACGTTACCGTTAGCATTGTGATTATACTGCTAGACAGCTACTGTGGTGTACCTGGCTTCGCTAAACAAATGATCCGGTATCAAGACTTGCTTGATGACTGCAGCTGGAATCGATCCTACGACCTTGCGTTTCAAAGGAGCATGCTTTATCCCAGTGAGCTATTCTCACTGCTGGCAAATGCTGTGTTCGGTCACTTTATAAAAAAAAGGAAGCTGTTTCTCCCGTGGCGAGCTTTGTCAGATTTGACCCAAGTATAAACAGCTGTATTTCAGTCATATTTTGACATATCAAGGTGATTGTGATAGGAAGATGATTAGATGACATGCTTGCGATGACATTTCCAAAGTTTCGTCTCCATACGGTAAACCGTCGCAGACAAGGCCTCACGTCCGCTATGGCGTGCTCTTTGTCAAAATCGTTGCGCGTAACTCAGGGAGTCAGGTGGCTGAGCGGTTAGGGAATTGGGTTAGTAATCAGAAGGTTGCTGGTTCGATTCCATAAATAGTCAGGAGACCGTTCCAAATCAGTGTGCCAAATTTCAAAACTTTTCACCAATCGCTATGCATAATAATAATAAAACTAACAAAAACAATAGGTGCCACAATGGCCCCTAATAACCTGGTTGCATAAGTGTGCACACCCTTAAACTAATACTTTTTGAGGTATAGCCCCTTTTGAGGTATAGCACCTTTTGATTTTATTACAGCACTCATTCCTTTTGGGTAGGATTCTATTAGCATGGCACATTTTGACTTTGCAATATTTGCCCACTCTTCTTTGCAAAAGCGCTCCAAATCAGTCAGATTGCGAGGACATCTCCTCTGCACAGCCCTCTTCAGATCAGAAATCAGAATCAGAATCAGAAAGGGATTTATTCGCCATGAAAGTTTGCACAGACAAGGAATTTGCTTTGGCAAATCACCCCACAGATGTTCAATTGGATTCAGGTCTGGGATCTAACTGGCCCATTTCAAAACGTTAATCTTCTTCTGGTGAAGCCATGCTTTTGTGGATTAGATGTGTGCTTTGGGTCGTGCTGAAAGTTGAACTTCATCTTCAGCTTTCTAACGGAAGCCTGAAGGTTTTGTGCCAAAATGTCCTGGTATTTGGAACTGTTCATAATTCCCTCCACCCTGACTAAGGCCCCGGTTCCTGCTGAAGAAAAACAGCCCCAAAGCATGATGCTGCCACCATGCTTCGCTGTGGGTATGGTGTTCTTTGGGTGATGTGCAGTGTTGTTTTTGCGCCAAACATACCCTTTGGAATTATGGCCAACAAGTTCAACCTTGGTTTCATCAGACCATAACACATTTTCCCACATGCTTTTGGTAGGCTTGATGTTGGTTTTTGCAAACTTCAGCCGGGCTTGGATGTTTTTCTTCTAAAGTAAAGGCTTCCGTCTTGCCACCCTACCCCTTAGCCCATTCATGTGAAGAATACAGGAGATTGTTGTCATATGTAGCACACAGACATTACTTGACAGAAATTCTTGCAACTCCTTTAATGTTGCTGTAGGCCTCTTGGAAGCCTCCCTGACCAGTTTTCTTCTCGTCTTTTCATCAGTTTTGGAGGGACGTCCAGTTCTTGGTAATGTCTCTGTTTGGGTTAGGGTTAGAGCCATATTTTGTCCAATTGATGATGACTGTCTTCACTGTGTTCCATGGTATATGTGATGCTTGGAAATTATTTTGTACCCTTCTCCTGACTGATATCTTTCAACAATGAGATCCCTCTGATGCTTTGAAAGCTCTCTGTGGACCATGGCTTTTGCTCTGAGATGCAACTCAGAAAATCTAACTGGCACAGATGACCTTTATTTGTCATTAATCAGAGTCACTTTGAATGAATGTTGTTCACGTTATAGGTCCCATTAAAGGTGGAAAAAGTTCTGACATGATTTATCTTTGTCAAATTTTTTACATCACAAAAACCTGGCATTTTAACAGGGGTGTGTAGACTTTTTATATCCATTGTATGTACCAGAATACACAATAATACACAAGGCCACTATATATAAGAAAAGTATTGACAAACAAATAAGATATAGAAACTGCAGGCAGACTGACAGATGAACATACAGTTAGTCAGACAGGCGAACAGACAGGCAGATGACAAAGAATGGACACAAAGACGGGGTGTGTCTCACCTGCAGTATGTATCCTGGCTCACAGCTGAAGGCCACCACCTCGTTCACCATGTACCTATCTCCTGTCTTTATCCCATTGGCTGGGACCATTGGCTCTGGACAGGTGGTCAGACCCACCGCTGGAGGCAGAAACAGAACTGGCATCAGAACTGGTATCAAAATGGCATCTTGCTGATGTAAACACTTTGTTGCACTCATACAGATAGATTCATTAGTAAACAATTTTGAATAGCCTCAATAATATAGACCCAAAGCACTGGACTCAACTCTGTCTAAACAAAGTTTGGAATCCATCCTTGAGTGAGAGCAAAGAACACAAATACGGTATAGCTTAGTGGGTTACACATGTTCTGCAAGGGGTATACGAGGGGTTTGTAGATTAATACAATCTAGTATTAACTAGCGCAGGACGGCCAAACGAGGCCAACAAACGAGGCTCCCCTGTGTGAAGTATAATGTACTGCTATAATGCTGTATTGACTGACTAGCTCAGCTAAAATAGCACCATTCAGAAACTAATGGCCAGTAGCAACTGTAAGCTGTTCAGCGATGGCATGGATTTTTTTAGGCTTTGTCTAGTCTTCGTTTTAGTCGCTGTTTTATAATGCATATCTCACAATTATTTATTTATTTTTTATCTGCTAAAGACAACAAAACTATATGAGAATATGCACTGATCCATGCTATGCAAGGATCAAGTAATTATGGTGTTTTGTGCCTTTCTTTAAACATCCTTCTGTGGGTTGAACATTTTCATTGCAGGGAACTGCCTGAGAACATGTTGCCATGACAACCATCAAAGTCAAGTTAAAGAAAGAAGATCCTTTATGCACATGTAATCCGGCAGGGGTCGCTGCACTGCAGTATGTGAATGAGTGTGAACAACAATCTCATTATCTATCCCCTCTATCAACAGCAAAGAACTGTGATGCCGACATATCACTCACTCTGCTAATCTATTAAATTAATCCAGGTAATACCACTAGCATTTGTGTTTGTGTGTAGGTTGTATATGACCTGGATGAAAAGAAATGGTGACCTACAAAGTGAACAACTGCGCGACCTGGCATGGTCAGAGCCCTGAGCGGCTTGTCTTTTACCAAACTTGCAGCAGATCACTTATGTTGATCAATATCACTTGTACATTCCTATTCCATCTGCCTGGCGCTCACATTGCACACAGCAGCCTTCCCAGTGTTTTTCTCCAAACCAGATCAATAGCTGGCCACCAGGCTGCATGGAACACCTATGCCGAGGGTGCAAATGCAACACAATCTTCTATGTCCAATCAGAGCTGGATCAGAGGGAATCAAGACTATGCTATGTCCAATCAGAGAGGGTCTGAGGGAGTCAACACTCTCCCTTGTACAATAAGAACTGGAGCTGTGGGACATCAACTTTCACCTGCCCAATCAGAGATGAAAGTGAGCGAGACAACCCTCTCTGAGGTCAGGGAGACAAGGGTTCACCCAAAACAGTGAGACCCATATTTCCCTCTGGGGGGTATTCGTCGTAGCTCCCTAAGCGGTTTAGCGAGCTAATTTTCAGGCTAAGATAAAAAACGCCCCTCTTTTTGGTTCGTGGAAGCAACTTTCGATAAATCACCATAGTAACATCAATTAGCACTAACCTGCTCCAGAGCAGGCTAACGTAAGTGTAGCTGGATAAGCTTGCCACACCCCCGGAAAATAACATGGCAGCTCCCTTTTTGAGAGACCCAGTTGACCAAGGAGCTATATTTTAGTTCGATTAGCTTTCCATACCAATAGAGTTCTTCGCGATTGCCAAGATCCTTTATTTCACACGGATGAGTTCTTGTTTGAGCGATATCGATTCAGCCGACTATTTGCAAGACCTTCTCGGGCCGTGCATTGCAAATATCACACGCCGCAGCAAGCTTTATGCTTTATTATGAGCTTATGCTGCTGTATGTGAATATGTAACGCTATGTTTTACAAAATGTCTTGTCTTATCTGTTGTGCCTGTGCTTTTTATATGTTTCACTGTGGGAGAGTGGGAAACGTCATATCGATTCCTTTTTATATCTTGACATGTGAAGAAATTGACAATAATGCTACTTGAAACTTTAACTGTGCTTCAGACTGCATAGCCTTGAGATTTTTTTGCGTCAGGTAGGCTATAGGCTACATTTTTATACAGTATAGGCGATGCAGAAAACATTGGCAAAGCCGCAGCATGCGTTGCTGTAAGAAAAGTGTACTTGGCGCTTAACCAGCTGATGAATCAATTCATCATATTCCCTGGCCATGTCCCAGTCAATGAAATCAAAGAGGGATTTACACATAGGCCTACATGCACATATATAGTAGGCCTACATGATATAAGCGCAGTATATCCTCATAATTGTCTATGAATTCGTATCAATTAGATACTCTTTGGCCTTGTTTTTATCTAGCCTTCTTATTCTGAAAGAGTTGAGATCATTATTTTCGCTAGCAAGATCTCATTCGATTATTAATTTCCATTAAGCCTATACCAGCAGGCACATTTAAAGAAATGTGATCTGATTGATTGGGGTAATGAGGCACTTAAGATGAGCCTATACATTTCCCCAAAACTTTCGCATTTAGCTTATTGGCAATTTTTTGCCAAGCTGCTTGTCTTGCTCTGGCAGCGGTGGCGGTGTTTGACTTAGCCATGATAATATATGCTTATTGTCTTATAGAGACTCATTATAATAGTTTGCTCGGATGGCGAGAATAGCCTATCACCGCTCTCTCTTTCGTATTTTCCGCCATCATACCGTTAGAAAATCACGGTTTTGGTGATCGACCTTTCCTGCCTTTTGAAGTAGGACGTGCACGTGCAATTTCCCTGATAAGTTTAGCCTGATTGAAATTAACCACATGATTTGGATGCGGATCAGCCGTTGACGAACCGATATTTGCTATTCTCACTCATCTCGCTAATGTTAACGGGCTAAAGGGACAATTGATTAACTTAGCTTCAACCCTTACGACGAACGGGGCCCTGGTCTCCAACTAAACCTGAAAGTGGAAACTTTCCTACGACCCTATTAAAACAACCAAATTTTTACCTACAACCTTACAAACAGCTCCAAAACAAAACAAAAAAACATGATTGGAGAGTGCAGAGAATCTCTTTCAACTCATCATTAACTACAGACCACATGTCATTTTGTCGAGTGCAATCATTGGTCTTCTTGTGACAGCCCTTCCAGTGATGTGTGACAGAAGAGAGTGAATGTGTGGATGTCTGTCCACACATGCAGGCAGTCAAGTCAACAAGCAGATCTGGAATGCATGTGGAATGTGTAAAAAATATCTATATATGGCTCTTACTTGATTCTGCTAACAGCTGGCACAAAAATAAAATAATATATATACAGTGAGGAAAATAAGTATTTGAACACCCTGCTATTTTGCAAGTTCTCCCACTTAGAAATCATGGAGGGGTCTGAAATTGTCATCGTAGGTGCATGTCCACTGTGAGAGACATAATCAAAAAAAAATATCCAGAAATCACAATGTATGATTTTTTTTACTATTTATTTGTATGATACAGCTGCAAATAAGTATTTGAACACCTGAGAAAGTCAATGTTAATATTTGGTACAGTAGCCTTTGTTTGCAATTACAGAGGTCAAACGTTTCCTGTAGTTTTTTACCAGGTTTGCACACACTGCAGGAGGGATTTTGGCCCACTCCTCCACACAGATCTTCTCTAGATCAGTCAGGTTTCCGGCCTGTCGCTGAGAAACACGGAGTTTGAGCTTCCTCCAAAGATTCTCTATTGGGTTTAGGTCTGGAGACTGGCTAGGCCACGCCAGAACCTTGATATGCTTCTTACAGAGCCACTCCATGGTTATCCTGGCTGTGTGCTTCGGGTCATTGCCATGTTGGAAGACCCAGCCTCGACCCATCTTTAATGCTCTAACTGAGGGAAGGAGGTTGTTCCCCAAAATCTCGCAATACATGGCCCCGGTCATCCTCTCCTTAATACAGTGCAGTCGCCCTGTCCCATGTGCAGAAAAACACCCCCAAAGCATGATGCTACCACCCCCATGCTTCACAGTAGGGATGGTGTTCTTGGGATGGTACTCATCATTCTTCTTCCTCCAAACACGTTTAGTGGAATTATGACCCCAAAGTTCTATTTTGGTCTCATCTGACCACATGACTTTCTCCCATGACTCCTCTGGATCATCCAAATGGTCATTGGCAAACTTAAGACGTGCCTGGACATGTGCTGGTTTAAGCAGGGGAACCTTCCGTGCCATGCATGATTTCAAACCATGACGTCTCAGTGTATTACCAACAGTAACCTTGGAAACTGTGGTCCCAGCTCTTTTCAGGTCATTGACCAGCTCCTCCCGTGTAGTTCTGGGCTGATATCTCACCTTTCTTAGGATCATTGAAACCCCACGAGGTGAGATCTTGCATGGAGCTTCATGTTTAGCTTCTTCCATTTTCTAATGATTGCTCCAACAGTGGACCTTTTCTCACCAAGCTGCTTGGCAATTTCCCCGTAGCCCTTTCCAGCCTTGTGGAGGTGTACAATTTTGTCTCTAGTGTCTTTGGACAGCTCTTTGGTCTTGGCCATGTTAGTAGTTGGATTCTTACTGATTGTATGGGGTGGACAGGTGGCTTTATGCAGCTAAAGACCTCAAACAGGTGCATCTAATTTAGGATAATAAATGTAGTGGAGGTGGACATTTTAAAGGCAGACTAACAGGTCTTTGAGGGTCAGAATTCTAGCTGATAGACAGGTGTTGAAATACTTATTTGCAGCTGTATCATACAAATAAATAGTTAAAAAATCATACATTGTGATTTCTGGATTCTTTTTTGTTGATTATATCTCTCACAGTGGACATGCACCTACGATGACAATTTCAGACCCCTCCATGATTTCTAAGTGGAAGAACTTGCAAAATAGCAGGGTGTTTTCCTGACTGTATATATATCACATGACCAACACTTATGGCTAAATGGGAATACATTAATATGCTATTGACTGGGCCAATCACAATTTTGTTGAATAAAGACAAATGTTCATGGGTAACAAAACAAGAGATTTACGAAATAACTACTTCAAATAATTCCATGTTCTTCTCTTACATTATTTTTGTGCCCATTTCCTGAGATAAACAAATGGCACTGTGCTTACAACTCCTACTTTTCTGCAGAATTTTACATCATGACAGAGCTGCAAGTGTTTAATGCATCCAAGAATATGGGGGGTTCAACACTTATCAAACGTGTGACATTCACAGATTGGCAGATATTCCCCTCACCGACCACCAGCGATCATAGTGTGCGAAAGAGACTGAGTACAGCTGACTCTGAGGAGGGATACTACCTCTGGCAAAGAGAGAGAGGAAGAAAGAGAGAGCATTATCTATCTACAGCTTAGATAAGGCTATGTTATGTGCACACCTAATGGCAGGGTGTTATAGGGAGGTTCATATTCCTTTCTCGGGACTAACTTTTAAATATAACACTTTAGTGGCGCTGCGGCCTTGCACATGGTGGTGATGGAAAGGGGAGTGGGACTACGCCCTGTGTCCTGATTGGGGCCCAGGTAATCAAGGGGAGGTGTTTAGCCTTTTTGAACTCTCGGATGGCGGAAAGATGGGGGAACCTGAGAGTTTGTTGTGATTGGACATAACCATCAATGCCGACCGGTTGTCTCCTAGGTTTCTGTTTCCCCTCTGCGTTGTTTCCCCATTGCTGCCTGTTCCCCTTTTCTTTTGTGTGACGCCGTGCTTAATTTAACTGTCAAACTGATTGAATACACCAACCGCGAACGAGCTGTTTGCCGCACGGAACGGCGGCTTGAGCTGTCCCGAAAACCGGGGTGGGAGTCTACCTGGCGGGGTGAGTGTTCCTGCTTCTCCTTCCCAGTTTTCACCTGACGGGGCCCGCCGCTGTTAGCCCTAGCATCAGTGACAGTCTACTACTGTCCCCCTAGACAACGACGACCATAACAGGTATGATGAAGCCCCCATATGACAGACAAGACACTTTAATAGGAATTGTCGCACAGAACTTTAGAGGAAAAAATGTGTTCTGATTGCTGGGGTTGATAGGCCACCAGTTACTCAAGACTTTCCCACCTGCATGATGGAAAGAGAGAGGGAGAAAGAGACAAAATAGGGGGACCATGAAGAGAGGTAGAGATAGCAGCAGAGTAATAGGGGCTGTTAGGTCTGAGGTAAGGAAGGGGGGTCTACAGCAGACTGTCTTACTGCCTACAGACCTGCAATAGTGTGAATACACAACCAGAAGAGGCCAGCATTCAACACAAACTATCTTGATGTTATCACACACTCGGACACACTCACAGGCACAGGCAGTCGCTCACTCACTCACTCACTCACTGACTTTATCCCCTTCTGACTAAATATGATCTCATAGCCACCTCCCACTAGCACTAGACTCAGTTGTCAAGGCAGGGGACTTTGTCATCCTATTTCCAGTGTCTTTATTTTGGGTTAAAATCATTTCTGTGGAGGTGCACTTGTCACCTGAGGCTCTGTGTTGGTGTCAGAGGGAGAGGAGGGAAGTGTAGGAGGGGAGGCAGCAGCTTCACACATTGCGGCTACTCAAATTACATCACATATTTGTGACAACTGATAATGATTCTTACTATTTCTAAAACATAATGATGAAAATTATAATAATATTATAATAATATATTGCAGCAAACACAATGTGTAAATGTGAATGGGAGGGAAAGAGAGAGAGATGTTTCCACATGATTCAAATGCATGTTTGTTGCATGTTTTGGACGTTACCAGGCTTCTACAGAGCTAGATAACGACCCATTTATTTGAATCAGGTGTGTTGGAGCAGGGAAACCTCATGCAGGACAGGTGGTACTTGAGTAAGTAAGTAAGTAAGTAAGTAAGTAAGTAAGTAAGTAAGTAAGTAAGTAAGTAAGTAAGTAAGTAAGTAAGTAAGTAAGTAAGTAAGTAAGTAAGTAAGTAAGTAAGTAAGTAAGTAAGTAAGTAAGTAAGTAAGTAAGTAAGTAAGTAAGTAAGTAAGTAAGTAAGTAAGTAAGTAAGTAAGTAAGTAAGTAAGTAAGTAAGTAAGTAAGTAAGTAAGTAAGTAAGTAAGTAAGTAAGTAAGTAAGTAAGTAAGTAAGTAAGTAAGTAAGTAAGTAAGTAAGTAAGTAAGTAAGTAAGTAAGTAAGTAAGTAAGTAAGTAAGTAAGTAAGTAAGTAAGTAAGTAAGTAAGTAAGTAAGTAAGTAAGTAAGTAAGTAAGTAAGTAAGTAAGTAAGTAAGTAAGTAAGTAAGTAAGTAAGTAAGTAAGTAAGTAAGTAAGTAAGTAAGTAAGTAAGTAAGTAAGTAAGTAAGTAAGTAAGTAAGTAAGTAAGTAAGTAAGTAAGTAAGTAAGTAAGTAAGTAAGTAAGTAAGTAAGTAAGTAAGTAAGTAAGTAAGTAAGACTTTATTTATATAGTCAGATGGCTGAGCGGTGAGGGAGTCGGGCTAGTAATCAGAAGGTTGCCAGTTCGATTCCCGGCTGTGCAAAATGACGTTGTGTCCTTGGGCAAGGCACTTCACCCTACTTGCCTCGGGGGAATGTCCCTGTACAGGGGAAATGACTAAATGTAAATGTATATAGCACATTTCATACAAGAATTGTAGCTCAAGGTGCTTTACATAAAATCAATAAAAACAATAATACAAGTGATAAACAATTCAAACAAAAATAAAAATCCCAATAAGATCTCTGTTCAAGAGAGAAAACAACTTTAAAAAGTAGGAAAAGCCTTTTGAGATAAGATTACTTAAATGCTTTGGTAAAAAGGTAGGTTTTAAGCTGTCTTTTAAAAATGTCTAGAGTGTTTGCTTCCCTAATATTTATGGATAATTTGTTCCATAGTTTTGGGGCGTAAATGACAAAGGCTGAATCACCAATCTTCTTATGACTGCTTCTGGTGACCTCTAATAGGCCTGCATTTGATGATTGCAGTGTTCTAGCTGGTGTGTAGTTTATAAAGGAGTTAGCAATGTAGCTAGGTCCTTGTCCGTGTAGAGCTTTGTATGTGAGGAAAAGGACCTTAAAGTCAATTCTGAAGGTAACAGGGAGCCAGTGTAAAGTAGCTAGGACAGGACTAATGTGTTCTCTCCTTTTAGTTTTGGTTAATAATATAGCTGCAGAATTTTGAATGAGCTGTAGTCTTTCAGTGGTTTTCTTGGGAAGACCAGTGAAAAGTGCGTTACAGTAGTCCAGCCGGCTGGATATAAAAGCATGAATTAACTTCTCTGCATCATTTTGGTTTATGAATGGTCGTACCTTTGCTATATTCCTCAGGTGAAAGAAAGCTGTTTTGGTCACTTTATTAATGTGAGAGTTGAAATTCTAATCTGAGTCCAGGATTACACCGAGACTCGTCACCTCTGGTTTAAGACAGGGGGTTAAGCCTCCAAGATTCTTAATAAGCATCTCTCTTTTGGATTTGGGGCCACACAGTAGGACTTCGGTTTTGTCTTCATTTAATTTAAGAAAGTTATCATTCATCCATTTGTTTATTGCCAACAGGCAGTTGGTAATGGAATTGATGGCCGTTGCATCGTTGGGTTGAGTGGATATATATAGTTGTGTGTCATCCGCATAGCTATGGAAATCTATGTTATAAAACTATCTTTTCCAGTACTTTACTAATAAATGGAAGGTTTGATATTGGTCTGTAATTTGCAAGTAGACTGTTATCCAATTTGGGTTTCTTTAATAGGGGCTTTACAACAGCTGTTTTGAAGGCATCTGGGAAGACGCCAGTTCTAAGGGATGTGTTTATAATCTCTAGCACCGGACCTGAGACACTATCAAACACTCGCTTAAAGAATGTTGTGGGTATAGGATCAATATCTGAGGTTGTGGAGTTAGATTCGCTGACAATTTTGGAAAGTTCACTAAGTGTGATACAGGTAAATGTGCTCATGGTTATGTTGCAGAATCTACTGATGTCAGTTTCGACCCCACTATTAATAATACTCGCTCTGATCAAAGTTATTTTGTTCTTGAAGAACAAAGCAAGCTCTTCACATTTAACTGCTGAGGATGGAGGTGGGGCAGGGACAGTGTTTAGCAGCTGGTCAATGGTGGAGAAAAGAACTCTGGAATTTCTGGCATTTTCTGTAATAATGTTGGAGAAATATTCTCTCCTTGCTAGACGGATGGTTTTGTTATAGGTGGTTAGTGTATCTTTGTAGATATTGTAGTGGATAGTGATCTTTGTTTTCCTCCATTTTCTCTCTGCTGCACGGCATTTTCTTTTCGTTTCACTAACATTTTTATTTCTCAGCCATGGGGAGGTTCTGCTTGTGCACTTCTTTTTGGTTTTCAGTGGTGCAACAGAGTCTAACACAGATAATAGTGCATCATTGAGGTTCTCTACCATTTCATTCAGAGAGCAATCATGGTTAGTCGGCTCATATAGAGCAAATTGTTCAGAAAATGTCATCATAGCTGTATCGTCTAAATATCTTCTATGGACTAAGAATTCTTTTTTGTTTTTGGTAGGATAATTTCCACATTAAAAAGTATATAATGATGGTCTGAGAGGGGTAGATCAGTTATTGAAATATTATTGATATTTACTCCAGTTGTTATCACTAGATCTAGTGTGTGCCGGTGTGTTGGGTCTGTTATGTGTTGAGTTAGATTGAAACTGTCAAGGAGATTTAAGAGCTCAATAGTTCTTGGGTCTGCTTTTTTATTTACTTGGATATTTAAGTCTCCGTTTAAATCTACTTTGTCATATCTAGTGACACATAGTGATAATAGTTCAGAGAATTCTTGTATGAATATTGGCGAGTGCTTGGGTGGCCGATATATAATAACAAAAAGTATTGATTCGGTTTTGAGCTCTATAGCAAGATATTCATATGATGTGAATTCACCTAGCTCAGTGATTTTGAACAATAGCTGCGACTCCTCCACCTTTTTTTTATGTCCTTGAAACTTGGTGAAAGCTGTAATCAGGCGGACACGCTTCTATCAAAGTTGCAGTTGCCGTGTCATTGTTTAGCCAGGTTTCTGTTAGACAGATGCAGTCTAAGTTGTTTTCTTTGACCAGATCATTAACTAGAAATGTTTTGTTATTTAGTGATCTAACATTTAGAAGGGCCAGTTTAATCTGTGGGGTATTAACAGATAAAACAGGGGTAGATAAATCTGTTGGAAGAATATGGATAGTTCTGTGACTTCTAACACTAGTTTCAGGTTTGTAACCATGCATTTTACCATGCCATTTTCTGTTTGTGATGATGACCGGTATGTCCAATGAAATAGCATGGTGGCTGTCCTAGCGTAGCTTTTCTTTGGGAAAGTCTCTGTCACTGAGTTGTTCCATCACAAGGGAATTCATCCGGGGGGTGCAGATCTGTGCAGGGCCCATGTGCTTGCAGGAGGCTGTTTGAATGTTCTGTTCTGTTCCATGGGAGGTTGTTTGGGATGCGTCAGTCAGCTTAGACACAACAGGGATAGGGAAAGCTTGATTTGTGGTCAGGAGCACGTGATTGATGTTTGCTGTTACTAGTCGAGATCCTCTACGGTTTGGGTGGAGTCCGTCAGCTTGAAAACTGTCTGGACAGTTCCAGAACACATTGAAGTTATCGATAAATCTCAGTTTGTGTGTCAGACAGACAGATGCCAACCATGTGTTGAAAGATAGTAGTTGACTGAAGGCTTCTTTTCCTCTGCGAAAGCATGCAATCGGTCCACTGATGAATACATCTTGATATCTGTTAAGTGTGTTCAGTAGCTGGGTGAAATGTTTTTTAAGTATCTCAGTGCCAGTTTTCTTGTGTAGGATATCAAACGAGCCAGTGTGGATGATAATCTTAGGGTTGTTTGGTTTATTGTTGAGGATTGTTTGTACCTCTGAGGACAGTTCCTCGACAGATGTGTTGCTAAGACAAATATTTTCTGTCTTTGCCAGTTTAACATGTGCTGTCATGGCATCTCCAATCAAGATAGTGGCCATATGTGGTGTTGTGTTTGCATTTCTAACGTTTGCCTTATCAGTAGCTGCGGGGCCAGTTCTTATCTTATTTGGATTAGCAATGATAGGACCTTGTGCTAGACCAAGGTTAGACACTGCGTCAGTGCTAGCAGTAGATTCTATAGTGCTAGCAGTGTTGGCTCCTCTAAGTGTTGATGGGCTGTGGGTAGTCTTAGCATACCTTGGATCTTGATAATCCTGTGATATTGTTGTCTGATTAGGCTTGATAGGGGGTCGAACAGCGCCCCGAGTGGTCCGATAGGGGCTTGGAGTGAAATGGGGGACTCCCGGTCGCAGCAGACGATGATGTGTTGGATTTGCATGTGTGTAGTAGCTACCATCATGGTGTGTCGGCGATCTGGGCCCTTCATGTTTGTTAGCTGCGTGGCTAGCACTCCTGTGCCTCTTCGCCTTGGATTCCACACACAAGGGAGAGAAAGTTCCCAGTGGTTCGAAACTGTTTCTGAGTGTGACAGGAGGAGAGGTGATGCGGGAAGAGTTTCTGCCTCGCTTTTTTTGCTGTTTATCCTTGGTGACAGTCCCATCTCTGATGAAGGTAGAAGCGGCGCTAGGCCTCTTTGGTTTAGCGCCGAGAGCAGGCCATGACTCATCCAGTCCTACGGTGGAGAGAAAGCTGGTTCCAAGGGTGGCTCATTGGCAGGTAGCTTAGCCTCCGGGCTAGGTAGCATGGAATCTATGAAGTCTTCGGTCTCTCTGATATCTAAGAGGGTTCTGACTCTTAGCTCCAGTTCGACTATCCTCTGAGTAAGTTGTTTGCAGTCATTACAAGCCATAGTTCTACAGGGAACAAGCTTTAGTTTGCTTGCCTGTGGTCAGTCTTGGAGGGCAGCCTAAAATACTTCTGTTCTCCTTGGGCTTCAGTCCTCTCAGGTTGTTCCTTTTTGTAGTATTTGATTTTGAGTAATATCTTCAAAAACTATCCAAATGATTGAAACTTCAGAGCATTTCTCCGTGAATAACTAGACAATACGATAGAAGCCAAGCAGGGAAGCAAGCAGGGAAGGTCAGGGGGAGGAGAGGGAAAGAAAATGCGACTGCCTTTGTTGAGAGCGTACAAGAGGAGTTTGAGAACAGTTTTGAGAACCACTGAGATAGAGCATATGAGCTCAATTACATGTAGTTGCAAGACATAAAAAATGTTCTTGGGTTGAGACAGTAGATGACAAGGTTAGTCTTGCTCGTCACTCTGGTCCCCTGCACGGATTCCTTTTGCACAGCCGGGGACACATTACTCATGCACTCTACTGCTATAAACCAGCTCATGTAGATGGAGTCTGAGATGAGACTGTGATGTAGGACTCTATATGTCTCTGGATGATGTGAACACCTCAGGTTTGTGGCTTTACTCACTTTTATATTCCAGGTGGAAGCCAGCCGCCACTACGCTGATGTCACTTTGGAAGTGCAAGTAGAGCTGATTTGATGTGCTGTTCAATAGGGCAGGGGCTGTTGTACCTGAGACACACCAAAAACACGCACACAACAATACCTTTAAATGTTTAAAGACCCTAACCCAGTTTGGGAAGGTAATTCTTAAATCAAGCAAACTATCTTACAGTGTGGGGAGATCATTTTACTTAGTTGAATTTCTTACATTGACAACAAAACAAAAGATAAACAAGTATTAAGTTCACCAAAAGTTGAAAACAAAAGACCTTTTCTCTGCTAATTGTTTCACCTCAAAAGTTAGTAACAGTACAACTTTACAGAACAGTAAAACCTCTTTCTTTCTTAAAAGTAGCAATAATTAGGATTCCTCCATCAGGAGGAACCCTATTGTAATTGTTGGTATTATTAGGGTTCCTCCGGTAGGAGGGAACCTATTGTTTTTGTTAGTATTCTATTGTTATTAGGGTTCCTCCGGTAGGAGGGAACCTATTGTTTTTGTTAGTATTCTTATTAGGGTTCCTCCGGTAGGAGGGAACTTATTGTTTTTGTTAGTATTCTTATTAGGGTTCCTCCGGTAGGAGGGAACCTATTGTTTTTGTTAGTATTCTTATTCATTTATTTTTGTTTCTCCTTGCGCCCCAATATCGAAAAAAGTCCCTGGTAATACATTTTCTAATTTGGCACATTGATACTACATCCAAGTGGGTACCCCCACACCAAATATGGGCCACATCGGACCATAGGGGGCGCCACAGGCCACGCCCCAAAAGTCCAAGTTTCAAAGTGATGGCATTTCCAACCCATTGCTCCAATTCTTCTGAAACTTGGTGTGCATGCCTCATGAACTCATAAGGTCCGCCATGATGGATTTTCCTGTACAGTGATAATTTAGGAAAACCTTAAAAATTCCTCTTTTCTTGAACCAAAGCTCTAATTGACTTGAAATTTTGTACAGATATGTATCATTGACATATTAAAAAAAAGTTACTTAAGACAATTGAATCAAATACAAAATGGCTGAAAGGGGTGTATTTATGTAAATGTCCACATTGCCTCAATATGTTTGTGTCACTAAATCAAATGTATTTTTGAAGGATGGTTCAAACCTAATAGGCTTTAAGGTGACACGCCCCTGAAGTACCATGCACAGTTTCACCTTGATATGTCAAAATATGACTGAATTACAGCTGTTTGAACTTGGACCAAATCTGACAATGCTCGCCATTGGAGAAACTGCTTTTTTTTTATTATGCAGTTACTGAACTTTGTGTTATCCATGTCTGGGAATGGCTCAATTGGCTAAGATGTTTTGCTGGTAAGCAAAGGGTTGTAGGTTCAAAACCAGACAAAGGCATAGTTTTTAGTTTTTATTCTGACAAAACGTTTTCTAGTCTTCCGATCAATCCTCCGGTTGTAAAACATAGCAATGCGTGTTTATTTGAGCCCATCACAACACTCCGATCATCTGTTTAGCGAGACTGTGTAAACCACTGCAAAACAAGCTAGGTTCACCACAGTAGCGAGCTACTTGTAGTCTATGCATGGTAGAGATAACTCTGCCAGGAAATATGAAGGGTATACCTTGCTCCAAAGCAGACTTTTTATTCAATTGTATAAAGTATGTTCATTGTTTAAAGTAGCCTATATGTTGACAAGCCTCTATATTACCTCTCCTTCTGGCTTCTCCAATATTATAGGTGCAATATACTGTCCCCATGGGTGTATCCAGGTCCACTGGAAGACTCAGGGGATGACTGTCTGGTGCCCCCATGGTTGAAAAAGCGTTTCTAAAATGCTCTCTAGAGTGGCAAAAATGAGACCAAGTGCCCTACTGTCTGCCATTCACATTGTGAAATATGCTTGAGTGCCCAGGGTGCCCCATAACGCAATAAATGATAGTGTGCCCTCTATAAATTTCAAAACATGTCTTAATGAGTTCCTTTATATTAGAGAAACTTTATAGTAGAGAGATGCAGTACCCTATAAGGTGCCCTTACAATGGTCTATATTTGACTGTTCCCGTGCCCTTACTTACAATGGAAAAGGGTGCTGTTATGAAGTGCCCTTTATGCTACCCCTACATGACAGTGTCCCAAATGGTGCCCTTTCTAAAGAAGACCATTAGATGCTGTGCCCAACAGTGTCCCCTACAATGTGCCCACTAGGACATGCTTTCCCAAAGTGAGGCTGTGACGACACTTGGGGTGTCGTCCCATTCCCATTGTTACACTGGTGAGAGCCCATGTTGTGCAGTAGCAGCCCTTTTAATTGTTCTGCCCCTGCCCTTCAAACAGCCACAGTTTGCCACTGTCCAAGCCCCCTCTGGATCTGTGGAGGCATACTATGTTAATTGGAAATATGGAAATATGGGGCAGCTGTCCATACACTGTCAGCCAGAATAGTAATCATTGGATTTGGATTAAATATGCACGTGTAATATAATAATTATATATTCTTAGTCATGCTGAGCAATTTTAACTGCCAAGCAAAGTGTGCTACAGTTTGGGTCACCTTCTGATCTGAAAGTTTGTGCTGGATCTGTGCAATCATACTTATTTCAGTGAATCCCCATTTTAGTCATGGTTATCTTTCCCTTTTATCTTAAAGCTCAGCACTTAGCCTATCAGTTAATAAATGTGTGTGGCAAAGATATTTTGAAGTAGGCTAATTTATTAATTTTGTTCAAGATGTGAAGACAAAAACATTATTAGCCCACATCAAGTGCCATGGCCTTCTTCAGTGTTTTGAATTTTATCCTACAATTTTCAATTGCTGCCACGTTCTTTTTTGGGCTATTATTCTCAATCTCCTGTTGAGAATATTGGCCATAGGCTACTGTCAGAACGGTTTCAGACAGTTCATCAAATTACGCAAATTATCAGTAGGCCTAACTGTATATAGTTATGATTAAAAAAATTACGCTGCTGAAAATAACGCCCCTCTGCTGGTTTACGCTTTGCTTTTTGCGACATAACTCCTCTTTTCGACGATCGCCTGATCTGGGCAGCACAGTCTAAATTTATTGAGGTCTAGCTTGAATTAGCGTTGCCTCTTAGTGGAACGGAACGTTAGTGGAACGGCTTGAGGCTTAAATCTAAATTGACGTTTACCCAAGTGAGACTTATTCGTGTAAGCGCGACTTGCGTTAGCGACGTTGATGGAACACCCCCCAGGACACATCGCCACTGATGCTAGGCATGATTTGAAATTCCCTTCCAAACAACCTTTTTAAAACACTACGAGTAAGCTATTCTTTACAGCAGCAACCCAGTCATCCCGTTGTCCCGTTTTAATAGGAAATGTACGTATCTTGAATGTAGACAACTTTTTCTTCCCCAATCTCAACGAACAGCCGAACACAGCAACAGGATTGACATTGTTTAAAAAAATTACCACAGTAACATTTTCACTTCTTTTTCTTCTAAACTCGCAGAATTCCATCAAAACAATCATACGAGCGTCTGAAAAAGGAGATAATTATTGAAGTAAAGCAGTTTTTTTATTATCTTTTAACTAGTGGTGGGCATATATATTTTTTTTTAATCTAGATTAATCTCACTGTTATCTTGGCGTTAATATAGATTAATCTAGATTAAAATGGCTCATTTGAATTCCGCCGAAGGCATTCAGAATGTGTGCTACCCAAATAATGACTAAAAGTAAGTCTTTGAGAATGGGTTTCTCAAGCCAGGTGGCGCATTAGACCAGGAGCTCATCTCCTGTTTCCAAAATGCATCACAAACTGCTTGAGAAAGCTGTTCTACTATGATAATTGCTGATGAAAATAAATGATGTTCAATAAGATGTACTTGTGTTTATTAACTGTTTATTAGATTAGTTAGCTTGGCTGATAGAGCTGTGCTGACGGGCTTGCCTCGGTTGCACTCAAACATCGTAGTTTGACGACGACTCTTCCCCTGCGCTACATCAGTGCTTGGCCCGGCATCTTCCGCATTAGCTAAGGGATGCTTTGCGTTTCGGTGGTATTTGAGACTGGAAGAACTCCTACAGTAAACTAATTCTGCATAGCACAAGGTGCAAACAACCTTAGTCTTGTCGAGGTTCCATTGGGAAGCTTCTTAAAAATACATTTTCCCTGAAGCAAACCAGGCGGCTTCATAGCTGCATCCATGTTAGCACGTCACGTTTGATGTGATAATTTCATACACAAGGCATACACACAGGTTTGAAGACTCGTTCTCGCCCCCTACAGTGCAATTCGGTTAGGTATACATCCGCGCTAAAATATCAAGGTGAAAGTCATCATAGCTTGGGTAGTATAGACCCAGCTCCCAACCCAACTTTGAGAATAGATTAACGGCGATATTTTTTTATCGCCGATAAGAGTCGCAGCGCGTTAACGCCGATAACGGCCCACCACTACTTTTAACATTTACATCAACGGCCTTGTTTGTGTTTTTGTTCAATACCGCAAACTTCATGTCCTCAACAGTAGGTGGCGCATCACCTTTTTCAACCCTAACTCATTGGAGAAACATCTTATTTTCTGATACAAAAACTGAACAGTCAAATGTCTAAGTCTGTGAATGGCTTAGTAGGATGAGACGCATTGCTGATGTTCAAAGGGTGGTGGGTTTTTATCCAGTCAGAGGTATAAACATATATTATTTTTATTCTGACATAAATTACAGTTTCAAGTCTTATGGTTAATCCCAGTGTAACTATCTTTTATGTTAATCTTACAACATTTTGCCATTTTGAAGGAGGAATCCACCATTGCTGCTTGCAGCTATATTTACAAAGTGTTATTAAAGTTAAAATAATGTATTAATATTTAATTAGGGTTTGTTGAGTAAAATATACTGGCTTTTACGGGATAACGTTTAGTATTTTTGCAGTACCATCAGTGCAGAGGTTGAGAAGCAGGCCAGTGCACAATATGAATGTATGAGCTGTAAGAATTATAAGCCCATTATCCTGATTAACTGCTGACTGACTGGCTGACTGAGTAACTGGTTGGCTGCCTTAGGGTTCCTGTCCCTCATGAAAGACTCTCCTTTCCAAAGGTCGACAACATTGAAGAATTAGATAGAAAAAAAGAAAAAGTTGAAATAAAAAACTACTTTGAGGGTTTGATAGAGTCATTGAAGTTCTTCCTTCTTGTGAGAAGAGAGGAATACAAAGAAGACCTGTGTAATATCAAATGGAGCCAAGGTCATCTTACCTTTGAGTGTGTGTGCGCATGTGTGTCTTATAGTGAGGCTGATGAACAGTCAATAAAGAGTAAATCATAATTGGCTCTCACAATCGTAAAATTAATTTACACAAAACCATAATATAGACAGACACATTAAATTACATTTAACAGACACTCTTATCCAGAGCGACTTAGAGTAAGTACTGGGACATTCCCCCGGGGCAAGTAGGGTGAAGTGCCTTGCCCGGGGACACAACTTAATTTTTCACAGCCAGAATCGAACCAGCAACCTTCTGATTGGTAGCCCGATTCCCTAACCGCTCCCCCCACAGACATTCACTGCACATACCAACACATGAACTTCCTTGGACAGCTATATATTTAATCTGACCAGGTTAGCCTACTGATAGCCTGTATGGTGAGATGGATGCCTGTGTTTAAGTGCATCAGTCTCTTGCAGAAGTAAAGGCATGCCATGCCAGTCTAACATGGTCTCAGTGCATTATGCTGATGAGTGCTCTCAGTAAATGCTTCGTTACGCTTCAGGGACTTGACTAATAATTTTTTGATGAAATTTGACAGCTCCACAGCACCTCATACCAAACACACACACACACACACAAAAGCCTACCCCTTTCATTAACCGGAACACATACTCAGATGGATTGAATCAGGGATATTTAGAGGTCTACATTTCATTAGGATTCTGTAGCGTGTGTTGATTGGGGACATTGTTCAAGTGACTCCGGAGAGACACAGGAAGCAGAAAAATAGTTTTGTCTCTCAGTGCACTATAGTCAGATTCCAGTATGTTAGAGATGGAAATGCTTAATGGAACATATGATATTAACAATGGAATGATAAATGAAAGAGAACCCCCCCACACACACACACCATGCGGCTGGTTTTGAACTACAGCTAAAGGTAAAACAATGGAAAATAGCAGTGATTGGATGTGTTCAACTGTGCTTGGTGAAGACAAACTACAGTAAAACAGGAAAATCAGAAGAAAGAAAGAGACACAAAGAGAGGGAGCAGACAGAGTTCAGATAGTTTTGATTATGAGAATTATCCTAATTGATTTGCAACAAAGAGAGCAAAAAAAAAGTTGATTAGAATGGGAGAGAGTTGAGAGGAAAGAGAGACAATGAGACAAAAGGAGAGATGAGAGGAGGGGGACAGTAAAGCAAAGAAAAGAGAGAAGAAGAAAGGTGAGGAAGAGGTAGAGGAAGAGACCTGCATCTAAATGTTGCAGCAATGTTGGCTTGTGTGCCCCCCCAACTCCCCACCTATTTTTGACAGGCATCACTGTAGCTGACAGGTGACTCCCTACTGAGCTCACAAAACAGGGGTAGACAGAGAGAGAAGAAGTAGAAGAGACTGCCAGTGTCAGATGTTCCTGGTGTGTGCTGGTGGCCTGCCAGTGCTTCAGTCACTCTCAGCTCCCTGGCTCTTTGACCTTTAGAATACTTTATTGCAGGCGCGTGGGAAGGTGTTGCCAGGGGCGTGAACGTAGGAGCCACCTCTGGGACACATGAAAGGTTAACGCTGCACTTAGATCCCACTGGCCTGGAGGACACTCTACTGTAGCTTTCCCAAGTGTAATGCAGCCTGAAGGAGACTGGTGTCCTTACCTTAGCCTGCCCTAGCCTGTTGTAGCTTAGCATAGTCTAGAAGAGACTGTTTTCCTTTACTGTTGGTATACTCATTCATTCAGTTTAAAATGATATTCTTTGTTCAAGAAACTCCTTGCCATCAGTCCTTAGGTAGATGTGGTAGGATAATCGCCTTAAGTGCGGTAGAGACACATGATGCCTGCATTAGGCTACTTTTTAAATTTAGACCAGTGTTTCTCAACATGTGGGTCGTGGAGAGGGTGTCGGACGTGTGCTTCGCTTCCGTAAAAAAATATTTAATTTACCGAACTTCTGACGGTGTGCTTTTATTTTGAAAGGTGCTAAAGTCTTACGCCTGGGACACGACGAATGGCGCGATGCTGTTCACACTAGACACGCATTTCTCCACGCCGGTCACCAAGCCTTTCACCTTCTCTGAGCTTTCCTTTTTCACATGTAAAGTTGACATGGTACATAAACATGGCATAGGCTATATTTAGGCAACTTGTTACATTTACATTTAGTCATTTAGCAGACACTTTATCCAAAGCAACTTCCAAGAGAGAGCTTTACAAAAGTGCATAGGTCACTGATCATAACAACGAGATAGCCCCAAAACATTGCGGGTAGCCAAACATGAAGCATACATTGTGAAAAGCAAATAAGTGCCAATGGGAAGAACCATAATAGCATGTAGTTAAACAAGTTACAAATTAAACAACAGGAACCTTTTTTTTGCTCCAACTACCGTCGCAACAGCAGCCCCAACAGCATCCCAGCATTGGTCCTTCTCTACGTTGTCCTTGTAAAATTGGTGCTGGGGGTCATACAATTCCCTGTGCTTTTCAACTTCGAGAATTAATTTGATGTCGTCCATCTCCTCGAATTTCTCGCTGATTTTCAAAATCGACTTGGGGGGCTCTCTCGATGTCTGAATCTGCACGTGTGTGTGTTGTGTGCAACGCGTACCAACTAGTTTCTTACGTTACGGCCGTTCGTTACCAACATTGTGTAGTTAGGTTTTATATAGGGTGAATACTAGTAAAGTACGTAGGCCTCCAAAGTAATATAAAAAAAATAATAAAGTCTACAACTTTACAAATGTTCACCGTAGTCTACAATTAATGTCGTAAAATGTTTTTTTTATTCAAATATATGAACTAATATGGTGTATTTTATTATCCTGCAGCTGAATTCGCAAGCGTCTCTCGAAAAAATTCGACCAGCTGCTGAAAAAATTCGAGGTAGCAGGCAATCACGGCGCTTTGCGGCCAGTGTGTCCCAGGCTTCACGCCTTCACAAGAGATAGCAGTCTCGAGTAGTGATGTGTCGTTCGTGAACGATTCGTTCATTTTGAACGAATCCTTACAAGGACTCGGGAGTAACGAGTCCTCTCAAAGAGTGATTCGTTCATCATAGGCTCGTCCAAGTAAACAGAAATGATTCGTTCATTTCCCGACTCGGTCTTTCTACGAGTCTTTGGATCATTTTTCACGTGACCTGCATAGGCTCTGTAGTGGTAGCTAGAGGAAACGAACGATTCGTTCATTTCCCGACTCGGTCTTTCTACGAGTCTTTGGATCCTTTTTTCACGTGACCCGCATTGTATTTTTTAGTAGAGGAAACAGTTTCCTCATTCCCTTTCGCGTGGCCGCTGTTTTAGTAAGACGTGAATGATATTCGCTCAAGTCATCATACTGACTGGTTTTGTTATTTTCACTTTACATTTACACTTACAGTTTAGTGCAGTGTAATTGTTTGCCGTGATAATTAAATGCTAGTGTGATAATAAATGACCAAATCATACAAACTGTCATGATACATTATTTTAATGGTGCTGTATCTGCTGGTGCACATGTCATGCACTAACCTACATGAGAATATGATACGTCTTTGCAGTGGACGGATAGCCCCCCCCCCCCCCCCCTTGAAATGAACGACTCGAAAAAAGATTTGTTCATTTTACTGAACGAGATTCAAAGAACCAAATCAGTAAAATGATCCGAACTTCCCATCACTAGTCTCGAGTTAAGGCCGAAATATACTACTCCGTTTTCACAGACACAGGGAACACCCTCTCCGAGCCCTGTCCGAGCCCCTCGGAGAGCTCTATATGCACCTCCTGATTTTCCTGACTATGCTTCCGCTATACCCCTTGGCTGTGATTGGTCCGTATTAAGAACCGCTTGCGTCAGGGGCGGGGTTGCCGTGACCAACAAGACGAACAGAATCCTAAACCCCTTCTTCTAAGTCCTCAGCCCCAAGATAAGGGTCTTGTATGTTTACCCAGAGTTCAGATTTGGGGGTATCCATCTTTTTGCACCCAATGAATACTGAACTCAGAATCATTCTTATACAGGATAACAGTTACATCTTAAATTTTTCCAACAGACCGCCATTGCTGTAAGTTTTTACAATTCCTATTTCAGCTAAACAGAATCAGAATTCGGTTTATTTGCCATGTATGTTATACAAACACGGAATTTACTGTGGCAGGGAGGTGCAAACACAAAAAAATATACGAATCTTAAATTAAGTAAAGGTACAGAAGTTTAACTATTCCTAAGAAACAAATCTAAAATCAAAACAATCTAAGAATAAAACTATTTAAATATAAAATAAAATATATATAAAAATAAGAATAAGAATGAGCAGCATGAGTGGTCAACATAGTGCAATAGTGCAATCAGATACTGGGTTAAATAATGAATGAATGTCAATGGGAGTCCTTGGCCTTGTTGAAGAGGCCAGTAGCAGATGGAAAGAAACTGTTCTTATGGCGTGAGGTTTTGGTCCTGATGGACCGCAGCCTTCTGCCAGAGGGGAGTAGCTGGAACAGGGAGTGACCAGGGGTCGGCCACAATCTTCCTCGCTCGCCTCAGGGTCCTCGAGGTGTGCAGGTCCTCGAGGGTAGGCAGATTGCAGCCGATCACCTTCTCAGCAGTGCGGATGATACGCTGCAGTCTGCTCTTGTCCTTGGCAGTGGCAGCAGCGTACCAGATGGTGATGGAATAGGTGAGGATGGACTCAATGATGGCTGTGTAGAAGTGCACCCTTTGAAGTGGAGGGCCATGTTAACGGCGTCATCCACCGACCTGTTGGCTCTGTAGGCAAACTGCAGTGGGTCCAGGAAAGGGTCGGTGATGGATTCGAGGTGTGCCAGCACAAGGCGCTCAAAAGACTTCATAACCACAGAGGTCAGGGCGACGGGTCTGTAGTCATTGAGTCCTGTTGGTCTTGGCTTTTTGGGCACAGGGATGATGGTGGAGGACTTGAGACAGGCTGGCACATGGCATGTCTCTAGGTAGGTGTTAAAGATGTTGGTAAACACCGGAGACAGCTGGTCAGCACAGTGCTTGAGGGTGGCAGGAGAGACAGAGTCCGGCCCAGCTGCTTTGCGGGGGTTCTGCCTCTTGAAAAGTCTGTTAACTTCACTCTCCTGAATGGAGAGAGTCATCACTGTAGAGGGGGGGAGGGGGAGGCCTCTTGGGTGGGAGGGGGTAGATCAGGACAGTCCAATTGTCTTTAAAATCTACAGTAGAACTCGTTCAAGTCGTTGGCCAGGCGGGAGTCGTTAGTGGAGTGGGGGGCTCTGGGCTTGTAGTTGGTAATCTGCCTGAGCCCTCTCCAGACAGAATCAGAGTCATTAGCAGAGAACTGGCGCTTCAGTCTCTCTGAGTACAGTCGTTTAGCCTCTCTCACCGCCTTGCTAAACCTGTTCTTCGACTCCTTGAATCTGTCTCTATCCCCACTCCTAAAAGCTTCCTCCTTCTCTGACCTCAACCTTCTGAGCTCTGCTGAGAACCAGGGCTTGTCATTGTTGAAGTTCACCCTGGTGCGTGTTGGAATACAGCAGTCCTCACAGAAGCTGATGTATGATGTCACAGCCTCTGTGAGTTCATCCAGACTATTGGTAGCAGTCGTGAACATATCCCAGTCAGTACAGTCCAAGCACGCCCGCAGATCCTCCATAGCCTCACTGGTCCACTGTTTTGATGTCTTCACAACAGGTTTACAGAGCTTTAATTTCCGCCTGTATGCAGGAATCAGATGGACCATGGCATGGTCACAGGGCTCTCAAGTGTCACGCATTGAGCGTGACAGTCACTCATTTCGGTCTTTTGTCACGCCCTCCCGCCACACATTGTATTTCTCACGCAGAAAAAAAATATTTATAATATATTTAATATGCCGCAGCACCCAACCAAAATTCCTCTGGCCGCGCCACTCTCACTATGGAACCGGCAGGAATCAAGCGCGTCTCCCCTGGAGTTCTTAGTCGAGCCTGCCACTTATCAGCCAATCAAAAAAAAGAAAGGGTCTATACAATAGCCAATCGGAAAATAGCACCATTGTATCTGGGTAAGATTTAATGCAACAACCAATGGAAAAAAAGCATATCCTGTAAATTTTCAAGTGATTCTGCTACAACGTCTTCCAAAAGTTTCGTTCACCTACAGAGCAAACCACTGGAGCTCGAGCATCACTTTGAGCACAGTCATGATATCCTGTTTTAATTTTACAACAAATTCACAACTTGTTTGACACAAACAATGACAACTTGACTGCTGTTTGAAAATGTTTCCCAGACAATTAGCATCATTTTTTCATGAGTGTCTTAACCAACAGTTTTACAGCCTGTTCACTGACAACACCTGCTCAGAACAAGTAGTTCATAGATGTAGCCGGTGTGTATCGGTGAAACTCACTCCTCAGGTATGTAAAAGGCCACCCGCGTCGACGGTTAGCTAGCTTTTCGTTGGCCTAGTTGGTGGGGTGGCGCTTGGAATGTCAGAGGTGGCAGCTTCGAACCCAGTGCGGGACGAACATAGGCCTGATACCTTTGATGGAACTTGCAATATTTCGTCTGATACATATAATAGGCCTAGTCATATTTTCGTTATCACACGATGACTGACATATTGTCACATTATAAACATCTCTTTCCAAATACGCGTAATAATTGTATGTGTTTTGCATAGTCGATGTTATAGGTCACTTTTAAAATAATGTGATATTTTATAATTATATCCTGGCCATGAATGCGTTAATCATTGCTGCCTTTCAAAGATGTCAGGTAAAAAGCAATTAATTAATTAATTAATTTTGACCCCCTGGTGGGGGGGGGGGGGGGTATGGGGGGAAATGTCACTCTTGCCTGTCTTCAAAACTTGAGAGCCCTGTGGTCAGACCCAGAGCTGCAGGAGGGACGGCATGGTAGGCTCTACTGACTGTAGTGTAGCAGTGATCCAGAGTGTTCTCTTCTCTGGTTGGGCATTTTATGTACATCTAACAACACTGCATCAGTGTTAGTGGTTAGTGGGGGTGGGGGTGATGCAGTGTTGTTTACAGTACATGTAAATCAGCATCTGAATACAAATTTGACGAGAAATGGGTAGTGTAGTTGCTGAAAATGTGCTTATTGTATTGATGAAACGGCTAATTTGTAAATTAGCTCCGACTTTTCGATAACCTAGCTAGCATCGCAGTGCAGCGCCACCTACTCTTCTGGCAGTGAATTGTTTTCAGCACCCACAGCCTTCGGAGTACTATAAATTCAACGAATCAGTCCGACTCCGTCCGTTTGTCAGTCTTTATAAGCAAAGCTCTGGTGTGTCTTTGACAACCGCCACTAGATGGCGCAAATGTAGCGATGCCACCATTTTGGACTGTGAGTTACAGCTGTGGCCAAAAGTATTGGGAGCGACATACATTTTGTGTTTGCAAAGCTTGCTGGGCCATGGCATAAAACGACTGTTAACATAATTTCAGTAAGTCATATCATCAGCACAGGGGAGAGTGTGAACTAGTTCTAGCCAGGTAAAATCACTATCATTCTGATTGGATTTTAAGAGCAGATTGACAGCTGTAAAAGACGGGACTATTTTCATATATTGAAAATGTTTGCCCAAAAAAGCTTTAGAAAATATGAAATGTTCCTTATTGTATTCCAGTATTCTATAGAAAGATGAAAACATTTTCCTCAAATACTGAACCAGCAAACTTTCAAACTTTCATAACGCAACATGTCATTGCCAAAACTTATGGCCACCAAAGAGTATAAAAGCACTTGCTGCCTCTATAAGAATGTACAATGTTTAAGATGATCATTATGATGATTAAGAATGTAAGATCAACTTGCCGGGCCCAGATAGCATTCTTATACCAGACATTTCCTCAGAAATGTCTGGTATAAGCACTGGAAAAAGCTCTGGAAAAAGCACTTGGTTCATCTAAGGCTCATTGGATTTTCCACTGTGTATTTATGTGTTCTCTTATTAGTCTAATCATTTGTAAAGGGATATTTTTTTTATGTGTTATAAATATTTTGTAAGCTGTTTATTTTAAATTTGCTACAAAA
Organism: Osmerus mordax; assembly: GCF_038355195.1. Classification (NCBI taxonomy): domain Eukaryota; kingdom Metazoa; phylum Chordata; class Actinopteri; order Osmeriformes; family Osmeridae; genus Osmerus; species Osmerus mordax. The sequence goes on along the minus strand of NC_090054.1, from coordinate 7,638,651 downwards.
GTTTTTAGAATCCAAGATGTTATACCCCATGTCCATAATATGTAAAATTTACCATATTCCTCTATCCCACCAGTCTTCTATTTTACATTTACATTTTACATTTAGTCATTTCTATAAATAAAGATTTTCTATTTGATAATATACATCTTCTAAATTGACATATTATGTGGGCTAAAATTGTGCTTGAATATTAGTTTCCAGTATTGAAAGACCTGTTGGTGAAAAGTCAGCTTAGAAATAATAACAGTCACATTGTAAAATAAATGTAATACCCCCAAATGCTTTCAATACGGACAAACAAATGTTATACCAAAACTATGTTTCATTTTTAATAACAATTTGCAATCATTTTAATTTTAGCACTTTTTAGCATCTTACGTAGTGACATTTGTTTTTCCAAATATAAGATTGCCAGCAAATAGCTTGGGTAAGTAACTCTTGAGATAAATTCAAAGAATTCAAAAAGGAATTAATATTGTTAATATCTGTTGTTTATGTAATAAGTGAAATTCTGTATGAATGGTTTTCACATTTTGGCTTTGATTCTGTAAACAAATGTAGCCGACTAAGCAAGTAAATAGTATGAATATTTATGCAGGCTACATTTAACACATTATTTTGGTAGACATTAAATAAATGGCGATACGATATTGATAATTTTGTTTGTACATTGATTTGTTGGAGTGACGTTTTACTGGATTCACAATTTTGTTTGTACATTGATTTGTTGGAGTGACGTTTTACTGGATTCACAGTCCAAAATGGCGGATGTGTAGGACCGCTGCTGGGTGCAGATGCAATGGATGTTCTATTGAGCTTTGCCTCGTCTTATATACTCTTTGGTTATACAGAGCCACATACCAGCCAAACAAATTGAGGCTAATGAAGCTATTTTAAATGTAGGCTAGCCAATGTTTACTCACAGCTCTCAGACAATTATTACTAGAATTAAACCACCAGTTCGAATCTTCGTGCCCATCAGTGATGGGAAACCTTTTGAGCTAATCTTTTACTGACTGAATCAGGATTCACCTCAGAGTTTAGTGATTTGTTCATTTTATACTAGAGCTTGCAGTTCAATCCCCCTTCTTGGCTTTTGCGGCATTCACTACACGAGTGGACAATATGACCATCACAGCTCTCAGAATCTCAGAACCTAACAACACAGAGAGGGTAATTTGTTAATTTTGGACACATGATATCAATAATGTGTATTTGTGTGTTAAACTCCTGCCAGACAATGCCAACACATTTCCTTCGGACTGTGTCAGTAATGAGATCCAAGCTTTCCTCACTAGTGTCCATTTCAGTTCCTTATCCTATCAAAATATGGTCTGGAGCAGTCTGTGGTGAAACTTGTATGTTGTCTACATTGTAAAAGACCAGTACACTGGTTGCAGGGGTCCTAGAAGCAGTGGTAGCACCTAGACTGACAAATATCCAGTAATTACCACAATAACTAACCAAAACCTTTCTGTGTTTATAGGATAGTGATGCCATACATTTAGTTAAGACAGAAGCTCAATAGAGTGCTAACAGCTCCTGTCTTTGTTAAATAGCACACAGATGTTGAGATCAGGGAATTCCGTTGTTGGAGGGAACTAGCAAGCAGGCACCAGAAGCAGGATGGATGCCAGTTGGACGTGAGGAGGTCCCCAGAGGTGAGGCTGAGATAGCATCCAACATGAAAACAGGAACGTTTGACTGCTGAGGAAAGCAGGGCATGAAAAACTCTGGACCAAGATCAACTCTAGTTCCCAGGAATTGTAGTAAATACAAATGACTGAGTTTCATTTTAATGATCTTGTTAACAATGATGGGGTTGTAAGAATGCAGTAGAATACATGAAATAATTAGTAAAATGCATTATAGTTCATTCTGTTATTAAGTGCATACGTTGTGTGTGATGGGTAAATAACTACTGTGAAACTGCCTTGTTAAGAGCCAGTAACAGAATACTACTTTATCTAAGCAAGTTCTAGTTTAGAGTCAACATTCAACCTGCTGTCTAGAGGGACTGTATATTGAACACACAAAGTCTACTGTAAGAAAGAAACTGAGCTTAATGAAGCCTCCCATAACTGTGAAACTGTCTGGTTCAAAGCCTAATGTCTTAAATACCTGAGAAACTTCCTAGTTTGGGAGCCGTCATGTCCACTCCATCATAGATCTCCAGTGAGTCCCAGTTGTGTTCTGTAGCAAAGCTCATCACCTGGATCTGTAACAGCAAAACAACACAATCCACATTCATCTGTAAATATATCAACCTGCACATTATGTTGCTCATACACGCTACCACTAACTATCTATTAAAACTAAAATGATATTGATGGCATGAAACAATAATGACAATATATAGTATATACCCTGATGTAACAAGTTCTCCATGTACAATTCCACTAAATCGGGCACTGTACAGTACTTCTTGTCCTTCAAGGAATATTGCTTGTAGTGCTTGAGTCTAAAGGTTTAATTTAATACTGTGTGAGGGGTCAGGTGGAATACAGGGTCCGTGGGCACCCTCTCTTGGGAGTTAGGCCCAAGGCACCTAACTGGTATGATCGAGTAACCAGGTGAAACGCATATACTTGATTGTGCTTTCTTTAAAAGGTCCCGATTAGGTGAAGGAGAGGACAGAATGGAGCCGGAGAATACTCATGCAGACGGCGGTTGAGGGATGCCTGTGATTTTGTCGTAAAGTGTTTATTTTACCGTTTTGGAAATCCTAGTACGGCAGTGTGCCTGCTAGTGATCTGGCTCCTCTGAACCAAAAATATAACCAAAGTGTTGCTGCATTTGTCCGTCTCAGCATTACGTTTTTGCTGTCCTGCACCTGGGGGGGGGGGATGTATTCGGTGACGGATATAGCGAAACGTCACAACTGGTGGAGAATGCGGGCAATGTAAGCGGAGACGCATCTCCTACACACCCTGACGGTCCAATTGCAGTAACCAAGATGACAAGCGGGGAAGTGGTGGCTAACGGCCCAACAGACCGCAACCTTGAACGTCATCAGGCAGATGTTGGAAAGGGAACCGCGGGGACGGCCCATGCCTAACCTGAGTAGCCTGATACCCCGTCTCACGAAGGAGGATGACATGGAAGCCTAACTGACGGCCTTTAAGAGGACTGCGAGGAGGGAGGCATGGCCGGTTGGAGAGTGGGCGGGGCTCATTGCCCCACAGTTGACTGGTCCGGCCCAGGCAGCCTATTATGACCTGGGGGAGGAAGGAGCAGAAAACTATCACACCCTGAAGCAGGAGATCCTGGCCCGGTTTCACCTCAGCCCCAGGGAAAGGGCATGTCGATTCCACGAGTGGAAGTACTGCGAGGGTGTGTCCCCGAGAGGCCAGCTACACCAGCTCATTCGGCTGATAAAGGGATGGCTAGGACCTGACAACACTATCGAAGAGGTGTTTGAAACCATGGTGGTAGACAAATGTCTTAGGGAACTGACGGTTAGCCACGGGTTAGAGACGGTTAGCCACTGGAACCCTACCACCGTGGACAGGCTGGTCCAGTTAATAGAAACGGCGGGGGCCGCAGAAGCCCTAGTGCGAGCAGCACGAGAGGAATATGGGACCTCCTAAGAACGTTGACAGGACGCACTCCCCAGTGCAAGAACCCAGGAGTAGCGCTCATACCAGGCAGACACAATGTTACCGGTGTGGGGCCTTTGGACACATAGCCCGTCACTGTACCACCAGGGATGAACCCATGCCAACCGAGGCTTCCACCCCCACTCCTGCCCCATGCTGGCACGCGGAGGTAACAACAGCCCGGTGTGTACCGGTGAGGATGGGCTGCGTAGACACGCATGCCTTTTTGGACTCAGGGAGCATGGTATCCTTGATCAGAGAGGACCTACAAAGGGATTGGCTGAGGATATGACATATCTCGTGCATCCACGGGGGACAGCAGTGACTACCATATCGCTAAAGTCAAGCTCAACACCCCAGCGGGAAAAACGACAATGTCAATGGGGGTGTCTCCTGTCCTAATGGTGCCAGTGATGCTGGGGCGGGACTGCCCGTGGTTCAGTGTGCTATGGGTAAAGGCAGAGAGGAGCACCCAAGACCAGAAGAAGAAGAGAAACCCGGTTACACGTATCGGACTGGCCCACCCGACGAACGGCCACCGACGACCCGGGAGGAGAGGGGTTGACAGGCGCCATAAATGGGACGGCTTGCTGGGGGAAAGAGAGACAGCGTTTAACAACGAACAGGAGGCGGATACTCCAGAACGCCTACGACAGCTGTTTGCCAAGGCCTCGCTGGAGGAAGAATGGAAGGGCTTTGGGAGTTCACAGGACGAGGGGGTCGAAGAGGAAGACAGACTACGACAGGTCCTCAGTGGTCATGGAGACCACTGAGCAACGCGATGGGCAGAGTGGTGATGGTGGATGGAGAACGACTCATAGCCGAGGGTGAGTTAAAATACCCATTCTATTCCTTAACCAAAGGATTGTTGTACTGGGTCTGTGAACGCAGGGGTGAGAAGCGCAACCTGTTGGTGGTCCTGCGCACATATAGGGATACCGTTCTCTACCTGGCACATTCGCACGTCCTTGGGGGACACCTAGGGAGAGAGAAGACGGCAGAAAGAGTGCTGGCCCGCTTATACTGGCCGGGAGTGACGAAAGACGTAGCTAAGTACTGTACTTCATGCGACATCTGTCAACGGACAGCCCCTAAAGCAGCTTGAACACTGCCCCAACAAACTCCAACAAATCCCACAATTCTAAAGTTGGCAGTTGTTGGTGATTGTCTTTAGAATGTACAGAAAACCAATGCCAGCTCCACACTGCTCAGACAGTGACAGACTTTTTTCAGCGAGCTAATTACTTTTTCTGTGTGTTGTAGCATCATTTTAAGATCAACGTCATTCTGCGTTATTTATTGTGTGATAATAATATTTAACTCACAAAATAAAATTATAACTATTGAAATTATAAATTAACAGATTGTTTTAGACACAGAGCAATCATTATGTCATACCGTATGACCCGATTTTCACGTTGCACGCGTAAACGTTGACGTTACCGGACGGTTGAAGGAGAAAGCGAGCTAGTGCATGATAGTTTCAACAATGCATCAGTTTTTGCTACCTAAATGTCCATGTTTGGAAAAACGATTAATAAACGAGAGTGACGTAGAAAAAGAAGAAATGGCTGGGGTATCTGGTGTGGATTTTTAAGAAGAGGAACGTTGTGGTCAAGGAGGTCAACCCTCCACCACTACTGAGGGTGCATGGTGCTATAGCAGCATCAGTGACATTAGCATGGACGCTAAGGATGGTCCGAGAAGACCAAAACTCCAGAAATATCCACCTCGCATGTTTGGAATCCAAGAAAGTTTTTGTAAAAGCTAGTTGGAACAGTTTGCGTGGTAACAGTTAGCTGTGTAACATTAATGAATGCTGTCTGATTTGTTGCGTGCATTGATTGCAGTGTCGCTGAAGACTAGTTTCGGTTGATTAGCAACGAAGAGGCCCTTTTTTGCCGAAGATTTTAACTTTTAGCCTTTTTCCTTTTTATTTTTTTGGAGCCGCCTTAAAAAAATCTGACTCTTTAGCCTAGGACAAGCAGTCTGTCTGTGTGCTAGGTATAGGCTACATAAGGTTCAATGTGATTATTGATGATTGTGAACTGAAATAATATATACCTTTTTAACGCATTTCTGACTGTTTTAGTTAATTCTATCTGCTATTCCAAGATTCATTTCACTCTGTCTGACATGGTAGGCTAGTGGTCACCTGCGGACTCTAACATGCTGTAGGCCTATGCATTTTGTCAGTGACTGTCGCAGACTGTGCGCGTCCGTCGGAGGTAGCCTAGATAATGATAATAATAATACAATCGGTTTGTTTAGCGCTTTTCATGGACCCCCAAGAAGACGCAAGAGAGCAAACATGTACAGATGATAGACATATGGTGGGGAGGTGTAGTAGAGAACCATGTGACACATAGGCTATCACCCTCATTTCATAGCACCCTCGCTAAAACGCAGAGCTCCCCAGAAAAAAATGTCTGGCGCTGCTACTGCAATACACTGATACTTGTAGCCTACTAGATCAGGGAGCAGTGACCATAGTCTACTAATGAAACAACCGTGTTAGCAACTAGTTAGGTTATCTCTCCCTTTAGGCCGAAAGGTGAACCACGAAAAGTCTTTTAGAAAATGATTCCCGCTCCACAGTCTGGTATCTACACAATCTTTAGCTCATAAAAAAGAACGAGTCGTGCTAAGCTACCAAAAGAAGTTTGGCGCTGAAATTCCAGTCGATTATCGTTGCGTCTATGTTTTATGCAGAACTAGTTTCTTCAGAGCGTAATAGGATTTTGGTGGCACGGTTCGACACGTGATCGTTCTACACCAATAAGGTAGCTGCTTTTTGTCAACATGGATGGATATGTTTGGCAAATAGAGGATGGGACCTTGCACGTTACAGTGTTTCCTCTATGTTTATTTTGCCGTGGACAATCGACTGGAATTTCAGCGACAAACTTTTTTTTGGTAGCTTAGCAGGACTCGTTCTTTTTTATGAGCTAAAGATTGTGTAGATGCCAGACTGTGGAGCGGGTTGAAACGATAACAGGGTTCACCTTACGGCCTACTTGTAGCCTACGTCGTTTTGGATAAAAGCGTCTGCTAAATGACTAAATGTAAATAGGTTATCTTGTTAACAGATTAACATGGTAGAACTAGTTAGCTAGCTAGTCGCGATGTTTCTCATTGCGGCACTTTTTCTGTCTCGGTTGGAGTATGCTGGGTTCTCTCTTCCCATCACTCCAGGAGTACATCCTTGCGTTCTTGGGTCCAGAAACCAACCATTGTTGAGCCTAGTTGTCAAGGTAACGAGCTGTCAGAATGTTGGAGTTTGTTGGAAATCCCTCTACATTGGTCAGACATTCAGCAACTTCACCCGATCCGACTGAACATGTTGAACTCTTCCGACAGTACCCGACAATGACCAACAAACACAAACTGCTGGCCCACACTGACCCGAGTGTTGGCGTTTGTTGTAGAATGTTGGCGTTTGTAGGGGCAGTGAAGCTGCTTAAGGTGCACTACCATTTTGAGAGGGTGGCCATGGACTTGGCCACCCCGCCACCCCCCACCACTACCGCAGAGGGCGGTAGTGGTCCCACCAAGTGGTGGTAGACTACGCTACAAAATTCCCTGAAGCGATGCCCCTAAGGACAATGGCCACAAAGGGGATAGCCAAAGAATTGTACCTGACGGGTCGGCCTGCCCTCTACCATACTGACCGATCAAGTTACACCATTTATGTCCAGATTGATGAAGGACCTGTGTAAGCTGTATGAAGTGGAGCAGATACGCACAAGCGTTTACCATCCACAGACTGACGGTTTGTGTGAGCGCCTGGACAAGACCATTTAAGGGGATGTTGAGGAGGGTAGTCGACAAAGACGGTAGGAATTGGGACATGCTTCTACCTCACATGATGTTTTCCTTGCGCGAGGTTCCCCAGGCCTCCACCGGCTTCTCCCCATTCGAGCTATTGTATGGGCGACCCTGCAGGGGTATTCTAGACTTGGCACGCAAAGCATGGGAAAACCAACCATGCCCTTATAGATCCTTAATAGATCACGTGGTTCTGATGAGGGACAGGATGGCTACAGTATGAACAGTGGTCCGGGAACACATGGCAAGGGCGCAAGCGACCCAAGCGAGGTCGTATGACAAGTCAGCACAGCCGCAGCAGTTCCAGCCAGGGGATAAAGTGTTGTTATTAGTTCCTACCCCTCAACATAAAGTGCTAGCCCAGTGGCAGGGTCCTTATGATATAGTGACACAAACATCCCCGGTGAACTACAGGGTGAAGCAGCCCAGCAGGAGGAAACCTGAGCAGATCTACCACATCAATCTTTTGAAGTCGTATCAGGAGCGAAGAGCGCAGGCGCTGTATGGGATTACAGCAGAGAAGAAGGCGGCCTCCCCCGAAATCCCGTTGGGGGCCAAGCTCACAGCGCAACAGAGAAGAGAGCTGGAGGCGCTGGTTAAGAGGAACAGCCGGGTGTTCTCAAAAGCACCTGGACAGACAACCGCCATCCAGCATCACATCCCCACCGAACTAGGGAAAAAGGTGGGCCTACGCCCCTACCGACTGCCCGAGGCGCACAGGGTCCTCGCAAGGAAAGAGGTTAGGGAGATGCTGAGGATGGGAGTCGTAGAGCCTTCCACCAGTGCCTGGTCCAGTCCGATACTGCTCGTGCCCAAACCGGATGGATCGGTAAGATTTTGTAACAACTTCAGAGGCCGTAACGCCATATCCACATTCGACACGTTTCCCATGCCCAGAGTGGATGAATTGATAGAGCGTTTGGGGGAGGCCACCTTCATCTCCACTTTCGACCTAACCAGGGATACTGGCAGGTACCATTGGCGCCTGAAGACCGCCATAAGACTGCTTTCGCTACGCCTGATGGTCTATACCAATACGTATGCCTTCCATTTGGGTTGCATGGAGCAGCCGCCACCTTCCAGCGGCTGATGGACACACTGCTCCGCCCTCATCAGGAGTATGCAGCGGCCTACATTGACGACGTAGTCATTCACGCGGATGACTGGGACGATCACCTACGGAAGCTACAAGCGGTCCTGGAAAGTTTGGAGGCAGCAGGACTAACAACCAACCCAGCCAAGTGTCATCTGGGCTTGGACGAGGCTGAGTACCTAGGGTACACGATCGACAGTGGACTAGTCGGGCCCCAACAGGAAAAGACCCGGGCTGTGAGAGAATGGCCTCGCCCTAAGCACAAAAAGGGAGTACAAGCGTTCCTATGCCTAACGGGCTACTACAGACGGTTTGTGCCTGACTATGCAGACTCTGCCTGTGATATTGGATACTAGTAGTCCTCAATCCTTCATAATCAATAGAAATAAGGCAGAAGCTGGCTGTTGTTCTCATTCTGCAGTCTTCCATCCCATATCTAAACAAATAGATAAATGATAACTTTCTTAAATTAAATTAAGACAAAACTGAAGTCCTACTATGTGGCCCCAAATCCAAAAGAGAGATGCTAACTAAGAATCTAGGAGGTTTAACCCCCTCGCTTAAACCAGAGGTAACAAGTCTCGGTGTAATCCTGGACTCGACTGAATTTCAATTCTCACATTAATGAAGTGACCAAAACGTCTTTCTTTCACCTCAGGAATATAGCGAAGGTATGACCATTCATAAACCAAAATGATGCAGAGAAGCCATTTCATGCTTTTATATCTGGACTACTGGTCTTTTATATGCTGGACTACTGGTCTTCCCCCCAAAAAACACAAAGACTTCAGCTCATTCAAAACTCTGCAGCTAAATTATTAACCAAAACTAAAAGGAGAGAACACATTAGTCCTGTCCTTGCTACTTTACACTGGCTCCCTGTTACCTTCAGAATTGACTTTAAGTTCCTCTTCCTCACATAAAAAGCTCTAAACGGACAAGGGTTTAGCTACATTGCTAACTATCTTACTAACTACACACCAGCTACAACACTGCGATCATCAAATGCAGGCCTATTAGAGGTCACCACAAAGACTGGCTCGAGAGAGCGCAAAAACTGTTGCTCAAGATACCGCAAAGACTGCGGCTTGTAATCAAAAGGCTTGAGCAACACAGTTCTGGACTGCTCTGCGAAAGGTCTGAGATTGTGTGTTTAAGATTTGAGTCAAAAGGCTTGAGCAACAGAGGTTCTGGACTGTTCTGCAAAAGGTCTGAGATTGTTCTGGATTACCGCAAAGACTGTGGCCTGTGTTTAGAAGGGTTTTATTACGTTTATTACTCAGAATATTGTTTTTATTGATTTTATGTAAAGAACTTTGAGCTGCAATTCTTGTATGAAATGTGCTATATACATAAAGTCTTATTATTATTATATCTTATGTAGTGAGGTCAGCAAGACCACACAGAGCCAACATCTTGCCACACCTGAAAAGTGATTCAATCACAACAAACAAACCTAATCAGCCCTCGTGACACCCTCAGTATGCTGATTACCCACCAAACGCCAATGCAAAGGAACTATAGAATTGGGGGAGGACCTCCCCGATCTACCTAATCAGCTGCTAGCTTGCAAGCTTCAAAGGGCCTGATTGAGACAACACATCTCCAGCGACCATTTGCTATCCGTTTCGGCGGCGATTTGAACAAAGAACATACCTTGATCAGAACTTTTGAGGAAAGTTCTTGAGACTTCACCTTTACCACAAGAGTACAAGGTGGAGAATTATGAGAGGGATATTTGTGTCATGTTTGTTACTGTGTTTTAATGTTGTGTTCACTGAAATCTTGATTCTAGTAACAACTCCTTCTTCCTGAGAGATAACCATGTCATTCTTGGTATCTACACAAAGCTATCATAATAAAACAATCATAAAACTATATTTTGTAACTGTACCAAGATGTCCAGAACAATATTTGAACAAACTTATGAACCAGCCAGAGATCAGATCACACCTTTGGTAGGTGTGAAGGAAGGAGGGGGGAGTTGAGAACCCAGCCTCCCCCAATCAACGTCTGACCCAAACAGGCCCTCCCGCGAACTCTGAACTGTATAAAGCCCTAAGATGACCATCAATCTCTGACTGCAGCGAAACCGACCATGGCATGAACGCCATTAGGATTGGCGTTCCAAGGACATCGCCAAGCTTCTTCTGAGATTCAACTTTATAGTGATCGCGACACTATCTGGACGTTTCAACAGAAGAACCAAAAACGCAATTCTAATTGCGACTTCACTGACATCCCGCAGACTCAGTCACATGACCCAGCACAGCCGCGCTTTGACTTCAGATTCTTCAAATGGACCTTTGGCGCAAACCGCCCTCAACCTCATTGATCAACCCCTGATCAAACGTAACTATGGATAACGCTCTTTCCTCCTCGACATGGCATTGGTGTGAGCTCTGTTTATGATTTGTAAGGATGTAATCATTGACTGTACAATTTCTGTCTTTCTTTAAGTTCGACCATTTCATTCTGTTCATTGAAACCAATCTCTCATATCAAACCCATAATCTAACTGGTTCATAAGATCTGTTTAGGGAGTCAGGTGGCTGAGCGGTGAGGGAATCGGGCTAGTAATCCGAAGGTTGCCAGTTCGATTCCCGGTCATGCCAACTGATGTTGTGTCCTTGGGCAAGGCACTTCACCCTACTTGCCTCGGGGGAATGTCCCTGTACTTACTGTAAGTCGCTCTGGATAAGAGCGTCTGCTAAATGACTAAATGTAAATGTTTACCTTACTTGAATAAATTCATTGTAAAGATATTTTGACATGCGTGTTCACTGATGTTACGATTGGCTCTACACTTAGAACGAATTCATTCCTAAAGATGAGACTGATTATTACATATTAAACATAGGATTCCCTAATGTCCTAAACCAATATTAGGGTGGTGCCCCGAGACTTTATGATAAATTAAGTATTTCTATCTTTAAATGAGCAAACCCCGCTACACTAATTCAGCCTAAATTTAGAACTGCTCATTCTCTCCTCCTCTATTCAGGATGATTGGCAGTTCTGAATGTGCTATAACCTATCAATCAGATGGCTTTGTGTGTGTCAGAGCAGTTTATTGCCAGTGATTACAAAGATGGGTTGTAGTACTGGCCTGTATGCCTGCTCCCTCACTGACGATGATCCTCCAAACACAGTTAAGACTGTTCCCATATGGCTCTGGGTATCCAGGGGACAGGATGGTACCTCTCCTCTCGGTCAAGTTCCCACTGCACGGCACTAGGGGTCACAAAGACACACACATAAGCATGCATGCAAACACGCCCCCACACGCACACACACAGGGTTCATACACCGGACTCCTACAGAGAAGGGCAATGTCAGAGCTTAGTGCCCATGCTGCTAGTTTCACTTAGGACAGGTCAGACATGACTCACTGCTGCTCCCAAAAACACATGATTCATCTCACACAACCTGTTTTCGCCTGTGTACAGTTTCTATGGTTACATGGCTACTCAGCTCAAGTTGGTATCCTTTTATTTTTTCTACAGCCTCAACAATCCTTTCAACCCTCCAAACTCTATTTCTGCTGAATCCATCTGCAAAATCATTTTGATGCAGACTCACCTACGCAAGTGGGAACAGTGTCATTCCACTGTGCCAGGGCATTGGGCACTGCGTGGCATTTGATGGCCGTTGAACCCTGGAGCAGGTAGCCTGGGTTGCATTCAAACCGGACCACTGACCCAGCGGAGAACTCCGAACCGATCCGTCTGCCATAGCGAGGCTCAGGAACAGAACTGCACTGGGTGTCGCTGGTCCTGGGAACCGCTGTACAGGACACAGAGGTCAGGACACAGAGGTCAGACTTTAGGACCACTGAAATTCAGAAAATTGTCTGCTAATATGATCAATTTTAATGAAGTGGGAGAACATTATAACACTGGTGCTTGCTAACGTGCCTTGGTAGACAAAGTGGAAGCCTCTCGCAGATGGACCACTCTTGGCGCTGAATCTCAACATAATCTGGTTGGATGTGGCCAGGGGCAAGGTCTCCCCTGGAACACCAGCAAAACACACAACAAAGCAAACCAAAACACAAATGTGAAACCGACATACAGACTATAAGCAAACAAAATCGAGAAAGAGAGAAGTGAGATAAGGTATCTGATATGGTTTAAAATGGTAACCCTGTATAGGGGTGGACGGTATGAACAGTATAGCAATATACCGGTATGAATTTGGCCTACGATATGGATGACTATACCGTGTAACCGCGGTTGAGCCTTCCAGACCCATTCACACCAGGCATGGCATAAAATTACCGTACGGAGCAAGCAATCTCACGCAATAATTTTCAGGCTTTACCCTTCGATTACAACGTTCGATGTTTAGCCTACAAAGACTTGTACGTCAAAAACGTAGCATGGAAGAGTGTACCCACGCCAGCGTCCATGTAATACCATTACCATCCATGCTTCAAATATTCCCTAACCCGTGATATACATTTTAGGCCATACCAAACCCTAGCCCTGTAGCTCTCCGGTAGCTCTCATACTGGCCTGGGCTCATCTATTTTGAACTTAAAAACATCACCACCTCAACTGTTCTGACTACCAGATGTCCTATCAGTAACTAGGATGTCGGCCAAGCCATGGCTATGACTGCTTCCCTGTCCAATCGTGTATGGGGGATGTTGCTGTCCAGTAAGAGATAGTATCTATGGTGATATATGACACTGGGAAGAGAGAGAGAGTTGTCTGCAAGGTGTAACAGGCTAAATGACATTTAGAATCCATAATTAGATACTGTGTATCAGT